>NC_086453.1:325779160-326504993 GCF_028390025.1 Pseudophryne corroboree | reverse complement strand
AAGCCAGACTGCAATAGGTCAAGCAGTGAGTGTGAGGAAAGAAAGGACATAAGGCGGTTGTAGACAATACGCTCAAGGAGTTTGGAGGCAAAAGGGAGGAGAGAGATGGGTCGGTAGTTGGAGAGAGTGTTTGGATCAAGGGTAGGTTTTTTAAGAATAGGAGAGATGAGTGCATGCTTGAAGGCAGAGGGGACAGTGCCTGATGAGAGGGATAGATGGAGAAGGTGGGAAAGATGGGAACAAGCAGAAGGAGAGAGGTAGCGGAGGAGGCGGGAGGGCATAGGATCAAGTGGGAGGTGGTGAGGGGACAGGAACGAATGAGGGCCATGACTTCCTCTCCAGATGCATGGGAGAAAGATGTCAGAGTAGGTACGAGGGACGGGGAGGGTTGGTAAGGGATGGGAGAAGGCTGGTTACTGATGGTCTGGTGTGATGTGATGTCCTGACATATTGAGTCAATTTTGGATGTGAAGTAAGTGGCAAAGTCAAGAGCAGAGAGTGAGGAAGGGAGACGAGGTGGAGGTGGGCAGAGGAGTGAGTTGAGAGTGGCAAAGAGGCGCCGGGTGTTGGAAGACTGGGAGGAGATGAGGTTCTTGAAGTATGACTGTTTAGCAAGAGAAAGGGCAGCACTGAAGGATGAGAGCACAAGTTTGAAATGGAGGAAGTCTGCCTTAGAGCGTGATTTCCTCCAGTGTCGCTCAGCAGTACGTGAGCATTTTTGCAGATATCTGGTGCATTTGGTGTGCCAGGGTTGAGATGTTAATTTGCGAGGGTGAATATTGGTTGGTGGAGCAACAGAGTCAAGAGCAGAAGTAAGGGATGCATTGTATGTGGAAGTGGCTTGTTCAGGACATGAGAGAGAGAGAATAGGAGAGAGAAGTGAGTCAAATGGAGGAAAGGAATGTGGTATCAATAGCTTCAATGTTACGCTTAGTGATGGTAGCCTTAGGAGGTAGCGATGGGGAAGTCGAGAGAGATAGGTTAAAGGAGAGCAGGTGGTGGTCAGAGAGGGGAAATGGGGAGTTGGAAAAATCAGAAATATCACAGCGGTGAGTGAAGAACAGATCCAGTGAGCTCCCATTCACATGGGAGGGTGAGGAGGTCCACTGGGAGAGACCAAGGGAAGAGGTGAGGTTAAGGAGTTTAGAGGCAGGGGATTGTGTGGGGATGTCAATAGAGATGTTGAAATCGCCTAGGATAATGGAGGGAATGTCAGAAGAGAGGAAGTGAGGAAGCCAGGAAGCAAAGTTGTCGATGAATTTGGAAGCAGTGCCAGGAAGGCGGTAAATGACAGCTACTCTAAGATGGACTGGTTGGAAGAGGCGTATGGCATGGACCTCAAATGTAGAGAATGTAAGGGATGGTTCTGGTGGTATGAGTTGGTAGGAGTAACTAGAAGGTAAAAGGACCCCAACACCACCCCCATGGCGACCCGCAGGTCGGGGTGTGTGTGAATGTGAGGCCCCCAGCAGAGAGAGCAGTAGGAGAAGTAGTGTCAGAGGGCGTAATCCAAGTTTCAGTAATGGCTAGTAGGTGTACGGAGTTGGAAATGAAAAGGTCATGAGTGGGGACCAGTTTGTTACAAACAGATCTGGCATTCCAGAGGGCACAGGATAGGGGGTATGAGTTTGTGGGAGAGATGTGAATGAGATTATCAGGGTTGCTGTAGCGATGAGGTGAGATTAACTTTGAGGGAAGGGATGATGAGAGAGTAGTGATGGTACGGGTGCCTGAGCTAGGAGGGGGAACTGCTGGAGGTGGGCAGGGAGGGAGGTCAGTGTGATGTGGATGGGGGTGTGGGGAGGTGACAGGGAAGGGAGAGAGGGAGCAGGGCTGAGTTGTGGGGTAGCAGGACCATGGGGCAGAGCTAAATGAAAGTGGGGTAACAGGAAAGGAGGGGGAAGGAAACAGAGGGATGGATGGGAGACAGAGGAGGAGGTGTAGGAGACTAGGGTGGAAGGATAAAGATACATTATTAGGTAGACACTGAGTGATGTGGGGAGTATAAGAAAGCCTTGACATAGTGTTAAGTAGGTAAATAGGTTGAGGGAAAGTGGAAGTAGGAGAGGAGACTGTAAAGGAATCAGAGCAGAAGAATTGCAGAAAATAAGAATTTACTTACCGATAATTCTATTTCTCGTAGTCCGTAGTGGATGCTGGGGACTCCGTCAGGACCATGGGGAATAGCGGCTCCGCAGGAGACAGGGCACAAAAATAAAGCTTTAGGATTAGGTGGTGTGTACTGGCTCCTCCCCCTATGACCCTCCTCCAAGCCTCAGGATACTGTGCCCGGACGAGCGTACACAATAAGGAAGGATATTGAACCCCGGGTAAGACTCATACCAGCCACACCAATCACACCGTATAACTTGTGATCTGAACCCAGTTAACAGTATGACAAACGTAGGAGCCTCTGAACAGACGGCTCACAACAAATAACAACCCGATTTTTTTGTAACAATAACTATGTACAAGTATTGCAGACAATCCGCACTTGGGATGGGCGCCCAGCATCCACTACGGACTACGAGAAATAGAATTATCGGTAAGTAAATTCTTATTTTCTCTAACGTCCTAAGTGGATGCTGGGGACTCCGTCAGGACCATGGGGATTATACCAAAGCTCCCAAACGGGCGGGAGAGTGCGGATGACTCTGCAGCACCGAATGAGAGAACTCAAGGTCCTCCTCAGCCAGGGTATCAAATTTGTAGAATTTTGCAAACGTATTTGCCCCTGACCAAGTAGCAGCTCGGCAGAGTTGTAATGCCGAGACTCCCCGGGCAGGATGAGCCCACTTTCCTTGTGGAATGGGCCTTGACAGATTTAGGTTGTGGCAAGCCTGCCACAGAATGTGCAAGTTGAATTGTGCTACAAATCCAACGAGCAATCGTCTGCTTAGAAGCAGGAGCACCCATCTTGTTGGGTGCATACAATATAAGCAGTGAGTCAGACTTTCTGACTTCCGCCGTTCTTGAAATATATATTTTCAATGCCCGGACCACGTCCAACAACTTGGAATCCTCCAACTCGTTAGTAGCCGCAGGCACCACAATAGGCTGGTTCAGGTGAAACGCTGACACCACCTTAGGCAGAAAATGAGGACGCGTCCGCAGTTCTGCCCTGTCCGTATGGAAAATCAGATATGGGCTCTTATATGATAAAGCCGCCAATTCTGATACTCTCCTGGCTGAAGCCAGGGCCAGTAGCATGGTTACTTTCCATGTAAGATACTTCAGCTCCACCGATTTGAGCGGCTCAAACCAATGGGATTTGAGAAAATCCAAGACTACATTAAGATCCCACGGTGCCACTGGGGGCACAACCGGGGGCTGTATATGTAGTACTCCTTTTACAAAAGTCTGGACTTCAGGAACTGAAGCCAATTCTTTCTGGAAGAAAATCGACAGGGCCGAAATTTGAACCTTAATGGACCCCAATTTGAGGCCCATAGACAATCCTGTTTGCAGGAAATGTAGGAATCGACCCAGTTGAAATTCCTCCGTGGGGGCCTTCCTGGCCTCACACCACGCAACATATTTTCTCCAAATGCGGTGATAATGTTGTGCAGTCACCTCCTTCCTGGCTTTTACCAGTGTAGGAATGACCTCTTCCGGAATGCCTTTTTCCTTTAGAATTCGGCGTTCAACCGCCATGCCGTCAAACGCAGCCGCGGTAAGTCTTGGAATAGACACGGTCCCTGCTGAAGCAGGTCCCGTCTTAGAGGTAGAGGCCACGGATCCTCCGTGAGCATCTCTTGAAGTTCCGGGTACCAAGTTCTTCTTGGCCAATCCGGAGCCACTAGTATCGTTCTTACTCCCTTTTGCCGTATAATTCTCAGTACTTTTGGTATGAGAGGCAGAGGAGGGAACACATACACTGACTGGAACACCCACGGTGTTACCAGAGCGTCCACAGCTATTGCCTGAGGATCTCTTGACCTGGCGCAATACCTGTCCAGTTTTTTGTTGAGGCGGGACGCCATCATATCCACCATTGGTTTTTCCCAACGGTTCACAATCATGTGGAAGACTTCTGGATGAAGTCCCCACTCTCCCGGGTGTAGATCGTGTCTGCTGAGGAAGTCTGCTTCCCAGTTGTCCACTCCCGGAATGAATACTGCTGACAGTGCTATCACATGATCTTCCGCCCAGCGAAGAATCCTTGCAGCTTCTGCCATTGCTGTCCTGCTTCTTGTGCCGCCCTGTCTGTTTACGTGGGCGACTGCCGTGATGTTGTCCGACTGGATCAACACCGGCTGACCCTGAAGCAGGGGTTTTGCCAGACTTAGAGCATTGTAAATCGCTCTTAGCTCCAGTATATTTATGTGAAGAGACATCTCCAGGCTTGACCATACTCCCTGGAAGTTTCTTCCTTGTGTGACCGCTCCCCAGCCTCTCAGACTGGCATCCGTGGTCACCAGGACCCAGTCCTGTATGCCGAATCTGCGGCCCTCTAACAGATGAGCACTCTGCAACCACCACAGAAGAGACACCCTTGTCCGTGGCGATAAGGTTATCCGCTGATGCATCTGCAGATGCGATCCGGACCATTTGTCCAGCAGATCCCACTGAAAAGTTTGTGCGTGGAATCTGCCGAATGGAATCGCTTCGTAAGAAGCCACCATCTTTCCCAGGACTCTTGTGCATTGATGCACAGACACTGTCCCTGGTTTTAGGAGGTTCCTGACAAGTTCGGATAACTCCCTGGCTTTCTCCTCCGGAAGAAACACCTTTTTCTGAACCGTGTCCAGAATCATTCCCAGGAACAGCAGACGTGTCGTCGGGGTCAACTGAGATTTTGGAAAATTCAGAATCCACCCGTGTTCTTGCAGCACTAGTTGGGTTAGTGCTACTCCGTCTTCCAGCTGTTCTCTGGACCTTGCCCTTATCAGGAGATCGTCCAAGTAAGGGATAATTAATACGCCTCTTCTTCGTAGAAGGATCATCATTTCGGCCATTACCTTGGTAAAGACCCGAGGTGCCGTGGACAATCCAAACGGCAGCGTCTGAAACTGATAATGACAGTTTTGCACCACGAACCTGAGGTACCCTTGATGTGAAGGGCAAATTGGGACATGCAGGTAAGCATCCTTTATGTCCAGGGACACCATAAAGTCCCCTTCTTCCAGATTCGCTATCACTGCTCTGAGTGACTCCATCTTGAACTTGAATTTTTGTATGTACAGGTTCAAAGATTTCAGATTTAGAATAGGTCTTACCGAGCCGTCCGGCTTCGGTACCACAAATAGCGTGGAGTAATACCCCTTTCCCTGTTGTGTAGGAGGGGTACCTTGACTATCACCTGCTGAGAAAACAGCTTGTGAATGGCTTCCAATACCGTCGCCCTGTCTGAGGGAGACGTTGGCAAAGCAGACTTTAGGAACCGGCGAGGGGGAGACTTCTCGAATTCCAACCTGTAACCCTGAGATACTACCTGCAGAATCCAGGGGTCCACCTGTGAGCAAGCCCACTGTGCGCTGAAATTCTTGAGTCGACCCCCCACCGCTCCTGAGTCCGCTTGTAAGGCCCCAGCGTCATGCTGAGGGCTTTGCAGAACCCTGGGAGGGCTTCTGTTTCTGGGCAGGGGCTGCTTGCTGCCCTCTCTTACCCCTTCCTCTGCCCCGAGGCAGATATGACTGTCCTTTTGTCCGCTTGTTCTTATAGGACCGAAAGGACTGCGGCTGAAAAGACGGTGTCTTTTTCTGTTGGGAGGGGGTCTGAGGTAAAATAGTGGATTTTCCGGCAGTTGCCGTGGCCACCAGATCCGATAGACCGACGCCAAATAATTCCTCCCCTTTATACGGAAATACTTCCATATGTCGTTTGGAATCCGCATCACCTGACCACTGTCGCGTCCATAAACTCCTTCTGGCAGATATGGACATCGCATTTACTCTCGATGCCAGAGTGCAAATATCTCTCTGCGCATCTCGCATATAAAGGAAAGCATCCTTTAATTGCTCTATAGTCAATAAAATACTGTCCCTATCCAGGGTATCAATATTTTCAGTCAGGGAATCCAACCAGACGACCCCAGCACTGCACATCCAGGCTGAGGCGATGGCTGGTCGCAGTATAACACCAGTATGTGTGTATATACTTTTTAGGGTAGTTTCCAGTCTCCTATCCGCTGGATCCTTGAGGGCGGCCGTATCAGGAGACGGTAACGCCACTTGTTTTGATAAGCGTGTGAGCGCCTTATCCACCCTAGGGGGTGTTTCCCAGCGCGCCCTAACCTCTGGCGGGAAAGGGTATAATGCTAATAACTTTTTTGAAATTAGCATTTTTCTATCTGGGTTAACCCACGCTTCATCACATACATCATTTAATTCCTCTGATTCAGGAAAAACTACAGGTAGTTTTTTCACCCCCCACATAATACCCCTTTTTGTGGTACTTGCAGTATCAGAGATATGCAAAGCCTCCTTCATTGCCGTGATCATATAACGTGTGGCCCTACTTGAAAATACGTTTGTTTCATCACCGTCGACACTAGATTCAGTGTCTGTGTCTGGGTCTGTGTCGACCGACTGAGGTAAAGGGCGTTTTACAGCCCCTGACGGTGTCTGAGACGCCTGGGCAGGTACTAACTGGTTTGCCGGCCGTCTCATGTCGTCAACTGATTTTTGTAATGTGCTGACATTATCACGTAATTCCATAAACAAAGCCATCCATTCCGGTGTCGACTCCCTGGGGGGTGACATCACCATTATCGGCAATTGCTCTGCCTCCACGCCAACATCGTCCTCATACATGTCGACACACACGTACCGACACACAGCAGACACACAGGGAATGCTCTTATCGAAGACAGGACCCCACTAGCCCTTTGGGGAGACAGAGGGAGAGTTTGCCAGCACACACCCAAGCGCTATAATATATATGGGAACAACCTTATATAAGTGTTGTTCCTTATAGCAGCTTAAATATATCCAATATATCGCCAAAAAATGCCCCCCCTCTCTGTTTTACCCTGTTTCTGTAGTGCAGTGCAGGGGAGAGTCCTGGGAGCCTTCCTCACAGCGGAGCTGAGCAGGAAAATGGCGCTGTGTGCTGAGGAGAATAAGCCCCGCCCCCTATTTCGGCGGGCTTTCCTCCCGTAGATTTAGATGACTGGCATGGGTTAAATACATACATATAGCCTTAATGGCTATATGTGATGTATTCTTTTGCCATAAGGTATTAAAATATTGCTGCCCAGGGCGCCCCCAGTAGCGCCCTGCACCCTCCGTGACCGCTTGGTGTGAAGTGTGTGACAACAATGGCGCACAGCTGCAGTGCTGTGCGCTACCTTCATGAAGACTGAAGAGCCTTCTGCCGCCGGTTTCTGGACCTTCAATCTTCAGCATCTGTATGGGGGGTCGGCGGCGCGGCTCCGGGACGAACCCCAGGGTGAGACCTGTGTTCCGACTCCCTCTGGAGCTAATGGTGTCCAGTAGCCTAAGAATCCAATCCATCCTGCACGCAGGTGAGTTGAAATTCTCTCCCCTAAGTCCCTCGATACAGTGAGCCTGTTGCCAGCAGGACTCACTGAAAATAAAAAACCTAAAAAACTTTTCTAAGCAGCTCTTTAAGAGAGCCACCTAGATTGCACCCTGCTCGGACGGGCACAAAAACCTAACGGAGGCTTGGAGGAGGGTCATAGGGGGAGGAGCCAGTACACACCACCTAATCCTAAAGCTTTATTTTTGTGCCCTGTCTCCTGCGGAGCCGCTATTCCCCATGGTCCTGACGGAGTCCCCAGCATCCACTTAGGACGTTAGAGAAATGCAGGTGAGAAAAGCAGTGTAGGCTCAATGGGTGTAGTTTTAGTATGAAATGAGTCAAAAGCGTAGATAAAGTGGGTGCAGAAATGTATTTGGCCTGTAAGAAATGAAAGGATTGTGAGAGGGTTAAGAAGCAATGGTAATTCTGTTAGATTTTTTAAGTGTTTGTAGATGAGAAGATGAACTCACAATTGTCCCAAAGAAGATCTTTGTGATCCTGATTATGGATGGAAACTTGATCTTACATATGTTCCTTTCTGCAAATGGGTTGCATAGTGTTCACAGAGTGAAAGTTGGTTGATCTGATGCTGCGTCTTCGGACACAGCGGCGTATCACAGATGCCGGCAGGGGGCGCCTTTTAACTCAAGACGACTCCTGTGGCTTTTGCATATTTCAGCACAGTCGTTGGAAACAAAGTTGCAGTGACTGGGCTAACAACGTCCCTCTCTGTATCAAGCCCTGTGTGCATATGAGTCTGAATCTGAGTATGCGGTGCTATGATGCAGTAGCCGCAGCTAGACAGATCTGATTTACAAGATATACAAGTGTCCAGTGACATATCTATAATGGGTGCAAGGTTTGTGGCGCACATGGGCCCCTGGGTCATGGGGGGCCCACACCACACACTGTGCACCCATTTCTTGAACACTTACCCCTCTGGAGTCCCATGTCGGTGTCAGTAGGGCTACACAAGTTACCAGGTCATTGGCACAGTGACCATTTTCCTGGCATTTTGCGCATGCGCTTTAAGGAACATCACTGGGTAAATGGCGGCCGCGCTCAGCTTGCTGCTGGAACATACTTGCCTACCCTCACGGATTGGCCGGGAGGCTCGTGAAAATTGGGTGGCACTCCCTGCCCCCCGGAAAGGTAGACAAATCTCTCGGAAGCGGCTTCACCCAGCAGCCCCCCTAATAGTGGGCGGTCCGGGGAGGCCAATGACGCAATTCATTCTAAATTGCATCATCGTAGTCCCGCCCCCTGCTAGTAAATGCCGGAAATCAGTGCAGCAACTAGCGGGGGGTGGGGCTACAATGATACCATCGCACCCCCATGCGGCCCACCCGCTACAAAGCCACACCCCCTGTAATACTGACCTGGCTGACCCCTCCCACAGTTAGCATTCAGAAAGTCGGTAAGTATGTGCTGGGAATCTTCACATTCTGGTACATGTTCAATATACTTTGCTAGAGAATGTGTCTAATTAGCCATCCAACCCCGAGGTTCCATTACATTTATTGATTGAAAAAGGCAGAGTGTTCGTTTTATATGGAGAATAACAGGAAATGTAATGTACACTTGAGCAGGACAGAAAAGTATGCTCTTTACAAGGGACAAATCCTTAAGACTTTGGCTGCCTTGCAGAGTAGGAAGAATTGTCAACTATGGCATGGGAGCACAAAGATTAAATTAACGACTGATTGGCACTGGTTAAAGGGAGACATGGGGAAAATTTACTAAAACTTCTTAGATAGAATTAATAAAGGTTTTGCTGCACCAGTAACTAATCTAATACTATAACTTATCGCATCAATTCCATCACAAGATACTTAGGAGTCCATTCATGAAGCAGTGAAAAAAGTGGAGAGGTGAGCTAGTGGAGAAGTTGCCCATGGCAACCAATCAGCTGCTCTGTATAATTTTATAGTATGCAAATTATAAATGTTACTTCAATGCTGATTGGTTGCCATGGGCAACTTCTCCACTGGCTCACTTCTCCACACTTTTCACTGTTTCATGAATAGACTTCTTAGAATCCGATTGGCTGGTTTCAGGGCCCGTGTGTTATGCACACCAGTGCTAACAGGAGTATACCGGTGTATGAACAGAGAGGGAAGCGAAGCAAACGAACTCACAGACAGTATAACATAACATACACAGGAGGTGATGGAATAACTAATAAACACAAAGTGAACGGAGAAGCCCAAAGGCTCAGGAATTGGGTGTCTCCCTAGTGTCAGGAATGCTCAGATGGAATAGAGCAGACAATGAAGCGATGTGTAGTGATTTAACATGTGGAGCACCTGAAATGATGTTGCTAAGAGCAACAGAAAAAACCCCAAAGGGTTACCAACGGGTGTGGGAATAAACTCCTTGGTCAGAGATAGAAATATAGACACAAGGAGAGTATCCACAATCCTAACCCCCACTTGCAGGGCACAGGTTCAGCTTACTGCCACTAAACTGACACCTGGACGCCCTGCACAGTAAGGGAGGATTAAGCAAGCAGGTCTGAGAGTACAGCCGCAAACCTGCTGGGTTCACAGAATAGCAAAAGAACCCCAGCAGGTCAAACAACTGACTCCAGTCTTACTGCTAGGTCCGGATTGGCAGAATGAAGTACCGAATCCCAAGGCCTATTCGCAGTAAGCAACAAGTAAATACAAAGTCACACAGTACTAGCTAACTCTCTGGAACTGACTAACAAACAAAGATTCAGCAGCATTTGCCTAGCCTGAGAGGATGGTTTATATAGCAGGTGCTGTCCACGCCCCACTCAGACCTCACAGACTGTGAGCACAAAACCAGCGCCGGATTCCCTGCCGTGCACAGAGCCTGTAACCACTAAAGTAGTATCAGCTGCGCTCAGGTTACTTCGCTAACACTTGCCTCCCGGTTGCCATGGCGACGTGGCAGCACAGAGCAGGAGATCCTAACACCGTGCAAGGTCTCTCTGCACCCTTGGCAAATCTTCAGCCTAGCGCCCCTAACCTACAACCCCACCCACGGCCACCTCCCAGTGGGGAGATGTAGGTGGCCACTAGGTGGGCAGGGGTGAGTTGCATCATTATACATATGCAGAAAAAATGGACAACACTCACAGACTTTTTTTTAAATGATAAAATATATTATAAACAAGTCACAAAATTTAGTGACTTTGTTCACAATATACCACAGGTTCTCAAACTCGGTCCTCAGGACCCCACACAGTGCATGTTTTGCAGGTAACCCAGCAGGTGCACAGGTGTATTACTCACTGACACACTGTAAAAGGTTCACAGGTGGAGCTAATTATTTCACTTGTAATTCTGAGTAGACCTGCAAAACATGCACTGTGTGGGGTCCTGAGGACCGAGTTTGAGAACCTATGCAATATACTTTTACTTTAAAAGTCCGTCTATACTCTATATCAGTGGTTCTCAAACTCGGTCCTCAGGACCCCACACAGTGCATGTTTTGCAGGTAACCCAGCAGGTGCACAGGTGTATTAATTACTCACCGACACATTTTAAAAGGTCTACAGGTGGAGCTAATTATGTCACTTGTGATTCTGTGAGGAGACCTGCAAAACATGCACCGTGTGGGGTCCTGAGGACCGAGTTTGAGAACCTGTGCTCTATATAATGTATAATACTGTATATGGGGTCTTGTGTGGATATTTAATTAGGTCTGGGTACGGGATGCCACTATAATACCGACATTTTGAGTTAAATTAATTAACCTTACCCTAACCCTCCCTCCCCGCAGCCTAAACCTAACCCTCCCCGGCATACTAACATTCGGGATGTCGGCTGTCCATTTAATTGTATATACGTGTACATAAATATTTACGCACATACATATATTAGTATGCTTCTTATTGTGTTCAAACCCCTCATCTGTAGGTTCATTACTAACACGCATACAGAGACACACTTTCATTTTTTGGTAGATGAATTCAGTGGTGCCCTCCAGTGACTGGCGCCCCTAGGCAGCCGCCTAAAGCTGCCTAATGGTAGAGCCGGCCCTGGCTGGTTTGGAGAACTCCACATTTCCTTTGTAGAAGTTTGAGTAAACCTACCCCATGTACAACCAGCATCACAACCAATTAAGCAACCCAAAGCGATCCTTCTGTGAAACGTGTGCAGCCAGCTTTACTCTACACTCATTTTCTTTTTATCTTCTTTCTTTTATTACAATAGCTATTTTCGTTTGCTGAGAAAGTGGCTTTGAAATGGTATCCGATGGCGCACTTCACAAGACAGCGAGATTGACTACTTTTCAATTTTATTCTATGCTAATTTGGATAGGCTCCAAAGGTAGTATATGTTTACTATAATTTGTTAATCAATATTTTATCTGGAAACTGTAAATCGTGCCCATGTTTCAATAGACCTTTGGTATTGCCTATATGAGATAATGAATTATTACAACACCTATTACGCAACAGGGGGTCAAAAGGCCTCTGGGCACGGAGCAAGACGTCTTTAATTCTAGTGTTATCAGAGCTCGGTCAGCGACAGTACATTATGATTATTTATGATTAGGAAACTCTTTTAGGAGATAATAAAAAGATTATCACTGGGTGTAGTATTATCAGGTTGACTCATTTACGGCAAATTAAAAATTTTGCATTCCTTCCGTTTTTGATTAGAAAGATAAACCCATTGTCATGAACTAGATACAATATAAAGTGCTGTCTGTTAAGTTGGTACCACAATGGAGCGAATGGGGCCGATTTCTCTTGAGACCAATTGCCTGTACACCATGGAAAGATTTAATGTAGGACGGAATGATCACTGTTCCGTCCTTAATTTGCATAACATAGGTTGGTTGCAACGGACGTCCGGTTGGCCGTGCTGCAGAGCCGACAAACATCCATCTCGTATGACCGTAGAAGTGCGCAAATCACCTGTACACACTGAGCAATGTCGCTGATTTGTCGTTCTGAAATGGCAACCAATGAGATTCCAGTGTATACCCAGCTTTGCTGCCAGTGAGTGCTGGCCGGTGATGTTTGGCAGTGTTTGGAGTGGCAGTTGGAGTGACTCCCTATTTGAATTTTGGACTACGCTGCAGCTCTACCTAGAGCCGCCGCTGCACCTATGCAATATCTTTACCATGAAGCCAGAACATAAAGACATTTCAAAGCTAACAATAACATTGGCCCTCATTCCGAATTATTCGCTCGCTTGCTGCTTTTAGCAGCAGTGCAAACGCTAAGCCGCCGCCCTCTGGGAGTGTATCTTAGCTTAGCAGAAGTGCGAATGAAAGGATCGCAGCACTGCTACAAAAAAAGATTGTGCAGTTTCAGAGCAGCTCAAGACCTACTCCTACCTTGCGATCACTTCAGACTATTTAGTTCCTGTTTTGACATCACAAACACGCCCTACGTTTGGCCAGCCACACCTACATTTTACCAGCCATTCCTGCGATTTTATCTGGCACGCCTGCGTTTTTTCACACACTCCCCGAAAACGGTCAGTTACCTCCCAGAAACACACACTTCCTGTCAATCACTCTGCGGTCAGCAGTGTGACTGAAAAGCGTCGCTCGCCCTTGTGTGAAACTGCAATGGCTTT
Source organism: Pseudophryne corroboree (assembly GCF_028390025.1). Classification (NCBI taxonomy): domain Eukaryota; kingdom Metazoa; phylum Chordata; class Amphibia; order Anura; family Myobatrachidae; genus Pseudophryne; species Pseudophryne corroboree. Next base: position 326,491,944 of record NC_086453.1, on the reverse strand, counting down.
TGTGAAAGTACGACGCGCGTGTGCACTGCGCCCCATACGCATGCGCAGAAGTGCCGCTTTTTGACCTAATCGCTGCGCTGCGAACAAAAGCAGCTAGCGATCAACTCAGAATGAGGGCCATTGTTTGAAAACACTGCTGTTCATTTTTTTCTGAAGAGGAAGGCCCCTTACTTAGTAGCATAAAAAATTATGATTTTTTTTTTACTAGCGTTGCTTATTGTTAATAGGAGCAAGTGGTATGGCATTAACATTGATAGGAGGGAGTATATGGATTCACTATAACACACCTGGTTCTGCTACCACTAAGATTTACTGATACCCACTCTTTGGAAGTCTGCAGTTACTCCAAGTTACTGTAAAACAAACCATTTCCTGCATAAATGTAGTATAATAAAAAAATAAAATAGCCTATCTGACTGGGTGAATTCTTTAAAACCACAAAGACAGAATGTTACTAATTGAAGTTTAATATGACAAAAAAAGTGACAATGCTTATGGGCTAAAAAATTTGGAAAAACAAAGAGAAGTACGGAAAATACTTATGCAAAACAGCATTTTTACATAAACACACATTAGGTGATGCAAATCAGACCTCTGAAGCATACAGCAATACACTCAAGACGCTTTTGCATTTCACCAATCAGCCACATGTTAACATACTGTAGCAACATGATGGCAGATAAGAACCTCTTGGCCCATCTAGTCTGCCCTTTTTTATTCATCCTTTTGGCAGCATCAGTTCTATTTGTTCCTTAGGTCTTTTCTGAAACTTGTATTTTCTGCAAGAGATGTAACACCCCAAGTAGCTGAGGTCTGTATGGTCTCAGGAAGCTTTTCGGAAGAGCAAGCTGTACCCGTCACTTGGGCTGAAGACAGCTCTTGTCATTTTAGCCCTGTAGAATTCTGTCAATGCAGATGTGAATGTTACAAATTTGATGTGAAATAGAAGACTGAGGGGTAAATTTACTAAGGTGGGAGTTCTATTTAAGATGGGATGTTGCCCATAGCAACCAATGAGATTCCAGGTATTATCTTCTAGAAGGTGCTAGATAAATGAGAAGGAGAATCTGATTGGTTGCAATGGACAACATCCCATCTTAAATAGACCTCCCATCTTAGTAAATCTACCCCTGAGTGTAATTTAGTTTATTCTAAATCAGCCTGTGGTTATAATGGGCCTGGGTAACATCTATCTAATCACAGACTGGAACAGCGCCAGAAACTCACACTCAACAGTGTATAACCTGACACCTAAAACCAGCTCAGTAAATGGAAGGTAGAAGGGTAACGCTGAACAGCAGCAATGTACAAATGCCTGTCTAGGCGTTGATGTAGAAGAACGATCTGTATGTCGCATGAAGTGTAACTCTTCTATTGCTATGTGGTCTCTGTTGCAGGTCATGATTGACAAGCGGATGCTGCCTTATATTGCTCATGTACAACTGACAGTGATAGTGGTAGTACAGATGGTGTAGTGCAGCGATGGCTAACCTTGACACTCCAGTTGTTGTTGAACTACACATCCCAGCATGCCCTGCATCAGTTTTAGCATGCATGGCCAAATAACAAAACTCGCACAAATCCAGACATCGCTCACAGACTCTGTTAAAAAAGAATTATTTACTTTTTTATTTATTTATTTTAAAAATCCTTCCCTATGTCTCCAAAACCAAACCTGTATAAACATATAGCAATTTGCTGCTAACTCAACATGGCAAACATGTATCAATTTATCACTAGCACAATGAAAGAGTTTTAAATGTATCTTTTGCACATCATTGAAACAAATATCCTCTTATGTCTGAAACAGCACAATTAATAATCAGCATATTGTTGTTAATAGCACAGAAAGCTTTAGAAATAGCAAAACAACCCCACAAACTTTCCTTGCAGGAGATACGCATGCATTCAATTATTTCTATGCAGCTGATATTAGTAGCAGGTTCTTTTCCATCTTCAGTCCATTAGTAGAGTGGCATGCAAAAGCTTCAAAACAGTTATATCCTGATTGGGTATTATCATGCAAAGCAGATGAGAATATTTTTAGAAAGTTCAATATTCATATACACCCAATGATACTCAAAATGGGATTTTTCTGTTTATGTAGCTGGTTAGTAAATTAGCATGCAAACGTTTTGAAAACAGCTTGTAGTTTGTATTTATCAGGCTTAAATCATGCAAAGCGGTATTTAGAGCAGTTTTTTGCCTATATATCAGGCATGTTCATGCAAAGCAATATTTGTTTAACATGGCCATGTTTTTTTTAAATAAATTACTACTTTTTCTTCCTTGGTCACGGATCTTTTAAACTCCCGGTTCTGGTGCTCGAATAACCTTTTGTAGCAAGCCTTATCTGGAGATCCAAGATGAGTTTCCCAGCAAACGGTTGAGTAGAGTTCCCAAATACAGGAAGGTTGAAGGAGCTTTAGGGTCCTCTAAAACGCGTTTCTCAGCCTGTATATAGGATCGGCGGCTTCCTCAGTCAGATAACAAAACTGATGCAGTGCATGGTGGGATGTGTAGTTCAACAACAGCTGGAGTGTCAAGGTTAGCCATCACTGGTGTAGTGGTTAGCATCACTGCCTCACAGCACTGAGGTCATGGGTTCGATTCCCACCATGGTTCTACCTGTGCAGAATATGTATATTCTCCCCGTACTTGCGTGGGTTTCCTCTGAGTACTCCGGTTTCACCCCACAATCCAAATATATACTGGTAGGTCAATTGGATCCTAACACATATTAACCCTAGAATGAATGTGTGTGCGTGTACATGTGGTAGGGAATATAGATTGTAAGCTCCACTGGGGCAGGGACTGATGTGAATGGCCAAATATTATCTGTAAAGCGCTAGAGAATATGTGTGCACTATATAAATACCAGTTAATATATATATAAATAATAACAGAGAAAATATGTGTAGTCGGACTATTACAAATCACTATCAGCTATTACCTGGCCCTAGCTGCCACCCCCCAAGGGTTTGCCCCAGCCACCACCCGCAGGGGTGGAGGGTTAAACATACTTACCCCCTCTGATGTCAGGATCTTCAAGGTCACATGACCGACTCCGGTACCCCGACAACCGGGATTTCATACCGAATCCAATAAGGCATTGCACGCTTCAAATTTTGTATGTGATGGAAAATGGCTGTTGACGTCTTCTGCAGGCCGCACCTACATAGATAGCTCACTGTGGAGGGACGATATGCCACATAGATTTGCACAGGATAATCTTGGTGCATGTGGAGTGGAGCTATACACCCACATAGCAGTATAACAGATTTAAATACAAATTTGTTCTAGAGCAAACTATATATAAGTTTTCTATTTATCTATTTTTTTTGTAATTCAGTTTAGCTCATGTTAAGACTGTACCCAATGCTACATTATTGCATATAGGGCCATATGCAAACATGCGCGCTCGGGGGAAGGGAGGGGCTTGTTCCGGTTGTCCATCCTTTTAGAAAGTGGCTCAAATTGGGACAACAAAAGCAATGGTATGTAATATGATTACTGGAGCTGCTGTCACATCATGCAGTGTAAGGTACAGAGTAGAGCTGCTGCACATGCCCAGTTGTAGCAGCTTCTTCCACCGAGTTTGCTGTGTGTGTGTGTGTGTGTGTGTGTGTGTGTGTGTGTGTGTGTGTGTGTGTGGGTGTGTGTGTGAGTGTGGATCTGAGTGCTCCATCAGTGCACTGGACCAGAGAGTAGCTACCAGGAAGAAGAGCCAGGAGCCTTCCCATGAGGTGGGAGAATGTGTGCTTAGAAAGTACAGTACTGGTTCTATTATATTTGTGTATTTATTTATTATGGTATGTTTAACCTTTTCCTGACCACTATATTATTTAAATGTTTGATACAGCCTATTCTAAAGACCAACTATAGTGTTAAATACTAATACTGTATTCAATACAGTATCCAGTGTATAAAAAGACCAATGTGTACATTAATGTCCAGGGTCATTACTAGGTTCTTTTACCGCTCCCCCAGACTACCGCACTTGCTCCAATGTTCTGCAGAGTGGGAAATTGTGGATTGCATTTGGATACCCCCCTCTAGAAATCCTGCGTTTACCACTGAGGGCCTGGGTTTGGAATAAATCATAAAAGAGCAAGTAGCTGTGGAAAGCAAGGGGTGCAGATACATTTATTTTTTTTGCATGCAGGGTAAATACTGGCTGCTTTTGCATGCAACCCACAAATACTGAGCAGCTTTATTTTTACACAGCAATTTAGAATTGTGTTTGAACCATACTTGCCTACTCTCCCAAAATGGACGGGAGGCTCCCAAAAATCGGATGACCCTCCTGGGCCCCCGGAAAAGCAGGCAAGCCTCCCGATTTCTGTGCGCCCCCCTTCCGGCCGCCCACTTAGTGAGTAAAGTGGGCGGTCCGGGCAGCCGATGACGCGATTCTTGTTGAATCACGTCATCATAGCCAGGCCCCCTGCAGTATAATGCCGGTAATAGCGGCATCATACAGCGGGAGGTGTGGCTTAAATGATGCGATATGTCAGCCCCGCCCCACCCCACCTCTGTCCCGCCCCCGTTCCACCTCTGCTCTGCCCCCTCTTCTTGACACTCCCCTTCCCCGCCCCCTGCTGATCCGACTAGGCTGCTCTCTCCCGGAGAGAGCAGCCAAAAAGTCGGTAAGTATGGTTTGAACACGCCCCTCTCAAATCTAAATTGCTCTGCATATTTTATATTTGCCCCATTTGCAGTGGCGCTTGTCCTTTTTTTCCTGTACTCCAACCTGAGAATCAGGCTATTGATTTAATACCCCTAATCAATTAGTTGTACATTTATCATAATTTGTTTTCCTTACATTACAGTGTATCTTCTCATGGGTGGTCATTCCGAGTTGTTCGCTCGCTAGCTGCTTTTAGCAGCATTGCACACGCTAGGCCGCCGCCCTCTGGGAGTGTATTTTAGCTTAGCAGAATTGCGAACGAAAGATTAGCAGTTCTGCTATTAAATATTTCCTTGCAGTTTCTGAGTAGCTCCAGACCTACTCCTAGATTGCGATCACCTCAGTTCGTTTAGTTCCTGGTTTGACGTCACAAACACGCCCTGCGTTCGGCCAGCCACTCCCCCGTTTCTCCAGCCACTCCTGCGTTTTAGCCTGACACGCCTACGTTTTTTAGCACACTCCCGGAAAACGCTCAGTTTCCGCCCAGAAACACCCACTTCCTGTCAATCACTCACCGATCAGCAGAACGACTGAAAAGCGTCGCTCGGACCTGTGTAAAATTGCATAGATTTGTGTGAAAATACTTAGCGCGTTCTCCCTGCGGCCCATACGCATGCGCAGAATCGCCCATTTTTAGCCTGATCGCTATTCTGCTAAAAACGGCAGCGAGCGAACAACTCGGAATGACCACCATGATGCGTACCAAGTGCACCTTTAGATAGTAAGCTCCCTATTACCAAAGTGGATCTCTAGGAATTGGTGTAATCAATATTCCGGAAACATGGCACTTGCAAACGCTGCTCCATCCCTATAACAATTTGGGACGTTAGCCCCCCCTATACCTAGTTTTCCTGGTGGCATTGTCATACACATTCAAACCTAAATACACACATGCCTATATAAAGCAAACACAGCAAAGTAATAAAGACAGAGAGATGAATTCAGGGGTCGAATTGTGGTGAAAATGGAATTTGAAATATTTACTCTAAATGAATTAATCTTTTGCGATGGACTTTTAATGTCATGTGACACACTCAGCGATAGTTTTCAAAGTATGACCTCACTTCTTTGACAGGTGTGAAACATTTTTTTATTTTTTATTTACTGTTCTCAAATAAATGATTAACCTGATGTGTACACTTGTGAGTCTCCACCACTGATTAATGTGACAAGTTTACAGTTATATTGCAGCTAACCCCCTCCGGTGCACCTGCTTCACACCGGTCACATACTAAGGACCTAACTCAGACCTGGTCGCTGTTGTGCGAATTCGCACAGCGGCCGATTATCAATTGACTGCGCATGCGTACGGATCGTAATGCGCAGTCGCGATGCCAAACAGTAAAAAATTCCCGCGTTTTCTTTTTATCGCTAGACGAACGCAGGCTAATTGACAGGAATCGGACGTCTGCGGGTGGTAACTGCCCATTTTCTGGGAGTGTCAGGGAAAATGCAGACGTTCCCAAGCGTTTTCATGGCGGATGTGTGACGTCAGCTCCGGCCTGATCAGCCTGTCCTCTTCGCACTGTAGGAGTAAGTCCTGGGCTACGCACAGACTGCACAAACTGGAAAAATCATTCGATGGTGAGTGAGTTGCGAACGGATTTGCAGATGTCCGCTGTCTGGCAAAGTTTTTGCACGGTGTACGCATGCCTTCGCACACTTGCACAGGGCGGGTTTTCACTCTCCATGGGCGGAGGCTATCTGATCGCAGACCTCTGCAAAAACGCAGAGGAGGGATCAGGTCTGAATTAGGCCCCAAGGCGTATTTTGAAATAAATACACAAGACCTCATTCAGTGCTGGTCACAAACTTACGTCTAAGCACAAACATCAAATGTTTCCAGGCAGAAAAATGTGTAGACATTTCCTTACTGTACTTTGGCTTCTTTGGTCTACAGTACACACCCGCTCCAGCTCCGTCCAGCCTCTCTTTGCACGGGAAGCAGTAAGTGCTAAATATGGGGGTCATTCCGAGTTGTTCGCTCGTTATTTTTTTCTCGCAACGGAGCGATTAGTCGCTAATGCGCATGCGCAATGTCCGCAGTGCGACTGCGCCAAGTAAATTTGCTATGCAGTTAGGTATTTTACTCACGGCATTACGAGGTTTTTTCTTCGTTCTGGTGATCGTAATGTGATTGACAGGAAGTGGGTGTTTCTGGGCGGAAACTGGCCGTTTTATGGGTGTGTGCGCAAAAACGCCACCGTTTCTGGGAAATAAATACACAAGACCTCATTCAGTGCTGGTCACAAACTTACGTCTAAGCACAAACATCAAATGTTTCCAGGCAGAAAAATGTGTAGACATTTCCTTACTGTACTTTGGCTTCTTTGGTCTACAGTACACACCCGCTCCAGCTCCGTCCAGCCTCTCTTTGCACGGGAAGCAGTAAGTGCTAAATATGGGGGTCATTCCGAGTTGTTCGCTCGTTATTTTTTTCTCGCAACGGAGCGATTAGTCGCTAATGCGCATGCGCAATGTCCGCAGTGCGACTGCGCCAAGTAAATTTGCTATGCAGTTAGGTATTTTACTCACGGCATTACGAGGTTTTTTCTTCGTTCTGGTGATCGTAATGTGATTGACAGGAAGTGGGTGTTTCTGGGCGGAAACTGGCCGTTTTATGGGTGTGTGCGCAAAAACGCCACCGTTTCTGGGAAAAACGCGGGAGTGTCTGAAGAAACGGGGGAGTGTCTGGGCGAACGCTGGGTGTGTTTGTGACGTCAAACCAGGAACGAAACTGACTGAACTGATCGCAGATGCCGAGTAAGTCTGGAGCTACTCAGAAACTGCTAAGAAGTGTCTATTCGCAATTCTGCTAATCTTTCGTTCGCAATTTTGATAAGCTAAGATTCACTCCCAGTAGGCGGCGGCTTAGCGTGTGCAATGCTGCTAAAAGCAGCTTGCGAGCGAACAACTCGGAATGAGGGCCTATGTGCGGTCAGGGAGGAGGATGCACAGTGCGAATTGATGTGCATGTGCACTTAAAAAAGAACAAGCTGCACGGGGTTAAATTAGCAGGTTGCATAAATGTCCAACTGTGATTGGATATTGGTAAAAAAGGGATGTTTTAAGTACATCCAATGTATTACCTGCATGAGAGTACTGGTTCTTGTTTCAATTATCCACATAATTGTAAGAAGATTCCTATCAAATAGCATCTAACTTGCACAAGTGATTGTGTCATTTATATACTTACTTACATGTCCTTGTGCTGGGATGCATGTAGGACTTACAACTAGACCATTTCGAGAACAGATGGCAAATCATTGCTCGTCTAAATTAGCGTTGAGCTCTGGCTGCTCTAACAAACCGGTGGCACAACACTGTATTATTATTATTATTATCCTTTATTTATAAGGCACCACAAGGGTTCCACAGCACCCAATTACAGAGTACATGTGCACATAATCAAAACAGGAAAACAGTGACTTACAGTTGAAGGCAATATCGGACAAGTACAGGGTAACTAAGCATAAGTACATCAGCAGATGACACTGAGATAAGTATCAAGGTGGCCGAAAACTGCGGGATTTGGGCAGTTGAGGACTATTAAGTTAGAAAAGGATAAGCACATGAGGGAAGAGGGCCCTGCTCGCAAGAGCTTACATTCTAAAGAGGAGAGGCAGACAGGCGTGACACAGATGGGGTAGACGAGTGTGGTACAGAGGGTTAGGATGAGATTTGGCTGGGTTTGATAAAGAAGTGGGTTTTAAGAGCCCGTCTGAAGTTCTGTAGAGAGGTGAAGAGTCTGAGGAGGAAAGGTAGACAATTCCAGAGTAAGGTAGCAGTACGTGAAAAGTCTTGGAGATAGGAGTGGAAGGAAGTAATCAGAAGACAGGAGAGTCGGCGTGCATTAGCAGAGCAAAGAGGATGGGTGGGAGAGTAAAGGGAGATAAGGTCAGAGATGTAAATGGGAGAGGAGTGGGTGAGGGCTTTGTAAGTGAGTGTGAGAAGTTTGAATTGGATTCTGAAAGGGAAGGGAAGCCAGCGAAAGGCTTGTAGGAGAGGGGAGGAGAGAGATGGGTCGATAGTTGGAGATTGTGTTTGGATCAAGGGTAGGTTTTTTAAGAATAGGGGAGACAGGAGCATGCTTGAAGGCAGAGGGGACAGTGCCTGATGAGAGGGAGAGATTGAGAAGCTGGGCAAGATGAAATCAGGCAGAATGAGAGTGGGGAGGTGGTGGTGGGGGGGAGGAACGGATGAGGGCCATGACTTCCTCACCAGATACATGGGAGAAAGATGTCAGAGTTGGTGAGAGGGAAGGGGAGGGATGGCAAGGGATAGGTGGTGGCTGGTTGCTGGTCTGATGGGATGTGATGTGATGTCCTGACGTATGGAGTCAATCTTGAATGTGAAATAAGTGGCAACTCAAGAGCAGACAATGAGGAAGGGAGGGGAGGTGGTGGTGGGCAGAGGAGGGAGTTGACAGTGGCAAAGAGGATCATAATCAGAATCATAATCGCTATTTATCATGTAGCATAACAATAGGCAATTATGTGACCCAGAGTGGGTGCTTTTATCATGTAGCGTTAGGACCACCAGTATCGGATAAGGCTTGACGCGACCTAGTAGGTTTACCACATCTTTGCAAATATATGCAACTAAGATCTCTGAATTTTCTATTTTTCATGTAGTGTTCAAGTCTTATTGATGATCATTTGTGGCATGCTGGGGGAAATACATTTTATTATTATTTTCATGTTTAGCAAAACCCCTCCCTTTCATGCACCTGAAAAGTATTGCTTAATTGATTGAGCTGCTATCATTTTATATAAACACTTATCTGTATGCAAATTGATTGGCAGCCACCAATCCAAAGAGGTGGAGATCATATATTGACCCTCAAGACAAGGGAAGAATGTTGAATTCACGACTTGGATACTGTGGCCGGTATTCAATTACTCATTAAGAAAGTTCAATGATCCCGCCTGGAGGGCGGGTAATTGAATACCGGCCCTACACGGGCCTAAATGAACATATTTCATATAACAGTTTTAATTACAGCCATGACACTATACTGAATATTTAATGTTCCATGAAGATAAACATTGTAACTTTACTTTGGTTATTTTCACATAACCTATTTCTAGTTCCTTCATATTTATTATTGTACACAGAATAGATTACTATGGAGAATACTAGGGATATGTGTTAATATTATGGTTTGCCTATTCTGTATCTACTGCATATTTTATTTAGAGCTGGGGACTTTATAATTATGTATTTTTTTTATTCCTTTTAGCTTATTTGTTTTGTCTTTGTCTTGTCTTTTATATATTTTTTAAAATTTTTTTTTATTGTTTTGTATGTGTTAGCTTCCACGTGATGTGTTTGTCTTCAGAAATGCCCACTATGTTGGATTGAAATAGCAGCCTTATCCCTATTTTTGGTGGTATGAGATCCTTTAATAAATCCTCTAACAAGGGATAGCCATCGGTGGGTTATCCATCAATGGTTACTATCGATAGTACCATTGATGGATAACCTCAATGGTGGGAATCCATCTGTAAGGGAACCACCAATGGTTTTAGCCATTGAAGGCAACCCCCTACTTTGGTATTGAGCAGACCGTGGGCGAATCAGGGCCCGGGGGTGTAGCTTTGTAGGTGTTGGGGGATGGAGCTATGCTCCGTGTCCCGGCACATAGTTAAAAAATAAATAAATATATATATAGTTGATTATGCCATGTTATCGATGTAAGGTAATCTGATTTTCCCCCATTGATGGCAAAAGTATTCTACATAAGCCAAATACCATCAATGACTAGGAATCATCGATGGTCGATGGCCATCCCTAGTCCTCGGCCTTTTCTTTTATCCTGCTGTTTCGGTTTTCAGTCTCTTCGCAGCCTGTCTTCGAGCTCTCAAACCCCCAATAAGCGCCGGCATCGGGGGAATAAGCGCTGGCTGTCATGTTAATTAGATTGCCCTCGGCTAATCCATTATCCACAGTAAATTACCGCGGATAATTGGATACCCAGTGTGTATATAATATATCTAATAAACAATCCTAAAAAAACCCAGTCAAGATGAAATTTTCCTTAAGTCCACATGGTGTGATCGTATTAAAGTGATATATCCAACTAGCCTCCTTTAGTAATAAGATTTTATTTCTGTCACCGCCTCTACGTAAATACCCATTTATGTAACAGCTTCTGTGCTGGTGTAGCTGAGTATAGTGAGTAGTAGTCTCATTAACCTCTGTGGCAGTCAATGAAAAAAAAATGCATTTAAAGTAATAGTTCTGTAGTCACCTGCATACTTTGTCTGTGACAGTTCTGTACTTCCCTTCTAATACTTTCTCTCCGAACATGTTATTCCAGCTACAGCAGGCATTCTATCACGGACCATCAGTTTCATCATTTCCTTTCCAAGTAGGCTATTAATGCCTTAACTGCTAGTCACTTATGATTAAAACTTAGGTACCTCGTCTTCTTTATACCAATTAAAAAATTAAATTAGTGACATAGTAACATAGTAACTAAGGTTGAAAAAAGACAATTGTCCATCGAGTTCAACCTATTTGTGGTCTCCTATGCAGTCTTATTATAGGACTAGTTATTTTTATGGGGTGGTCTTCTGTTTGCCGGCGGTCGGGCTCCCGGCGCTCAGTATACCGGCGCCGGGAGCCCGACAGCCGGAATACCGACAATTATTTTCCCTCGTGGGGGTCCACGACCCCCATAGAGGGAGAATAAAATAGTGTGGCGCGCGTAGCGCGCCACCGTGCCCGTAGCGTGGCGAGCGCAGCGAGCCCGCAAGGGGCTCATTTGCGCTCGCCAAGCTGTCGGTAAGCCGGCGGTCGGGCTCCCGGCGCCGGGATGCTGGTCGCCGGGAGCCCGACCGCCGGCCAGCCGTAGTGAACCCATTTTTATGTTAGGACGCATTATATGAACTATAATGCGTGCCTACGCACCGGTCCATAACCCTGAATATCTTTTTCCAATAGGAATTTATCTAACCCATTCTTAAAGGTGTTGACTGAGTCCACAGTTACTATTCTCTCAGGCAGGGAATTCCAAACACGTATTGTCCTTACTGTGAAAAAAAACTTTTCGCCTCAATGTGCGGAAACTCCTCCCCTCTAACCTAAGCGAGTGACCACGTGTCCTCTGTGCTGATCTTATAGAAAACAGGTCCCTCCCAAGTTCTGTGTATTAACCCCTTATATATTTGTAGATGTTGATCATGTCCCCACTTAGTCTCCTCTTTTCCAATGTAAACATGCCTAGCCTTGCAAGCCTTTCCTCGTATTCCAGCGTCTCCATGCCCTTGATTAGTTTGGTCGCCTGCATGGTAGCTTTGAATGCGGGAGTGGATCACTGGGCCGACCAGGTCAATAAGTTGACGTGTAAAAGGTCGATGGTACAAATGGTTGACAGGTACAACGGGATGACATGGAAATGGTTGACACAAGAAAGGTCGATACAGTTTATTTAATTTTTTTGAGCGTCATTTTCTATGTTAAAACCACATTTGACCCATGCTTCGGGCAAGGTGCCTCGCTACTCCCCGTCGTAGTCCACGTGGACGGTAAATGATGAAATAGTTGAAACAAATGAAAAAAATATTTTTTTTAAAGTGTCGCCCATTGTCAAGTCGACCTTTTGAACCAGTAGACCTAATGCATGTCGATCATATGGGGTTGACCTATTGACTGTCGACGTAGCATCCGGATCCCCTGTCTGCAGAGCCGGCCCTAGGCATGTCATTGCTCTCTGAGGTGTTTCATGAGTGTTCTACATACTGTAAATCTAAGGTCTCTGATACATTAAAAAAAAAACACGGAGCATTGCATGGCTGCATGCAGCGCGGTGCCACGTGCAGGCTGTGTTGGGGTGGGAGATAGTGTCATGGGGGTGAGCAGCATGCTCACATCCACTGCTCGGGCCCAGGACCGGAGTCCCGACAGTCCCCCCCTGATGGTGGCCCTGCGTAAAAGACAATATAGAGATAGCCTAGAGATGAGTCATACACATACATACAATAGAGACTATTTATTGTTACTTAAGAAATGCAAAAATCATATTTTCCATATTAAATGTAATTAAGTACAAACACAAATTCAATTAAATTCAATTAAATAGAAACATCTGTTGTTTATCCCTTTACTAAGCACATGGGCTCTTCTCTCCAAAAAAGAAACATTCTAAATCCAACCAATGCAATAGAGAGGTGATGTGTCGGGTTTTCTTCTCCATTGCTTGCACTGTTTGATGAGATTGATGATGATCTATCTATCTATCTATCTATCTATCTATCTATCTATCTATCTATCTAATATATATCTATATATGTAGATATATCTATATGTACTGTATATATAGATATATACAGTATACAGTATATCTATTCTATATATCTATATCTATTGCTTGGAGGCAGTGTCGGACTGGGACATATAGGGCCCACCGGGGGAATGCAGTGGTAGGGGCCTTCAGTATGTTAGGGGTGTGGCCAGTCTGCAGAGGGGGGGGGGGGGGGGTTTGACTAACCATTAGAGAGTCTGGGCCCCTTCATAAATATATACAGTAAATTCAGCTGCTGCATGCATGATAATGTACCAGATTAATAACAGATTAATAACAGCAATGCACTGTAGAAAATACACCATAGTCCAGTATAAAGTAACATATGTATAATGTATAATTCAAGTGCACAGTCTGGAACCTGATCCTTAGGGCAGGAGGTGGGCCCCAAGGCAGTAGGACCCACCGGTGGTTTCCCCTGTACCCCTGTGGGCTAGTCCAAGCCTGCTTGGAGGCAATGTACTTGTGTCAATATGATGAAAATACATGGACCTGATAGTTTTGTTGGTACCCTACTCTGATCGTTAGGACGCTGCAATCACCCCCATTTTGTGTCATCTCTTCTAGGGGTGGACTATTCCACCCAGGGTAATCCTACGCAGTGCACCCAAGATGGCTGCCGCACCTGGTACCCTGTGAGGGTGGAATACACAGCCCATGGAAGTTATTACCCAAAATGCCTACACCAATCCTGCATTATGATTACTCTATGCATTCTAGGTTTTCATTTTTATGTATGTGTGTATTGCTGTGTTAATTTTCTGTATTATGTGCATTGTTTTGATGTCTGTAAAGCACCTTGAGTCCTGTTTGGAGAAAGAGCGCTATATAAATAAAAATATTATTATTATTATTATATCCTCATTCCTGAGTGCCGCCGGATGGAATGTATACACTGTACTGCTACACTGCAGTTAAAAACGGAGGGCAACGAGGCAAGTAATATTATGTTATTTATGAGTGCCGGATATTTTATATATATATATATATGGAGAGAGTTTTTTATAGGTCAGTGCGCTTAGTCTAACGTCCAAATGTTCCTTTGAAGGAAGGGGTCGTCAGAAAGTCCTGCTGTTTGGACTTAGTCGGTCGTGGATGCTCCGTTAATGAACACCTCCCAAGCTTCTTTGGTGGCTGCTCAGTTCTTCAAAATATGACTTGGGTATGTTCAGTCATGCAATTCTGTGAGGGCAGGGGAGAAGAACAAGCGCCATATGGTGTAGTATTTTAAATAAATAGGAGTAGTAAATACGTATATAAAATGTAAGTACCGGATGGATTCTTGAGATCAGGCCTGTCTGTCTCACTAAATTCTTTGTAGCTGTTCCACACTTATATCCAGGTAGATCAAGTCGGTCCAATATGATGTAATGGCTAAATCAATCGCCTGCTACTGCCTTATATAGCAATATCAATAAATTTTTTAATCAACAGAAATAATATACAAATTCAAATAAAAATAAAATAAATCAAGAATCTTAGCTGAATGGTCTAGGCAGTAGGCAGGTCAGTCTCAACGCGTTTCGCCTCCAGGGCTTCCTCAGGAGAATACATCATATCAAAAAGTCCACATATTTATAGTAGCTTTCAGTTTCGTTTAGCCGATACTTCCGGTTCGCGTCATTTCCGGAACCGGAAGTGCTCGGTCCGACTTTCATTATAAATGCATGGATGGCTGGACATTTATCATTAAATTACATTGGTGGTGCAGTGTTAATATAATCATGAGAGCAGTCTATATAAACCAAGCAGATCGGACATACAGTCCGTGTGCTCCGTGAAACCGGAAGTGGCGCGGCTCGTCCCGGCCGCTGCCGCGTCACTTCCGGTTAGACTACAGAACCAGCGTGCGTTCCAGCAGTGTTGCTGAGCACATCCTGTTATTGGTTGGCAGGCTGGATGGCGGAAATACCATAGGTATCATCATGAGTGTATTTTAGAGTGATAGAGAAACCAGAATCGTAACGGATACTCAGCAGCAATTAATGTAAATAAATAATATAAATGTACACAGTATACATATGTAAAATGAATTAAAATACATAAATAATTTAGAGATAAAGGGTATAAATAAAAGTGCCAGAAAAATATATATACATAAAAATATAGATATAAAAATACATATAAAATACAAAAATTATATGTATGTACAAATAAATATATATATATAAATATATATGAAAACAATTAATATTACACATTGATATACAAATAAACCATCAGCCCAAGTATATTTCTTATGGTGGGGTCTATATTACGTGCTTGTGCGTCATAAGTTGTAGGGCGCAGAAATCCAAATTTATGCCCATATAATAGCCGTAGCCAGACATGTTATGCACAGATAGTTAAATAATTCAATGATCCCAGGGAAGATTAGTACTCATCTTAAGTAACGCTTTGGGTCCTACAGTACGAGTTACATTTTAAAAAAAAGGAGCTATTTCTCAGGGAGCCCGTGGCACATGCTAGAATGGAGCTTCAATGTACCTCATAGGAAGGGGGCAATCTCGTAGCCTTCATTATGGCCATATGGTTGGAGGGTGTTTAGAGTAAAAATCCAGTACATCTCCCTCTGAGATAACTTTTTCAGTAGATCCCCCCCTCTAGGCCCTAGTTTGACGTGTTCAATGGCTCTGAAGGTAAATGTTTCCAAGCTGGAGTTGTGAGTTTCAGTGAAATGTCTGGAGAGCGGGTGGCTTTCTATTTTGTTTTTAATGTTACGTACATGTTCTTGAATGCGAAGTTTGAGAAGTCTTTTGGTCTTTCCCACATACTTAAGATGGCATCCACACTCTATCACGTATATAACCGAGGACGTGTTGCAATTAATGAAGTCTTTCATATTGAATTCTTTAGTTTGTTCAGAGTTAAAAAAGGATCTCCTATTTGGGTGGACAAATTTGCACATGATGCAATGTCCACATTTGAACATGCCTTTACATCTGGGAAGACTCGTAGTTGTGGTCCCCTTGTTTTTTATCATGCTTGGTGCCAAGATTTCCTTGAGATTCCGGGACTTTCTGAATAAAACTTGTGGGCGTTCTGGTAGGATTTCTCTCAGCACAGGATCTAATTTTAGAACGTGCCAATGTTTTGAGAAGGACTTCCTGATTCTAGTCTCTTCGCAACTGTATTGAGTGATAAACGGTACTGAATAGCTCTTACTTGCTGCTTTCTTCTTTGGATGGATAAGGGTTTCTCTGTCCAGTTCTTTGCCACGATCTATTGCCTCTTTGATGATCCTCTCCGGATAACCCCTTTCTCTAAACCTATCTGCATAGATTAGGGATTGTTCTGAAAAAGTTTCGTGCATGGTGCAGTTTCTCCGTAGCCTGTACATTGTTGAGAATGGAATGTTGTTTTTCCATTTGGTAGCATGGCTGCTATTGTAGTGTAGGTAGCTATTAGTGTCGACGGTTTTAATAAAATTCTTCGTGATAACTTTCTCTCCGTCACAGCTTAAAATCAGGTCCAGAAATTCAATATGGCTCTTGTTTGTTGTGCTTGTAAATTTTAAGTTAAAATCATTAATGCCGATATGCTCCATAAAACCGTTAAAACTCTCTAAATCGCCATCCCAGACCATAATGATGTCGTCTATGTACCGTTTATAGAAACGGATGTTTTCTTTAAACATAGCGTTGTTATAAATAAACCGTTGTTCCCACATGCCCATTAGAATATTAGCATAACTTGGGGCAAAAACTGTCCCCATCGCGGTGCCGCAGACTTGTAAAAAGAAAGTATCTTGAAATTTAAAAAAATTATGGGTTAAAATGAATTGGATTAGGGAACATATAAATTCACAGTGATCCTGAGTGATCTTTGAATCGGACTCCAATTTGTCTCGGCATGCTTTGGTTCCTTTTTCGTGGGTAATGCTGGTGTAAAGAGCTTGTACATCGATAGTAGTCCATAAATACGTATCTTTCCACTGGAAATCTTCAAAGAGGCTTAAGACGCTCGTGGTATCCTTCAAGTACGAGGGCAGATTCTGTACATGTGGTTTCAAAAAAATATCCACATACTCGGAGAGGTGTGACGTTAATGAATCAATGCCGGCTATGATCGGTCTTCCCGGTGGACAGTCCAGCTGTTTATGTATTTTAGGCAAGTGATAAAAAACTGGAATAATGGGATTATGGTTCATGAGATACTGAAATTCGTCTTTAGTGATTAGGTGTTTACGTAATCCCTCAACGAGAATCACCCTTAGTTCTTCCGTAAATCCCTCTGTGGGGTCTTTTGGTTGTTTCTTATATGACGTAGTGTCATTAAGGAGTCTCTGTGCTTCCTTAAGATAATCATCTCTGTTCTGTATGACCAGGCCTCCTCCTTTATCCGCTGGTCTAAGGATGATCTTGTCAATATCTTGAAGTTCTTTCATGGCGTGTTTTTCGGAGTTACTGAGGTTGCATTTCTTCATTTGAAGAGTATCTCCTTCGATTAGATCCCTTTTGACCAAGTCATAGAACGTGTTGATATAGGATCCTTTGGATTCCAACGGATAGAACTTCGATGTTGGTTTTAATCCAGATTTTGATGCGTTGTAGTTAGTCTGAATGGCTGTATCCTGTCTGGCAAAATGCCGCTTGAGAGTAAGGTTTCGGACGTATTTATTTAAATCTATAAAAGTCTGAAACTTATCTGGTTTTTTTGAAGGTGCAAATGTTATGCCCTTACTGAGTAGTGAAATCTGTGGCTGCGTTAAAACATGAGAGGACAGATTAAATATGCCTTTTTCTTTTGGATCCATTACTTGGTGTATTTTTTCCTTGGATTTTCGTTTTCTTCCTCCTCGTTTTCCTCGTCTTGGAATCTTCGTTTTAAGGGTGATGCTGTGTGAGTACTTTCCCTTATTCTTCCCTGTTGGTCCCTGTCCCTGTATGGTCTCTGAGGTCTTCGCTCTAAAAAATGGTGATTGTCCTCGCTATTCACGGTGCTTGTAGTGGGCACTTCTAAGGGCAGGAAGCGGTTCTCTGTTCTCATGGTTTCTTGTTTGGATAGAAATCTGGGTTTGTGGTGAGAACCTGATCTATTCCTGGGATTGTTATCCCTAGACCAATCCCTGGAACGGTATGGGATTCTTCCCCTATTCTGTGGGGGGATTCTTGACCAATTTTTAACCTTATTGTTTTCATAGTCCCTTTTATCTCTCATGAATTTATGTTCTTTATTCTTGATTACTTCTTCCTCTATTTTCTCTAATTTTTTGCTGAGGACTTTTTCATTAATTTTGTATTCCTCACTATCTTTAAATTTACTTAAGGTCGAGTCTTTATTTTTCAAAGTTTCCTCAATGGTAATTAATCTTCCCTGGGATCATTGAATTATTTAACTATCTGTGCATAACATGTCTGGCTACGGCTATTATATGGGCATAAATTTGGATTTCTGCGCCCTACAACTTATGACGCACAAGCACGTAATATAGACCCCACCATAAGAAATATACTTGGGCTGATGGTTTATTTGTATATCAATGTGTAATATTAATTGTTTTCATATATATTTATATATATATATTTATTTGTACATACATATAATTTTTGTATTTTATATGTATTTTTATATCTATATTTTTATGTATATATATTTTTCTGGCACTTTTATTTATACCCTTTATCTCTAAATTATTTATGTATTTTAATTTATTTTACATATGTATACTGTGTACATTTATATTATTTATTTACATTAATTGCTGCTGAGTATCCGTTACGATTCTGGTTTCTCTATCACTCTAAAATACACTCATGACGATACCTATGGTATTTCCGCCATCCAGCCTGCCAACCAATAACAGGATGTGCTCAGCAACACTGCTGGAACGCACGCTGGTTCTGTAGTCTAACCGGAAGTGACGCGGCAGCGGCCGGGACGAGCCGCGCCACTTCCGGTTTCACGGAGCACACGGACTGTATGTCCGATCTGCTTGGTTTATATAGACTGCTCTCATGATTATATTAACACTGCACCACCAATGTAATTTAATGATAAATGTCCAGCCATCCATGCATTTATAATGAAAGTCGGACCGAGCACTTCCGGTTCCGGAAATGACGCGAACCGGAAGTATCGGCTAAACGAAACTGAAAGCTACTATAAATATGTGGACTTTTTGATATGATGTATTCTCCTGAGGAAGCCCTGGAGGCGAAACGCGTTGAGACTGACCTGCCTACTGCCTAGACCATTCAGCTAAGATTCTTGATTTATTTTATTTTTATTTGAATTTGTATATTATTTCTGTTGATTAAAAAATTTATTGATATTGCTATATAAGGCAGTAGCAGGCGATTGATTTAGCCATTACATCATATTGGACCGACTTGATCTACCTGGATATAAGTGTGGAACAGCTACAAAGAATTTAGTGAGACAGACAGGCCTGATCTCAAGAATCCATCCGGTACTTACATTTTATATACGTATTTACTACTCCTATTTATTTAAAATACTACACCATATGGCACTTGTTCTTCTCCCCTGCCCTCACAGAATTGCATGACTGAACATACCCAAGTCATATTTTGAAGAACTGAGCAGCCACCAAAGAAGCTTGGGAGGTGTTCATTGACGGAGCATCCACGACCGACTAAGTCCAAACAGCAGGACTTTCTGACGACCCCTTCCTTCAAAGGAACATTTGGACGTTAGACTAAGCGCACTGACCTATAAAAAACTCTCTCCACATTCCCTTGGTATTCTAGGTTGGAGCTGCTGTCTTTGTCCAGTTTATTACTGTCTTAATTATACATCATTTTATAGAAAATGTTGCGTTTGTGTGGCCTGACCAAAAAAAGATCAGATCTTTGCCAAAGAGTTTTTGATGAGAAAAAAACCTCCAGCAATATATCTATTAATGATAATGTGGATTCCCTATTTTGGGATATTGAGAAAACCCTTGTCAAGGAGATTAGGGTATGGTGGGACATCAAGGGACTAGAACATTACCTTAAGGTTGATAGAGTCCCGAGAGGTCTGAGAATAAATAAGAACCCCACTTTTGGTACAGATAGAGTGGAATTTATGAGTGAGTGGGATAAAATCTTGCATGAGTGCTCACTTAACCTCATGAAATTGATTGTCAAAGAAAAACGCTCAGAATTAATTACCATTGAGGAAACTTTGAAAAATAAAGACTCGACCTTAAGTAAATTTAAAGATAGTGAGGAATACAAAATTAATGAAAAAGTCCTCAGCAAAAAATTAGAGAAAATAGAGGAAGAAGTAATCAAGAATAAAGAACATAAATTCATGAGAGATAAAAGGGACTATGAAAACAATAAGGTTAAAAATTGGTCAAGAATCCCCCCACAGAATAGGGGAAGAATCCCATACCGTTCCAGGGATTGGTCTAGGGATAACAATCCCAGGAATAGATCAGGTTCTCACCACAAACCCAGATTTCTATCCAAACAAGAAACCATGAGAACAGAGAACCGCTTCCTGCCCTTAGAAGTGCCCACTACAAGCACCGTGAATAGCGAGGACAATCACCATTTTTTAGAGCGAAGACCTCAGAGACCATACAGGGACAGGGACCAACAGGGAAGAATAAGGGAAAGTACTCACACAGCATCACCCTTAAAACGAAGATTCCAAGATGAGGAAAACGAGGAGGAAGAAAACGAAAATCCAAGGAAAAAATACACCAAGTAATGGATCCAAAAGAAAAAGGCATATTTAATCTGTCCTCTCATGTTTTAACGCAGCCACAGATTTCACTACTCAGTAAGGGCATAACATTTGCACCTTCAAAAAAACCAGATAAGTTTCAGACTTTTATAGATTTAAATAAATACGTCCGAAACCTTACTCTCAAGCGGCATTTTGCCAGACAGGATACAGCCATTCAGACTAACTACAACGCATCAAAATCTGGATTAAAACCAACATCGAAGTTCTATCCGTTGGAATCCAAAGGATCCTATATCAACACGTTCTATGACTTGGTCAAAAGGGATCTAATCGAAGGAGATACTCTTCAAATGAAGAAATGCAACCTCAGTAACTCCGAAAAACACGCCATGAAAGAACTTCAAGATATTGACAAGATCATCCTTAGACCAGCGGATAAAGGAGGAGGCCTGGTCATACAGAACAGAGATGATTATCTTAAGGAAGCACAGAGACTCCTTAATGACACTACGTCATATAAGAAACAACCAAAAGACCCCACAGAGGGATTTACGGAAGAACTAAGGGTGATTCTCGTTGAGGGATTACGTAAACACCTAATCACTAAAGACGAATTTCAGTATCTCATGAACCATAATCCCATTATTCCAGTTTTTTATCACTTGCCTAAAATACATAAACAGCTGGACTGTCCACCGGGAAGACCGATCATAGCCGGCATTGATTCATTAACGTCACACCTCTCCGAGTATGTGGATATTTTTTTGAAACCACATGTACAGAATCTGCCCTCGTACTTGAAGGATACCACGAGCGTCTTAAGCCTCTTTGAAGATTTCCAGTGGAAAGATACGTATTTATGGACTACTATCGATGTACAAGCTCTTTACACCAGCATTACCCACGAAAAAGGAACCAAAGCATGCCGAGACAAATTGGAGTCCGATTCAAAGATCACTCAGGATCACTGTGAATTTATATGTTCCCTAATCCAATTCATTTTAACCCATAATTTTTTTAAATTTCAAGATACTTTCTTTTTACAAGTCTGCGGCACCGCGATGGGGACAGTTTTTGCCCCAAGTTATGCTAATATTCTAATGGGCATGTGGGAACAACGGTTTATTTATAACAACGCTATGTTTAAAGAAAACATCCGTTTCTATAAACGGTACATAGACGACATCATTATGGTCTGGGATGGCGATTTAGAGAGTTTTAACGGTTTTATGGAGCATATCGGCATTAATGATTTTAACTTAAAATTTACAAGCACAACAAACAAGAGCCATATTGAATTTCTGGACCTGATTTTAAGCTGTGACGGAGAGAAAGTTATCACGAAGAATTTTATTAAAACCGTCGACACTAATAGCTACCTACACTACAATAGCAGCCATGCTACCAAATGGAAAAACAACATTCCATTCTCAACAATGTACAGGCTACGGAGAAACTGCACCACGCACGAAACTTTTTCAGAACAATCCCTAATCTATGCAGATAGGTTTAGAGAAAGGGGTTATCCGGAGAGGATCATCAAAGAGGCAATAGATCGTGGCAAAGAACTGGACAGAGAAACCCTTATCCATCCAAAGAAGAAAGCAGCAAGTAAGAGCTATTCAGTACCGTTTATCACTCAATACAGTTGCGAAGAGACTAGAATCAGGAAGTCCTTCTCAAAACATTGGCACGTTCTAAAATTAGATCCTGTGCTGAGAGAAATCCTACCAGAACGCCCACAAGTTTTATTCAGAAAGTCCCGGAATCTCAAGGAAATCTTGGCACCAAGCATGATAAAAAACAAGGGGACCACAACTACGAGTCTTCCCAGATGTAAAGGCATGTTCAAATGTGGACATTGCATCATGTGCAAATTTGTCCACCCAAATAGGAGATCCTTTTTTAACTCTGAACAAACTAAAGAATTCAATATGAAAGACTTCATTAATTGCAACACGTCCTCGGTTATATACGTGATAGAGTGTGGATGCCATCTTAAGTATGTGGGAAAGACCAAAAGACTTCTCAAACTTCGCATTCAAGAACATGTACGTAACATTAAAAACAAAATAGAAAGCCACCCGCTCTCCAGACATTTCACTGAAACTCACAACTCCAGCTTGGAAACATTTACCTTCAGAGCCATTGAACACGTCAAACTAGGGCCTAGAGGGGGGGATCTACTGAAAAAGTTATCTCAGAGGGAGATGTACTGGATTTTTACTCTAAACACCCTCCAACCATATGGCCATAATGAAGGCTACGAGATTGCCCCCTTCCTATGAGGTACATTGAAGCTCCATTCTAGCATGTGCCACGGGCTCCCTGAGAAATAGCTCCTTTTTTTTAAAATGTAACTCGTACTGTAGGACCCAAAGCGTTACTTAAGATGAGTACTAATCTTCCCTGGGATCATTGAATTATTTAACTATCTGTGCATAACATGTCTGGCTACGGCTATTATATGGGCATAAATTTGGATTTCTGCGCCCTACAACTTATGACGCACAAGCACGTAATATAGACCCCACCATAAGAAATATACTTGGGCTGATGGTTTATTTGTATATCAATGTGTAATATTAATTGTTTTCATATATATTTATATATATATTTATTTGTACATACATATAATTTTTGTATTTTATATGTATTTTTATATCTATATTTTTATGTATATATATTTTTCTGGCACTTTTATTTATACCCTTTATCTCTAAATTATTTATGTATTTTAATTCATTTTACATATGTATACTGTGTACATTTATATTATTTATTTACATTAATTGCTGCTGAGTATCCGTTACGATTCTGGTTTCTCTATCACTCTAAAATACACTCATGACGATACCTATGGTATTTCCGCCATCCAGCCTGCCAACCAATAACAGGATGTGCTCAGCAACACTGCTGGAACGCACGCTGGTTCTGTAGTCTAACCGGAAGTGACGCGGCAGCGGCCGGGACGAGCCGCGCCACTTCCGGTTTCACGGAGCACACGGACTGTATGTCCGATCTGCTTGGTTTATATAGACTGCTCTCATGATTATATTAACACTGCACCACCAATGTAATTTAATGATAAATGTCCAGCCATCCATGCATTTATAATGAAAGTCGGACCGAGCACTTCCGGTTCCGGAAATGACGCGAACCGGAAGTATCGGCTAAACGAAACTGAAAGCTACTATAAATATGTGGACTTTTTGATATGATGTATTCTCCTGAGGAAGCCCTGGAGGCGAAACGCGTTGAGACTGACCTGCCTACTGCCTAGACCATTCAGCTAAGATTCTTGATTTATTTTATTTTTATTTGAATTTGTATATTATTTCTGTTGATTAAAAAATTTATTGATATTGCTATATAAGGCAGTAGCAGGCGATTGATTTAGCCATTACATCATATTGGACCGACTTGATCTACCTGGATATAAGTGTGGAACAGCTACAAAGAATTTAGTGAGACAGACAGGCCTGATCTCAAGAATCCATCCGTTACTTACATTTTATATACGTATTTACTACTCCTATTTATTTAAAATACTACACCATATGGCGCTTGTTCTTCTCCCCTGCCCTCACATATATATATATATATATATATATTAGAGATGAGCGGGTTCGGTTCCTCGGGATCCGAACCCACCCTGAACTTCACCCATTTTACACGGTTCCAAGGCAGCCTCGGATCTTCCCGCCTTGCTCGGTTAACCAGAACGCGCCCGAACGTCATCATCCCGCTGTCGGATTCTCGCGAGATTTGTATTCTATATAAGGAGCCGCGCGTCGCTGACATTTTCACTTGTGCTTTGAAGATTGAACGGAGAGGACGTGGCAGCGTTCTCTCCCTGAAAAGCTCCGTAATCTGTGCTCAGTGTGCTGAAAATATCTGTGCTCAGTGTGCTGCAAATAATCTGTGCTCAGTGTGCTGAAAATATCTACGTTCTCTGCCTGAAAACGCTCCATATCTGTGCTCAGTGTGCTGCAAATATCTGATCAGTGTGCTGCATTGTGGGGACTGGGGACCACCAGTATATAATATATACTTTTCTATAGCTTCTATACTGCTTGTCAGGACACATGTGTCACAGTTACACCGCTCTGTACTGATATACAGTAATATTATATATACTTTTCTATAGCTTCTATACTGCTTGTCAGGACACATGGGTCACAGTTACACCGCTCTGTACTGATATACAGTAATATTATATATACTTTTCTATAGCTTCTATACTGCTTGTCAGGACACATGGGTCACAGTTACACTGCTCTGTACTGATATACAGTAATATTATATATACTTTTCTATAGCTTCTATACTGCTTGTCAGGACACATGGTTCACAGTTACACTGCACTGTCTGTACTGATATATACAATAATATATATACTTTTCTTACTTTCTATAGCTTCTATACTGCTTGTCAGGACACATGTGTCACAGTTACACTGCTCTGTACTGATATATACAATAATATATATACTTTTCTATAGCTTCTATACTGCTTGTCAGGACACATGGGTCACAGTTACACCGCTCTGTACTGATATACAGTAATATTATATATACTTTTCTATAGCTTCTATACTGCTTGTCAGGACACATGGTCACAGTTACACTGCTCTGTACTGATATATACAATAATATATATACTTTTCTATAGCTTCTATACTGCTTGTCAGGACACATGGGTCACAGTTACACCGCTCTGTACTGATATACAGTAATATATATACTTTTCTATAGCTTCTATACTGCTTGTCAGGACACATGTGTCACAGTTACACCGCTCTGTCTGTACTGATATATACAATAATATACTTTTCTATAGCTTCTATACTGCTTGTCAGGACACATGTGTCACAGTTACACCGCTCTGTCTGTACTGATATATACAATAATATATATACTTTTCTATAGCTTCTATACTGCTTGTCAGGACACATGTGTCACAGTTACACCGCTCTGTCTGTACTGATATATACAATAATATATATACTTTTCTATAGCTTCTATACTGCTTGTCGGGACACATGGGTCACAGTTACACCGCTCTGTCTGTACTGATATATACAATAATATATATAGTTTTCTTATTTTCTATAGCTTCTATACTGCTTGTGAGGACACATGGTCACAGTTACACCGCTCTGTACTGATATACAGTAATATTATATATACTTTTTTTTTTTTTTTTTTTGAAATAAGTTTTATTGATTTATGCATAAAGAATCACAAAGGTATAAACGTTATATAACATTTTCTTTTTGGATCATAACAGAATGTGTAACATTTTGTGGCAATATAGGAGATAAAAAAGTTGGTATGCACACTTTATAAAAGCATTGGGCGTGGTGATCCACTTTGTCGAGTAGCAAAGAGCATAAGTAGAAACTTCAATATAGTTATGGAAGAGAGAACAAAGCGTTAGAAGAAAGAAAAAGAGTAAGAAAAGATAAAGAGGGGTAGGGGGGGTTGGGGAGTAGAGGTCGGCCGCACAGGGCTGGTCACTAGATCGGTTCCTGTCATCCGTATTTAAGGTGATTCAAATAGTTGTCAATGGCAATTCAGCTTCAAAGTGCGTTGTCCAGGGCGTCCAGGTGCGTATGAAAGTCACGGAAGTGTCATGTAGGGCAGCTGTAATGCGTTCTAGTTTATATGTAGTCCATATAGCATTAACAGTGGCGGGAAGAGTAGGTGGTGAGATGGACTTCCAGTTCGCTGCGATTTGGCATTTGGCCGTGTTTAAAATGTGTTTGATTAGTTTTAGTAGATGGCTAGGTGTGTCTGAGATTGGACGTGAAAGTAGAGAGTAAGAAGGGGAGGCTGGAACAACCACTTCAGTAATTTCTAATATTAGTCTATGAATTTGTCGCCAGTAGCGTCGGGCGATCCCACAGGACCACCAGACATGCAGCATGGTTCCCCTCTGTCCACAATGTCTCCAACATCTATCAGAGCAAGACGGGTTTATGGCCTGGAGTCTAGATGGCACTAGGTACCATCGATAGTAAATTTTGTAAGAATTTTCTTTAATACGAACCGATAAGGAGCTCTTAGCGATTTCTTGTCTGATGTCAACCCACTCCTCTAATGTCAGTGCCTCTCCCATATCTCTCTCCCATGCGATTTCATGGGATTCTTTGGCAGGGGAGTTGTATGATAGCAAAATTTGATAAATAGCAGACAGCAAACCTTTTGTGGATCGTTGTCCACAGCATAAAGATTCAAATGCCGTTTTAGGTGAAGGGTGGGCATTGTGTCTTAAAGTAGAGTAAAGATGACGAATTTGTAGAAATTGGTAGAAGGCTGATTGGGGGAGAGCGAATCGCGATTGCAGGTCCGTAAACATAGGGAATGAAGAAAGGGGGGCCAGGTCGAACAAGAATAGGACATTGTGTGAAGTCCAGTGCTTAAAAGCAAGGTGGTTGGTGCCAGGGGGGAACTTGGAATTGTTCCATAGGGGAGTCAGCAACGGATTATAGGAACGAAGGCGATAATAGCGGGTGCATTGATCCCATATCAATAGAGCAAAGCGCATTGTCGGCAGCAGGAGAGACGGAGCCGGGCGGCAGCGGGGCTCGCACCATAGCAGAGTTGAAGGAGAGTATACATTTACCACTTGAGCTTCCAAGAGACTCCATAATCTCTGTTCAGGAGGCGAGTGCCATAATGCACAGGAGGCCAAATGTGTGGCGCGATAGTAATTAATCAGGTCCGGCATACCTAGGCCCCCTGATTCTCTATGCTGCTGAATTATTCGTATCTTAACTCTGGGCTTCTTTCCAGCCCAAATGAAATTTGAAAGATCTCTTTGCAGATTCTTCAATATTTTGGTCGGGATATGGATAGGGAGGGTCTGCCAAAGATATAGCAAGCGTGGGAGTATATTCATTTTAATAGCAGCTATACGCCCAAGCCAAGAGATAAAAAGTTTATTCCATCCCCCCAAGTCCGTACGTATGGAAGCGAATAGACGCGGGAAGTTTGCCGTGTATAATGATGTGTGAGACTTTGTTAGATAAATTCCTAGATACTTAATTTTGGTGTGTTGCCACTTAAATGGGTAGGAAGATTGAAGGAGGCGTAGGTCCCGAGGAGTCACATGTATATCTAAAATTTCTGTTTTGCTAGCATTAAGTTTGTAATTGGATAGCAAGCTATAGGATTGGATCTCCTCAAACAGGTGTTGCAGAGACACATGCGGGTCAGTCAAGGTAAGAATAACGTCATCCGCATACAATGCTATTTTGAAGTCATGAGTTCCCACCTTGACGCCCGAGATGTTGGTATTCGATCTGATTTTGGCCGCCAGTGGTTCCATCACCAGGGCAAATAGCAATGGAGAGAGTGGGCAGCCCTGCCGGGTGCCATTTCTAATTGAAGCTGAGGGGTTATAGTAAAGTGAGGTAACGGCATTATAAAAGGCTCCGTGCAAGCCCATGTTATGTAAGGTTTGACGGATAAAGGGCCATGCCACCCTATCAAAGGCTTTTTCTGCATCCAAAGCCACCACTAGGGTCGGAAGCGACTCGCGTTGTGAAAGATGTATAAGGTTGATAAGCCGGCGAGTATTGTCCGCCGCCTGTCGGTTAGGTATAAAGCCGACTTGGTCTGGGTGTATCAGGGTCGGTAGGAATGGGGCTAATCTGTTCGCAAGAATTTTGGCGAATAGTTTAAGGTCTGTATTTAATAATGAGATGGGCCTATAATTTGTCATTTCCAGCGGGTCACGGTCAGGTTTGGGTATAACAATAATGTTAGCCCTGGTGGTTGCTGCGTCCAGGGAGCCTAGTTCTAATAAAGAGTTGAATAGTAAGTGAAGCATCGGGAGGAGTGAGTGCGCAAATTTTTTGTAATAGATGGCCGTATAGCCATCGGGACCCGGGGCCGAGGAGCGGCGTAATTGAGATATTGTGACCAGTATTTCCTCGTTGGAGATAGGGGCGTTAAGCGTCTCCAAGTCTGTGGTCGTAAGTTTTGGCAAGTGGCATGTGGTGAGATAATGTTGGATATTGGAAGTGTGAGATGAGTCATTGGGAATGGGTGGGGGTAAGTTATAGAGTGATTCATAGTAATCATGAAATTGCGAGGCCATAATTTTGGGGTCACATGTCACGGTTCCGTCAGAGCATTTCAAAGCAAGTATGCGGTTCTGGGTCCTTTTAGCTCGGAGGCGGCGAGCTAGTAGAGTGTCAGCCCTGTCAGATTTTTCATAAAATTTCTGGCGGATCCATAGAAGAGATTTAACCGTTTTTTTCGTGAGAATTTGTGATAGCTGTCCCTTAAGTGAGAGAATTTTGGTGAAAAGACGCTTTTTCGGGAAGCGCTGGTGAAGAAGGGTTAGAGAAGTTAGTTCCGTTTCCAAATCATGGATACGTTTAGTCTCTATCTTCTTATGTGTTGAAGCAAGATTGATAAGTTGGCCACGAAGCGTGGCCTTATGGGCCTCCCATAACACTGCAGGAGATATATCCGGAGTTGTATTTTCAGCACAGTAAGTCTGAATCATGGCGGTGATGTCAATAATGTTAGAGGGTTTAAGGAACAGGGACTCTTGTAGACGCCATGTCCGAGGGGACGCTAAAACATAAGGGACAGTAACGTCCAAAAGAAGGGCGTAGTGGTCTGACCAAGTAGTGGGGATTACTTGTGCCCCGTGGAGATTTTGTGTGGAATCACGGTCTACAAAGATGTAATCTATGCGGGTGTAAAGGTCGTGTGGAGGTGAGTAGTGTGTGAAGCCTCTGGCAGAGGGATATAAGGTCCTCCAGCTATCATACAAGTTGTGAGAGGAGATACAATTTCGCAGGGGCTTAGACAATCTCATGTGTGATGATGTCCCTACCACCGGGCGGGACCTATCAAAACGTGGGTCAAGGGTTGCATTACAATCCCCTGCAATTATAATTTTGGAGTTCGGGAATTTAGCAAGCTGGTCAGAGAAAGACCCATAAAAGGAGCCATGCTGCATGCCCGGGGCATATATGGACGCTAGGGTTATAGATTGCTGATTGAGGGTGCCTGAGAGAATTACAAATCTACCCTTATCGTCGTGGTAAGAATCATGTATGACTATAGGAAGGTCTTTGTGGAGCAGTATAGCAGTTCCCCTGCGTTTGGCTGACATAGTAGAGTGAAAAGAGTGGGGGTATTTTTTACAGTTTAGAGAAGGATGGGGGGACTTGAAGTGTGTCTCTTGGAGAAATATTATATCTGGTTTGTGTCTGGCAAAAAAGTGAAACGCCATGGAGCGCTTTGTCGGAGAATTGAGGCCATTGACATTCATAGAAAGTAGTTTCAGAGTCATGGTGGGTAGTAATCACCCATGCGGAACATAGTGGGCGACCACTGATGCGGCCATCCGCAGAGCAGAGAAAGGGACAGTGAAGAAAGAGTGAGAAGAAGAGCAGAACGAAACTCTAAGTGCAGGCCCATGTCTTATGAGCAGGTTGGGCCTGCAAGAGGAAGGGGTAGTGCCACACAGGCAGCCCCTTCAATGTGGGGGGCAATGACAGTTATAAAAAAACAATAATTAGAGAACAAGAATGTGAACAAAACAAACTAAAACATCCCGCGGTCAAGCGCGAGGGTGTAAAATAAACAGGTCATGAGCTAAAGAGAGCAAATTAACTTCACAGCTTATCTATGCAAACACATAACTAAATGACCACAGCAGCAACATTCAATTGCGGAGCGGGGAGGGAGGGGAGGGGGGGGGGGGGGGAGGGGAGGAGGGAGGGGGTGGGAAGCAACTAGGGTCATATGATAACATTTAGTAGATAACTGTGTTAGATGAGAACGGGAAGCACCTTAGGGGGTGATAATAGGTATGGGTATATAGCCAGTGCCAGGCCCGGGCCAATGAGATCAATCTTAGCCTTATCCTTATCACTTCAAGGCACAGTTAGGACATTTTTGTTACCCCTGGGCTTAGGCATTACCAACACCCGTATGACCGATAAATCTAACAGTCCGTAGAGTAATATGAGTACAGGGGGGGGGGGGGGGGGCAAGTGTCCCGCAAACAGTGGGCTATAGTTACGTGTCTGCGATCCTCAAAGTGTCACGTTATTTCGTAGACCAATCTGGAGTCGGTGCCACAGGTCTAGGTGAAGATGTAGAATCGAGTTGATTTCTGAGGTCGCTAGGTAAAGAGTCAAAAATGCCAAGAGTCTTGAGGAGGTCGTAACCCTGAGCAGGGGTTCTAATGGAGTGATGGGACCCGTCCTTGGTCACGTGGAGTTGGAAAGGGAATCCCCACTTGTATTTAATAGAGTTAGAACGAAGGGCTCTAGTAATCTCCGCAAGGTCTCGGCGTTTCTTGAGTGTAGAAGGAGCCAGGTCTTGATAAATTTGAAGTTGGGTGCCTAAATAATCCACTGATTGAAGTTCCCGCGCGGCCGACATCACTTTTTCCTTAGATTTATAATAGTGGAATCGGAGGATGACGTCTCGGGGCGGTTGGGAGGGTGTGGGCCGGGGGCGGAGCGCTCTATGCGCTCTATCTAGAAGGAACCGGTCTTTCGGAGTATCGGGGAGTAGATTCAGGAACAGGCCTTCCAAAAAACCCGGGAGGGCGTCCAATGCAACGCTCTCAGGGATGTTACGGATTCTAATATTATTTCTCCTGTTCCGATTGTCCAAATCCTCTAGGTGTTCTTCGTGCACGTCAACATCGGTGCGGAGGTCAAGCATCTCCTGTTCAAGCACGGCCTGGTACTGGCATACTTCGTCCACCTTGCGTTCCAACACATCCGTACGATTGCCCAAATCGGTCAGATCTTTTCTGAATTCAGCCAGCGCCGATCTCATTTCGGTTTGAATAGTTTTAGTCACTATAGCGACGACATCCTGAGTGGTGAGGGAAGCTCTTGGTGATGAGGCATCCTCCGAGTCGGACATGCGTTCTGCATTCGATGAGTTTCGAGGAGTAGCTCCCGCTTTCTCCCATGCTCGCAGGATGCTGGGTTTATTAGCAGCGTTTGATTTACGATTTTTTTGCGACATAGTGAGTCGGGAAGTTAGGTATTCAAGGTATTCAATTCGCGGGTGGGAGCTTCAGTGTTGCTAAAAAGTAATTATGTAAGACCTGGGCTAAGGTATTAGCTGACCCTCATGCGCTAGCTGACCGCCGGATAGGTTAGGGTCGGGCCGACATCATGGATGCCATGGGGCGCTTTAGAGAGCTCGGGCAGACGTCAGTTGAACTGCACTGTGCAGAGGAGCGAGGCCCTTCAGTGCCCCGGGATCTGTGTCAACAGCAGTTGTAGGATAATGGGCCCGTCAGCAGGCCGCTATAGGGACCGGTCACGTCTCTCTCAAGTTACCCCCCTGGCGAGGGGAGAGTATTTTTCACCTCCTGCGCCCTCACTGATGGAGCACCGCACGTCTCAACGGTAGAGGGAGGCAGCGGTCGAGGGGAGAAGGGGTCACAGCTTACCCGGTCGGAGTTATTCTGCTCTTTGTGCGCCGCTGCTGAAAGCAGTATGGCCGCCGCTCCGTCTTCGTCCCGGCCGGTCCCGCCGCTCGTTATATCTCCAGCGCCTCACGGATCAGGCACAGCCAGTGGGGGGATATTGGAGCCGTCTGTCTGGTCGCTCGGCGTCCCCCTAGGTTCTAGCGAGGTCTCACGGAGGCAACTGCGTAGTTCCGGAGCTCCCGGTCAGCCGCAGTTTCAAATGTAGGCTCTGGCTTCACACCAAGGGGAAGGCCGCAACCTGCAGGAGGGCTCAAAAGCGCTCCCCGATTCCGCGGGTCCCCCTCAGTGGCTGCAGGAGGGTGCAATAACGTGCCAATGATTCTCTTGAGCTCTCAGGGAGGGAGCAGGTATGTTTGTAGAGGTCTGTTATTTAGTTCCCTCAGGAGCCATTGATGTAATATTTCTAATTTGCCTATTATAAATTTATAAATTTATACAGAGACAGTATCTGCGATATTATGGTGCTCCAGGGATCCAGCAGACTCACAGCTGTGTTTTCCCGCTGATCAGGGTATCTCAGCGTCCCCCCCCAGCTCCTCAGGATTTCAGTGAGACTTAATGCTGCTGGTGTGCCGTTCAGGTGCGTGCAAATGGCGGGCTACTGATTCTAGCTGAATGGAGCTGGCTTCAGAGAGAGGAGTCCAGCCGGGCATGTAGCTCACCTCACACAGGTCACCGAGCCTCGGGGCGTCTGTTTTGCACGTCCGTGGCCTGTTCTGCTGAATTAAGATGGCCGCCGCTTCAGGAGCTCCGGGCCGTCCGTCCTCCCGTCTTCCGCTGCAGTCGCCGCTCTGATTGCTCCCACAGCGCGCCCAGCCCCAGTCGCTCGGGGGGGAGGGTATGGCGTCTCCAAGTCTCAGGGACGGGCAGCAACAGAACCGCCGCTCTCCGCAGCGTTCAGCTCGGCCTGGGCTTCTCCTCCGGAATTGAGGCCCCGGCTTCAGTGTGGACCTAGGCCGCAATCCGCGGGAGCCAGAATACCGGCTCCCCGACTCCGCGGCACTAGACCACTGCTGAAGGGGCTGCTCACAGTCACAGGGGCTTATTGTGGGGCAGTTTGAGTCAGCCAAGGGCAGATTAAAGGCGATTTTAGGCGATAATCCAGAGGAGCTCCCTGCATGTGCTTCCTCCTCGCTGTGCGTCCAGGCCACGCCCCCCTATATATACTTTTCTATAGCTTCTATACTGCTTGTCAGGACACATGTGTCACAGTTACACCGCTCTGTACTGATATACAGTAATATTATATATACTTTTCTATAGCTTCTATACTGCTTGTCAGGACACACATGTGTCACAGTTACACCGCTCTGTACTGATATATACAATAATATATATACTTTTCTTATTTTCTATAGCTTCTATACTGCTTGTCAGGACACATGTGTCACAGTTACACCGCTCTGTCTGTACTGATATATACAATAATATATATACTTTTCTATAGCTTCTATACTGCTTGTCAGGACACATGGGTCACAGTTACACCGCTCTGTCTGTACTGATATATACAATAATATATATACTTTTCTATAGCTTCTATACTGCTTGTCAGGACACATGGGTCACAGTTACACCGCTCTGTCTGTACTGATATATACAATAATATATATACTTTTCTTATTTTCTATAGCTTCTATACTGCTTGTGAGGACACATGGTCACAGTTACACCGCTCTGTACTGATATACAGTAATATTATATATACTTTTCTATAGCTTCTATACTGCTTGTCAGGACACATGTGTCACAGTTACACCGCTCTGTACTGATATACAGTAATATTATATATACTTTTCTATAGCTTCTATACTGCTTGTCAGGACACATGGGTCACAGTTACACCGCTCTGTACTGATATACAGTAATAATATATATACTTTTCTATAGCTTCTATACTGCTTGTCAGGACACATGTGTCACAGTTACACCGCTCTGTCTGTACTGATATATACAATAATATATATACTTTTCTATAGCTTCTAGTATTACAGTGCAGCATTTTGGTGACTAACAGTATATAGTTGTACAGTAGGCCATTGCTGTATCTTGCAGCTCTGTGTCACTGCAAGTATCCATCCATTCCATTTTCTTCCAGTGATTTGGACCAATAATACCATTGATTAGAACGAATAATTCCAGTGATTTTGTCATTTTCTTCCAGTGATTTGGACCAATAATACCATTGATTAGAACAAATAATTCCTGTGATATTGAGGTGTTTGTGTCGCTTAGCTTAGCCATCCAGCGACCACAGTGCACCTCTTTTTCTCTTTTCTTTGCATCATGTGCTGTTTGGGGCCAATTTTTTTAAGTGCCATCCTGTCTGACACTGCAGTGCCACTCCTAGATGGGCCAGGTGTTTGTGCCGCCCTCTTGGGTCGCTTTGCTTAGTCATCCAGCGACCTCGGTGCAAATTTTAGGACTAAAAATAGTATTGTGAGGTGTGAGGTGTCCAGAATAGACTGGAAATGAGTGGAAATTGTGGTTACTGAGGTTAATAATACTATAGGATCAAAATGACCCCCAAATTCTATGAGTTAAGCTGTTTTTGAGGGTTTTTTGAAAAAAAAAACCACCCGAATCCGACAAAAAATTTTCAGGGAGGTTTCCAAATCCAAAACACGGCCGCGGAACCGAATCCAAAACCAAAACACAAAACCCGAAAAATGTCCGATGCACATCTTTAATATACATACACACACACACACACACACACACACACACACACACACACACACACACACACACACACACACACACACACACACACACACACACACACACACACACCCCACTAATCTCACCATTCCTAGATCACCACATCGTTACCATGATAGCTGATAATAATAAACAGTGGCGTTTTGGTTCAAGAATTGATCAATGCATTATGGACCTAAATAAATCTGGAGAAGTGGCAAAAATGCCGGGAAAGAGGTAATCGCCACTTACTAAATAGATTCCTCCTATGTGTTAATCGCTTCATACAGTATAACTGTTCAATGGAGATGGAATATAGAACATACTTGCCTACACTCCCGGATAGTCCGGGAGGCTCCCGAAAATCGGGTGGCGCTCATTCCCCATGGAACTGTAGGCAAGTCTCCCGAATCCGGCCTCACCACCACATCCTCATTCAGCCGTCCTTCATAGTGAGTGGTGCAGGGAGGCCGTTGAAGTGATTCAATGCCAGTAATTTGGCCATTGAATAGTGGGGGGCAGGGCCACGATCACGTGATTGCGCATCCACGCCCACGTACCGCACATCCGCAATGAGGTCACGCCCCCTGTTATACTGCATGGGTCAGCCGGAAAGTCGATAAGTCTGATATAGAAATCTATAGCAAGCTAGCTACACAGAATGGTGGGGTCCATACAATTACTTTGTAAGCTGTACATAAGTACACTTGCTCCCGGAACATCCCTCTCTGAGCGTTCAGTTCTGCTGTTGTATTTCTGAAGAACAGTGACAATTATATGACACTGGAAATCTCACTGCTGTATTTGTTCTCATGTGTGATATTTAAACAGGTGCTGAGAAAAGTCTGACCACAGACCCATACTCATATCGTGCAATGTGTCCATTTAATCAGAATGACAGCTGAGAATGATAGTCAAACACTGAACAGTTAAATCTTATTGCAGTTTAATCTTAGCGTGATCAATGGCATTAGTAGTGACAAATACCACAGGATCGGTTGCTGCTCCAGCCAACCATTGAAAATGGAAAGTTATTCCCCTCTCTCGTCTACAACATCTCAAACCTGCTTTTCAGATTTCTTTCCACTTTATCAAGGTATTCCTTGGATCTGTCTAGAGACAAACATAATTGTGTGTACACACAACTCTGCCCAGCCCGCACGTCCATCCACGCACCCTTGCTAAACCTGGCTAATTTGCATATTATGTCGGCCTCATGGCCGGTATCTGGCCACATGTCTGGGGTGCACATTAGGATGTCCCTTCTCCTCCTCCAGTTCCTTGAGTTGTAGTCACTTTCTCACTGCAATGCAGAACATTGGCGAATGGGTCATACCTCTCAACTGCCAGGCCGACCAGGACAATGCAGTCCCCATCATGATGGCGGGACAGAGGGCCTGACAAAGAGATGTACAATGCCACCGCTGCTGCGAATGTGAAAATATGCAAATGTAGTACCTACGGGGATTTGTATTGAGGCACCCACAGGCGGCTTTGCGAATCCAAGATGCAGAATTGGATGCAGATCCTTCAAGTTCTGAGTAACTCTATGTTAGAGCCACTGTGTCTGCGACTCTGCGTACGGGATTGCAATCACAGTCTGCGACACGCCCCCCAAATGATTGGAACACTTCTACATTTTAACCACCACTACTGTGCATGTGCAGATCTCTGGAAACATGGCGCCCTCCATGTTCCGGCAATCAATCACTACTGCACATGCAAGACCGCTATTATCCTGGTGATTTTTGCTGCGGCTGCAGCACTGACTGGAGATTCCGGAAAGGTAGGTCACTGAACATGGGTGTAGTATGTGCGGTGTGGGCCGCCCCGGACCCAGGGGCCCGTGTGCACCGCACACACTGCATCCATTTTAGATAGGCCATGGTTGGGAGGTATTGAATATATGGGAGTCACTTTCTGCTCTGAGCATGTATGTTGGTTTATTGGTGTAAGTATATACCATGAAGACGCACTGTATGTTGGTTTATTGGTGTGGCATGTACACAGTGGATGACAGCTATAAGCTACGTGTTTATCTATGCATTCAGGAATGGCCCTTAAAACGGGTTGGGTATGGCTTACCGTCGCTGGGGATCCCGTCAGAAGAATGCCGGCGGGGGGTGAGCGCAACGAAGCCCCTTGTGTACACCCAGGAGTCGGCATGCCAACTGGCGGGATTTCAAGGGGGGCAGGA
This sequence comes from Pseudophryne corroboree, assembly GCF_028390025.1. Classification (NCBI taxonomy): domain Eukaryota; kingdom Metazoa; phylum Chordata; class Amphibia; order Anura; family Myobatrachidae; genus Pseudophryne; species Pseudophryne corroboree. The sequence continues at coordinate 326,454,915 of NC_086453.1, read as the reverse complement.
TGTAGCCGTCAGTATTGTGAGACTGCTGGTCACATAGCTACATCCACTTAAAACACCCCAGATGGTTGGAATTGCTGTACATCTCTGTTATTCCATCTTATAACACAGAAAATTCTTTGTTTTCACTTTTTTGTACAGACGTTGAAAACTATTAGTATACTACATTGCAGGGATTGCCCCTTTCCAGTTTAGAACATATAGTATTGGATGTGTGGGCAGGGCCAGTTCTAGCCCTTGTGGCGCCCCCTGCGAAAATAGGGGTGTGGCATCATAAAGGGCCGTGGCCAGGTATGCCCCTTGTGGAGTTGTGCCCCCGTTTGTGCCCCCTGTAGAGTTGTGCCCCCGTTTGTGCCCCCTGTAGAGTTGTGACCTCGTTTGTGCCGCTTACAAACAATAAAATAAAAAGAATTAATACTCACCATCCCCGCTCCTGATTCCCGACCACGGCTGACCTCCGTCTCCGTCTCCGGCCGCCGCTCCTCTGATCTATGGGAGAGACGTCATGACATCTCTCCCATAGCACACCATAGACACTAGAGGTCAATTATGACCCCTAGCGTCTATGTGCCGGTCCCACAATGCTGTGCGGTGCGCGATGACATCATCGCGCACCGCACAGCAGTGACAACACAGCACTGGGGAGCACCACCAGTAGCGGATCTTCCCACGGCGGCGGTGCCCTCCGGATGGCGGCTGCGCCCTCCGGAAGGCGGCGCCTCGGGCAAAGATCTTGTGTGCCCGTAGCAAGATCCGCTACTGTGTGTGGGGTACAAAGAGGGCAGAAGGCATGGCCAAAATTATTGCACACATCTGAAAATAGTCCCTATGTCAGTGGATGCGAAATTGGATAAATTGCATCTTACCTCAGTGTGGGGGAGACGTATCAAAGCTTGAAGAGAGATACAGTGGAGAGCGATAAATGACCAACCAATCAGCTCCTGTCATTTTTAAAAAACACAGCCTGTAACATGGCAGTTAGTAGCTGATTGGCTGGTACTTTATCTCTCTCCAAGGCTTAGTATGTAAATGCCTGTATGTTTGCTGAGTTTAACACAGCAGCAGTATGGCAGGTACAGTAAGCCTTTATGCCTTATTGATTTGTTCCTACTGTCTTCCCATGAAGAATGGTTCAGTGATCAAAATGGCTGCCTCCACTATGTGTTGTCTGACAGGTCAATTTTAAACAATCTCGTTACAATCCTGTTAATGGAATGAGTGCTGGGCGGAGAGTAGGAGCTTAGATTTAACTTTACACCTCTGGTGCATTGTATGTTCATAGAGCCTAATTCAAGGTTGATTGCAAAATAACATTTTCCTCTAATGGGCAAAACCATGTGCACTGCAGGTGGGGCAGATATAACATGTGCAGAGAGAGTTAGATTTGGGCGGGGTGTGTTCAAACTGAAATCTAAATTACAGTGTAAAAATAAAGCAGCCAGTATTTACCCTTCACAGAAACAATATAACACACCCAAATCTAACTCTCTCTTCACATGTCATTATATCTGCCCCCCCGCAGTGCACATGGGTTTGCCCATTAGAGGAAAAATGTTATTTTGCAATCAACCTTGAATTAGGGCCATAGGGCAAACGTTTGCCTGATCATGAAGACTCTGCCTATCTTTAATAGCTGGAGACCATGAGGATACAGGTACCAGAGCACCTTGTACATAAAATCCTGCAACAGCCTCAAATGTAACCTCTTGCTACACAATCCCCCCCACCCCCCTGACCTTTGCCTAGGCCAATGCACCCATAAGAAAGAATACTGTACTGAACAAACACTGTCATTCTCTACTATAATTTCTCTGTCAGCAGCCAATCCATGAATGCTTTCACCAGGGATTCCCCAGACATGGCCCCTTTTCTCTCAGATGCTATAATGAGTTGGGCATTGGGCCCTCCTGCATAAGTGAGTCTTGGCCTAATTGCTGAGACACATCATTTACCCATACAAGGAAATCTTATGTGTGTCCTGCAGCCTTAGTGAGTATGTTTTTAGAATTAGGAGCGTGTCACCGTAAATGTGCTGCTGCATTCTATCACAAAGATTCGTTCTGCAGAAACCATTTGCCTTATATTTCACCCTGCTTTGAATTATGTCCAATATGTACAGTATTGTACTATATAAAGCGCTCGTTCTGCAATGGCAATTTCTGAAACATGAACCATCAGCTTAAGCTGGAACCAAACATTCCCAGACGAGAGGCAGCTAGACAAGGGCTTCCTTTCACTTGTGGCATTAGCGAGGGGTTAAGACGAGAGATAGACGGTGCGTACAATGGTTTCTTAATGAGAGGTGAGGTTATCCTCATATGTAACCGGTGCTTATCCTTAGCCGCTCCTGTTGTACATTTGGAACGCTTTTCGATTGAGTGATGTCATTCTTCAAGACGTTGCAGCCTGTTTGCAGTATACATACGGAGAGACGGATGGAAGGCAAGCACATAGTAAAGGATACTGACGTAGGGAAAAGGTCAGAGCTCTTCGATATCCGGACTCTAGGTCAGCACCACTTATGTCGACACCCATTGGTCGACAGTGGCTAGGTCGACACTATAAATAGGTCGCCACAGCCATTACGTCGACATGAACAAGGTCGACATGCAGAAAGGTCGACGTGGGTTTTTCATGTTTTTTTTTACTTTTTCATACTTTACGATCCACGTGGACTACGATTGGGAATGGTAATCTGTGCCGAGCGCAATGAGGCAACTTGCGCGAAGCATGGCGAGCGAAGCGAGTCATGCGAGGGGACACGGTGCACTAATTGGGATTCCCGGTCACTTTACGAAGAAAACAACACCATAAAAACATGAAAAACCCATGTCGACCTTTTTTTCATGTCGACCTTGTTTATGTCGACATAATGGACGCGTCACCCTATTTCTAGTGTCGACCTAGCCACTGTCAACCAATAGGTGTCGACCTATTTATAGTGTCGACATAGCCACTGTCGACCAATAGGTGTCGACCTAGACACTGTCAACCCTGAGTCCCATACCCGAGCTCTTCCATTGTGCCTGTATCCTTGTTGTACTGCTCTTACATAGCAATGACTAAAGTTGCAACCCTTTCTGTTCTGGCCACACACACAAGTACCATGCTTTTTAAGGCAAAACCTTCAACATGCTGGAAGACAATGGTGTAGTAATATCCCCCTCAGACCGTGCAGTGGCTTGGGGGCACCAGATTCCAATCAGTCTGGCTGTCCACATGGAAATCTGCTGAAAATGTCCCTCCAAAAATGGCCACCGCCTAAGAGGAGACAGATGCTAAAGGTCCAGTATGACCCCTTGCATCTGTCAGGGAAGCACAGCACACATAGCATTACCCGGAAGTACTGGGAACCCCTGTAATATAGCATGAAATCCCTGGCAACAAGCATAAACCCATGGCAACGAGCATGAAACCCTGAGCATGAAACCCCTGGCAACGAGTATGTAGGTAAAAATGACAATTAATGGATGGGGGGGAGTATTCGCGCCAGAAAATCTTTTTGCAGGGAAAACATACATTATTTGGTGGTTAGAAATTAAATGTAGATATACTGTATGTTGACAACATATATTGTATGCCGAGAGAGTACATAACAACATATTCATTATGCACTGTGTTTACTTGGACCATGGGCCTAATTCAGAGTTGATCGCAGCAGCAAATTTGTTAGAAGTTGGGCAAAACCATGTGCACTGCAGGGGGGGCAGATATAACATGTGCAGAGAGAGTTAGATTTGGGTGGGGTGTGTTCAAACTGAATTCTAAATTGCAGTGTAAAAAACAGGATTTTAATACCTACCGGTAAATCCTTTTCTCCTAGTCCGTAGAGGATGCATGACCATGGGGTATAGACGGTTCCGCAGGAGCCATGGGCACTCTTAAGACTTTTCAGTGGGTGTGAACTGGCTCCTCCCTCTATGCCCCTCCTCCAGACCTCAGTTATAAGAACTGTGCCCAGGGAGACGGACATTTCGAGGAAAGGATTTACTTTTAATACTAGTGGTGAGATACATACCAGCTCACACCTCAACCATGCCGCACAACATGGCATTCAACATAACATACGCCAACAGGCATGAACCAATTACAGCAACATGCTGAAACTAATATAACACAACATGTGTAACTCTAATGAACTAAACTGCAGGTAAAGTACGCACTGGGACGGGCGCCCAGCATCCTCTACGGACTAGGAGAAAAGGATTTACCGGTAGGTATTAAAATCCTGTTTTCTCATACGTCCTAGAGGATGCTGGGGTCCACTTCATGACCATGGGGTTTATACCAAAGCTCCAGTACGGGCAGGAGAGTGCGGATGACCCTGCAGCACCGATTGACCGAACTTGAGGTCTTCATCGGCCAAGGTATCAAACTTGTAGAATTTTGCAAATGTGTTTGACCCAGACCAAGTAGCTGCTCGGCAAAGTTGTAATGCCGAGACCCCCCGAGCAGCCGCCCAGGATGAGCCCACCTTCCTAGTGGAATGGGCCTTCACCGACGTCGGTAACGGCAATCCACCGTAGTATGAGCTGGCTGAATCGTACCTCTGATCCAACGCGCAATAGTCTGCTTGGAAGCAGGACACCCAATCTTATTGGGAGCATTCAGGACAAACAAAGACTCTGTTTTCTGAATTCGAGCTGTTCTAGCTACATAAATCTTCAAAGCTCTAACCACATTTAGAGACTTTGATTCAGTGAACGTGTCAGTAACTACTGGCACCACAATAGGTTGGTTTATGTGGAAAGATGAAACCACCTTTGGAAGAAAATGTTGACGAGTTCTCAACTCTGCTCTATCTTCATGGAAGATCAGGTAAGGGCTCTTGTGAGACAAGGCCTCCAACTCAGACACCCGCCGTACGGATGCCAATGCCAAAAGCATCACCACTTTCCAAGTGAGAAACTTCAACTCTATCTCTCGTAGAGGCTTAAACCAATCCGATTGAAGGAACTGCAACACCACATTAAGGTCCCATGGTGCCACTGGAGGCACAAATGGAGGCTGGATGTGCAGAACCCCTTTAACGAAGGTCTGAACGTCTGGAAGAGAGGCCAATTGTTTTTGGAAGAACACTGACAAGGCCGAAATCTGGACCTTGATTGACCCCAATCGGAGGCCCTCCTCCACACCATCCTGCAGAAAATGGAGAAAACGTCCCAAGTGAAACTCTTCCTTATCTGGACGATCTCCTGATAAAACCCCTCCCCTTGTTGTGGCAAAGGTACCAGGACTATAACCTGGTCCTGACATAATTTTTTAATTGCCGTCGTTACTGCTTCTCTTTCTGGAAGAGAAGCTGGCAAGGTCGATTTGAAAAATCGGCATGGGGGAACGTCTTGAAACTCCAGTTTGTACCCCTGGGACACAATTTGTAAAACCCAGGGATCTAGGCCAGATTGAATCCAACCCTGACTGAACAGTTTGAGACGTGCCCCCACCCGAGCGGCCTCCCGCAAGGGAGCCCCAGCGTCATGCTGTAGATTTGGCAGAAGTAGGGGTAGACTTCTGCTCCTGGGAACCTGGAGCCGCTGTGGACTTCTTTCCCTTTACCCTTCCCCTAAATGGAAAGAAGGGGGAACCACTCGCTTTTTTGTATTATACTGGGCCGAAAGGACTGCATGTGAGGGTGATATGTCTTTTTTGCCGGTGCAGGCGCATAGGGCAAAAATGCCGACTTACCTGCGGTAGCCGCCGAGACTAACGCATCCAGTCCATCGCCAAATAAGGCCTCACCTTTATATGGGAGAGCCTCCATATTTCTTTTGGAATCTGGTTCCGCATTCCACTGGTGAATCCACAACACCCGCCGAGCCGATACTGCCATGGTAGCGGCTTGTGAACTCAAGAGTCCAATATCTTTCATCGCTTCTAGCATGTATGCGGCAGCGTCTTTGATATTCCCTAACTTAAGGAGTATCTCATCTTTATCAATCGTGTCAATTTCTGATGACACGCTCTCTGACCATTTTTCAATAGCGCATAACACCCACGCGCAAGCAATTGTGGGTCTGAGTAGCGTACAATTTGCAACATAAATGGATTTCAATGTAGTTTCCATTTTGAGGTCTGCCGGCTCCTTTAGCAAAGCCGTGCCAGGTTCAGGGAGAATTACATTCTTTGTCAACCTGGACAGACATAGGTGTGCGCAGGGGGGGTGCCTGGTGCGCACAGGCACCCCCTAATGTCTGGCACCCCAATCTCACATGCCTGATGCAGCGATCGGCAAGCAGGCTGATTACTGTCCCCTCTGCGCTGCACCCTGTCAGGACTGCATTACTGGCCGGACGCCTGGGTTAATCAATTGTGCCACTGACACCGGCTTTCAAATTTCCAGCTCCGCCTCCATGTACAAAAACAGCGTGATGTGACGTGATTACGTCATGCTGCTCGCACGCCCACCCGTCACATACACAGCTCTCTCTTTCTATGCTATGCCAACGCCAGCCACTGATGAGGAGCAGCATGCAGCCAGGGTTCCTCTTAGGAAGACAAATTCAATACTGGGAGGCGGTCGGCAGCAGCATTGACATGTCACTCATTTTTCCAGCAGCAGCAGTACTAGTCTGTAACTGTCAGTGTCAGTAAGTGACTGACTTGTAAGTAAGCTGCTGCAGCTTGCAGGGAAAAGAGAGGGGGAGCCAGACCAGGCTGAGGAGGAGCAGTGTAATTGCAGTGAGTGCCATCAGGGGTGTTTGTTTGGTGCACACCACAACATCTGACAATGCATCTGCTTTATTAGAATTGGTACAAAGGTGGATATTTTATATGCGTTGACCATCAATAGATGATGCTAGACACGCCCAAAAGGCGGTGCTAGACACACCCCTCCGACAGTGCACCCCCTAATAAAATGTGCTGCGCACGCCAGTGTGGACAGAGCACTGTCTAACACAGGGGGTGACTCCCATTTTTTTTTGTCCTCCACCGGGAAAGGATAAGCTATCTGAATTCTCTTGGGAATACGAAATTTCTTTTCGGGATTCACCCACATCCCTTCAAAGAGAGTATTAAACTCGTGGGAAGGAGGGAAAGTGACCTTGGATTTCTTTTCTTTATAGAAATAAGCCTTCTCCTGAGGTACAGGAGTAGCTTCCGTGACTTCCAGAACTTCCCTTATAGCTACAATCATATATTGTATATTTTTTGCCAATTTATGATCTATTTCTCTGGAGTCGGTATCGTCGACACAAGAATCAGTGTCCGTGTCGGTATCAGTATTCACAATATTCGTAAATGGTCTTTTATGTGACCCAGAGGGGTCGCCTGCGGATGGAAGAACGGAGCCCTGAAAAATCACATCCTCCACAGAATTTCTCCAGCACTCAGCATGAGGTTCAGACTTATCTAATCTCCTATTGATATGATGCATACTATGTATCACGTATTTTTTTCACCCATGCAGGCTCTTGGTGTGCCGGCAGCGCCACCACATTTTACAACTCTTTGTCCCTAAAATGCCTTCCCCCGGGGAGGAACTCCCTGCCACAGACATGTCTTACACATGTGTACAACACACACTCACAGACACACTGGGACTTATAGGGGACAGACCCACAGTAAAATCTGTCAGAGGGACACAGTTTAGGAGCAACCAGTTCACAACCAAGCGCCAAAGAAAAAAATCCCCGTGCCGCGTACTATGTACACAGAGACAAAATCCCTGTGTCGCGTACTCCATACACAGAAACCTTTAAGCGCTATTATATTATGAATAATATGTTTTAGCACCCAGGACCCCCCTTTTTTCACCCTGATACTTGTTCAGATGTGTAGGAGGACCAGCTTCTTCTCTGCAGTCTGTGAATGAGAGAAAATGGCTCTGACAGTGTGCTGGCTGACTGAGGAGGAAGCTCCGCCCCCACAATGGTGCGTTTCTCCTCAGAGATTTTTCACATAATATTTATACTGGCGGGGGTAGGGCTGTGCCTTGGCATCTTATGCCCCCTTTTTTCCAGTTTACGAGGTTGTTTGCTGCCCAGGGCACCCCCCCCCCCCCCCTACCCCCAGCGCCCTGCACCCTGCAGTGCCTGTGTATGTGTGGACAGCAATGGTGCGCTGCGCTCCCTACCTCAGCCGTCACTTTACTTGATTGAAGATTTGTCTTCTTACACTCACCTGTCTTCTGACTTCTGGCTCTGTGAGGGGGGTGACAGCGTGCTGTGGGAGTGAGCATCTAGACACGGCTAGCGTTCAGTTCCCTTCAGGAGCTAATGGTGTACTGTCAGCCAGAAGCAGAGACAAGAAACTCTCAGGAAGTTGGTTCCTACTTCTGCCCCCTCAGTCCCATGAAGCAGGGAGACTGTTGCCAGCAGTTCTCCCTGAAAATAAAAAACCTAACATAAGTCTTTTCAGAGAAACTCAGTAGAGCTCCCCTGGAGTGCATCCAGTCTGCCTGGGCACAATTCTAAAATTGAGGTCTGGAGGCGGGGCATAGAGGGAGGAGCCAGTTCACACCCAATGAAAAGTCTTAAGAGTGCCCATGGCTCCTGCGGAACCGTCTATACCCCATGGTCATGAAGTGGACCCCAGCATCCTCTAGGTCGTATGAGAAATAAAGCAGCCAGTATTTACCCTGCACAGAAACGAAATAACCCACCCAAATCTAACTCTCTCTGCACATGTTATATCTGCCACACCTGCAGTGCACATGGTTTTGCCCAACTGCTAACACATTTGCTGCTATGATCAACTCTGAATTAGCCCCCATGTCAACACTGCCGTGATGTTAACATGTTCACAATGTCAACATCTAACTCTAATGACCTTAAACCTAACCCTAATGTGAACATTTTCACTATCATAACATTCAACATTCTGCTTATGTAAAGTTCCTACGCCACGGAAGGAGGTCATCACTATATGTCATTTCCATATGATCTTATAGGCCTGGGGCTGCCACACAATTGCTTGTGGGACATATGCGGCCCGTCACTTGCTAAAATCCGTTCCCCTCTGCAGCGGCATCACTGTAAATTCTGGATGTAGAGCATCCCTACCCTAAACCTAGTACCCTAATACCCTATCCCTAATACCCCAACAACCCTCCCTAACCCCCAAACCTAACATCAAACCTCTCCCTAACTATAACCCCTACTCCCGTCCTAATACCTTAACCCAAACCCTAAAATCAACCCTAATATCCATTCCCTAATACCCTAGCCCCTAACCAATACCCTAAACTAACCTTAACACCCTAATCTTTAGCCCAAACCACTAAACCAACCCTAATACCCTATCCCTAAACCTATCCCCCAAACTAACTCCTAACCCAAACGACACAGCCAACCCTAATACCCTAACCCAATCCCCTAAAGTAACCCTAATACCCTAACCTTTAGCCATAACAGGTAAACCAACCCTATTACCCTATCCCCAAAACTAAGCCCTAACCCAAACCAGAAAGACAACCCTAATATTATATCCCAAATACACCCTAATACCATATCGCAAATACACCCTAAGATCCTATGCCAAATACCCTTACCCTAACCCAATCCCCTAAATTTGCCCTAACCCCTAACTCAAACCCCTAAAATAATCTTAAGACCCTTACTCTAATACTCTTAACCCTAACTCTAATACCCTAACCCTAATAACTGGATGGGCCTCATGGTTCTAATATAACATCAAATTCTATGTTTATATGTTTCTATGACACTGAGATCCAACCAGAGCCTCGTGGAAGTCCAGTTGAACCATTGTTAGACACTAGGTAGAGTGTCAGGAATCTAGAACTTTGCATAATCAAGGATAATAAAATAAATGCTCAATGGAGTTTGCGCCATATAAAATAACAGGTTCACTTTAAGAACAGGACATGAATTAATAGTTTCTTACTCACTGGGTGTTTTGTGGTGATAATTACTATTTGTTCTTCTTATCCAACTTGTCCTCATTCAATTATAGTAAACTAAATTAAGAACATTATAGCCCAGCAGCTCTGACAGAAATAAATGCCCTATGTGATCAGCCCCATACTTTTTACTTTATAATTTTATGTTGTAAACAAAAATAGTTCTTATCTCTGCACAAGTTGGGGTACCATTGAACGTCACAAGGTGTGTGACCCCACAGCGTGCCTTGGACTTCAGAAACAGTAACCCACCCCAACCACTCTCCACTACATCTAAAATGCCCTGGGGTTGCTGCACACACCGGATACACCTGTAAGTCGGGAGAAAGATTCCGGCCTGCAGGGCAGTGGGGCAGTTTCCTACTGAAATCTGAACACTTGTTTTTACTTCCATGTATGAATAACTTTATGTGTATCTCTGAAGATGACAGACCAGTCGTGATCAATGGGAGAAAATGCTTGAGGAGAAGATGCTATTGGCCAGAGGGTGACGGGTCAAGCTGAGGATCCTGTTGTCAATAGAGACAGTGGTGAAGCTAAAAGGTTTGACAATATTCCCCACTGTCTCTAACCTGTATGGAGCTGATATTGTTATTTAGGCCACCTGATGCTTATCATTCCTAGGCCAGCGCTGTTAGAATGGGAGAGCACTGCTGGGCATACTCCAACATGGTTCCTCCAGGGAGGCTTCATTCTCTAACCAAGATGGTCACCAGAGTTAGTACTATGCATGAGGGGTGCCATATTTTTACTGTGTAGAATGACATAGTAGTAGATGGACATATCATCCTTAGCTCCAAGGGGCCTGCTTATTTCACTTTGACTGTTTTACCCTGCCTCAGCATCCCGCATCACTAACTGCACTAACCCTCCTTTCCCACGGCCTAAACCTAACCCCACCCCTCCGCAGCCTAACCCTCCTTATTAGTGCCTATCCCTCCCTTAGTGCCTTACCCTAACCCAACCTTACCCTAGCCTATCCCCCCCCCCCCAACCTATCCCTAACCCTCCCTGGCATACTTACGATCACGATGCTGGCAGTTGGGATTCCGGCGCAGGCATTGTGATCCATGTTGGGATCCTGTTGATGGTCTTTAGACCAGTATCGGGATTCCGACTTCTGCCATCTAAAACACCGGTATGCTGACCAAATCCTCCACCGCATATACACACATAGTTTCAACAAGAGCAACTGGGGCAAATGCACAGTGGTGTAACGTAGCTCTGTAGTCTCATTCTAGCTATAGACAGCCTACTATCCTTATTTTGGCATCATGGTAGGGGAGCAGGACAAAGCCTGGGCACCTCATATTTGCTGTAATGCTTGTTCTGTGAATCTACGTGGATGGTTGAATAATAAAGGACTTTCAATGCTTTTTGGCATCCCAATGATTTGGAGGGAGTCTTCAGATAACAGCTATTGCTGCATAGTACCTCCTCTTCTGCATGGCTTGTCAAGAAAAGAGAAGGGGAGTTTGGGAACCTCAACATCCCGTCAGCTATCGGACCAGTGTCACATGGGGATGATCTATCTATACCTTACACCCCAGAAGTGTGCAGCCTACAGGCAGATGAAGATGAGTGAGGGAGGAAACACCTGAGCCTCCAACAACAAAGGATCATGATTTTTTGCCACAACTGAGTGAGCCACATAGACTTAAGGTGCCCATACACCTAAAGATCTTCCAATCTGGCTGGTTGGAACGAAAATTTAGTAATGGATGGCAGCAAATGACAGTTGACCATTTGAAATGGTCAACTGTCATTTGCTCCCATCCATGTCATTTGCTCCCATCCATTACCAGATTTTCGTTCCAACCAGCCAGATTGGAAGATAAATCTTTAGGTGTATGGGCACCTTTACTCAAAGTGAGCTAAATTGATCTAATTTGAGACCTGGACCTATCAAAACCCAAAGCAGAGGGGTAAATTTACTAAGATTCGTATTTTCCCGTTTCAGGTCAAAGTTCAATCACGAATGACATCGAAAGTGTAAAACTGCAACTTTTTGAATTTGTTACGATGGATTTACTAAGCTGTCGTATTCGGGTTTTTCTTTTCTTCCGATGTCGATGTCATTCGTGTTTTTTTTGTGTTTTTTACGGCAGTGATTAGCAAAACACTGCCGACTTTTTTACAATTAATCTCGGCCGGATCTGTGTGATCCGTGCTGGGGTTCTATTTTTTTTTTTTTTTTAATTAAACACTGTAAAATTTTTAAAAAAAATTGCGTGGGGTCCCCCCTCCTAAGCATAACCAGCCTCGGGCTCTTTGAGCCGATCCTGGTTGCCGAAATATGGGGGAAAAAATGACAGGGGTTCCCCCATATTTAAGCAACCAGCATCGGGCTCTGCGCCTGGTCCTGGTCCCAAAAATACGGGGGACAAAAAGAGTAGGGGTCCCCCGTATTTTTAAAACCAGCACCGGGCTCCACTAGCTGGACAGATAATGCCACAGCCGGGGGTCACTTTTATATAGTGCCCTGCGGCCGTGGCATCAAAAATCCAACTAGTCACTCCTGGCCGGGGTACCCTGGGGGAGTGGGGACCCCTTCAATCAAGGGGTCCCCCCCCCCAGCCACCCAAGGGCCAGGGGTGAAGCCCGAGGCTGTCCCCCCCCATCCAATGGGCTGCGGATGGGGAGGCTGATAGCCTTTGTTGTAAAAGAAAAGATATTGTTTTTAGTAGCAGTACTACAAGGCCCAGCAAGCCTCCCCCGCATGCTGGTACTTGGAGAACCACAAGTACCAGCATGCGACGGAAAAACGGGCCCGCTGGTACCTGTAGTACTACTACTAAAAAATACCCAAAAAAAGACAAGACACACACACCGTGAAAGTATAATTTTATTACATACATACACACATACATACATACTTACCTTAAGTTCCCACGCAGGTCGGTCCTCTTCTCCAGTAGAATCCAAGGGGTACCTGTTGAAGAAATTATACTCACGAGATCCAGGGGTCCAGGCTCCTCGGGAAATCCAGGGGTAATCCACGTACTTGAAAAAAATAACAAAACGGTGTCCCGACCACGAACTGAAAGGGGACCCATGTTTGCACATGGGTCACCTTTCCACGAATGCCAGAAACCCACTCTGACTTCTGTCTAAGTGGGTTTCTTCAGCCAATCAGGGAGCGCCACGTTGTAGCACTCTCCTGATCAGCTGTGTGCTCCTGTCCTCACTGACAGGCAGCACACGGCAGTGTTACAATGTAGCGCCTATGCGCTACATTGTAACCAATGCTGGGAACTTTCTGCTCAGCGGTGACGTCACTTTAGGTCAACCGCAGGGCAGAAAGTTCCCATCATTGGTTACAATGTAGCGCATAGGCGCTACATTGTAACACTGCCGTGTGCTGCCTGTCAGTGAGGACAGGAGCACACAGCTGATCAGGAGAGTGCTACAACGTGGCGCTCCCTGATTGGCTGAAGAAACCCACTTAGACAGAAGTCAGAGTGGGTTTCTGGCATTCGTGGAAAGGTGACCCATGTGCAAACATGGGTCCCCTTTCAGTTCGTGGTCGGGACACCGTTTTGTTATTTTTTTCAAGTACGTGGATTACCCCTGGATTTCCCGAGGAGCCTGGACCCCTGGATCTCGTGAGTATAATTTCTTCAACAGGTACCTCTTGGATTCTACTGGAGAAGAGGACCGACCTGCGTGGGAACTTAAGGTAAGTATGTATGTATGTGTGTATGTATGTAATAAAATTATACTTTCACGGTGTGTGTGTCTTGTCTTTTTTTGGGTATTTTTTTAGTAGTAGTACTACAGGTACCAGCGGGCCCGTTTTTCCGTCGCATGCTGGTACTTGTGGTTCTCCAAGTACCAGCATGCGGGGGAGGCTTGCTGGGCCTTGTAGTACTGCTACTAAAAACAATATCTTTTCTTTTACAACAAAGGCTATCAGCCTCCCCATCCGCAGCCCATTGGATGGGGGGGGGACAGCCTCGGGCTTCACCCCTGGCCCTTGGGTGGCTGGGGGGGGGGAAACCCCTTGATTGAAGGGGTCCCCACGCCCCCAGGGTACCCCGGCCAGGAGTGACTAGTTGGATTTTTGATGCCACGGCCGCAGGGCACTATATAAAAGTGACCCCCGGCTGTGGCATTATCTGTCCAGCTAGTGGAGCCCGGTGCTGGTTTTAAAAATACGGGGGACCCCTACTCTTTTTGTCCCCCGTATTTTTGGGACCAGGACCAGGCGCAGAGCCCGATGCTGGTTGCTTAAATATGGGGGAACCCCTGTCATTTTTCCCCCCATATTTTTGCAACCAGGATCGGCTCAAAGAGCCCGAGGCTGGTTATGCTTAGGAGGGGGGACCCCACGCAATTTTTTTTGAAAAAATAAGCACTTTCCCACCCCTTCCCACTGATATACATGCACGGATCTCATGGATCCGTGCATGCCTATCTAATCACGGGGAAAAAAAAAAGGTCTGTTTTTTTTTAGCACTTTTTTACGAGTTGTAATTTTTCACGGCAGTGTTTGTTTTTTTTTTGCTTTGCACTTCTTAGTAAATGACCGAGATTCATACTTAAACAGCCGCGTTTTGACCGATGGTGTATTCATTCGTAATTTTTTACTTGGACTTGCAAAAAATTACGAATGCCCTCATCACTGCCGTGATTAGTGTTTAGTAAATTACCGAGATGACACTTTGATGAAAAAACGGCATCTCGGTCAAAATCGGGAGCTTAGTAAATTTCCCCCAGAGATTCTGAGATCAAGGCTCAAAAGGTTGGAATCTTCTACAACCCATAACTAGATTACTGAATTACATACATAAGTAGGGCGAGATGTAATTCGAGTTCGGCCGACGTGTGGAATTCCGTTTTCTTAAAGGGGCAATCACAACGAGGCATGGTTTTGCCCTGTAATTGATTGCCCCTATAAAAAAAAAAGTCTGAGTTTGGCCGGAATCCCGCAAGTCGGGCAGCAGTACATCCCGCCTATAGTGTATCTAAAAAAACTAGAGGTAATAAAAACATTCTGGAGTCGTATTCCTTTCTCTTGACCTCAAATAAGTAAAGTATGCCTATTTTTAGAAAGGAAACAAATTAAAAGTATTTCTTTGTTGTACAGTGAAGGGAAACAAGACTGAAAACATAAGGTCATTTCATGTTTTTGAACCCACACATTGATGTGAGGAATTTGCTGAATGCCGGATCTCTGAACTTGGCAGTCAGGTCATGTTTGAGATGAATCTACAGATGTATCGCCTTAATGTTAGAATTAAGTAGAATAAAAAAAATATAGGGAATAGGAAAGTACTACATTGTGCAAAAAATATTTATACATTTGCACAAAGCTGTTATTGACCCAACCGCATCTCTGCCGTGGGTATATTAATGTTTTAACCAAATGACTACTTACTGTTCTTGATTTAATGGGATTGCCGCCTCTCTGACAAACACCCCACAGTTTTGTATTCTCTGTCCCTTGTACCAAATTGGATCAGCGCATGTTCATCTCTATTTAAGAGGAATGCACATATTTTGTTTTCTGGTGTTGTTAGCTGCAGAGCCTGACTGACAGCAGCGTGGCCAGGGTAGTCGCCCAGGGCCCCCCCATACACAGGGTGCCCCCCCCCCCCCCCCCCACACACACACACACACACACACACACACACACACACACACACACACACACACACACACACACACACACACACACACACACATTGCTACATCACCAGTGTGGAGAACACTGTGGCATATGTGAACTGGGGTTACTGTTTCTGTGTGGGATAATGTAACCTGGGCGCAGGGTTGGACTGGCCCACAGGGGTACCAGGGAAACCACCGGTAGGCCCCACTGCCTGAGGGCCCACTCCTTCCTCTAGGGATCAGGTTCCAGACTGTGCACTTGTATTATACATGGTAGATATGTTGCATTACGCTGCACAAGTCTGTTGTGTATTTCAAGCCGCTGTGGAGGCTGGCCACACCCCCTTTGTAGGCTGGCCACACCCCTAAGTATGGGCCCCTATCACTGCATTCCCCCGGTGGGCCCTTCATGCCCCAGTCCGACATTGCCTGGGCGTTCTACAGTGTGTTTAACACATTTGTGGTGCTAGGAATAGTCTACTTTTTAATAACATCTCCACCATATCATACTGAAATGTTTATTGGTAATGTCCCCACTAGTGAGTTGTCCTGGAGCCCCCACAAACCTTAATCCAGCCCTGGCTGGGGGCAATAGAGTGCCTGGCTACCAGCAACTGTTTTGTTTGTGTCCGTGCGAGTGCACGGAATCACCCTGTTGTGGGAGTGTCACATGGACGTGTATGTGAAGGTCTGCATGAGTTGTGTATGGGGGAGGGGAAGCCTGTATCTGACGGATCTCCTTACACCTGGCATGGGGCTGGTGCTATTGCCCATAGTAATGATGATGATGACTGCAGAGGGCCAGTATAAAATCAATAGGTGGCGCAGGTCATACGTGCCTATTCTCCTGGAATGACCAGGATGCTCTCGTCCACTTACTGAGTGAATTGAGTGGTCCGGGCTGCCGATGACGCAATTTGCGCTGAATCACGTCATCTTAGCCATGCCCCCCACTGTACAATGGGGGTCATTCCGAGTTGATTTTCGCAGCGCAGCGATCAGGTAAAAAAATAACAAACCTGCGCATGCGTATGAACCGCAATGTGCACGCGCGTCGTACGGGTACAAACATTATCGTTGCTGTGCAATGCTTCTAGCGACGAATCCATTCGCACAGCCAATCGCAAGGAGATAGACAGGAAGAGGGCATCTATGGGTGTCAACTGACCGTTTTCTGGGAGTGGTAAGGAAAACACAGGCGCGACCAGGTGTTTGCAGGGCGGGTATCACTATCTGACGTCAATTCTGGGTCCTCCGTCGCTAGGATCATCGCACAGAATAAGTAACTACAGTGCTGGTCTTGTTTTGCACAAAATGTTTTTGTACCGCTCGGCTGCACATGCGATCGCACACTTGCAAGGCGAAAATACACTGCCCCGTGGGCGGCGACTATGTGTTTGCACAGCTGCTAAAAGTGGCTAGCGAGCGATCAACTAGGAATGAGGGCCTATGCCTGTAATCTCGGAATTGCATAACATGGGATATGCACACGATAATGCAATCACGTTTTCTACGCCCCCTGCACAGTCTCCTATAACATGTCACGCCTTCACCCTGCCCCCCTATATTGCATCATGCCCATCCACCCACAGTGCCCAGCACCGTCGCCCGCTGCCCTGACCGGGCTGCCCCTTCCAGGGAAAGGTTAACCAGAAAGTCAGCTACTATGGCATAATGTGGTAAATTAGACTTCCACATCTGTCTGCAACTATTTTGTAGACTGTTATGCATTTATTTTCCAAATTCCATTATTATTTAATAATGCTTTTTTTTTCATTATGATTTTTTGGGATATTGCACATTATGTTGTTTTTATATCTTAAATGAAAAGTGAATTTTTACTCATAAATGCTGTTTTGTGTGTGCGTGTGTGTGTGCGTGCGTGCGTGTGTGCGTGGGGTTAATATATTTTTGGTTGTTTTAAACTCGACTTTTCTGAACAATAATTTTTCTTTTAGAATATTTAGAACCCTTCCCAATACCTCAGGACTATGGGGGTCATTCTGACCCGTTCGCTCGTTGTTTTTTGTCGCAGCCGAGTGAATGGGTCCCTACTGCGTTTGTGCCAGCGCTGTAGTGCGCCGGCGCATGCCAGACGTCCGAAGGCCTAGCATGGCTGCGATCGCCTCTGCCTGATTGACAGGCAAAGGCGATCGCTGGGCGGGAGGGGGCGGAACAGCGGCATTTGGCCGCTGTTTCGTGGAAGCGGTCCAGCCAACATAGGCGTGGCCAGACCGAACGGGGGGCGGGCCGCAGCGGCTGCGTGACGTCACACGCAGCCGCTGCGGGCCGGGGAGCGATGAGTAGCTCCCGGCCAGCACGCTAAAGCTGTGCTGACAGGGAGCTACTCTTGAAGTGCAAAGGCTTCGCCGCTGTGCGATGCCTTTGCACTTTTGCGGGGGGCTGGCACTGACATGCGGGGCGGGATAGCCCTGTGCTGGGCGTCCCCCCGCATGTCAGTGTGAATGATCGTAGCTGTGCTAAATTTAGCACAGCTACGATCAACTCGGAATGACCCCCTATGCCCTATCCCCACTGTCACACCCCTGTTGGCTATGGTGCAGCCACCTATTGATAGGCCCTAACTCCTTCTATAACATGACAATAGGGACTGTCACTCTACATATGGGACAGTAAAGGGCGTATGTCAGTGTGAGTTATGGGACGCATAGCATGCAATAAGACTGTTTTTGTTTGCAGTATAAAGTGTATTGTACGCTGGCTTGCACACAGAGTTCCTTCTGTCTGTTATGTTTACCTGATTGCCGGAAGCTGTGTACACTAATTACTTCCTGGGCGGTATAGAAGGGGTCCCCTTTAGCTTAGGGCAATGCAGCACACACCCGTGTACAGTATGTGTGGTTCCTGTCAACATAATTTGATGTTACAGTGTAGTAAAAGAAAACTCCCTGGAAGAGGAGAGAGCCACGTGCAGCGACTGCAGTACACTGATTACCAATTACTGTTTCCCAATATAGGGCCTAATTCCGAGTTGTTCGCAGCAGCAAATTTGTTAGCATTTGGGCAAAACCATGTGCACTGCAGGGGGGGGGGGGGGGGGGGGGGGCGATGTAACATGTGCAGAGAAAGTTAAATTGCAGTGTACTGTAAACATAAAGCAACCCAAATCTAACTGTCTCTGCAAATGTTATTATTTATTAATTACCAGTTATTTATATAGCACACACATATTCTGCAGCACTTTACAGGGAATACTTGGCCTTGGCCATACACATCAGTCCCTGCTCCAGTGGAGCTTACACTCTATTCCCTACCACATGTACACACATACAAGTTAGGGTTCATTTTTTTTGTGGGGATCCAATTAACCTACCAGTATTTTTTTGGACTGCGAGAAGAAACCAGAACACCTGGAGGATACCCACCCAAGTACAGGGAGAATATACAAACTCCACACAGTTAGAGCCATGGTGGGAATTGAACCCATGACCTCAGTGCTGGGAGGTGGTAATGCTAACCACTACACCATCCATACTGCCCATGTTATATCTGCCTCCCCTGCAGTGCACATGGTTTTGCCCAACTGCTAACAAATTTGCTGCTACGATCAGATCTGAATTACCCCCATACAGCGTTGGACTGGCCCACAGGGGTACAGGGGAAACCACCGGGGGGCCCTACTGGGTGGGGGCCCACTCCTTCCTTTAGGGATCAGATTCCAGACTGTACTGTTACTAATCTAGTACATTATCATGCATGAACTACAGTATTTACTGTATATATTTATCTAGGGGCCGAACACTGGCAAAATCGTTATGCAAACCAATGTGGCAGCTGGGCACACCCCCTCTAGAGACTTGCCACACCCCTAAACATGGGCCCCTACCACTGTATTTCCCCGGTGGGCCCTACATGTCCCAGTCCGACACTGCCCCCATAGGGGGTGATTCCGAGTTGTTCGCTCGCTAGCTGCTTTTAGCAGCAGTGCACACGCTTAGCAGAATTGCGAATAGAAAATTCTTAGCAGTCTCTGAGCAGCTCGAGACTTACTCCTACACTGCGATCAGCTCAGCCCGTTTCGTTCCTGGTTTGACGTCACACACACGCCCTGCGTTCGGCCAGCCACTCCCCCGTTTCTCCAGACACTCCCGCATTTTATCCTGGCACGCCTGCGTTTTTCCGCACACTCCCAGAAAACGGTCAGTTTCCGCCCAGAAACACCCACTTCCTGTCAATCACACTCCGATCACTTCAACGATGAAAATTCTTCATTCTGCCGTGAGTAAATCTACTAAGTTTTGAGCTAAAATACTTAGCGCATTCGCACTTCGTACCATGCGCATTTTCGCATTAATCGCTCCGTTGCGAAAATCGGCAACGAGGTAACAACTCGGAATGACCCCCATAGTCTTCTGCAGCTTCACACAACCTGCTGAGACCGATTCATGGGGGGAAATTTAGTAAGATGGGAGTTCTATTTAAGATTTGCTTCTCATTTATCTAGCACCTTCTAGTAAATACCTGGAATCTGATTGGTTGCTATGGGCAAATCCCATCTTAAATAGAACTCACATCTTAGTAAATTTACCCCATTGAGTCTGAGACAGCGGATCCTGTCTCAGATTAGGAGACACATAAATACAATACATAGGGCTACGTAAACTCTACTGACGGTACAGTAAAGCTACGATCCAAGGAGATATATACTCCAATTCAATGTGCTTACAGGATCCTTCCCTCCTTCCAACCACAGGAACAGAGCATGTCCTATGCCCTACATTCTACTGCAGCCAATGTCCGGCCAGCTAATACAGAACCAAGTGCAGCCGACACGGGTATATATTCCTATTTGGAGGCGTATCTTTTGCACCTAGTGGTGCTGATTCAGGTTGACACTTATGCCCCCTCATACACCAGCGATGGATTGCAGAAATTGGGTATTTTTAACATGGCTAATTTCCTTGATCCCCCGCCGGATCACCGATCATCGATGGCCGCCAATCGGCTGATCCAGTCGGCGGATTGGCGTTTCTGGCAGGTTGGGGGATCAGGGCATCGCACAGCCTGATGCATGGGCACCTTTACCAAGCACAATTCCGATGTTTGTGCCGATCAGTGATCTTGCTACTGCGCATGAGCGAAACCCCTATGGCACACGCGTTACCCTGAGAGTACACACGCGTTTTACTGTGCATAAGAACTGACATGTGACTACGGCAAGACAAACCTGTGTTGGTAAATATTGCGCAGCTTACCATGTTCTGCTGGAGACACAATAATTGGGCAGGGAGATCTTTATTTGAGCATTATCTCACTGTAGAGTTTCCTGAGTCACAGCCTACACACCTAGGTGTATTGTAGTAGCCAAATAAAGCACTCCCTTTTGTGCTGTAATTCAATGTCTTGAATGTCATGCTGCTATGCCTTCTGGAAATGGGAAACAGGAAGACTCCCTAATCCATAGACACAAGCCATGCCACTTATGCAATCGTCCCTATTGTACATGAAGCGGACCAAATCTCGCTTGTTTATCCCAACTGATTTCACTGTTTGCGGTTGTCTTAATTGGAAACGTCACTTACATGGAATTAGCTATGCAAATGTGTGACCTGTGTGTTGTGGTTGGTACGCTTGCTAAGCCCTTGTGTTTCTGTTACATACTATAGTATACACGCCTCCCTTTGTGCATCTTACACTTATCTTGCCTGGGTTTGGTGCTTACTGTACCTCTCCAGGTTTCAGATGGACAATGAATAACACTTGAGATGTGGTATAAAAATATGCTCTTATACTTACGCTGCTTATTTGTTTTTATATCTACCCTATGTACGGTGCAGCAGACACTTTGTGCACCTTATTAGGAAGAGATAAGTAGATAATAATGCACTTATTCAAAGTGTACATAGACACATGTACGCACCTAGATACAAAATGTAACAAAGATTACTGAAACACATCATCAAACACAACCAAGTATGAAAGACACAGTGCTCTATGGGGGTAATTCAGAGTTGATCGCAGCAGCAAATTTGTTATCTAATGGGCAAAACCATGTGCACTGCAGGTGGGGCAGATATAACATGTGCAGAGAGAGTTAGATTTGGGTTGGTTATTTATTTTGTTTTTGTGCAGGGTAAATACTGGCTGCTTTATTTTTACACTGCAATTTAGATTTCAGTTTGAACACACCACACCCAAATCTAACTCTCTCTCTCTCTCTGCACATGTTATATCTGCCCCCCCTGCAGTGCACATGGGGGGTCATTCCGAGTTGTTCGCTCGTTGCCGATTTTTGCTATACTGCGATTAGTCGCTTACTGCGCATGCGCAAGGTTCGCAGAGCGCATGCGCTTAGTTATTTTACACAAAAGTTAGGTATTTTACTCACGGCATAACAAAGCTTTTTCATCGCTGTGCTGATCGTAGTGTGATTGGCAGGAAGTGGGTGTTTCTGGGCGGAAACTGCCCATTTTATGGGAGTGTGCGCAAAAAAGCAGGCATTCGAGTTGCAAAACGCAGGAGTGGCTGGAGAAACGGGGGAGTGGCTGGGCGAACGCTGGGTGTGTTTGTGACGTCAAACCAGGAACGAAAAGGACTGAGCTGGTCGCAATGGCTGAGTAAGTCTGGGGCTACTCAGAAACTGCGGGGTAATCGTTACGAGAAAATTAGCGAAGCTTTCGTTAGCAATTCTGCTATGCTAAGATACACTCCCAGTAGGCGTAGGCTTAGCGTGTGCAATGCTGCTAAAAGCAGCTAGCGAGCGAACAACTCGGAATCACCCCCATGGTTTTGCCCAACTGCTAACAAATTTGCTACTACGATCAACTCTGAATTACCCCCTATGTACTAGTATACAAAGACATCCAGTGTCCTTTGTGGAATAGAGCAGTGCCATATGTAATACTGAGGTGAAGAGATGGCTGAGAATGTAGGTGTAGGGAGGACGACAGGGAGCAGAACAACAGGTGGCATGGTAAACATTAATATCTATACCATGAGTCACAGACAGATTAAGGGGGGAGCTCAGGGAATACTGTACCCCAGGCCCCCTTCTGTCAGGGCCCCCCCCCCAGCCGTAGCGCACTGACATCACTAGGACAGTCAGGGCCGTCTTTTCATATGGGCTCAATGGGCTCTTGCCCAAGGGCCCCAAGAGTATAAGGGCCCTAGGCTGATAGCTGAGGATCCCCTCTTTCCAGGGGTACCAGATTTTTGAAAATCGGCCCTGGGGAACCGGAGATATCTAACGTGAAAGCAGTGGTCCCCATCTGAGCCTGTTAATTGCTCTTCCTAGCCAGATATCTCAGGTTCTGTCTGACATAGAGTTTTTATGAGGGTATAATCCAAAATCTTGGACTCTCCCCTTTCAGTGGACACTGACAGATTGTCTCTACTATGCCCAGAACCAGAGATATCAGCATTCCAGCAGCTGGTCCCTGCTCCAGCTACACACACCTGGTATGCAGTTTTATATTTTCATCTGTGAATTGCTCTGGCTCCTGAACTCTGATCCCCAAGTCCCCAGTACCTCCTGACATGTGTCCCCAGTACCTCCTGAAAGGTGTCCCCAGTACCTCCTGACATGTGTCCCCAGTACCTCCTGAAAGGTGTCCCCAGTACCTCCTGAAAGGTGGGACTCTTTAGTGTTTTTACTTTAGCCCATTAAAAGCTAAGAAATCTATTTTCAGGAACTGGAGATATCTGCAGTCAAGTAAGCTGCCCTCCCACCGGAAAATTATGAATATTAAGCCCACTCCACTATCCACCCTCCCCTACGTATTAAACACCCCCTACCACCCTTCATTTAGCCCAATGCCCCCTTCTACAGTTAAGCCTCATCTGTGCAGTAAAGGAGTAATTAGCAGAAATGACTGCTCCAGGTCCTACATGCTGAGCGGAAGATAAAACACCCCCTACCCCCCGCAGGACATCAAAGCTGCCGCTGAGGGCACCCCCCACCCCTACCGCTGGAGGATAGGTAGGGGGCCCAGTGCATTGCTGTGCCCAGGGGCCTACACTGCTGTTAAGACGGCCCTGAGGACAGTATGCAGTGCAGGCAGAGACACAGGAGTATCAGGTTTCATGACCTACCGATGGAGCTTCCCGACCAGAGGAGAGAGCTGTAAGTGACCCAGGGATCCTAGTATCTCCTCCTCTTCTGTATTGAAATACATTTCTTATCAATTACTGTAAATAGTTCAACACAGGTGACACCAATCATATATTAAGAGGGAAGTCCAGGAGCAGAGCCTTTTATCTCTCCTGGAATGTGTCATGTTGGGAGATATGCACAATCTAATATACACCCCGCACCTTCTTCCCCTGTGCCCCCCTGTCTTAAGTGCCACCGGCCTCCCCAAGACTTAGGGAGACATGTACTAAGCAGTGATAAAAGTGGAGAAGTGAGCCTGTGGAGAAGTTGCCCATTGCAACCAATCAGCTGCTCTGTATACGTTTATAGTATGCAAATTATAACTGTTATGTCAATGCTGATTGGTTGCCATGGGCAACTTCTCCACTGGCTCACTTCTCCACTTTTATCACTGCTTAGTATATGTCCCCCCTAATCTGGCCCTGCCATGAGTGCTTACCTGCTCTTCACCATGACACCTCAACCACCAATGTCCACATTATAGACAAATATGGAGTTAGGAGAAATTTGCTAACATTTCCTCTGTATGTACTTTGAAGCATAGATATATAGAAGCTGACTAAGGCCCTCATTCCGAGTTGATCGCTCGCAAGGCGAATTTAGCAGAGTTGCTCACGCTAAGCCTACGCCTACTGGGAGTGTATCTTAGCTTCTTAAAATTGCGACCGATGTATTCGCAATATTGCGATTCCAAACTACTTAGCAGTTTCAGAGTAGCTTCAGACTTACTCGGCATCTGCGATCAGTTCAGTGCTTGTCGTTCCTGTTTTGACGTCACAAACACACCCAGCGTTCGCCCAGACACTCCCCCGTTTCTCCGGCCACTCCTGCGTTTTTTCCGGAAACGGTAGCGTTTTTTCCCGCACGCCCATAAAACGGCCTGTTTCCGCCCAGTAACACCCATTTCCTGTCAATCACATTACGATCGCCGGAGCGATGAAAAAGCCGTGAGTAAAAATACTATCTCCATTGTAAAATTACTTGGCGCAGTCGCAGTGCGAATATTGCGCATGCGTACTAAGCGGAATTTCACTGCGATGCGATGAAAAATACCGAGCGAACGACTCGGAATGAGGGCCTAAAAGTTGTCATTTAACGCAGGGGTGGCCAGTCGATCGCAATCCGCCGGCCATCCACCCGAGGCGAGGAGAGCGCAGCGCGCGCTTCTCCTGCCTGCCGCCTTGCCCCTCAGTCTGGTCTCCGGCGGTGACGGCGGAGTGTATAGCTCAAATCAGGCGCCGGTTCATTAGCCAATGAGAGCTCGCGGACCGGCGCCTGATTTGAGATATACACACTGCCGTCACCGCCGGAGACCAGACTGAGAGGCAGTGCGGTAGGCAGGAGAGGCGCGCGCTGCGCTGTCTACACATAGCAGTGAGCAGCAATGTCAGGGCATATGTGGCACTGTGGGGGCATATGTGGCACTGTGGGCACATGGCACTGTGGGGGCATATCTGTATCTGCCACTGTGGGGTCATATTTGGCACTGTGGGGTTATATGTGGCACTGTGGGGGCATATCTGGCACTGTGGGAGCATATCTGTATCTGGCACTGTGGGGGCATATCTGGCACTGTGGGGGCAAATCTAGCACCGTGGGCACATGGCACTGTGGGGTCATATCTGTATCTGGACTGTGGGGGCATATCTGGCACTGTGGGGGCATATCTGGCACTGTGGGGGCATATGTGGCACTGTGGGGTCATATGTGATACTGTGGGGGCATGGTACTGTGGGGGAATATCTGTATCTGGCACTGTGGGGGCACATCTGGCACTGTGGGGGCAAATCTAGCACTGTGGGCACATGGCATTGTGGGGTCATATCTGTATCTGGACTGTGGGGGCATATGTGGCACTGTGGGGGCATATGTGGCACTGTGGGGTCATATGTGGCACTGTGGGAGTATGGCACTGTGGGGGCATATCTGTATCTGGCACTGTGGGGTCATATTTGGCACTGTGGGGTTATATGTGGCACTGTGGGGTCATATGTGGCACTGTGGGGGCATGGCACTGTGGGGGCATATCTGTATCTGGCACTGTGGGGGCATATCTGGCACTGTGGGGGCAAATCTAGCACTGTGGGCACATGACACTGTGGGGTCATATCTGTATCTGGACTGTGGGGGCATATCTGGCACTGTGGGGGTCATATGTGGTACTGTGGGGGCATATCTGTATCTGGCACTGTGGGGGCACATCTGGCACTGTGGGGGCAAATCTAGCACTGTGGGCACATGGCATTGTGGGGTCATATTTGTATCTGGACTGTGGGGGCATATGTGGCACTGTGGAAGCATATGTGGCACTGTGGGGTCATATGTGGCACTGTGGGGGTATGGTACTGTGGGGGCATATCTGTATCTGGCACTGTGGGGGCAAATCTAGCACTGTGGGCACATGGCACTGTGGGGGCATATCTATCTGGCACTGTGGGGTCATATCTGGCACTGTGGGGGCATATCTGTATCTGGCACTGTGGGGTCATATCTGTATCTGGCACTGTGGGGGCATATCTGGCACTGTGGGCACATGGCACTGTGGGGGCATATGTGTATCTGGCACTGTGGGGGCATATCTGGCACTGTGGGCACATGGCACTGTGGGGGCATATGTGTATCTGGCACTGTGGGGGCATATCTGGCACTGTGGGCACATGGCACTGTGGGGGCATATGTGTATCTGGCACTGTGGGGGCATATCTGGCACTGTGGGGGCATATCTGTATCTGGCACTGTGGGGTCATATCTGTATCTGGCACTGTGGGGGCATATCTGGCACTGTGGGCACATGGCACTGTGGGGGCATATGTGTATCTGGCACTGTGGGGGCATATCTGGCACTGTGGAGGCATATGTGGCACTGTGGGGTCATATGTGGCACTGTGGGGGCATATCTGGCACTGTGGGAGCATATCTGTATCTGGCACTGTGGGGGCATATCTGGCACTGTGGGGGCAAATCTAGCACCGTGGGCACATGGCACTGTGGGGTCATATCTGTATCTGGACTGTGGGGGCATATCTGGCACTGTGGGGGCATATCTGGCACTGTGGGGGCATATGTGGCACTGTGGGGTCATATGTGGTACTGTGGGGGCATGGTACTGTGGGGGAATATCTGTATCTGGCACTGTGGGGGCACATCTGGCACTGTGGGGGCAAATCTAGCACTGTGGGCACATGGTATTGTGGGGTCATATCTGTATCTGGACTGTGGGGGCATATGTGGCACTGTGGGGGCATATGTGGCACTGTGGGGTCATATGTGGCACTGTGGGAGTATGGCACTGTGGGGGCATATCTGTATCTGGCACTGTGGGGTCATATTTGGCACTGTGGGGTTATATGTGGCACTGTGGGGTCATATGTGGCACTGTGGGGGCATGGCACTGTGGGGGCATATCTGTATCTGGCACTGTGGGGGCATATCTGGCACTGTGGGGGCAAATCTAGCACTGTGGGCACATGACACTGTGGGGTCATATCTGTATCTGGACTGTGGGGGCATATCTGGCACTGTGGGGGCATATCTGGCACTGTGGGGGCATATGTGGCACTGTGGGGGTCATATGTGGTACTGTGGGGGCATATCTGTATCTGGCACTGTGGGGGCACATCTGGCACTGTGGGGGCAAATCTAGCACTGTGGGCACATGGCATTGTGGGGTCATATTTGCATCTGGACTGTGGGGGCATATGTGGCACTGTGGAAGCATATGTGGCACTGTGGGGTCATATGTGGCACTGTGGGGGTATGGTACTGTGGGGGCATATCTGTATCTGGCACTGTGGGGGCAAATCTAGCACTGTGGGCACATGGCACTGTGGGGGCATATCTATCTGGCACTGTGGGGTCATATCTGGCACTGTGGGGGCATATCTGTATCTGGCACTGTGGGGTCATATCTGTATCTGGCACTGTGGGGGCATATCTGGCACTGTGGGCACATGGCACTGTGGGGGCATATGTGTATCTGGCACTGTGGGGGCATATCTGGCACTGTGGGCACATGGCACTGTGGGGGCATATGTGTATCTGGCACTGTGGGGGCATATCTGGCACTGTGGGCACATGGCACTGTGGGGGCATATGTGTATCTGGCACTGTGGGGGCATATCTGGCACTGTGGGGGCATATCTGTTTCTGGCACTGTGGGGTCATATCTGTATCTGGCACTGTGGGGGCATATCTGGCACTGTGGGCACATGGCACTGTGGGGGCATATGTGTATCTGGCACTGTGGGGGCATATCTGGCACTGTGGAGGCATATGTGGCACTGTGGGGTCATAGGTGGTACTGTGGGGGCATGGCACCGTGGGGGCATATGTGTATCTGGCACTGTGGGGGCATATGTTTGAGGTTTTTACCTGTGGGGGCCAATGTGTTATTTCGTGCGAGACAGTCATTACACTCTGTGCAGAAAGGCTAGGTACCTTTTTTTGTTATACCACGCCCACTTTTTTGTTATACCACGCCCACTTTTTGTCATGCCACACCCCTTTTTTTGGGCGTGTGCCGCAGGCGTGCTCTATTATCCCACCTAGGTAGATCACAAAAGCTTTTCAGCTTTCAAAGCAGATCGCCGACTCAAAAAGTCTGCCCACCCCTGATTTAACGGATGGAACTGGTGATTTTTCGCACTGCGCATGTGTCTGAGCCAAGCTTACGCAAGTATGAGCAACAGTGGGTGGGTCAAAGTGTTACACATCTCAGACGCATCTCTACTAGCGGATGAATGGGTGAAGTGGGCGACAAGTGCACCCAGGGGCATCAAGAGGGGGGAACGGGTTTTATTTACCTGTGCCCAAGTCTGTTGGAGGGGCACGGGCAGTGCCGGATTACCAAATAGGCAGAGTTGGTACCGGCGTATGGGCCTCACGCCTACAAGGGGTCCCACGACAACGGATCAAAATAATATTGATTTCATATTGAAAATTACAATCAAGCTTTCTTACATTGTTTCCAAAAGATAGAAAAAAATTAATCAACTCAAAGAAATTAAAACTTTACATTAAAGACTATAGAGAAAATACTGTATTAATGTATTAATGTAATGTAGCCAAAAACAACTTTAAGTACATAAACCACAGACATCAGATTCACATGGCAGTTTCCAGATCGTATACTGTTGGTTGGTAAAATGAAAAAATGTTTTAGGAGATAATTTGAAAGGGGGGCCCCAAGATTTTGACTGCCTAGGGTCCTCCACAGGGTTTAATACAGCACTGGGAAAGGACCAGCTGATGAGGGGTACAAATGTACCCTTTGCAGCTTGGCGGCACGTCTTTGTATATACTTTTTGAGCATTCATTTTTTTAAGGGGGCGTGGCCATGCCTTCCGGGTTCGGTCATACTCTCCTCAGTACCCTGGCCCCGTGGATGCCTCAGTGGCCCTATTTGCACACAGAATATGTGTTCAACTTCTGAGGGCATGTAATTGTGGGCAATTCAGAGGTTTGCATCAGGGCCAGCTCCAGGCATGTTCGACTAGAGCGGCCGCGCGGGGCGCCACCCTTAATGGGCGCCACGCGCTGGTGCCGCCATAGTCGTACCTGGAGCCGGCCCTGTACACTGCAGCTCTCCCTGCGGTCTCCTTTGACTGTGTGTGGCTGTGTGCGCTGCGCTGCGCCGGCGTCTGACGTCAGACGCCGGCGCCGCACAGCGTGCATGGATCGCTCGAGCGACCGGGAACAGACAGTCGGTGCCCTCAGACGGCAGCACTTCCCCTCCCAGCGCCGCCGCACTGTGGGGTCATATCTGCACTGTGGGGGCACTGGCACTGTGTGGGGGCATATCTGTCACTGTGGGGGCATATCTGTCACTGTGGGGTCATCTGCACAGTGGGGGCACTGGCACTGTGTGGGCGCATATCTGTCACTGTGGGGTCATATCTGCACTGTGGGGGCATTTATGTATCTGGCACTGGGGGCATTTATGTATCTGGCACTGTGGGGGCATATCTGCACTGTGGGGGCATATATTTATCTGGCACTGTGGGGGCACTGGCACTGTGTGGGGTCATATCTGCACTGTGGGGGTCATATCTGCACTGTCGGGGTCATATCTGCATTGTGGGGTCATATCTGCACTGTGGGGGTCATATCTGCACTGTGGGGGCATATCTGGCACTGTATGGGGGCATATCTTGCACTGTGTGGGGCATATCTGTCACTGTGGG
This sequence comes from Pseudophryne corroboree, assembly GCF_028390025.1. Lineage (NCBI taxonomy): Eukaryota > Metazoa > Chordata > Amphibia > Anura > Myobatrachidae > Pseudophryne > Pseudophryne corroboree. The sequence continues at coordinate 326,425,151 of NC_086453.1, read as the reverse complement.
GTCATATCTGCACTGTGGGGTCATATTTGCACTGGGGGGTCATCTGCACTGTGGGGGCACTGGCACTGTGTGGGGTCATATCTGCACTGTGGAGGCACTGGCACTGTGTGGGGGCATATCTGTCACTGTGGGGTCATCTGCACTGTGGGGGCACTGGCACTGTGTGTGGGGGCATATCTGGCACTGTGGGGTCATCTGCACTGTGGGGGCACTGGCACTGTGTGGGGTTATATCTGCACTGTGGGGGGGTCATATCTGCACTGTGGGGTCATATCTGCACTGTGGGGGCACTGGCACTGTGTGGGGGCATATCTGTCACTGTGGGGTCATATCTGCACTGTGGGGGCACTGGCACTGTGTGGGGGCATATCTGTCACTGTGGGGTCATATCTGCACTGTGGGGGCATTTATGTATCTGGCACTGGGGGCATTTATGTATCTGGCACTGTGGGGGCATATCTGCACTGTGGGGGCATATATTTATCTGGCACTGTGGGGGCACTGGCACTGTGTGGGGTCATATCTGCACTGTGGGGGTCATATCTGCACTGTGGGGGTCATATCTGCATTGTGAGGTCATATCTGCACTGTGGGGGTCATATCTGCACTGTGGGGGCATATCTGGCACTGTGTGGGGGCATATCTGGCACTGTGTGGGGCATATCTGTCACTGTGGGGTCATATCTGCACTGTGGGGTCACATCTGCACTGGGGGGTCATCTGCACTGTGGGGGCACTGGCACTGTGTGGGGTCATATCTGCACTGTGGGGGCACTGGCACTGTGTGGGGGCATATCTGTCACTGTGGGGTCATATCTGCACTGTGGGGGCATTTATGTATCTGGCACTGTGGGGGCATTTATGTATCTGGCACTGCGGGGGCATTTACTTATCTGGCACTGGGGGCATTTATTTATCTGGCACTGTGGGGGCATATCTGCACTGTGGGAGCATATCTGGCACTGTGGGGGCATATCTGGCACTGTAGGGGCATATCTGGCACTGTGGGGGCATATCTGGCACTGTATGGGCATATCTGGCACTGTGGGGGCATTTCTGTATCTGGCACTGTGGGGGCATTTCTGGCACACTGGGGGCATTTCTGGCACACTGGGGGCATTTCTGGCACTGTGGGGGCATATCTGGCACTGTAGGGGCATATCTGGCACTGTGGGGCATTTCTGTTTCTGGTACTGTGGGGGCATTTCTGGCACACTGGGGGCATTTCTGGCACACTGGGGGCATATCGGGCACTGTGGGGGCATATCTGGCACTGTGGGGGCATTTCTGGCACACTGGGGGCATTTCTGGCACTGTGGGGGCATATCTGGCACTGGGGGCATATCTGGCACTGTGGGGGCATTTATCTGCACTGTGGGGGCATTTATCTGGCACTGTGGGGCATTTATCTGGCACTGTGGGGGCATATCTGGCACTGTGGGGGCATTTCTGGCACTGTGGGGGCATATCTGGCACTGGGGGCATATCTGGCACTGTGGGGGCATTTATCTGCACTGTGGGGGTATTTATCTGGCACTGTGGGGCATTTATCTGGCACTGTGGGGGCATATCTGGCACTGTGGGGGCATTTCTGTATCTGGCACTGTAGGGGCATTTATGTATCTGGAACTGTGGGGACATATCTGGCACTGTGGGGGCATTTATGTATCTGGCACTGTGGGGGCATTTATGTATCTGGCACTGTGGGGGCATTTTTGGCACTGTGGGGGCATTTCTGTATCTGACACTGCTGGGGGGCTTGTCATGTGTACCTGGCACGGCTGGGGAGCATATCATGTAGTGTTCCCGCTAGGCATCTGTGGCTAGGCAATGAGTCTCAGTGCTCTGCCTGGCGCAAAGTGTCTAACGTGCTCTGCCTGGCACAAAGTGTCTAACGTGCTCTGCCTGGCGCAAAGTGTCTAACGTGCTCTGCCTGGCGCAAAGTGTCTAACGTGCTCTGCCTGGCGCAAAGTGTCTAACGTGCTCTGCCTGGCGCAAAGTGTCTAGGAGGTTCTACCTGGTGCAGTGTGTATTAACTGCACTACTGTGTTGTGTAATGCGAATTGCCACTATTATGTGGCCACGCACCTTTCCCACGAAGCAACGCCCCTAAATTTTTGCTGCGCGCCTTCGCCGCGCACTGTCCATGCTTTACCATGTAGGTAGATGAGCACCAAGCATTACAGTATGTACATCATTTTGCCCTCCTAACTTAAAAATGTGCCCTCCCTGTGATCAGCACCCTGCCCTAAAAAGTGAACACTATTGTGTGTAGCTGGCACTGCTGGGGGGCATATTGTGTGTAGCTGGCACTGCTGGGGGGCATATCATGTCTATCTGGCACTGCACATTGTGTATCTGACACTATACTGGAGACATTGTGTGTAAGGAACACTACTGTGGCTGTTATGTGTAAGGCTGCTAATTGTGTGCGTAGAGGGGGTGTGAAAATATATTTATTTATAGTCTAATAATATGAAGTTATGAGGCCACGCCCACTTTTCCAGAGGTCACACCCACTTTTCCTGGAGCGCCTTCGGCGCGCGCATGGGGGGGGGGGGGGGGGCGCTTTTACATATTCTCGATCAGGGTACTAGTAGGCCTGGAGCCGGCCCTGGTGAGCATACACAGCAAGGCTAGAGCTGGTGCAAATGCACACTGATAGTGATGACAGCTATGTTCCCAGGTGGATGAGCAGATGTGGCTAACTCTGAGCACAGGGCGGGCAACCGCATTTATTTCTGTATACATACCCTCCAACTGTACCTTTTTGGCAGGAACAGTACCTTTTTTTTTAAGGTCTGTACCTTTTTTTTTTATGGTCTGTACCAATTTTTTACTCCAACGAAAGTATAGGAAATGGGACGTGGCCACGCCCCCTTTACCCATGACCACGCCCTCTTTCCTAATTTGTACAGATTTTTCTGTGTAAAATGTTGGAGGGTATGAGGTTAGATGTACTTAGCTTTGGAGAGAGATAAAGTACCAACCAGTCAGCTCCTAACTCTTATTTTTTATGCAGCCAGTGACATGTCAGTTAGAAGCTGATTGGCTGCTACTATAATATCTCCGACCACTTTATTTCTCTCCAAGACTTAGTACATCTCCCCCCAGGATAGGGGTAAATTTACTAAGGTGGGAGTTTTTTTAGAACTGGTTATGTTGCTCATAGCAACCAATCAGATTCTACTTAACATTTATCTAGCTGTTTCTAGAAGATAATATAATCTGATTGGTAGCTATGCCAAGCCTTTAGCAAAAAGACATTGGAATTATTCAGATCTGATCGTAGATGTGCGTAGAGCGCGTTATCTCGAGTGAAGTGAGTCATGCGAGGGGACGCGGTACACTAATTTGGGTCACATGTGGTTAAAAGCAAAATGCCAGCCAAACAAGCATAAACAAACATGTGATGACCTTTTATGCGTCGACCATCTCCATGTTGACCTTTTGACCACGTCATCCATTTGTAATGTCTACCTGTTGACCCTGTTGACCTTTAGCATGTTAACAATTTGGGGTTGACCTATTGACTGTAGACCTTTTCCATGTTGATCTAATCAGTGGCACCAAGGGTATGGGGGTGGGTGGGGGGAGGAGCGGGTTCAAATTAGTCGGGTCTGGGCTGCTGGAAAGGCCTGAGTCCGATACCCCCTCCAGCAGTATACCTGTGCCACTGTACTGATGTCGGCGGCGCCATCTTTCACAGTGATCTCTTTAGGAAGATGGCGCCGTATTTAGAAAGCAAAGACTCTGGCACTGTGCCGGGGACTTTGCTCTCTAGTAGTCAGCGTCTTCCTCCCAAATATTATCACTGTGCCCACCCCTGCCTACCCCTGTGTTAAAACTGCGCCCGTCCTCCATGGAGCATGCGGCCATTCAATTATTTTAGTATATAATTTATTTAATACTAACAGGCATCGTCATGCCCCTTTTTAAGCCATGCCCCCTTTACCGGGGCCCGGTGTGGCTCTCAACAGCCCTGTATCTAATGAACCATAAAAGGGTCAGACTAGATGGGCCAAGTAGTTCTTATCTGCCGTCACATTCTAATTTCACATTTATTTCCGGGTTAATTTTAAAAGGAAATTTCCCAGGCTGAAAAGTACATGTAACACGCTTATGGAACCCTATGGACCTACCTGTAATGTGGGTTACTGCCACTGTGCAAGTTGTCAGCCGTCGTAATTCTACTGGGAGTCTTCCAAATTCCCCCCCGGAAAGGAATAAATCACACGACTGTGCTCAATGCAAAGGTGATATTTTTGTACAGGTTTCTTCCTTTAAGCCTGTGCTGAGCATGACGTGGACTATTTATATATTACAGACCTCACTCCTTGTGGTGTACCACTTACAAAAGCTATTTGTTACATAACCTAACAACACCAGGTATGTGAAGAACCAGATCCGTTCCAATACAAACAGGAAAAAAAAAGAGCAATAATGTTTGAAATATTCAAAAACAGTTTTTCCTGTGACATTTACAAGAGCGTGTATTGTGAACGTGAATGTGTTTTTCTTGGGGTCAGTTTTCAAATTCTAAAGCCTATTGTCCCGTCTTTGTGATCCGCATCTGCTAAGTCTATGAAAAGATCATTTTGTTCATAGATATGCATTGGGGAAGGAGACTGGTCCGTTTTCTGAATACATTTCAGACTGGGTTTTTTAGCAACAGGACAATAAGTATCTTACGGACAGATTTAAATATCATGCATCACTAGGAGTCAGAGTATCATTTTGATTGTGCAACCGACCGTGCAACAAGGATATCTGTTAATGATACAAGACTGATACCGCCGTTCAATAAGTATAACTATTAATGATACAAAACTGATTATATCATACGACCGCCTCACTTCACACACTGTAGATGCATAGCCAGATTAAGGAAGGGGTGCAGGGCATACTGTACCCCAGGACCCCCTCTGTCAGGTGCCCCCCCCCCCCCCCCCCCCCCACCCAAAGCACACTGACATCACTAACTCTTCCTCTTGTGCAGCGGTTTTAACTGGTGTAGTATGGTTTGCCGGTGGTCGGGGGTCACGGCGACCAGCATACCAGCGCCGGAATCCTGACCGCCGGCATACCGACAGCTGGGCGAGCGCAAATTAGTGAGAAAAGATGTCGTATGCCGGCGGTTGGGATTCCGGCGCCGGTACGGTGGTCGCCGGGAGGCCGGCCGCCGGCAACCTGAAGACCACCCTTTTTAACAAGGTCCGGGAGGGAAACATTCTCCAAATGAAGAGTAGCACAGTGGCAAACGCAGGATTTCTCGAGGGGGGTTTCCAAATGCAGTTCACAATCTCCCAGTCTGTGGAACATTAGAGCAAGTGTGGGAGTCTGGGGGAGCGGTAGAAGAACCTAATAATAACCCTGGACATTAATGGTCTTTTTATACACTGGATATTGTATGGAATACAGTATTAATATTTAATACTGTAGATGGTCTATAGTATAGGATGTATCAAACATTTAAATAATATAAAATAAGTTGTCAGGAAAAGATTAAACATCCCGTAATAAATAATTACGCAAACAGGATAGGTAGAACCAGTACTGCATTTTCTAAGCTCACATTCTCCCACCTCATGGTAAGGCTCCTGTCTCTTCTTCCTGGTAGCTACTCTCTGGTCCAGTGCATTGATTGAGGAGTCAGATTCATACACACAGCAAACTCAGTAGAAGAAGCTGCTACCACTGGGCTTGCGCAGCAACTCTGCTCTGTCCTTTAAACTGCATGATGTTTCTGCAGCACTAGTAATCTAATCATATTATATACCATTGCTATTGTTGCCATAATTTGAGCCATTTGCCAAGTGGAGGGGGGTTTCCAGGCAACCAGAAACCCCCCCCTGCATTTGCCTATGTAGCAATAGGACACGAGGACATGCACTGAGACTGGAGGGGGGGTTTATTAGGGGAAATTTGAGGAAAAATTACTTCACAGAAAGGGTAGTGGACAAGTGGAATAGCCTCCCATCAGAGGTGGCTGACAGTTGAGCGATTTAAACATACTTGGGATAGACATAAGGATACATGGGATAGACATAAGTATATCCTTACAAAGAAATAAGGATCAAATAAGGTGTAAGATAAAAAATATGGTTAAAAAAAAAGGGCAGACTAGATGGGCCAAGTGGTTCTTATCTGCCGTCACATTCTATGTTTCACATGTGACAGCCTACACTTCATCGGTGCTGCAGCCAGAGAGACGGATTTTTGGGGGTGGCATATACCCATAGGGAGCGCAATGCTGTTGACGCCGTGACCCTGGACCAATTAAGACTGGCAGATGTGGTGGAAAACCATAGCCGCCTGCCGTCGTGCCTGCCCACACAGTGATCTGGAGTCTGCACTGAGGGCAGCCAGGGAGGGACTGGGAGATCCTCTCTCTTACAATTCAGCTCAGTCTTTATGTGTGTGTGTGTGTGTGTGTGTGGGGAGGGGGGGGGGGGGGGGGGTTAATATATGCCTACTTGTTAGATCACAAAACCTTTTCAGCTTTTAGAGTAGATCACTGAGTCCAAAAGTCTGGCTGCCCCTGCAGTAGGGGTCTGTACAGTAGATATCCACTGAAGTAGCTCACCTGTAGAGATAGGTGATGTTAAATTGCACACGTTTTTCAAGCCCTTGAGACTGGTGAGGCAGTGCTTACATGGCCAAAGTTCAGTGAGTGCACATCACTGGAAATGTGGAACACCTGTTGTCAGGTATTCCTTTTGCCCCCCCCCCCCCCCCACACACACACACACACACACACACACACACACTTCCTCCCTCCACCAAATCCACCTACACACTAACCCACCCATTTGTGGGACTAAACTTTAAAAAATCATAACATGCCCCTCCTGCATTCCCACGCTGACTCTCCACATGCTCCCGTACACTGAATTGATGTCAGTACTCTGATTGGTAGCTAGCTCCAGCTATACACCAATCAGCATGCTCACAGCCATTCACTGTCTGGCTGCAGGTTGTAATTCTCAATCAGAGCAGCCGGGCAGGATTCTCTACCTACTTCCCATGAAACTCCAGAGGCACCAGCCTGTGGGGAAGATGCCCCTTGGCCCAGCCCTCCCCTGATTGAAAGCCCCTAGAATTATGGGGCCCTGGACAGCTGCCCAGTGTGCCTAAACGTTGAGATGGCCCTATGTGTAGACAGGTTGGTTTTCGGACTGATCTTATGCAGTATAGGGCTGATGTTGTATACAGTGATATTTTCCAATTGCCAGTTTCTGTTCTACATGAATAGAGCTCTATAGCTGTTCGCCGTATAAGTAATTTATAATGCTAATGTTATTATTATAATGGATAAGCTCTTAGAAAGGTGATGGGTTCTTAGGACACGTCTATAGGTGTTCCTGAATATCCTGTATTTATCTTGCATAATAAAATAACCAAACCCAAACCAGAAAACTGACCTCGAATAGGCCATTATTTACATAATTATGCCCAGTAAATCCAGTTATTCAGATTATGTCATTACAGCCGTCATCATCACCCTCATTTAGTGGAAGCGAATCCATTTTGCAAGATGTTAAACGAAGCTGTATTTTCTTGGCATTACAGAATTGTAATAAAATATTTTAAAACACTACGCATGCCAGTATTTTTCAGGCAGTTGCTATAGCAGCTGAAAACACAAACAGATTGTCATTTTGTTGCAATACAAAAGCAATAACGAAATATGACTTTTGAATTATAGCAATAAAGTAACAAAACAATTGTTTGGAGAGCTTCACTTTGCAGTGTTTTGCAGCACCCCTGAAACAAAATAGCACTACACTACCTCTGGGTAATGTGCAAATTTACCCTCTCCTATTCAGGAGAACAGTCTGGGAAATACCGTTGACATGACAGAACTAGATTCACAAAGGGATTTTTAGACGGGTGGTGTACGAAATCCCTCCAGTCGAGATCCCGCCAGCAGAATCCCGACGGCCAGAATACTGACACATCCCAGTAAGTAATTTTCACCCAATCCCAAATCCTAACCCTAACCCACCACTCCCGCAGCCTATCCCTAACCCACCACTAGGTATGGCCATCATGGGTTAATCATTGAAGGTTGCCATCAATGGTGCTATTCACAGGTAAACCATCAATGATTTCAACCACCAAGGGTCATCCTTGTCCTATGCCGGGCAATGAGAGGGTAAGTTGCCATGCAATGAGAGGGTTTTACGGGTCCATCAGGGGGTGGAGCTAGGCTCCGTACCAAGCATTAAGCAGGGAGGAAGAAAACAACCATTGTGGAGTCTCTACCAGCGATTTTGGTGAACCATCAGCCTAGCCAGCAGCCTAACCCAATCCCCCCCTAGGTGGCACCTAAACCTACCCCCCCTCCCCGCACCCAAAACCTTACCGCTGCCATGCAGCCCAACTCTAAGCCCACCCTGGTGGTGCCTAAACCCCTCCCAGCACCCTAAACTTAACCCCCCACCCTCCACAGCCTTTTCCGAAATCCGGGGGGGCTTAAACCTAACGTCTCCCATTCCCGGCGTAGTACTTACCAGGACCTCTGTGGATACGTTCGGGATTCTGTAGGGTGTAGATTCCGGAATTGGCGTTGTGTGTCCTTTCGGGATTCCACCGTCGGGCTTACATTGTGCATCAGGATTCTGGCGCCGGTATATTGTGTGCAAGGATCCTGACCGCCGGGATATTAACTGTATTCCCTGCAAACATGTATCCAGTGCCAGCGACAGGGGGGGTCAAATTCGGACACCTGCACCGGGCCCCAAGGATCAGAGGGGTCCCAAGAATATGCCACTTAGTGCCCGGCATGGATGTGAGCTGTCTTGTCCAAATAGGGCAGCAAGCTGTAGGTGGTGTGGGCGCAGCCTCAGAGAGACAGGAGCCTCTCACACAGTGTGACAGTGTGGTGCAAGTGTGTGTCCGCTCTTCCGGGTCCAGCTACGTTGCAGGTAGTTACGGTCCACTGGCCCGGATTCCTGTGGCGGCCATTTCTGGTGGAGTGCGAGGGCAACATGGTATCTGCTGTGCGGTGTTCCGTTCTGGAGACTGGGGAGTGCAGTGCAGGTGAGTCTCTCCCCGGGGTAAGAGTGGATTGGTTATGTGTGTATGTATATATATATATATATATATATATTTATTTATAGGGGCCTATATAAGGGGGCCCCTGAGATATCACTGTACTGGGCCCCAAGATTTCTGTTGCCGGCCCTGCATGCATCCAGTATTCAACAACAACAACTGTGGTATATTCCACTGCTGAATACTTTAAATACATATTTTGCAATGTATCTTATGTATATGCATGTGACTTTTATATTTTAGAAAACAAAAAACAACCCACATCTACTGTCTTTTGAATAACTTAATCTTAATGGCCTGGGAAGAAAAAATAAATAAAAGCCTATTTCAAATAGCAATGTAATTGTTATTAAGGGTGAATGTGGGAAACGCGTGATACACTTCACATCTGCATTGAAGTCCCTAGTGATTGATTGGAAGAATGGAACAGCTAAGGAAGGGCCCCTTTGGTTTTGCTTCCGAATGATACGGCTCAGGGCTGACCTTTAAACTTTGTGTGGGTGGCGAAGGGTCCCCAAGGAGACGACTAAACCCAAAAAAAGGGTCATATTATGCAAAAATCATTTACATGAAGGACGGAGAAAAGCTTGCTCTGAAAAGAAAAACATTATGGACAGAGTCTATAGTTACTCTGTGGAACGGCCTGTCGCTCAAAACCACACGTTTAGTCTAATTGAATAAAAGTTTCCGTCCCGGAAAGAATGAGTCAAGTCTGCTTTAAGAAATGACCTTAACAAAACCTTGTTTAAAATTTAGGGTGGGGAAATATGTTAAAAACTAGACCTCAGAGATGTTTGTGTGGATGTCAATATGTATTACTGTGAGGTAACTAGGAGTCATCCATTTAAGCTGTGTAATATTTTGTTTCTGCTCAAAATGGCTGAGACCAGTAATAATATTTGTGAAAGAAGAGGACGCAGTAAGTAGAGGATGTGGTAAGAAGAGGACGCGGTAAGAAGAGGACGCGGTAAGTCAGACATGGGGACATTTGCTTAATGGTGCCAAAAACTGGCAAAAACCCATTGTGCGAATAAGCGTTATGATGCAACAAGCTATTAAAACAAGGTTTTATAATTTTGTGGGGATATGGACAAAGGAAATGAATATGGAATCAGGGACATTATACCACTGACTTACCAACAGGAAAAGGACCAGGTGGACTTGGGGTGAAGTGAACTAAAGGAGACCCGACACAGTTCTGGGGGGTCCAGGCTCATGAAGTCCACACTAACAGGTAGACTGGCTAGATGTAAGCAGGGGTATAGAGTCACAAGACCAGATGAATAGGCAAAGACCAAAAAAAAACCCCCACAATAAACAACAACAAAAACAACAACAACAACAACAACAACAACAACAGGATATGCAACTAAAATCATGATTGTACAGTCAATAACAACAAGCGGTTTAACCACAGACAGGGCATCAGAAGTTATGTGATATTCCCTTATTACACCATCTATTTGGGCTTGGATTGGAGATCCGCTATAAAATGTCCAATGCATAACATAATCATAGGGGATCTGGTGAGGATCCCGTCAGTTGGAATCCCAGCTGTCAAAATACAGATGCCATAATTTTGTCACGTAACGGAATGGCAGCGATAAAATTCCGACAGGGATCACAATCATGGCACTGGCATACCGGCACCCGGGATCCTGATGGCTACACTGCTGGGCCGCCAAAGAGGTAAGTCGCATGGGGTCGGGGGTAGGGGGCGGTTAGGTTTAGGCTGCTGAGGGAGGGTTAGGCTGCATCCTGGAGAGGTTAGGGTTAGGCTGTGGGCATGGGGGGGGGGTAGTGGTTAGGGTTAGGCTGCGGGGGGGGGGGGTGCTAGGTTTAGGCTGTGAAGAAGTGGGGGTAGGTTTAGGTACCACCGGTGAGGGTTAGGGTTAGGCTGCGCCCTGGGGAGGTTAGGGTTAGGCTGTGGGGATGGGGTGGTTAGGGTTAGGCTGCGCGGGGGGGGGGTTGCTAGGTTTAGGCTGTGGAGAAGTGGGGGTAAGTTTAGGTACCACCGGTGAGGGTTAGGGTTAGGCTGCATCCTGGAGAGGTTAGGGTTAGGCTGTGGGCATGGGGGGGGGGGTAGTGGTTAGGGTTAGGCTGCGGGGGGGGGGGATGCTAGGTTTAGGCTGTGAAGAAGTGTGGGTAGGTTTAGTTACCACCGGTGAGGGTTAGGGTTAGGCTGCGCCCTGGGGATGTTAGGGTTAGGCTGTGGGGATGGGGTGGTTAGGGTTAGGCAGCGGGGGGGGGGGGGGGTTCTAGGTTTAGAAGTGGGGGTTTAGAAGTGGAGAAGTGGGGGTAAGTTTAGGTACCACCGGTGAGGGTTAGGGTTAGGCTGCGTCCTGGGGAGGTTAGGGTTAGGCTGCGGGGATGGGGGTGGTGGTTAGGGTTAGGCTGCGGGGGGTGGGGGGGGTTTGCTAGTTTCAGGCTGTGGAGAAGTGGGGGTAGGTTTAGGTGCCACCGGTTAGGGTTAGGCTGCGCCCTGGGAAGGTTAGGGTTAGGCTGTGGGGATGGGGTGGTTGGGGTTAGGCTGCGGGGGGGTTGCTAGGTTTAGGCTGTGGAGAAGTGGGGGTAGGTTTAGGTACCACCGGTGAGGGTTAGGGTTAGGCTGCGTCCTGGGGAGGTTAGGGTTAGGCTGCGGGGACGGGGGTGGTGGTTAGGGTTAGGCTGCGGGGAGGTTGGGGGTTGCTAGTTTTAGGCTGTGGAGAAGTGGGGGTAGGTTTAGGTACCACCGGTGAGGGTTAGGGTTTGGCTGTGCCCTGGAGAGGCTAGGGTTAGGCTGTGGGGATGGGGTGATTAGGGTTAGGCTGCGGAGAAGTGGGGGTAGGTTTAGGTACCACCGGTGAGGGTTAGGGTTAGGCTGCAGGGTGGGTTTAGGGTTATGCTGCAAACAGGGATTGGTAGGGTTAGGGGGCCATTGGGGGAAGTTGAGTATACTTACCTTCCCCTGTCGGGATTTTGATCATCAGAATGCCACGGTCGGTATTCAGCCGGAATATCCATCCCAACCAGGGCCGGTGCAAGGTCTCTTTGCACCCTAGGCAAATCTTCAGCCTAGTGCCCCTAACCTACAACCCCACCCATCACCACCTGCCAGAGGGAAGATGCAGGTGGCCACTAGATGGGCTGGGGTGATTTGCATCATTATACATATACAGAAAAAATGGACAACACTCTTGGACTTTTAAAATGATAAAATATATTGTAAACAAGTCACAAAATTTAGTGACTTTGTTCACAATATACTTTTACTTTTAAAAGTTCTTGAGTGCTGTCTATACTTTATATACTGTATAATACTGTATATGGGGTCTTCTGTGAATATTTAATTAGGGCTGGGTACGGGATACCGTAAGTCAGAATACCAAGAGCAGCATCCTGACCGCTATAATACTGACATTTTGAATGAAATGAATTAACTTTACCCTAACCCTCCCTCCCCGCAGCCTAACCCTAACCCTCCCCGGCATACTAACATTTGGGATGTCGCTGTCCATTTAATTATTTACACACATACATATATTAGTATGCTTCTTATTGTGTTTAAACCCCCCATCTGTAAGTTCATTACTAACATGCATACAGAGACACACTTTAGTTTTTTGCTAGATAAAGTCAGTGGTGACCTCCAGTGACTGGCGCCCCTAGGCAGAGGCCTAAAGCTGCCTAATGGTAGAGCCGGCCCTGATCCCAACCCAATCATAGGACTAAATTTATCAGGTGCCGGCTTTGGTTTTATGGCATTTTTCTTACAGCTGTGCCACCTGCACAGAAAGCACACTTTAAAATAGAATAGAATATTGATGCACCATCAATATTTTAGGTCATGCAAAGACATAAAATATTGATTTATCACACGGCTTCAACCATAAAAGCGATATCAAGCCTACTCAAAGAAGTGACGAGGCTGAGAGATGCGTGGTTGTTGAAACAGCAGGTAAGTGGATTGATTTTGATAGGTAAAATTGATTGACAGGAATATCATCCAATTGGACTATGGAGGATTATGATGACTTTCACCAGACATGACTGGGCTTTAACAGAGATACACAAAACAAGGAAAAATATAAAACACTAAAAAATAAAACACAAAACACAATAACACCACACACACACAAAAAAAAAACCTCACACAGGGTATAAAAAAACCTAAAAGAAAACAGACTACAAGTCATGTCATTTAGGAACCGCTGTCAACTTCAGTATCATGTCAAATTCGCAGCATTTACTAAAGATTTGTTTTGATGTCTAAACATAATCTGCTGTCGATCACCGGTGATTTCTAAATGACAAGCCACTGTGTGTCCCTTGCTGGTTACTGTCCCCCCCGTTTCTAATACAGGTTGCGTATCCCTTATCCAAAATGTTTGGGACCAGAGGTATTTTGGATATCGGATTTTTCCATATTTTGGAATAAATGCATAGCATAATGAGATATCATGGTGATGGGACCCAAGTCTAAGCACAGAAGGCATTTATGTTACATATACACCTTATACACACAGCCTGAAGGTCATTTTAGCCAATATTTTTTTATAACTTTGTTCATTAAACAAAGTGTGTCTACATTCACACAATTCATTTATGTTTCACATACACCTTATACACACAGCCTGAAGGTCATTTAATACAATATTTTTAATAACTTTGTGTATTAAACAAAGTTTTCACTATCCAAAACCAAAAAACAAAGGTTTCACTATCTCACTCTCACTCAAAAAAGTCCGTATTTCGGAATATTCCGTATTTCGGAATATTTGGATATGGGATACTCAACCTGTATCGGCCCAGGCTCAGAAGTTATTGTTTTGTTCCCCCCCCCCCCCCCCCTATTTATTACCAATTAAATAATTGTACACTAATGAAGCCTGCACATGTCATAATAATCCGTGCTGTGCTTCTCCCAGATTCACCTGTGGCAGGTGTATTGCTTGGGCAGGTGTGACAGCGGGTTTCAAATCCGCCGCTTCATAAATCCATGGTCTCTATTCTTTCTGTGGTCATAGTAGACATCAATGGCGTTTTCATATTCATGCTGTTCTATTCTAAAGTGTGCTTTCTCTGCAGTTTTGCATCGATTTGGTCTTAGTAAATCAGTGGATTGCAAAACCGTCACAAGACCACCAGGAATTAGAATCCGCAGCTTAGTAAATTTTATTCCTCAAGTCAAATAGACCATACACAGAGCAAGAAACAAGGCAACTTAAAACACTCACCACATTCAGCAATCACTTTATAGCTTTCTTCTGCGACTTCCCTGCAACGTTCTCCTTATCCACTTGCACTATCAGAAAGTGAAAGCGGAAGTGGCCAGTCTGTATTTGCGATGGAAATTGAATATTACGTTTAATAACAAAAGAGCACCATTAAATCAATATGAACGGAATTCTTTCTAATCCAGAAACAACCATGATGGGTTGTCACTTCTAACCTGACTGGGATTTATGGCAGATTATGTTTATACATAAAGACAGCCCTTTAGTAATGACTAGCATATAGACATTATAACAACTGTCGGGTTCGTGTTCGGCGGGGATTGAAAACCACAGCAAACCTGACTAGCATTTTTAGCCCTTAGCTGGAAAGGATGTTTGGGATCAGAAACTTTATTTAATGGCAAGTAAAGACACCTTTTTAATAATATAATGTGTATGAATGAGCTGAATTATACCTGGTATAACTTATGCACCTATACTAAAATAGCTCTGCCCTCTATGTTGTCTGTTTTCAAGGATACCATCAGGGGGGGACTGACGAGACTGTAGCCCTGGGCCCATAGCCAGATTAAGGGGGGGAGGGGGGGAAGTGTCACAGGGCATACTGTACCCCGGGCCCCCCTTTGTCGGGCCCCCTCCAGTCAGAGCACACTAACATCACTAGCTCTCTCTCTTATGCAGCAGCAGAACCAGCAAGCCAGAATGTGATCAAGACAGTATGCAGTGCAGGCAGAGACACAGGAGTATCAGGTTTCATGAGCTACCTATGGACAGAGGAGAGTTAGGAGGGTGGAGAGAGCTGTAAGTGACACAGGGATCCCAGCTTCTCCTCCTCCCTGCCTGGGTGTCTGGGTCCTGTATAAACTGTTATCTATTGAGGGTCTATAGTGAGAGACACACAGAGAGTCCTCCTGAGTCCTGTCCCAGTGTGTAAGTAGTACAGAGGCTGCTGCTATTCTTCCATGTGATGTGATAAATTATAGATTTATTTTTTAAAGTGTATTTTAAGGTTAAGTTGTCTTTGTTCCACTACAATAATTTTTATTAAATAGTTGTCTCTCAATTAGGTGGAGTTATAAACAGTACCCAGGCATTATTAAACTATTAGTTTAAATCTAATATACACCATTGGTTTAAATTTAACACACACAATCTATACCTCCCAATATGGCCCATTCCAGAAGGGACAAATGCTCTTTATATGGACTTCCATCTTAATTTATGATTGCAATCACCTGTGTTGAAAGAAACACCTTTCTTATCAATTAAATAGTTCAACAGAGGTCACACCAATAATATATTAAGAGGGAAGTCCAGGTAGAGAGCATTTTGTCCCTCCTGGAAAGGGTCATATTGGGAAGTATGCACAATCTAAAATACACCCCTCCTTCCACCAGGGCCCCCCGTCTTAAGTGCCCCGGGCATCCCCAAGGCTTAATCCGGCCCTGCCTGGGACTGGACAGGGAGGGGTCTATGATGTTAGTGTATTAGAATGCTTAATATTTGTAGACACTCCCTTACTAATATGTGTAAGCCTGAATCTTCAGTGATGGTCCCTAGGACCAGGGGGATGCTAGGAAGTGGGTGGTCCAGTGGCAGTGTGTCTGGGGTTGGTGATGGAATAAAACAGCACAGCAGTGAACTCACATGTCTCTGTGTCCTTATGACTGGATTTACAAACATAAGAACAAAACATGGTGTCAGAAGAAGCTTAACTTGGACTGCTAGTGCTCTCAGAGTGTGAAAGAATCTTGCAGAAGTCTGTAAGGCTGTGATACTCAGTGTCTGCAAAGCCTGCCGTGTGCTCCTCTCTTCAAACAGTGAGTAACCATGGATAAACTGGCTCCTCCAACCGGCATGCTGATGTCTGGTAACTTAGCAGTAAAGATATTTGAGAGACAATCTGCGCAAGAATAATTTATGGTGCAGCTATAATCAAAATCTAAAAGTGCATCCCCATAGCACTAAAAGGACAAATAACATATATAAAAGTAAGAAATGGATCACCAGCGCTCCATAAATAACCCACGTCACCACATTGATTCACCACTTAATAGTGAATAAGGAAATGCAATACCGTTTTATGGATATTTGTCATTCACATCAACAGCAGGTTGACGTCAGAAGCGTGACGAAGGACATTGATCTGAAACGCGTTAAGCGTACTGCTCCCCCGTTTATACTGCCCCAAGGAAAAGGCTGCTGCTATTCTGTAAGTCCAGGTGTTAGAGTCTGGTTCCGGAGCCCGATTTCCCAGCTTACCCAGATCCATCAGGGTTTTTCATCTGGACTGTTCTGGTTGCTGCTGTGAATGCCTAAAGGGGAACTTGTTACATGCGCTTTTACCATCTATGTTTGTAAGTTTAATGTGTATTAAATTCCTGTTTTAAAACTAAAGGATAATTTGCACTATGTTATTTTTAACTTGTGTACCCCTTTATGAGCCAATACAGCTCTGTTAAATGTGAAGGTGGACACAGTCTTTTACAGATTCTGTAGAGAAAAAGTTACTGAATCATCACCTGCTGATGATGTTAATGACAAATATCCATAAAACGGTATTGCTTTTCCTTATTCACCATTAAGTGGTGAATCAATGTGGTGACGTGGGTTATTTATGGAGCGCTGGTGATCCATTTCTTACTTTTATATATGATGTCTGGTAACTTGTCTGAAAACTGGAAAAGATTTAAGCAAAGGTTTAATATATATCTTGCTGCATGTGGAGCTGATACAGAGGCTGACAAAACTAAGGCATCCATTTTCCTCCATGTGATAGGAGAGGATGTGCTGGATATTTATAATAGTTTTCAGTTTGCTGAGGGGCAGAATATGGTGCTATCTTCTATAATGCAAAAGTTTGAAGATTACTTTGTGCCAAGGAAAAATGTGACATATGAAAGATATGTTTTTCACATGTGATCAGAAGTCTGTAGATGGATTTGATCAGCATGTTACAGAGCTGCAATCACTCAGTAAAACCTGTGAGTTTGGTGATTTAAAGGATTCACTGATTAGAGATCATATTGTCTGTGGAATACCTGATAATGGACTCAGAGAGAGACTGCTGAGAGAGCAAGACCTAACACTAGACAAGGCAGTGACTATGTGTAGATCTGCAGAAATAACTAGATTTCAAGCCAAAACGTTACACAAGGAAGTTGATGCTGCTGTCTATGTAGTGCAGAAAACAGAGCCAAGCAAACCTCCATTCTCAAGAATGAAGCAGTCTAAGCCACAGTCTAATAAGGAAATGTGTAGTAGATGTGGAAATGCTCACAATCCTAAAATATGCCCGGCTTATGGTAAAACCTGCATGAAATGTGGTAGACTTAATCACTTTGCCAAATGCTGTAAAATGAAAAGTGAACAAGCAATGTGCATGCTGTTAAACAAACAGAGGAATTCTTTGTGGATTGCATTGAACTTTGCAGTGCAGATAAGAAAGAATGGATTGTCCCTTTAACTGCGAACGAGATTGTCATTCCCTTTAAGCTTGATACTGGCGCGCAGGTGAATTTAATATTGTTTCAAGACTATAAGACTTTTAGAGTAAAACCTAAAATTCATCCAGCCAAAGTGAAAGTTACAGGGTACACTGTGGAGGAAATTCCTGTGAAAGGTACATGCTTAGTGAAATTAAAATATAAGGGACAACAGTTTAAAACATCTCTACTGATTGTGGATAAAAATGTGCAACCGATTCTAGGATTACGTTCCTGTGAGAAACTAAGTTTGCTAAAGAAAGTTTTTATGGTGACATCACAAGTAGAAGATGACTGCAAGTCGATGTTTACAGAATACAGAGACTGGTTTGAAGGTCTAGGTTGTTTGCCTGGAGAGCATAAAATAAATATAGACATGCAAGTTTCTTCAGTGATACACCCCTGTAGAAAAGTGCTGTTTGCGCTGAGAGAAAAACTGAAACAAGAGTTAAATTGCATGGAAGCCTTAGGTGTGATACAGAAAGTTGATGAGCCTACTGAATGGGTAAGCTCCTTAGTAATTGTTGAAAAGAAAAATGGACAAATCAGAATATGTCTAGACCCCAGAGATTTAAACAAAGCTATTAAACAAGAACATTTCAAACTACCAATCAGAGATGAAATCATGTTGCAATTTGCGGGAGCAAAATGGTTCAGTAAATTGGACGCATCTTCAGGATTCTGGCAAATGAAGCTAGATGAGGCCAGCTCAAAGCTTTGTACATTTAATACACCAGAAGGTCGATACAGATTTCTTTGACTACCATATGGAATATTGTCTGCTCCAGAAGTATATCACAAAAAAATACACATGATTTTTGAACATATTCTAGGTGTTGAAACAATGATGGATGACATTATTGTCTGGGGATCTACAAAGGAAGAACATGATTCTAGATTGAGATAAGTAATGGAACTTGTCAAGAAAGTGAATCTAAAGCTAAACAAGGACAAATGTGAATTTGTCGTGAATACACTTACCTTTATGGGTGACGTGGTCTCAGATCAAGGTGTAAAACCAGACCCAATGAAAATATCAGCCATAGTGAACATGGAACGTCCTAACAACAAAGACGACATCAGAAGATTCCTAGGAATGATTACTTACTTAGGAAAGTTTATTTCTCAACTCTCTGAATGAACAGCCTCTCTTAGATCGTTGTTGGACAAAGATAACGAGTGGATGTGGTCACATGAACAAGAAGAAAGTTGGCAAAACTTGAAACAGATCATTACAGAGCAACCAGTTCTAAAATTCTTTGATCCTGCGAAAAGAATAAGAATTTCAGCAGATGCTTCGCAATTTGGCCTAGGCTCAGTGCTGTTACAAGAACATGAGGATACATGGCAACCAGTAATCTATGCATCAAGAGCACTTACAAGTGCTGAAACAAGGTATGCTCAGATAGAAAAAGAACTTCTAGCGATCACATATGCATGTGAGCGATTTCATCAGTTTGTGTATGGTCAAACATTTACAGTGGAAACTGACCACAAGCCATTGGTAGCTATCATGACTAAATCATTACATGACTGTCCCATGAGAATTCAACAAATGCTTATCAGACTACAGAAATATGATGTACACTTGCTGTACTGTCCCGGCAAATACATGTACATTGCTGATACACTTTCTCGTGCTGTGGACAAAAGTGAAGGTTCCAAAAGTCTGATGGATGAAGAGATAGAAGCCTATGTTAATTTGATCGTAGCTTCTCTACCAGTGTCTCTTGCAAGACAAGAACAGATTAGGAAAGAAACTGAGACAGATGACACAATGAAAGTGTTGAAAGATATCATTCTGAAAGGTTGGCCAGCAGAAAAACATGCATGCCGCTGTCTATCCATGATTATTGGATGTACCGTAGTGACCTTACAGTTGTCAATGGTATTATTTACAAAGGCAATAGGTTTGTCATACCTGCACGACTAAGAAAAACTATGCTGTGCAAGATACATGAAGGCCACTCAGGAGAAGAAAAATGTAATCGGAGAGCGCGTGAAGTTATGTATTGGCCAAGAATGAACCAAGACATAGCACAGACTACAGCTACATGTGAATTATGTCTTACGTATAGACCGAAACAACAAGTCGAGCCACTGAGTCCTCATGCAGTGCCAGAAAGACCGTGCCAGAAAGTTGGCGCAGATTTGTTTGATTGTAATGGGAAAACGTACATTGTCGTGACTGATTATTACTCTAACTACCCTGAGGTGAAGACACTACATACAACTACTAGTAAAGCCGTAATCAATTGCATGAAGTCAATCTTTGCAAGGCATGGTGTCCCTATGGAAGTGTTCACTGGCAATGGTCCTCAGTTTTCCCGTGCTGAATTTAGACAATTTGCTGATGAGTGGGAATTTGTCCATACTACGTCAAGTCCCCACTATCCACGCTCAAATGGGTTGGTGGAAAGTTCAGTAAAAACTGTAAAGAGTCTCATGAAAAAAGCTCAAGAAGGTAAAGAAGATTTCTACAAAAGTCTTTTAATCTACCGCAGTACACCTTTACAGAATGGACTTTCTCCTGCACAAATGCTGATGGGAAGGAGGATTAGAGCAAATCTCCCGATACATGATGAACTGCTTAATACACATAACTCAGCGTTGGTCAGACTGAGTAAGGAACGTCAACAGGCGAAACAGAAACTGTTCCATGACAGGCGAGCAAAAAGCTTATCTGATCTAAAATCGGGTGACCAAGTCCGTCTCAGAGATCACGAGAAAGGTATTTGGGTGCAGAAAGGTATTGTGCAAGCACAAGTAGCACCAAGATCTTATACTATACGTACAGAGCGTGGAACGGAAGTAAGAAGAAATCGGGTGGATTTAAGATCTCAACCTAACCATAATGAAGACAACATGACTGAAGAATACCCTTCATCTGACATGTATGATGATCCTGATAATGGTGAACAAACCACGATTCTAGAAAGGTCCAACATGGTCGATGAAACACAGACTGTGTATGAAAGACCCAAAAGGGAAATACGCAGACCTGAGAGACTCATTGAAACGTGTTAGATGATGTTCTTAATATGACGTTGTTAATTATTGCATTGAAGCGTACAGGGCTTATCTTTAAAGAAAAGAGGATGTGATGTTAGTGTATTAGAATGCTTAATATTTGTAGACACTCCCTTACTGATCTGTGTAAGCCTGAATCTTCAGTGATGGTCCCTGGGACCAGGGGGATGCTGGGAAGTGGGTGGTCCAGTGGCAGTGTGCCTGGAGTTGGTGAGGGAATAAACAGCACAGCAGTGAACTCACATGTCTCTGTATCCTTATGACTGGATTTACAAACATATGAACAAAACAGGGTCCCATCCCTGGCTCCTAGCCAAGGCCCCAGAGACATACTGCAGGAACCCATGTGTGACTACTTCTGCTGGAAGACAGGATCTCTTCTGGGGACATCAGCGGTGAAACTGCTCGTGCACTGGTGATCTCTGAGGACTAAGGGGCCTGTGGAAAGGCCGCTACTGCTCCCTGCCCCCTGTAAACCTGAGCATGCATCCATGTAGTGCCAGCCAGATGCCCGTAGTGATATACAGTATAGGGTGCAAGTCCCAGCTGTCCGCTGCTCACCTACTTAGGTGTACAATACTCACTGTATGGCTCTCTAGTACAGACACTGTAACAATGTCAAGCGCATGTGGATGAGATGATTACATGAGTAAGGTCTCATCTGCATGCGTCTGACACTCACTGTCAATATGAGAGCCATACAGTGTGTAGCTGCAGTGCAGGGAGGAGCACTGACCACCAGAGCCCAGAAACAAGCCTTAAACCAGTGACAAAGAAGAAGTTCACCAGTGGAAGAAATATATATCTTTATATAAATATATGGAAAGAGACGTTCGGGTGGCACTCATAGGACTTAATAAATTCAAAGTAAATGCAGGCAACCTGTGCCTAAGGGGTACATTTACTAAGCAGTGATAAGAGCGGAGAAGTGAGCCAGTGGAGAAGTGCCCATGGCAACCAATCAGCACTGAAGTAACATCTATCAGTTGCATACTATAAAATGATACAGAGCAGCTGATTGGTTGATGGGGAAATTTCTCCACTGGCTCACTTCTCCGCTCTTTTCACTGCTTAGTAAATGTTACCCTTAATGAGGATCAACGTTTCAGTTTTATTTTGAAAAACTTTCGTCAGGATACAGAAAAAACATAACCACATACCTTTATAGAAAAAGCATACATCAACAGTGCAAGCACGAGGTCCCGGGCCAGCGGGTGGGGGGATGACCTCACAATTCGTCTGCACAGTTTCCCCATCAGCCGTAACCTAGGTAAACAAATAAAATCTATCACCATACATAATATGCAATGCTAAACCGTAGTCTCTATCCAATGAACTCCTAAGAAAAGCATAAATAAATGCACACTTACTGACTGGTAACGTGGGGCTGCAAATTAGATACAGAGTGGACGGCTAAATGATGCATGTACCCCGATGTCACTCAGAGGATTACGCGCTGCCATGTCTGTAATGCCGTCGGTATCGTATAAGCTATTTAGGCCGGACCAATGCTAATAATGTAATATAAAATTGCCTAACATTATATGATAAGGACTTAAGGGCCCCATACACTACCGCGACATGTCCATCCGTCTGATCACCCCGGTAGCCTCCCGGGGGGGCAGGATCACCAAAGATACACTGTATGCTGTCCTTTTGCATACAATGTATCTTGGGCGATCCCAGCCACGTCGCGGGGTCGGACATGATTGAATGTGCAGCACATTCAATCTGGAGGATCCGATCCGATGCTCACGGGAACGCGCATCGGATTGGATCGGAAACACCTCCAAAATGTCCGATTTCACCCGATATATCAGGACGAATGCCCGAAATTGGATGAAATCGGGCATTATCGTCCTAGTGTATGGGGCCCTTTAATTGTAATACACGTTATATGGTTCAAGGGCCCTCATTCCAAGTTGTTTGCTCGCTAGCTGCTTTTAGCAGCATTGCACACGCTAGGCCGTCGCCCTCTGGGAGTGTATCTTAGCTTAGCAGAATAGCGAACGAAAGATTAGCAAAACTGCTACTAAATAATTCTTTGCAGTTTCTGAGTAGCACCAGACCTACTCACAGATTGCGATCAGCTCAGTCCGTTTAGTTCCTGTTTGACGTCACAAACACGCCCTGCGTTCAGCCAGCCACTCCCCCGTTTCTCCAGACACTCCCGCGTTTTTCCCTGACACGCCTGCGTTTTTTAGCACACTCCCGGAAAACGCTCAGTTACCACCCAGAAACGCCCCTTTCCTGTCAATCACTCACCGATCAGCAGAGCAACTGAAAAGCGCCGCAGGATCCACAGCAAAACTGCTTAAGTTTTTAGTTAAATAACTAAGCGCATGCGCCCTGCGTGCCTTGCGCATGTGCATTTTGAAACAAATCGCAGCATAGCGAAAATCGGCAACGAGCGAACAACTCGGAATGACCCCCAATATACTGTGGCAACGGAATCCTTCTGTGTGGCAGGGGATCGTCTGAAAAGATACATCAAACTACACATTTAGGGGGACATTTACTAAGCAGTGATAAGAGCGGAGAAGTGAGCCAGTGGAGAAGTTGCCCATGGCAACCAATCAGCACTGAAGTAACATCTATAATTTGCATACTATAAAATGATACAGAGCTGCTGATTGGTTGATGGAGAAATTTCTCCACTGGCTCACTTCTCTGTTCTTATCACTGCTTAGTAAATGTCCCCCTGTATCTTAACCGAGCACTATCCAAAATTAAAGCTTACAACTCACAGGATCACTATGAACAGGAAAAAAGAGCAACATAATAGTTACATTTCTGAATGTTAGAGGGCAAAGTTACAAATAACAGTTCCATGCTAAATTTTCATTGAGCGACCGTATTAAGCTTGTGAATCCAGCGTGTCCCAAGTTGAAGAAGCTGTCTGCCTCTATCTCCGCCTCTGATGCGGGCAGGTACATGAGCAATGATCTTGTATGCTAAAGATGACAGGTTATGTTGAAATGATTTGAAGTGTTTAGCTACAGGTTGATCATGATTGGCCCCTTCTAGCGCCTGTCTAATGGCCAGTCTTTCTTTGACCATGCAGATGGATTTGCCTATGTATAATAGTCCGCAGGGACAATGAATGTAATAAATTACATATTTACTGCTACAGGTCAGAACGTGCTTAATTGGTATACGGGCTCCTGTATGTGGATGGTAAAAATCGCTGCCCGTCTCCAAGTATCCGCATGTAATACATCCCAGAGCCGGCCCTAGGCATAGGCAAACTAGGCAAATGCCTAGGGCATTTGGTATGCTTACGGGCACCAGCAGCTTGTGCTGATTAAAATGATATGTGGCATGCTTATATTCTGTGTGTAACTGAGGCTGTATCTGCATACGAAATGCTACATTGCAGTGTATTCCTGGAAATCACTGTAATGTAGCATTTCGTATGCAGATACAGCGGCAGTCGCACACAGAATATAGGCATGCTGCATATCATTTTAATCAGCAAAAGCTGTTTGTGCATCCTAGCCACATAGTAATGCAAATAAGACGCATTTTCATAAACAAAAAGCGCCCCAACGTTAGCAGAGCTGCCAGCTGACTCGTGCAAGGCATGTCCTGCAGAACTAGCAGTGGTGCTAGGGGGCATCAGCCAAAATCTTGCCTAGGGCATCATATTGGTTAGGGCCGGCTCTGATACATCCGATGCATTTGTAGCATCCTGGTTTGCGACTTAAGAAATGCGAGTGACTTCTGGGAGACAAGTCAGATACATCATTCTTCACCAGTAGATCTTTTACGTTTCTGCTCCTTGTGAAACTGGACATAATTGTAGTGTTCTTTGTGAATTGTAAATGCGGCCACAACTCTTTAGCCTTTTTATTAACGGCACTGGCGGCAGTGCTGTATGGATGATATTCTTGCACAAACACCTGTTTGTTACTTAAAGCTTCTCTCACTGTTGATGGTTCCAATAGATTAAATCTCGGGATGGCCAATGCTCTGTTCATCGCCTGCTGTAAATCTTTATTTTTGTATCCACGTTGTATGAATTGTGTGATCATTGTGTCAGTATCTGTAATGGTTTGTTCTTTAACATCCGTCATACAACAAATTCTCAAAAACTGTGAGAATGGCAGTCCTTTAATGCATGCAGGGGGGTGTTGGCTCTTTGCATGCAAGTATGTGTTTCTGTCTGTTGTTCTTTTTGTATAAACTCGTATGCAGAATGCCATTTTCAGAAGTGATGTTGACATCCAAATAAGGTACTGCCGATTCACTTATGTCCCAAGTGAATTTAATGGTCGGATCAAGAGTATTGATAAGAATTAGGTGTTCTTCCAACAGCTGGCAAGTCCCTGTCAAAATTAAAAAGAGATCATCTATGTATCTCGTGATCCACATAATGAATATATATATGTATACAAACTGCCTCCCCCTGTCACCCTCTTCCTCCCCAGTCACCCATTCCCTCCGTTACCCTCAGCCTCCCCCTGTCACCCACTGCCTCCAAAGTCATCTCTTTTTCCCTGTCACCCACTGCCTCTATCTGTAATCATCTGTCTTTCCCTGTCACCTACCGCCTCTCTGTGTCATGCACTGCCTCCCGAGTCACTCACTTCCTCTCCGTCACCCCCAAACTCTCTACTGCCTCCCAAGTCACCCACTGCCTCTCTCTGTCACCCTCTCCATGTCACTCACTGCCTCTTTCTGTCATCCTCTACCTCTCCCTGTCATGCACTCCTTCCCGAGTGTCCCATTGCCTCTTCAGTCACCCACTGCTTCTCCCCATCACCCACTGCATCTCTCTGTCATGCTGTACCTGTCACGCACCGCCTGTTGAGGCACTCACTGCATCTCACTGTCGCCCTATACCTCTCCCAATCATGGCCTGCCTCCTGAGTCACTCAATGCCTCTCTCTGTCACCCTCTACCTCTCCCTGTCATGCACTGCTTCACGAGTCTCCCACTGCCTCTTCAGTCACCCACTGCTTCTCCCCATCCCCCACAGCTTCTCTTTGTCACCCACTGCATCTCCCTGTCATCCTGTGCCTGTTACCCATGGCTCTAAATACCCTGCATGGTGCCAAACCGTGCGTGCAATGCATGATGTGGTTTTTATGTTTATATATATCTTCTGCCAGTAATTGGGTGGGTGCTGCCTATTTTTCAGTCTCGGGCCCAACAATTTGTGATGGCAAATTGTCTGTCTGTTTTAGCCCTAATAGAAAGCAAATGCTGTTCAGTGTTGGATGCTGCAACTGAAATGCAAAGCTGAATAAGCTGCATAAGTATGATGGTTTACCCTGTGTCTAATCATTTGCTAAAACCCCTTATAACTGCATTTCAAATATCAACATCTTAACCTTAACTAAAAATAGGACACACAATAGCTAGCGGGAAGAAGGTCCAATTTTATATCTCACTGCCATCAAGTTGGTGTTCCCGGAAAAGCAATTGCAAACATACTATCTGATCATCAGGGTGGCAATACTGCACCCACCCCAGATTGGGTTCCTCAAATCCATGGGTACTGAAGCAAGAAACTCCTCCCTAACTTGACAGACGGCCATGCAAATAAGTAGCCATGGGTGTCACCGAGGGATTAATGGCCGGCGCATGCACACAATCCATGCAGCGCTGGTCCCAGTCAGCAGCTACAGCCGACAGACGGAGAGTGTCTGAGAGCCACACTGAAGCATGGGCTTGCGTGCACTGCATACCCTGCACTCATGGTCAATGAGATAGCCAGGAATGGTGAAGGGGTTGGCCTCCTATTGCTAACCCAGAAAAAAAGGAACCTATGAGTTGGTTGCCATAGGTGCCATGGCCC
The DNA here is from genome assembly GCF_028390025.1 of Pseudophryne corroboree. NCBI lineage: Eukaryota > Metazoa > Chordata > Amphibia > Anura > Myobatrachidae > Pseudophryne > Pseudophryne corroboree. Next base: position 326,398,557 of record NC_086453.1, on the reverse strand, counting down.
AGCTGGCTTTGACACTACAGGCCGGGGGTTACAATGCCTGCCAAGTGCTGCTCAATAGGTCATGTGCTGCTGTCTGCCAGGCCGCGGCTGCCTCTGATATAGCCAAATGCAGGCAATCACATGACACTGTGCGGTGGTGCTGCGGCCCACACTGACGTCACCATGTCATGCTGCTGAAGGAAAGAAGAGCCGTGAAGAGGAGCAAGCAGACTTGCAAAGAATAAGGTAAATTAGAAGGACAAGGGGGTTTCCTCTGGAGTGTCATGGGGACATGAGGCTGGAGGTGACACCAGGGTACGAGGCTGGAGGTGACTCAGGAGCATGGGGATGAAAAGGGCAGTTTGCATCAGGCTGGACTCTGGAGTGACATGGAGGAACGAGGTCTAAGTGATATGGGGCATAGATCTCCCAGAGTCTTCAAATGATGGGAGTGGAATATCGTAAAGGGGAACATTTTACTCCATCATATCCAAGGTATTTTTATACCCCATGATATGAGAGAACCAATTTAATATTTAACTGGGAAGAAAGTAAGTACTTACTGTACTGCTGCTTTGTGATACTTGAGAGACATGTGAGGAGCACTGCACAATACGAGGAGCAATGGCATGAGGAGGAAATGATTATCAGGCAGACAGACATCACAAGCGCCTATAACCCAAGCTTGTCCCAGATTTTGGGTGACTAGCAGTTTGCCCAATGTAGAACATTACCCTATCTCACAGGCAGGGCCCTTTACCCTCATGTGGTTTTCCTCCTCTTATTTAAACTACCTTCTACTCCATACTCCCTTCGGCAGCACCAAATATCCTCAGTTTTCTGACACCCTGATACCTGTTTCAGTGTTGTCTACTGATGCAGCTATGTTACCCTGGGGTGTAGTATGGTATGCCGGCGGTCGGGCTCCCGGCGACCAGCATACCGGCGCCGGGAGCCCGACCGCCGGCATACCGACAGTGTGGCAAGCGCAAATGAGCCCCTTGCACGCTCGCTGCGCTCGCCACGCTGCGGGCACGTAGCGCGCCACGCTATTTTATTCTCCCTCCAGGGGGATCGTGGACCCCCACGAGGGAGAATAAGTGTCGGCATGCCGGCTGTCAGGACCCCAGCGCCAGTATACTGTGCGCCGGGATCCCGAGAGCCGACATACTGAAGACCACCCGTTACCCTGTACTAGTCCTATATTGTCTTTAACTGTAAGTCCCTCTTTTCTTATTTTGCTTATTTGTTCATGTACTCTGTAATTGGGAGCAGCGGATCCCTTGTGGCGCCATATAAATTAAGGATAATAATAATAATAATAATAATATTAATATCTTTCTTGAGGATCTCAAAAAGTTATGCCTGCATCTCTTCAATTTATGGGGGTCATTCCGAGTTGTTTGCTCGTTATTTTTTTCTCGCAACGGAGCGATTAGTCGCTAATGCGCATGCGCAATGTCCGCAGTGCGACTGCGCCAAGTAAATTTGCTATGCAGTTAGGTATTTTACTCACGGCATTACGAGGTTTTTTCTTCGTTCTGGTGATCGTAATGTGATTGACAGGAAGTGGGTGTTTCTGGGCGGAAACTGGCCGTTTTATGGGTGTGTGCGAAAAAACGCTACAGTTTCTGGGAAAAACGCGGGAGTGGCTGGAGAAACGAAGGAGTGTCTGGGCGAACGCTGGGTCTGTTTGTGACGTCAAACCAGGAACGACAAGCACTGAACTGATCGCAGATGCCGAGTAAGTCTGGAGCTACTCAGAAACTGCTAAGAGAGGTCTAATCGCAATTTTGCTAATCTTTCGTTCGCAATTTTGCTAAGCTAAGATTCACTCCCAGTAGGCGGCGGCTTAGCGTGTGCAAAGCTGCTAAAAGCAGCTTGCGAGCGAACAACTGGGAATGAGGGCCTATATGTTTATTGTAAGATATTTGGGTCAGTCGTTTTTCTTTTCTAAATTATTTTCAGTGACAATCTGGTGCACAACTTACTTAATATCAATATATCCTGAATTGTGAAAATTATAGGTTTTGTTTTAATTACAAATGTAAAAATTAGCACTTTGTACCAGCTCATGAATAAGAAAATATCTTTAAAATTGTAGCCTTGCATCAGATTTGCAAACCATATTCTGACATGTCTAGCCTGGTGCCTGTAAGAGGTTGGACCGTGGTGCTAAATTGATGTAGAACCACCTCATAGTTGCCTACCCTCCTGGATCCTGCAGGAGAGTCCCATTTGAAGCTCTTATCTCCTGCTGCCCTGCATTATAAATCAAATCTCTTGTTTCTTTGATTTCTTCACTGCAGCCAGGGGACAAGGGCATACAGTAGCTACCATAGGTGCAGGGAGTGCAACTGCTATGGGGCCCAGAACTGAGAGGGGCCCATCTTCTTTGTCAGAGTTACATATGTTATATACATTTTTCACCATTGGGTAGTACACTGGACCTGCTCTATGCAATGTGGTATAAAATTAACAGGAGGGTATTCTAATGTTACAGAATATGAGCTGGGGCACTGTTATGTGGCACAGTATGAAGTGGCGGTACTATAGTGTGGCATAATATGAACTAGGGGCACTGCATGTCCTAAAGTGTATTGGGTACTGTGTTGTGTAATGTGTACTGGTTGCCCTACAATGTGGGGCATAATGAGAACTAGGGCACTACTATGATTCATAAAATAAACTAAAGCACTACTATGGGGCACAACATTAATTAAAGCACTACTAATACTATGATTCAGAAAATGAACTAGAGCACTATTATGGGGCATAAAATTAACAACTGCTGAAAAGAGGTGTCTCTCTATAAGCAGGGGCCCCACAAAATTTTGTTATGGGGCCCACAAAGTTCTGGCTACGCCCCTGCCAGGGGACCACCAAGAACTTTCTGGGCAAGGACAGTGATTTGCTGCAGTCAATAGAATGACTTCTGTCCGGGCTCATCAGTCTCTGTTGTTGAATCTCAGCAAATCCTTGAGGAACCCTCAGCAGTAGAGAATGCTGCTTGCCTGACCAGTGATCTGTTATTCTTATCTCAGCTGTTAGTCTAGGTGAGCTGTGGAATGGTTTATTAGTAATCTTTAGTTAAACACACAAAAAGGACAATACAACAAAAAGCTTTAAAATATGTTTTTTTTTTAACATAGAGATGATCATTAAAGTAAGAATTCAAGCAATGTCAAGTTGCATTTGGGATTTATTGTATAGGCATCACATACTACCAACTATAATCTCCCTGGAACTACAGTAGTTTTCAAAAGTAGGCAAGTATGAACCACCCTCTACTTTATACAATGTTGTAGAGTCTGTTTAAAACAAGTATCTTTAAAATATAAGGAATGTTTTTTCTAGCTGTTAGACAGGCTCACTGACACTGTCACATCATTTTTCAAGATGCATAGCAATAACATCCATTCACCAGGTCTAAAGCTATAAGGAGAACCCTCAGTACTGACACAGGCTAAGTCACTCACAATCTATTTAACTGTACAAGTTGAGTCAGACATTGTGTCTTCAAAGCGACTTCCTCTCTGTCCATAAACATTTGTACTCATAATGAATAAAGCCTTCAGCTTTTTGGAAAGGAATGTTCTGTAAAGCCGTAGGATAGGATGCAACCATTGTTGTAACCTAGAAGCTTCATAAGAGGCACGGATCACTTATAATTCCCATCTATTATGTTTTTACACAGGTAAATTACAGTAAGAACAGTGTGGCTCATATTTCGAGATGTCCTTTCTTTAAAAAAAATAAATACTAAGACTATCGATTTACCTGCAGCTGTCACAGGTGAGAAATACTCAGACCTCATTCTCCCTGCCTGTTTAAACAGTAGTATAACATACAGTCGTATTATATTATACATTTTGCATATATGCAGTATTGTTATATTGAGTGTGGGGGTGGTATTCAGTATACCGTTCGTTGGGATCCCGGCGCCCAGTATACCGACGCTAGAATCCCGACAACCGGCATACCGACACCTATTCTCCCTCTTGGGGGTCCACAACCCCCCTGGAGGGAGAATATATAGCGTGGCGCGCGTAGCGTGGCGCGTGTAGCATGCCACCGTGCCCGCAGTGTGGCAAGCGCAGTGACCCCACAAGGGGCTCATTTGCGCTCGCCCCGCTGTCGGCAAGCCGGCGGTTGGGATCCCGGTGCCTGTATGCTGGCCGCCGGGGACCCAGCCGCTGGCAACTCATACCACACCCTGGTGATGTACAAAGTCTTGGAGCATGATAAAGTGTACCGAGATAAAGTACCAGCCAATCAGCTCCTAACTGTCATGTTACAGGCTGTGTTTGAAAAATGACTGGAGCTGATTGGTTGGTAGTTTATCTCTCTCCACTTTATCACTCTCCAAATCTTAGTACATCCGCTCCATTGTGAACAGATCATTTCTATAGACAGAAAAAGCAGCAAGGTCACTTATATTGACAAAGTTGAGTCCGTTGTATTTGCCTGTGTCCATTATAGTTATTTGGTATTTATGTTGCGGCAGTATATTCCTTTGTGCTTAACAATTGGGAACAAAACAGTCATAAAATAAATTGATTGGGTAATAGCAGAGAGACAAAGAGGTAAGAGGGTGCTGCTTGCAAGCTTCCAATCTAGAGGCATGCAGCTATATTCCTTATTGGCTGTGAAGCAAAGTAAGGTACCTTGCTGTATGTCTTAGGAATGTACAGAGGTGTAACTAAGGGTGTGCAAGAGGTCACCTCACGGCCCTTGCTTCTGGCTAGTAGGGCTTGGATTGCTGATGCAGCGCTGCTGATGCGTCCTTTAGACACGTCAGACAGGCACCCTGTACAGCCGTTTGCATCATCCTCAGCATCCCCTGCCCACTCTGTGTCACACAATGACATCATGCATGTGATATTATGACATGGGGCACTCAGGGGGGGCATACCAGTGCTGGTAATGTATATAGAAATAAAAGGATATCTGTAGATTGCCTAAAGTGATTTTCTTACTTAAAATAAAAAGAATTTAAAACAGCTCTACTCAGCCAGACCTCCATCTTGGTGTATTCAAACATCTCAGCAATCGGCGGATAATGGGCCGCATGTAATGATACCCGAGTTCAGCAGCCATGCGGGATGCCGGCCGAACTGTGATTTTTTTTTTTTAAAGGGGCGATCACTTACAAGGCAAAACCACGCCTTGTAGATGATTGCCCCTTGTAAAAAAAACAGAGTTTGGCCGGCATCCCGCATTGCGTCATTACATCCGGCCCGGTAACTTTAATCCTGGAACCCCCAATGTTATCTGGTCCTTGAAGTGTGGAAATCGTCAGACATGACATGCACCGTACTTGTACGATGAAAGTAATCTTTCCAAATTACTATTGTGAGTCACACAGGTGAGACCCACGCCATTCAGCTAAGTGGTGTAAATGAACAGGAATAAATGAAGACACAGTCCCCCAGACGATTGGTGTGGAATCGGATGGGGCCGGTATGAATCAGTGCAGAGTAGAATGTGCATTACTAAAGCAGGCTGCAGAATGAAAATGATGTGTAGCTCCGGCTCAGTCTACTACAGTGACACAAATAGCGTTCCTTAACATTTAAATCAATGAGACACATATTTTATGAATACATAGCAAATTGGTCACAGGATGTATTGGTCTTGCTGAACCGGAAATTCTTGGCACTCCACTAATATTCATAATGAAAGGGTGTGAGCGCACCCTCGCCTCTTGTTGTCATAACCTATAAACATCTTTGAAATATGCAAATGCTAATAATGGAACTTATGTCCGTAGACAGACTGTCTATCCATTCTGGTATTTTAGTGCAGCAATATGGGGTAGATCTTAGTAAAGTGACATTTCTCCTCCTAAAAAAGACCTTTTTTTAATGGGGAAACCCCCTCTCAAGCTTTGTAATTCCCTATAAATAAACTTTCTCTGACGTCCTAAGTGGATGCTGGGGACTCCGTCAGGACCATGGGGATTAGCGGCTCCGCAGGAGACAGGGCACAAAACTAAAGCTTTAGGATCAGGTGGTGTGTACTGGCTCCTCCCCCTATGACCCTCCTCCAAGCCTCAGTTAGGTTTTTGTGCCCGTCCGAGCAGGGTGCAATCTAGGTGGCTCTCTTAAGGAGCTGCTTAGAAAAAGTTTTTAGGTTTCTTATTTTCAGTGAGTCCTGCTGGCAACAGGCTCACTGCATCGAGGGACTTAGGGGAGAGAAGTTCAACTCACCTGCGTGCAGGATGGATTGGCTTCTTAGGCTACTGGACACCATTAGCTCCAGAGGGAGTCGGAACACAGGTCTCACCCTGGGGTTCGTCCCGGAGCCGCGCCGCCGACCCCCCTTGCAGATGCTGAAGATTGAAGGTCCAGAAACCGGCGGCAGAAGGCTTTTCAGTCTTCATGAAGGTAGCGCACAGCACTGCAGCTGTGCGCCATTGTTGTCACACACTTCACACCAACGGTCACGGAGGGTGCAGGGCGTTGCTGGGGGCGCCCTGGGCAGCAATGTATAATACCTTATTCTGGCTAAAAATACATCACATATAGCCCCTGGAGGCTATATGGATGTATTTAACCCCTGCCAGGTCTCAGAAAAACGGGAGAAGAAGCCCGCCGAAAAGGGGGCGGGGCCTATTCTCCTCAGCACACAGCGCCATTTTCCCTCACAGAAAGGCTGGTGGGAAGGCTCCCAGGCTCTCCCCTGCACTGCACTACAGAAACAGGGTTAAAACAGAGAGGGGGGGCACTTATTTGGCGATATGTATATATATATATTAAAATGCTATAAGGGAAAAACACTTATATAAAGGTTGTCCCTGTATAATATAGCGTTTTTGGTGTGTGCTGGCAAACTCTCCCTCTGTCTCCCCAAAGGGCTAGTGGGGTCCTGTCCTCTATCAGAGCATTCCCTGTGTGTGTGCTGTGTGTCGGTACTTGTGTGTCGACATGTATGAGGACGATGTTGGTGAGGAGGCGGAGCAAATTGCCGGTAATGGTGATGTCACTCTCTAGGGAGTCGACACCGGAATGGATGGCTTATTTAAGGAATTACGTGATAATGTCAACACGCTGCAAGGTCGGTTGACGACATGAGACGGCCGGCAAACCAATTAGTACCTGTCCAGGCGTCTAATACACCGTCAGGGGCGTTAAAACGTCCTTTTACCTCAGTCGGTCGACACAGACACAGACACGGACACTGACTCCAGTGTCGACGGTGAAGAAACAAACGGATTTTCCTTTAGGGCCACACGTTACTTGTTAAGGGCAATGAAGGAGATGTTACATATTTCTGATACTACAAGTACCACAAAAAAGGGTATTATGTGGAGTGTGAAAAAACTACATGTGGTTTTTCCTGAATCAGATAAATTAAATGAAGTGTGTGATGATGCGTGGGTTTCCCCCGATAGAAAATTATTGGCGGTATACCCTTTCCCGCCAGAAGTTATGGCGCGTTGGGAAACACACCTTAGGGTGGATAAGGCGCTCACACGCTTATAAAAACAAGTGGCGTTACCGTCTCCAGATACGGACGCCCTCAAGGAGCCAACTGATAGGAGGTTGGAAAATATCCTAAAAAGTATATACACACATACTGGTGTTATACTGCGACCAGCGATCGCCTCAGCCTGGATGGGCAGCGCTGGGGGGGCTTGGTCGGATTCCCTGACTGGAAATATTGATACCCTTGACAGGGACAGTATTTTATTGACTATAGAGCATTTAAAAGATGCATTTCTATATATGCGAAACTCTGGCATCAAGAGTAAGTGCGATGTCCATATCTGCCAGACGATGTTTATGGACACGACAGTGGTCAGGTGATGCAGATTCCAAACGGCACATGGAAGTATTGCCGTATAATGGGGAGGAGTTATTTGGGGTCGGTCCATCGGACCTGGTGGCCACGGCAACAGCTAGAAAATCCACCTTTTTTACCCCAAGTCACATCTCAGCAGAAAAAGACATAGTCTTTTCAGCCTCAGTCCTTTCGTCCCCATAATATCTGCCCAGGGATAGAGGTAAGGGAAGAAGACTGCAGCAGGCAGCCCATTCCCAGGAACAGAAGCCTTCCACCGCTTCTGCCAAGTCCTCAGCATGACGCTGGGGCCGTACAAACAGGTGCGGTGGGGGGTCGTCTCAAGAGTTTCAGCACGCAGTGGGCTCACTCGCAAGTGGACCCCTGGATCCTACAAGTAGTATCCCAGGGGTACAGATTGGAAATTCGAGACGTCTCCCCCTCGCAGGTTCCTGAAGTTTGCTTTACCAACGTCTACCTCCGACAGGGAGGCAGTATTGGAAACAATTCACAAGCTGTATTCCCAGCAGGTGATAATCAAAGTACCCCTCCTACAACAAGTAAAGGGGTATTATTCCACACTATATTGTGGTACTGAAGCCAGACGGCTCGGTGAGACCTATTCTAAATGGAGTCACTCAGAGCAGTGATAGCGAACCAGGAAGAAGGGGACTATATGGTGTCCCTGGACATCAAGGATGCTTACCTCCATGTCCAAATTTGCCCTTCTCACAAAGGGTACCTCAGGTTCGTGGTACAAAACTGTCACTATCAGTTTCAGACGCTGCCGTTTGGATTGTCCACGGCACCCCGGGTCTTTACCAAGGTAATGGCCGAAATGATGATTCTTCTTCAAAGAAAAGGCGTCTTAATTATCCCTTACTTGGACGATCTCCTGATAAGGGCAAGGTCCAGAGAACAGTTGGAGGTCTGAGTAGCACTATCTCAAGTAGTTCTACGACAGCACGGGTGGATTCTAAATATTCCAAAATCGCAGCTGTCTCCGACGACACATCTGCTGTCCCTAGGGATGATTCTGGACACAGTCCAGAAAAAGGTGTTTCTCCCGGAGGAGAAAGCCAGGGAGTTATCCGAGCTAGTCAGGAACCTCCAAAAACCAGGAAAAGTGTCAGTGCATCATTGCACAAGGGTCCTGGGAAAAATGGTGGCTTCTTACGAAGCGATTCCATTCGGCAGATTTCACGCAAGAACTTTTCAGTGGGATCTGCTGGACAAATGGTCCGGATCGCATCTTCAGATGCATCAGCGGATAACCCTGTCTCCAAGGACAAGGGTGTCTCTTCTGTGGTGGCTGCAGAGTGCTCATCTACTAAAGTGCCACAGTTATGCATTCAGGACTGGGTCCTGGTGACCACGGATTCCAGCTTGAAAGGCTGGGAAGCAGTCACACAGGGAAAAAATTTCCAGGGAGTGTGATCAAGTCTGGGGACTTCTCTCCGCATAAATATACTGGAGCTAAGAGCAATTTACAATGCTCTAAGCTTAGCAAGACCTCTGCTTCAAGGTCAGCCGGTATTGATCCAGTGGGACAACATCACGGCAGTCGCCCACGTAAACAGACAGGGCGGCACAAGAAGCAGGAGGACAATGGCAGAAACTGCAAGGATTCTTCGCTGGGCGGAAAATCATGTGATAGCACTGTCAGCAGTTTTCATTCCGGGAGTGGACAACTGGGAAGCAGACTTCCTCAGCACGACCTCCACCCGGGAGAGTGGGGACTTCATCGAGAAGTTGTTTCCACATGATTGTGCACCGTTGGGAAAGACCAAAGGTGGACATGATGGCGTCCCGCCTGAACAAAAAACTGGACAGGTATTGCGCCAGGTCAAGAGACCCTCAGGAAATAGCTGTGGACGTTCTGGTAACACCATGGGTGTACCAGTCGGTGTATGTGTTCCCTCCTCTGCTTCTCATACCAAAGGTACTGAGAATTATAAGACGTAGAGGAGTAAGAACTATACTCGTGGCTCCGGATGGGCCAAGAAGGACTTGGTACCCGGAACTTCATGAGATGCTCACAGAGGACTCAGGGCCTCTGCCGATAAGAAGGGACTTGCTTCAGCAAGTACCATGTCTGTTCCAAGACTTACCGCGGGTGCGTTTGACGGCATGGCGGTTGAACGCCGGATCCTAAGGGAAAAAAGGCATTCCGGAAGAGGTCATTCCTACCCTGGTCAAAGCCAGGAAGGAGGTGACCGCACAACATTATCACCACATGTGGCGAAAATATGTTGCGTGGTGTGAGGCCAGGAAGACCCCACGAAGAAATTTCAACTCGGTCGATTCCTGCATTTCCTGCAAACAGGAGTGTCTATGGGCCTCAAATTGGGGTCCATTAAGGTTCAAATTTCGGCCCTGTCGATTTTCTTCCAGAAAGAATTGGCTTCAGTTCCTGAAGTCCAGAAATTTGACAAGGGAGTACTGCATATACAACCCCCTTTTGTGCCTCCAGTGGCACTGTGGGATCTCAACGTAGTCCTGGGATTCCTCAAATCACGTTGGTTTAAACCGCTCAAATCTGTGGATTTGAAATATCTCACATGGAAAGTGACCATGATGTTGGCCCTGGCCTCGGCCAGGCGAGTGTCAGAATTGGCGGCTTTGTCTCACAAAAGCCCATATCTGATTGTCCTTTCGGACAGGGCAGAGCTGCGGACTCGTCCCCAGTTTCTCCCTAAGGTGGTGTCAGCGTTTCATCTGAACCAGCTTATTGTGGTACCTGCGGCTACTAGAGACTTGGAGGACTCCAGGTTGCTAGATGTTGTCAGGGCCCTGAAAATATAGATTTCCAGGACGGCTGGAGTCAGGAAAACTGACTTGCTGTTATCCTGTATGCACCCAAAAAACTGGGTGCTCTTGCTTCTAAGCAGACGATTGCTAGTTGAATGTGTAGTACAATTCAGCTTGCACATTCTGTGGCAGGACTGCCACAGCCAAAATATATAAATGCCCATTCCACAAGGAAGGTGGGCTCATCTTGGGCGGCTGCCCGAGGGGTTTTGGCTTTACAACTTTGCCGAGCTGCTACTTGGTCAGGGGCACACCCTGGCTGAGGAGGACCTGGAGTTCTCTCACTCGGTGCTGCAGAGTCATCCGCACTCTCCCGCCCGTTTGGGAGCTTTGGTATAATCCCCATGGTCCTGACGGAGTCCCCAGCATCCACTTAGGACGTCAGAGAAAATAAGATTTTACTTACCGATAAATCTATTTCTCGTAGTCCGTAGTGGATGCTGGGCGCCCATCCCAAGTGCGGATTGTCTGCAATACTTGTACATAGTTATTGTTACAAAAAAATCGGGTTGTTATTGTTGTGAGCCGTCTGTTCAGAGGCTCCTACGTTTGTCATACTGTTAACTGGGTTTAGATCACAAGTTATACGGTGTGATTGGTGTGGCTGGTATGAGTCTTACCCGGGATTCAATATCCTTCCTTATTGTGTACGCTCGTCCGGGCACAGTATCCTAACTGAGGCTTGGAGGAGGGTCATAGGGGGAGGAGCCAGTACACACCACCTGATCCTAAAGCTTTAGTTTTGTGCCCTGTCTCCTGCGGAGCCGCTAATCCCCATGGTCCTGACGGAGTCCCCAGCATCCACTACGGACTACGAGAAATAGATTTATCGGTAAGTAAAATCTTATTTTTACTTGTAGGTTAATTGACCCAACATAGAACCTTCTACTATTGCACTATAGCTCCTGAGGATTTTAAAAATCTATGGCTGGGTCTTTTTCATATATGTAGTGAATTATCTGCAAAAGGGACTTACTTTACTTTTTTTTTTTTAAGTATAGCGGGTCTTATTCAGTTTTTGTTAGCAAAGCAAAAAAGTTAGCAATTGGGCAAAGCCATGTGCACTGCAGGAGGGGCAGATGTAACATGTGCAGAGAGAGTTAGATTTGGGAGGGGTGTGTTCAAACTGAAATCTAAATTGCAGTGGAACAATTAAGCAGCCAGTATTTACCCTGCACAGAAACAATATAATCCACCCAAATCTAACTGTCTCTGCACATGTTACATCTGCCACACTTGCAGATCACATCGCCACACCCCCATACCACCTTCTCCCCCCCCCCCCCCCCCCCATGTGACCTTGCTGCTCCCTCTAGGCGGGAGCAGCCAAAAAGTAGGCAAGAATGACTAGACGACATCTGTACCCAGCGATGGGCGACTGCAGGAAGGGGGGGGGGACATATCGCACGCCAGACGGGTGTGGATCATTAGATCGACAGTGTCTAGGTCGACAATGTTTAGGTCGACCACTATGGGTCAACAGTCACTAGGTCGACAGGGTTTCTAGGTCGACATGTGCTAGGTCGACAAGTCAAAATGCCGACATTAGTTTTTTGGGGGGTTTTGGTGTCATTTTCTTCGTAGAGTGACCAGGAATCCCAATTAGTGCACCGTGTCCCCTCGCAGCTTCGGGCAAGGTGCCTCGCTCTGCTACCGCTTCGCTCGACACGTTACCGTTCCAATCGTAGTCCACGTGGATCGTTAAGTATGAAAAAGTAAAAAAAAAAGAAAAAAATGTGAAAAACTCATGTCGACATTTTGACCTGTCGACCTAGCACATGTCGACCTAGAAACCCTGTCGACCTTCCAACCCTGTCGACCTAGTGACTGTCGACCTATAGTGGTCAACATAAACATTGTCAATCTTCAGACCGGATCCCCCGCCGAACATGCATGTACGGCCAATGGGTGATGTTTCTGGCGATGCACGGGAGCGCTCATCGTCAGCGACATAGTGCATACACGCTTGATGACATCGTGAACGATGTGCGGGTGAACGATGTGCGGGTGATCGATGTGCGGGTATTAGCCACATCGACCACTTTATCGTCTAGTGTGTACCCAGCATAACTTTCATCTTTGTTTATTTGTTTATTTCTTTTCACTTTGCAAAAGGTTCCATTGCAATGTGCATTCAGTGCTCTACACAGACGATATTGCAATGTGCATTCAGTGCTCTACACAGACGATATTGCAATGTGCATTCAGTGCTCTACACAGACGATATAAAAGAAATGTTTCATCGATAACGTGTAGAAGTGATGAAACTGATCGGGCAATGGGTCAGAATTGAATTTTATTTTTTTACCTTAGGTGTTATAACCCAAAATTATGTAAAGAAAATTAAAAGTAACACGTAAAGTTGTCTTCCTATAATTATAGTATAACCGCTCTATTAATTACAGATGACTGAACTGATTCATAGAGTTTGGTTATGTACACATATTGCCAGTGCTACACCCACAGATTGAGCACATTAGCATACTAGGATATATTATGATAATAAAAGAGGAACAGCAATTGATGAGTTAGAAGAGTCAATAGAAGGCTCCTTATAAAACAGAATAGTATAGGAAGACTCACATTTATTTAACTGTAGCAAAAATACAATAACATTATAACATTTTACATCAACAGGAACATCATAGAAACAGGGCCATCTTACCAGCAGTGTAGGCCCCTGGGCAAAGCAATTTACTGGGACCCCTACCCATCCTCCAGCGGTAGGGGTGCTATCAGCGGCAGCTTTCATGTCCTACGGGCGGTAGGGGGTGTTCTATCTTCCGCTCAGCTTGTAGGACCTGGAGCAGTAATATCTGCTAATTACTCCTTTTACTGCACAGATGGTGGGAGATGGGGAGGGAAGGAGAACGCTAAACTGTAGAAGGGGGCATTGGGCTGAATGAAGGGGCCCCGGTACATGACTTCCAGGGTGGTAGGGTGGTGTAATACGTAGGGGAGGGGTGGATAGTGGAGTGGGCTTAATAATATTCATCATTTTCCGATGGGAGGGCAACTTGTTTGACTGCAGATATCTCCAGTTCCTGGAAATAGATTTCTTAGCTTTCAATGTGATAAAACTATACAGAGTCCCCCCTTTCAGGAGGTACTGGGGACTTGGCTATCAGAGGTCAGCAGCCAGAGCAATCCTCCAACGAAAATATAAAACTGCATACCAGGCGTGTGGAGCTGGAGCAGGGACCAGCTGCTGGAAGGCTGATATCTCTGGTTCTGGGCATAGTAGAGATAAGCTGCCAGTGTCCACTGAAAGGGGAGAGTCCCAGCTTTGGGAGGATATTCTCAGAAAAACTTTAAATCAAACACAACCCGAGATATCTGGCTGGGAAGAGCAATAAACAGGCACGGATGGGGACCATTGCTTTGAAGTCGGATATCTACGGTTCCCCAGGGACGATTTTCAAAAACCTGGTGCCCCTGGAAAAAGGAGACCCTCAGATATCTTTCTAGTGCCCTTATACTCCTGGGGCCCTTTTTAACTGCCCATTGAGCCGATACGAAAAGACAGCCCTGCATAGAAATATATGCTAGCATGGTAGAAAATTACACATGTAAAACCTGGATACTTAATAATACTTGGGATAATCCTTGAAAACGATATTGATTAAATAATTGATAATGTATAATTCACATTTTATGAGTGTAGTGTAAAGTTCATATGGAACCATGGGCTTGATTCTGATTTACAAGCAAAGCAAAAAAGCAAGCAACAGGGCAAAACCATGCTGCACTGCAGGTGGGGCAGGTGTAACACGTGCAGAGAGATTTAGATTTGGGAGGGGTATGTTCAATTTGAAATCTAAATTGCAGTGTAAAAATAAAGCTGTCTAACATTTATAGGCTACATGCAAAAGCAGTCGGTATTTACAGAAAATATATACATGTATTTGCTCCCCTTGCATGGCAACATGGTTTGTTCCAGACACAAAGTGACATTTTTTTTTGCTTTACTTACAAACATGAATCAGGCCTCATGTCAAGTCCCTCTAGTGTTAGTTGCAAATATAGTACAATAAAGCCACGGAAAGTACAAATAAACCGCGGAAAATGCATAAGAAATGTGTATCCACTTGAAATCACTGGCATATCTATAACGGGTGCATGGTGTGTGGGCTTCCTTGGACCCAGGGTCGGTTGGTTCCGCCAGTGCAACCAGTGCGTTGCACTGGGGTCCGCCTCTGTCCAGGGGCCCAAAGCATGTAATGAGTCAAACTGACTCATTACATGCCGCTGTGTGCTGCGGGCAACCGCTGCCCGTAGCACACAGCAGCCCGGAGAGGAGCAGCGGTACGGGGGGGAGGGGGGGGGGGGAGGAAGGAGGTGGAGGAGGGAGCCGCAGCAGCGCTTTACTACTGGTTGAGGCACTGCTGCTGCTGGCCCTCTGCTTCACTATAGGCTGTCTTCCGAGAACAGCCTATAGTGAAGCAGAGGGACAGCAGCAGCAGCGCCTCCACCAATAACACAGTGCTGCTGCGGCTCCCTCCTCCACCTCCCTCCTCCTCCTTCTCTTCTGCCCGGGAATCATGAGTGACCAGAAGCTGCACAGAGGAGCCTGAGCCAGCGGAGAGGGTAAGTATAATTCTTTCTTTCTTTTCTTTCTTTCTTTCTTTTTCTCTCTTTCTTTCTTTCTTTCTTTCTTTCTTTCTTTCTTTCTTTCTTTCTTTCTTTCTTTCTTTCTTTCTTTCTTTCTTTCTTTCTTCAAAAAGGGGGACTGTCTGCCACAATGTGTAAAAAGGGGGAATCTGCTTGCCGTAATGTGTAAAAAGGGGGAATCTGCCTGCCGCAATGTGAAAAAAGGGGGAATCTGCCTGCCGCAATGTGTAAAAAGGGGGAATCTGCCTGCCGCAATGTGTAAAAAGGGGGAATCTGCCTGCCGCAATGTGTAAAAAGGGGGATGCTGTCTGCCGTAAGGTGTAACACAAGGGCACGCTGTCTGCCGTAATGTGTAACAAGGGCACGCTGTCTGCTGTAATGTGTAAAAAGGGGACGCTGTCTGCCGTTATGTGTAAAAAGGGCACGCTGTCTGCCGTAATGTGTAAAAAGTGTACACTGTCTGCCGCTATGTGTAACAAGGGCACGCTGTCTGCCGTTATGTGTAAAAAGTGTACGCTGTCTGCCGCTATGTTTAACAAGGGCACGCTGTCTGCCGTTATGTGTAAAAAGTGTACGCTGTCTGCCGCTATGTGTAACAAGGGCACGCTGTCTGCCGTTATGTGTAAAAAGGGTACGCTGTCTGCCACTATGTTTAACAAGGGCACGCTGTCTGCCGTTATGTGTAAAAAGGAGACGCTGTCTGCCGTTATTTGTAAAAAGTGTACGCTGTCTGCCGCTATGTGTAACAAGGGCACGCTGTCTGCCGTTATGTGTAAAAAGTGCACGCTGTCTGCAGCTATGTGTAAAAAGGGCACGCTGTCTGCCGTTATGTGTAAAAAGGGGACGCTGTCTGCTGTAATGTGTAAAAAGAGGAATCTGTCCGCCGTAAGGTGTAAAAGAGTCTCTACCTGGTGTAGTGGTGCTACTGTGCGGCGTAATTTGAACAATGGAGACTACTGTGCACCGTTTTATGAATTGGTATTATTTTGTGGCCACACCCCTTCCCCACGAAGCCACGCCACTATGTATTTTTGTGCGCGCCTACGCCGCGCACTGCCCCTGTTTTGCATGCAGGGGTGGGGCTCCGATGCCGTTTCTTGCACACAGTGCTAAAATGTCTAGTTACGGCACTGTTGCTAGGTATCCATTTCTCTGGCCCTGAGCAGGTCCCCCTCACCAGATCCTCTCCAGGGGTGAGGGGGTGGACTTGGATGGGATGGGGGGCCCAAAGCATTTTGTCGCACCTGGGCCCACCGCTCGCTAGTTCCGCCACTGCCCAGGGGCCCTTGTGCACCACACACGTTGCACCTAATAATTATAGTTACCTCTCCATTGGCCCGGTAGCTCCATGTTCCCGGAGACCTGCACATGGACAGTAGACACAATCCAAGGGGTTTATTTACTAATATTCGTGTTTTTGACGTTTTTAAGGGTGTTTGAACTCGAATGGTATCGGGTGCATTTTACTGCAACTTTTTGAATCCTGATACGGTTATTCACTAAGCTGCCGAGTTTTGCACAATCGTTTTTTCCGATGTCGATGTGATTCGTAATATCAGGCAGTGTTTTACGGGAGTGATGAGTAAAACACTGCCTGACAAAACTCAAGGAATCCCGGCCGGATCTGTGAGATCCGTGCAGGGCTTCATTGTGTACCTTAAAAAGTTGATTAAAGTCTTAAAAAATCTGAAAAAAATTTGCGTGGGGTCCCCCCTCCTAAGCACAACCAGCCTCGGGCTCTTTGAGCCGGTCCTGGTTGTAAAAATATGGGGGGGGAAATGACAGGGGCTCCCCCATATTTAATCAACCAGCACCGGGCTCTGCGCCTGGTCCTGGTTCCAAAAATACGGGGGACAAAAAGCGTAGGGGTCCGCCGTATTTTTTAAACCAGCACCGGGCTCCACTAGCTGGGGAGATAATGCCACAGCCGGGGGACACTTTGATATCGGTCCCTGCGGCCGTGCCATTAAAACCCCAACTAGTCACCCCTGGCCGGGGTACCCTGGAGGAGTGGGGACCCCTTCAATCAAGGGGTTTCCCCCCTCCAGCCACCCAAGGGCCAGGGGTGAAGCCCGAGGCTGTCCCCCCCCATCCAAGGGCGGCGGATGGGGGGCTGATAGCCTTGTGAGAAATTGTGAATATTGTTTTTAGTAGCAGTACTACAAGTCCCAGCAAGCCTCCCCCGCATGCTGGTACTTGGAGAACCACAAGTACCAGCATGCGGGGGAAAACCGGGCCCGCTGGTACCTGTAGTACTACTACAAAAAAAATACCCCAATAAAAACAGGACACACACACCGTGACAGTACAACTTTATTACATACATGCACACCAACATACACACATACTTACCTATGTTCCCACGAGGCTCGGTCCTCTTCTCCATGTAGAATCCTAGGGGTACCTGTGAAAAAAATTATACTCACATAATCCAGTGTACCTTCTGTTCTTTGTAGAATCCACGTACTTGGCAAAAATAATAAAATGGAAACCCGACCACGCACTGAAAGGGGCCCCATGTTTACACATGGGACCCCTTTCCCCGACTGCCAGGACCCCCCCCTGACTCCTGTCAAAGAGGGTCCCTTCAGCCAATCAGGGAGCGCCACGTCGTGGCACTCTCCTGATTGGCTGTGTGCTCCTGTAGTGTCTGTCAGGCAGCACACGGCACAGATACAATGTAGCGCCTATGCGCTCCCTTGTAGCCAATGGTGGGAACTTTGTGGTCAGCGGTTGATCGAAAGTAACCTCACCGCTGACCGCAAAGTTCCCACCATTGGCTACAATGGAGCGCATAGGCGCTACATTGTATCTGTGCCGTGTGCTGCCTGACAGACACTACAGGAGCACACAGCCAATCAGGAGAGTGCCACGACGTGGCGCTCCCTGATTGGCTGAAGGGACCCTCTTTGACAGGAGTCAGGGGGGGTCCTAGCAGTCGGGGAAAGGGGTCCCATGTGTAAACATGGGGCCCCTTTCAGTGCGTGGTCGGGTTTCCGTTTTATTATTTTGCCAAGTACGTGGATTATACAAAGAACAGAAGGTACACTGGATTATGTGAGTATAATTTTTTTCACAGGTACCCCTAGGATTCTACATGGAGAAGAGGACCGAGCCTCGTGGGAACATAGGTAAGTATGTGTGTATGTTGGTGTGCATGTATGTAATAAAGTTGTACTGTCACGGTGTGTGTCCTGTTTTTATTGGGGTATTTTTTTAGTAGTACTACAGGTACCAGCGGGCCCGGTTTTCCACCGCATGCTGGTACCTGTGGTTCTCCAAGTACCAGCATGCGGGGGAGGCTTGCTGGGACTTGTAGTACTGCTACTAAAAACAATATTCACAATTTCTCACAAGGCTATCAGCCCCCCATCCGCCGCCCTTGGATGGGGGGGACAGCCTCGGGCTTCACCCCTGGCGCTTGGGTGGCTGGAGGGGGGAAACCCCTTGATTGAAGGGGTCCCCACTCCTCCAGGGTATCCCGGCCAGGGGTGACTAGTTGGGGTTTTAATGGCACGGCCGCAGGGACCGATATCAAAGTGTCCCCCGGCTGTGGCATTATCTCCCCAGCTAGTGGAGCCTGGTGCTGGTTTAAAAAATACGGGGGACCCCTACGCTTTTTGTCCCCCGTATTTTTGGAACCAGGACCAGGCGCAGAGCCCGGTGCTGGTTGATTAAATATGGGGGAGCCCCTGTCATTTCCCCCCCCATATTTTTACAACCAGGACCGGCTCAAAGAGCCTGAGGCTAGTTGTGCTTAGGAGGGGGGACCCCACGCAATTTTTTTTTCAGATTTTACACTAAACAGACCCTTTCCCATAGATAACCATGCACAGATCTCACTGATCCGTGCATGGTTATCCAAACTTTACTGGAAAAAGCAGGTCTATTTTATTGCTGCTTTTTTTAACGAATCGGAAAAAAACAGACCCGCACTTGAGCACTCAGAAACTAACACCCAAATACGAATGAATAGTGAATGCCCGTATTCTATGAAATAACAGCCGCGTTTGACCGATGGTCTATTCATTCGTATTTCTGAACGTTGTCATTCAAACCATTACGAATAGTCCAAACACTGCCGAGATTGGTGCTTAGTGAATTCCCGGATTGGGACTTAGAAATTAAAACACAAATCGGACAAACTCGGATTCTTAGTAAATACTGGCCCAAGAGTCTACTGCACTGCCAGAGAAGAAGGACAAAGGGGGTATGATTGGAGCCAGCACATGAGCCACCTCCTCCCTTAAACCGCCTCTGCTTGAAATGATAAACTAATGAAAAGAAGAACAGAATGCAGAGAGTATGCCTGTCACGGGTTAAACCACAGGGCTGTGGGCTGGATTGTGTGTGGTCACATGGTTTAATGTTAGCCAGTTAGGTTGTTTAGGGGTGGGGTAATAGTTTAGGTATTTAAGGTTTAGGTCACATGGTATAAGTATATTGTGAATAATTTGCCCTCCCTTCCCTTCCCTTTAGTTTTGGTTTGATTGGTTGTTAGCTATTTACTGATTGCGGGGAATAACGGCAGGATATTCAGGTTGGGCGCATTTATTTTGGGTGCACTGTGAACCTCCCCGCCAGGGGCAGCACTACAACTTTCTGAGTGACTTATTATGTTGCAAGGATGAGTTGGATACCTCTTATTTTTTGTGTTGAAAGCACCCATGGTGCGGACTCCACCTGCAATGCATGTTATGTGTATGTGTTGGTGCTGTGATGAATATTAGCCGTCCTTTCTTACCGCCATACAATCCCTAATATGATGATCTTATCGATAAGTAGCTAACCTGTTTAATGCCATTGCCTGTCCCTGTGTCATTATTTTATTTAGGGTTTAAGGTTATGGGACAAACATTAGCCTTCCAAGAATCTTGTATGCAGTATCTAATTTTAGGCATTGTTCCAGAAGACAATAGAAATCCATCAAGCCACAATGAAACCACACCAGAATTTGCCACATCCCAAGCTGCTAAGTCCTTCCCTTTCACAATACTCAAATTGGTACCATTGTAGAATATCTGAATCTTCAAGAAACAATGTAGTACAGTACCATGAAACACTAATGAGGTCATTATAAATATCTCTTATTGTCTTTATATCATACTTGCCTACCTTCCCGGAAGCTGCGGGAGGCTCCCCATTTTTCAGGTCGTCCCCCGCAGCCCCGGAATGGTAGGTGACTCTCCCGCATCCCGCTGATATCTGCCTGCTTCCTAGTGAAGTGGGCAGTACGGGGATAAAATGAATGCATTCTCTGCGGCTCTGTGAAGGGGAGGGACTAATTGCATCATTAATGACATAACAGTTCGGCCCCCCTCCCCCCCCAGAGAGGAGATTAAAAAGGTAGGCAACTATGCTCTATGTTAATAATTTTATTTCTGTAAAATACTATACACTTAGTGAAATAACAACATGTATAGGTATGTGTACAAAATAAACAAAGTGTAATAGGGAGGCGAATGAGGAATTCCTAGAATATAAACAAACAATCGGAAACCACTCATGCTTAAATTCTCAGTATAACATTATTTTTTTTCTTTTAATACATAACTCAAAAGCTTTGGCACTTTTTTGATGTTACCGATAAATTAGGACCAATTACAAAAATAAATAAATAATAATCTCCGTGACAAATTGATTTATTTGAGAAAGCTTCTTATTACGGCATTTGTCGACCTATTTGTTAAAAAAGTACAGATTATCATAGAAAAAATTGTATATTTTAGATTACAGCAATAAAGTCAATTGATAAATATCCTCTAATCTTTCCGTATCTCAGAAAATTAATTTGCAGTTTCATTTCAGCATTGTTCCATGATAGGCCCTTATTACTACAAATCTATTGTTATATTTTGAAAAAGAAAACATTACAAAAATCAGGTCCAAAAATGTTTTCAATTCCGTTTTCATCAAACATATAAATACGCAGGCTTATTTCATTTGCTAAAAAACAATACATTTTTTTATTTTAGTACGGTATAGAGAGAGATATATATTCAAAAAGAAGTGAGTAAATAACAAGCAGACATAGCTCCAATATGTTTAATATAGGTTACTTTATAATGCATACATGCAATACGTATAATGCATTCAAGTTACTTATAATCCACAGAATCTTTTTTAACATTTTTAAATTGACAGATGGAACAGTTTGGAATGATATATTGTTTTGGAGGCAGCTGGGGGGTACACGCTTCCTTTACACTACACTTCCTAAGGGCATGGAAGTAATGGGTGCAAAGGATAATTAAGCCCCGAGGTTTTAGAAACATAATTTATCATTTAAAGCACGGCTGAAAGAAAACAGGATTTATTTTCCTTGTCACCAGCAGTAAAATCTCTGGGTATCTCAGATTTTCACTTTGTATTGTATTTCATTAAAAAAATCTATATATTGTTGTAGGATCCAATGTTACTATGAATGAATACTTGTCAACTTTAGTTTTTATGATTGTTTTCTATTTAGTTTGTAAAAAAAAATAAAAAAAAAATAAAAAAGAAACTAGCATGTGCATTTGTAATCATTGCCGTCCTGGCTGAATCTGACTTACAATAGTCAAAAACAATAATCAGAAAAAAAGAATTAGTCAATAATGTTAACTTTCCCTTGCAGTATAAACACATGCAGTATAGTGAGGGTTGGGTTATAGAGTTTGCCATATAATTCATGCATTTGAATAAAATCTCATTCAGCCCTAGGAAAAAAATATTGCCGCCCCGCCCCCCTTTGTTTGATAAAAAAAACAACAACAACAGAAAACGTACAAATTGGTTGATAAAATCTAGGCCTACAGATGGAGCCATCTTTACCTTGGCCTTCAATCGGATCAATTGAGCCAAGGCAGTCGGACTTAATCCCCTGCTGTAATGACTTAATCCCCTGATGTATTGTGCTCTCTGTATTGTATAGCAGCTGAGAACAATAGATGAAGGGCTTATGCTAATAAACCTTGGTGTGATTAGGCGCAACAGAGAAGCCAAGATAAGCATGGACCCATCTGTAGGTTGCCTAATGGATGAGCCCCTACACAAACAGCTGCTGATTAAACAGATGACCCATAATTAAACATGTTATATTAACTTGGGGACATCTCCAGGGAACATTTCTGCTCTTGGAAACAAGTACCGCATCAGGTTCTCCTGCACCGCATGGACTCATGTGGCCGGACATGATATGGTGCTCAGCCGCCGTGCATGCCCCGCTCTCTCACTACATAGTGCACCAATAGGTGAGCCAAGCTCCTGCTGCTCCCTCTCAGGCTATACCCAGCCCTCACGGCAGTACTGCTCTGTGTTTGGATTCCCCATGACATCTTCACCTCTCCCTGGTTGTTCCCAGATGTCATACTCCTAGTTACTGGTGAGAGAAAGAGAGAAAAGGAGCGGCAGGACTGGTGAGAGAAAGAGAGAGAAGGAGCGGCAGGACTGGTGAGAGAAACAGAGAGAAGGAGCGGCAGGACTGGTGAGAGAAAGAGAGAGAAAGAGCGGCAGGACTGGTGAGAGAAAGAGAGAGAAAGAGCGGCAGGACTGGTGAGAGAAAGAGAGAGAAAGAGCGGCAGGACTGGTGAGAGAAAGAGAGAGGAGCTGCAGGACTGGTGAGAGAAACAGAGAGAAGGAGCGGCAGGACTGGTGAAAGAAACAGAGAGAAGGAGCGGCAGGACTGGTGAGAGAAAGAGAGAGAAAGAGCGGCAGGACTGGTGAGAGAAAGAGAGAGAAAGAGCGGCAGGACTGGTGAGAGAAAGAGAGAGAAAGAGCGGCAGGCTGAGCAAAAACCCAACTCAGCACGGTGGGGTCCTGGCACTAAGGGAATTTTACACATCTATGGGGGTAATTCAGAGTTGATCGCAGCAGCAAATTTGTTAGCAGTTGGGCAAAACCATGTGCACTGCAGGTGGGACAGATATAACATGTGCAGAGAGAGTTAGATTTGGGTGGGGTGTGTTCAAACTGAAATCTAAATTGCAGTGTAAAAATAAAGCAGCCAGTATTTAACCTGCACAGAAACAATATAACCCACCCAAATCTAACACGTTATATCTGCCCCACCTGCAGTGCACATGGTTTTGCCCAACTGCTAAAAAATTTGCTGCTGCGATCAACTCAGAATTACCCCCTATGTGACAGCATAACTCATCATGCTTGCTTTCAAAGACCTAATCGCTATCAGCATGCAGTGGCACCATGCCTATCCTCAGTGCAAGTGATCCATCTAAAAACAGACATATTTACTCTGCATAACCCAACAACGCTCGGTATCTGAACTTAGCCTATGGCATTGTGTTGCCGGTATTGCATATACGCGAGGTTCTATAGCATGATCAGTGTAATAGAAAAACCGCAAGGTATGCTTGGCAAACAGACTTGCGTCAACTCTGCATTAGTGTGTACAATGCCTACCCATAGATCCAATTACGTATACTACAAAAGCCTGCTTTCTGTCTGATTGGAATACATTTAAATACTAAAGAACTTCATGGGTACATTGGGGTGTTCTGTCTTACCATGCTGTAATTCAGTGGTTTTCAAACTTGGTCCATAAGGCACCCTAACAGGTTTTAAGGATATCCATGGTTGAGCAGAGATGGTTAAATCAATTTGACTGAGGAACTATTAAGTCACCTGTGCTATGAATAGTTTTAAACTGGTCCTTCAGGGTGCCTAGGGGACTGAGTGTGGGAGTTTGAGTGTGAGAAGCTTGAATTGAATTTGGAAGGGAAAAAGTATATAATGAGCATGTAAATGTATCTGAGTAGATGGCCAATTCAATTGCACATTGTGGTGGCTCACTGGGTACACTGGGAGGGTGGATCCAGGGTACAACAGCAGATACAAAGGCATTAAACAGGGTATATATCACCAACAATATAATTGAAAAATCTGTTAAACTTTAGCAATATTACCAGTTATTTATATAGCGCACACACATTCCGCAGCGCTTTACAGAGACTATTTGCCCATTCACATTGGTCCCTGCCCCAGTGGAGCTTACAATCTATATTCCCTACCACATGTACACGCACACACATTCATGCTAGGGTTAATTTGTGTTGGGATCCAATTGACCTACTAGAATATTTTTGGATTGTGGGCGGAAACCGGAGTACCCAGAGGAAACCCACGCAAGTACGGGGAGGTTATACAAACTCCGCACAGGTAGAGCCATCACTTCACATCACTAGGCAAGTCTTACATAGGAAAACCCTATTACAGTTTCCTGTTTCTGTCCTTTTGTGCTTCTAAGCATGCTCATTATTTAGCGGAAGCTACTGGTTTTTTTTGTGGGTTGCACTAATATTTGTTTAAAAAATATGCATCCAATCAATTCACTAGGAAGTAGTGACATCACTGAGACATGAGACACATCATTCTACCAACAAAGTAGGGAGGGGAACAATACAGCCCCACCCACTTGTACCATGTGATCAATTTTTGAAATAATTCTGTGATTAAAGGCGCAGCTATCATTAAAACACACCATCCCTATATCAGCCGGGATCAGCTTATACAAATGACATTTTCTAATACACCACGGACAACCCAAAGACATATTATGTGCGTGCATGTACATCAATTACTAAGGAAGACACAAACTGTACAATTCAGAAGAATGCGGTTCTGTGACAAGGCTTTTTATTATCTTAAACCATGTCTAAAACCAACAGACTAGCTTTACTATTACTGATTTCTGTGTCTCTTCAAAGTAGCAGGTTTGTCTGCATTTTGAGAAAACTCCAACTGCTCAGGGCTATTAAACATAAGCCTTATGCCAATATCACACTGAATTAATATACAACACAAATGTCACATGGGCTGTGTATTACAGGTCACACTATTTAATAAAGATGTATATATTTTTTTTTTTTAATGGATGAATAAAATTAAATAGATTATTCCCTACAATTTATGACTTTGGGCTTTATATGTGAATTTTTTAGGGTGTGTTTGACTAGGGTGAGAGCAGGTTTTATAACAAATGTTCTCTGCCTGTCCACAAAATCTAATACTGACTTTTTAGAGAAAGATAGATGCAGCATAAACAGCTGATTAGTGCAACTCACTGTATTGTGAGATAGTCTGAGCAATACTACCTTGTATGAAAGAGCAAAGAGCCCTATAGCCAACATAAAATGTCCCTCTATATAATAAAGTTAACTGCTGATAAAAAAAAATAAAAAAATGATGTCATCATGTTGGAATATAATGACAGTCTGACCTCTGACCCAGTGTCGGAACTAGCGAGCGGTGGGCCCAGGTGCGACAAAATACTTTGCCCCCCCACATCCCATCCAAGTCCACCTCCTCACCCCTGGAGAGGATCTGGTGAGGGGGACCTGCTCAGGGCCAGAGAAATGGATACCTAGCAACAGTGCCGTAACTAGACATTTTAGCACTGTGTGCAAGAAACGGCATCGGAGCCCCACCCCTGCATGCAAAACAGGGGCAGTGCGCGGCGTAGGCGCGCGCAAAAATACATAGTGGCGTGGCTTCGTGGGGAAGGGGTGTGGCCACAAAATAATACCAATTCATAAAACGGTGCACAGTAGTCTCCATTCTTCAAATTACGCCGCACAGTAGCACCACTACACCAGGTAGAGACCCTTTTACACCTTACAGCGGACAGATTCCTCTTTTTACACATTACGGCAGACAGCGTCCCCTTTTTACACATAACGGCAGTCAGCGTGCCCTTGTTACACATAGCGGCAGACAGCGTACACTTTTTACACATAACGGCAGACAGCGTGCCCTTGTTAAATATAGCGGCAGACAGCGTACACTTTTTACACATAACGGCAGACAGCGTCCCCCTTTTTACACATTACGGCAGACAGCGTGCCCTTGTTACACATTACGGCAGACAGTGTCCCCCTTTTTACACATTACGGCAGGCAGATTCCCCCTTTTTACACATAGCGGCAGCAGATTCACCATTTTTACACATAGCGGCAGGCAGTCCCCCATTTTTACACATTGCGGCAGGCAGATTCCCCCTTTTGACACATTGCGGCAGGCAGTCCCCCATTTTTACACATAGCGGCAAGCAGATTCCCCCTTTTTACACATTTCGGCAGGCAGATTCCCCCTTTTTACACATTGCGGCAGGCAGATTCCTCCTTTTTACACATAGCGGCAGGCAGTCCCCCATTTTTACACATAGCGGCAAGCAGATAACCCCTTTTTACACATTGCAGCAGGCAGTCCCCCATTTTTACACATTGCGGCAGGAAGATTCCCCCTTTTTACACATTGCGGCAGGCAGTCCCCCATTTTTACACTTAGCGGCAAGCAGATTCCCCCTTTTTACACATTGCGGCAGGCAGATTCCCCCTTTTTACACATAGTGGCAGGCAGTCCCCCATTTTTACACATAGCGGCAAGCAGATTCCCCCTTTTTACACATTGCGGCAGGCAGTCCCCCATTTTTACACATAGCGGCAAGCAGATTCCCCCTTTTTACACATTGCGGCAGGCAGATTCCCCCTTTTTACTCATAGTGGCAGGCAGTCCCCCATTTTTACACATAGCGGCAGGCAGTCCCAACAAAGACAGAAAAAAAGAAAGAAAGAAAGAAAGAAAGAAAGAAAGAAAGAAAGAAAGAAAGAAAGAAAGAAGAATTATACTTACCCTCTCCGCTGGCTCAGGCTCCTCGGTGCAGCGTGAGACGATTCCCGGGCTGGAGAGAAGGAGGAGGAGGGAGGTGGAGGAGGGAGCCGCAGCAGCGCTGTGTTATTGGTGGAGGCGCTGCTGCCCCTCTGCTTCACTATAGGCTGTTCTCGGAAGACAGCCTATAGTGAAGCAGAAGAGCAGCAGCAGCAGCGCCTCCACCAGTAGTAAAGCGCTGCTGCGGCTCCCTCCTTCGGCTCCCTCCTCCTCCTTCTCCCCCGTACCGCTGCTCCTCTCCTCTCTCCGGGTGGCTGTGCGCTGCGGGCAGCGGTTGCCCGCAGCGCACAGCGGCATGTAATGAGTCAGTTTGACTCATTACATGCTTTGGGCCTCTGGACAGAGGCGGGCCCCAGTGCAACGCACTGATTGCACTGGCGGTAGTTCCGCCTCTGCTCTGACCCCTCCCACCAGTGTCAGTGATGCACAGGAGAGAGTGAGGGGGCGATGACAGAGAGACGGAGGAGGAGGGAGAAGAAGAGATGGGGAGAAGGTATTAGGTTGGGTAAAAGCGAGACAGTAGAGAGAGCGAGATAATGGGGGAGGAGGGAGAGGATGAAGAGAAAGAAAGGGTAAAAGAGAAAAAATAAGTAAGTACATAGCAGACAGGCAACTTTAGGAATTACAGCTAGTAGCCCATGAGGAAAGATAAACGTTGATCCTAGGCTGACTTCCTCGAGAGATGTGCCTAAAAAATGTTTTGTATTTCATCTAATTAATAAAATTAAGCTGTGAGCTGTGTATTCCCAGTTACAGTATATATTAGAGATGGGATGGTGCAGTGAATATTCTAACGCTGCATTGCACGGCCTGTACATCACATACCAGTGCCATGATGGCAGTAGTGCATTGGGTAGTGATCCTTCAGGAGCAGTGTGATTGAAAGCTGGCCCCACAAATTACAGTTACAGTAACAGCATGGGGGGCCCCTACGTCAACATTAAAGTCCCCCAACTTGTGTCCCCCCTGACAACCCTCTTGATGGCCGTAATGAAGGATGCAATAAAGCATTGCCCTGTGCGCCCAGTGATAATATTTATTTCACATTACATGTATTCACCAAGTATAGTGGCGGTACGTGTAGCAATACCTGTTCTGATAACTCCATCTTGGGTTGGTGTAAACAGGAGAAACACTTTACAATATGCTCAGAGTGAATACATATTGTATTTTTAATGCAGTAATGCTTACGTGACATTTATTTAAATAAATATTGTTTAAATATGTAGTAACAAAATAAAATTACATGTAATAGGGCCCATACATCAGCAATTAAAAAATCCAAACTATTCACAACCGCTGAACCGTCGCTATAGCGGCAAATTAGTGCCTCGTTTGGTCGATGAAATCCAACATGTTGGACAATCTGATTTACCAATTCCAATCACCTTTTGGTCAGAATCGGCGATTGGTGTACCCCAGACATTGGCAATGTTTTTCACCCAATCACCTGCAAAATTGCAGCTGTATGGGGCCCTTAAGCTGTATATTAGATATAATGTTTTCATGAGTTTGTGTGTTGCTTTTAACCTGTTAGGTAATTTGTTATAACAAGCCGGCTCATGCTTTCACATAGTTACAGAATAAAGACTGCATTACCAGCCTCTATGTTAATATAATAATAATAATAATAATAATAATAATAATAATAATAATACAGGTTGAGTATCCCATATCCAAATATTCCGAAATACGGAATATTCCGAAATACAGACTTTTTTGAGGGAGAGTGAGATAGTGAAACCTTTGTTTTTTGATGGCTCAATGTATACAAACTTTGTTTAATACACAAAGTTATTAAAAATATTATATTAAATGACCTTCAGACTGTGTATATAAGGTGTATATGAAACATAAATGAATTGTGTGAATGTACACACACTTTGTTTAATGCACAAAGTTACAAAAAATATTGGCTAAAATTACCTTCCTGCTGTGTGTATAAGGTGTATATGTAACATAAATGCATTCTGTGCTTAGATTTAGGTCCCATCACCATGATATCTCATTATGGTATGCAATTATTCCAAAATACGGAAAAATCCCATATCCAAAATACCTCTGGTCCCAAGCATTTTGGATAAGGGAAACTCAACCTGTAATACTAATAATAATAAATTAAAATGACTTGAAGATTATTTAGATATCCCCCCTTCCCCTGTAATTTACCCATGAATTACTCTTTCATGCTATTTCTAAATGGTCCCTAGAAAATATAAGTAATTTAAAATTCAGCTATAAATAAATGCAGAATTTTATTTGGTAAGAAAGCCTTGCTTGGTTGTGCAATATTCGCAGTGCACCATGGTACTTCACACGATGTCACAATTATCCTCAATAGAACGAGTATACAGTAATAATGGCCTACTGTAACTACCTAGTACTATTTGGTGAAGCGAGTATATTGGTGTTATAAGAAGGAAGACAGCTTCATCAGCTTTTGTTTTACCTTCTAAGAAAATTTACATTATTTTTATAAATATTAAAATGTTCACTATGATCATGTTTATGGGGTAAGTTTCTAGTGTGAGAGAAGTCATAATGCGGAATATTTAAGACATCATTTCTCCAAGCGTTTTTAAGTGGTTAATGGTCAATGTTAAATAGTTTTTCCATTGATGGCAGGGAACAAATGGTACTCCACCATCGATGGAAGAGACACACACTGGTTGTTTTTCGTACTCCCTGCTTATTACCAGGTATGGAGCCATGATACCCTGCCCCCAGGCTCTGGTTGGCCAATGGCTAACTAATACATAGCACAGGGATGACCATCGGTGGTTGAAACCATCAATGGTTTACATGTGAATGATTTGATACCATTAAGGTTAACCACTGATGGTGCCACCGATGACCATCCCTAATCCATTTGCATTAATTGTCAAGTAAAAACATACTCACCAACTCTCCCTGAATGTCAGGGAGACTCCTCATAAAATTAGCAATCTCACTGACTCCCTGAAGAGTCTAGCAATCTCCCTGACTCCCTGAATAGACCAGCAATCTCCCTGACTTCCTGAATAGACCAGCAATCTCCCTGACTCCCTGAACAGACCAGCAATCTCCCTGACTTCCTGAACAGACCAGCAATCTCCCTGACTCCCTGAATAGACCAGCAATCTCCCTGACTCCCTGAATAGACCAGCAATCTCCCTGACTTCCTGAACAGACCAGCAATCTCCCTGACTCCCTGAATAGACCAGCAATCTCCCTGACTCCCTGAATAGACCAGCAATCTCCCTGACTCCCTCAACAGACCAGCAATCTCCCTGACTCCCGGAACAGACCACATCCAGCAGTCTTCTGCCACCTGATACTTATTCCAGTGTCATCTGCTGATGTAACTATGTTTATTTACCCTGTACTTGTCCTATACTGTCATCAACTGTAAGTTGCTGTTTTCCTGTTTGATTATTTATGTACTCTGTAATTGGGCGCTGCGGAACCCTTGTGGCGCCATATAAATAAAGGATAATAATAATAATAAAGTATGAAAAAAATCCAATTTTTTTCAAACATTTGAAAAACTCATGTCGACCTTTTGAACTGTCGACCTAGTACATGTCGACCTAATGACCATGTCGACCTAATGACCCTGTCGACTTAATACACGTCGACCAATAGTGGTCAACCTAATGTCTGTCGACCTAAGTGGTGTCGACCTAATGACCGTATCCCGTTTGAATTAACAGGTCAATAATTGCATTATTTTGTGATCTGAAACGGGATGTAGATGCTTGATGTGTAGTTGATGATTTATGCGGAAAGTTCAGACAGCTAATATTATAAATGTTTGTTTAACTTAAGACTCTTCAAATGTACAGGGACAGTATGCAATTTAAATGTCTCAGAACACTATGGAGATCTAATGGTTGTAGCATAACCTGACTTCAGAAATTGTGGGCCACCGCCCCTCACTTTCCGCTCCCCCTACTATTCGGGCAGAGGTTTCCGATACCCGGGAGCAGGCTGCAGTACAAAAATCAGGCAAAACCGGCGCAGGCAGCTATAGAGGGACAGCGCCGGAGGGATTTTAAATTTAGGGTCAGCTGTGAGTCAATTAGCCACTCCTGATTGGTTGCTGGTCTGGCGAGCTATGATTGCGGGCCCTATTGCAGTCCGGGCTTGGCACTGGAGTCTCGTCAGTCCCTCCCTGATGGCGGCCTTGTGCTTGATAGACTAGCTGCTATTTAAATACGACCTTTAGTCTTCTCTACAAAGAGACACAGATATAAAATCCTTAATGAAATATAAGATACAGCTGCCAGATATTTAAACACACGTTTGGATTCAGAAATTCTGATAAATTCCATGCATTAGAATGTTGTCATTTTTTTTTAACCACGTTCTTAGTATAAAAACAGACTGTACGTTGAGAAGTACTTCTTATCCAGACTACAGAAAGAGAGGAATGGTATCGGGTTCAGATTATTATTATTATTATTATTATATAGAGCTCTTTCTCCCATCGGATTCAATATGGCAGATGGAGTCACCCATTATCTCCCTGTCACCCTCTGCCTACCTCTGTCAGACCTGCCTCCCCAGTCCCCCACTATCTCCCTGTCACTCTCTGTCATCCCTGCCTCCCCAGTCCCTTACTATCTCCCTGTCACCCTCTGCCTCTCTCTGTCAACCCTGCCTCCCCAGTCCCTCACTATCTCCCTGTCACCCTCTGCCTCTCCCTATCATCCCTGCCTCCCCAGTCCCTCACTATCTCCCTGTCACCCTCTCGCTCTCCCTGTTACCCCTGCCTCTCTTTGTCACCCACTGCCATTGTAACCAACTGCCTCCCCAGTCACCTACTATCTCCCTGTCACCATCTGCCTCTCTGTCACCTACTGCCTTTATCACCTACTGCTTCCATGTCACCCACTGCCTCCACAGTCACCCACTATCTCTCTGTCACCATCTGCCTCTCTGTCACCTACTGCCTTTATCACCCACTGCTTCCATGTTTCCCACTGCCTCCCCAGTCAGCCACTATCTCCCTGTCACCCACTACCTCCCCAGTCATCCCTTTCACCCTCTTCCTCTCCCTGTCACCCACTGCCTCTCCCTGTCATTCCCTGCCTCTACCTGCCACCCAGTGCCTCTCACTGTCACCACCTGCCCCTCCCTGTTACCCTCTGCCTCTCCCTGTCACCCACTGACTTTCCCCATTACCCTTTCCTGTTACTGCCTCCCCCCCTTATCCACTATCTCTCCCCATCACCTTTCTCTCCTGCTACCCACTGCTTATCTCTGTGGCCCTCTACATCACACACTGCCTCCCTGTGGTGTTAGCCACTTTCTACCCCTGTCACCTATTACTTGACATCATCCACTGCCTCTCCCTGTCACCCATTCCCTGGCATCACCCATTGTCTCTCTGTTTCACACATTGTCTCTGTCTCCCACTATCTCTCCCTGTCACCTACTGCCTCACCCTCTGCCTCTCCTCTGTGTCACTATCTCCCAATCACCCTCTAACTTATGTAACCCCCTGTCTCTCCAAGGCATCATTCTCTCCCTGTCACCATCTCCCTGTCACTTACTGCCTCTCCCCATCACCTTCTCCCTGTCACCCACTGCCTTTCCGTCTCCCGCTATCTCTCTCCATCAACTCTCCTTCCTGTTACCCACTACCTGTCACCCACTGCCTCTTCCCATCATCCTCTACATCACCCACTGCCTCCCCATGGCGTCAGCCACTGCCTATCCCTGTCACCCATTCCCTGGCATCACCCACTACCTCTTCATTTCCCACTATCTCTCCCCATAACCCACTGCCTTACCCTGCGTCACTATCTCCTCATGACCCTTGTTCTCCTGTCACCTTCTGCCTCTCCAAAGCATCACCATCTCCCCGTCATACTGATACAGCATTCCATTTGAGGCCATGCCCCCTGTTGTGAGGCCACGGCCATTTTACCAAGAACAGACGCGCCTTCGGCATGCAAAAATAACCCCCCCCCTCCTTTACTGTCATGGTGTCGCCTTTGTTATTTTGTTCTGGATCCGCCCCTGGATGCATCCTTATACGTTGCTATCGGTAGCACCATCAAAGCTGGCACAAGTCCTATGGCAGGGGCAGAATCTCTGTTTGACCACGACCTCCAACCGATCAAAAAATGTAAAACATTATTTTATTAAACAAAGGCCGAGATTTATAAAACTTTCTAAAAAGGACAAGGAAATTCTAGTCATCAATTACCTACTACATTCTAGAAAATGCTATCTAGAATCTGATTGGTTGCTATGGGCAACTTCTCCACCTGCCCGCTTTGCTAAATCACCCCCTCTCTACTGAGCGGCGTTCCAACAACTGCAAGTAAATTCAATGGGAAAAGGGTTACAGTACGTAGTTTTGCTTTCAATCTTTGATACATCGGCCCTATAAAGATGCTAGGTCATACTTACCTACTCGAAGAGGAGATGCTTCAGGCAACTTTGGGGGTCGGTTTGTGACATCATCAATCCCCGCCCCCACACCAGGAAAATGCTGTGATTTGTGTGTCCGCGGGAAGGGGGCTGAAGTAAAATGACGCAATTTGCATCATTTTAGCCCCTCTCCCATCACACGGATCCGCGAATACCAGTGAGTATCTTTTCATCCTGCCAGCATCACTAGGGTGCGGGCAGGATGCGGGAGAACTGCCTGCTCTCCCTGGGGTGCAGGGGGGGGGGGGGGGGCTACCCAAAAATCGTGAGCCTCCCACAACTTCCAGGAGAGTAGGTTTTATTTCTCCGAGCGTAGAAGGTGTTCCGCCAAGATACAAGAAAGGAAATAATGTATAGAAGTTCCCACAAGTGAGATTTATCATTACATTTACTTACAAATGTAATACGTAAACAAACCAGCAAAGATATACATTTGTAATAAAACTAGATTAGCAAGGTTCCGTGCAGATAAACCCACGCAATACACTGGTTTATTGCCTTTTGTCAAACCTGACATGAGAAACACAGTCGAAGGGAGAGAAGTAAGGTTCAAAGTACAATGTTCTAGAAAGTACAGTATATTCTGATAATGGCACCAACCAAATAACCCCATGACCCTATTCTGTTTAAATGTGTAAGGTGTGCAAACACTGGACATTGTGGATCTATCTGGATATTGTCCTAGGAGTGTAGTAAATCATTATATACCTTATAGACTAATAAATAAAAGAGTTTAGAATGGATTACTAATTATAGTTCCTAGCATTTTAGTAGTGGTACATGATTCCTTTAGCAGACAATATTTACTCAATTATTTCTCATCAGCGTGAGTGACATAACATATATAGAACCTTGGATAGTGCTTGGTAAATTGGTCTGAATATTTATTTCATATATTTATTTTTCATAATTGTATTTTATTATTAATAGAAATTAGGTTTTGTATAATAAATACCCTTATGCATCTGCACTACTGTATCCGGTCTTTAGGTCGACCACACTTAGGTCGACAGTCATTAGGTCGACGACTATTGGTCGACATGGTCTATAGGTCAACATTGTCACTAGATCGACATGTACTAGGTCAACATGGGAAAAAGGTCGACATGAGTTTTCACTTTTTTGAAATTTTTTTGAACTTTTTCATACTTTACGATCCACGTGGACTACAATTAGGAACGATAACCTGTGGCGAGCGCAGCGGTAGAGGAGCGAGGCACCTTGCCCGAAGTTCGCTCACCATGCGAGGGGACACGGTGCACTAATTGGGGTTTCCGGTCACAATTTTGACCCAATTTTTTTTAAAAACACCTCATGTCGACCTTGTTCAAGTCGACCTAATGACCGTGACGACCTATTTCAGGTGTCGACCTACTTACTATTGACCAATAGTGGTCGACCTAATGACTGTCGACCCTATGATCCACACCCCTGCAATACGTGCATATTATTTTAATTCAATGACAACCAGGGATGGACTGGGTTCCTGAAGCAGCACTGGCATGGCACTGTGTACAAGGGGGATGTGGCGACAGCTCACGGGGGGCATTCCACGGGTCAGGGGGGCATTCCACGGTTCAGGGGGGCCTGGCCTCACAGCACAGAACACCTAGGCAGCATAAGGCGGAATACCTGCACAGGGAAGCCTCCTCAATTACGTGGTGCTCCCAAATCCTCCAGCTCTGTGCTGGTTAGGAAGGGACTGGTTAATTGTATGTCAAGTGGACCCCACACTGGACGTCTCCTTGTTATAGTGGCACTGTACCAGTCTGTGCTAGTTTCATGCTGGTTGCAACTTTAGCTCATTGATCCCTTGGTTTAGGGGGAAATAGCCAAAGTATTTATGAGTTAGGGCCGGGTGAGGAATTTCAGGTGGAGAAAGCTGGCCAGCTTTAAAATTACTTAATTTACAATCCCATATACAGTATCTCAGTAGGCTTTCTGCATTTAACTCAATTATTGGAAAGTCCATGATCA
The DNA here is from genome assembly GCF_028390025.1 of Pseudophryne corroboree. Classification (NCBI taxonomy): domain Eukaryota; kingdom Metazoa; phylum Chordata; class Amphibia; order Anura; family Myobatrachidae; genus Pseudophryne; species Pseudophryne corroboree. The sequence continues at coordinate 326,363,307 of NC_086453.1, read as the reverse complement.
GAAAATCCATTACATTATATGGGCAATCTAATCAACTAATTGGTTTCTGCAATCTCAATCATGACTAATTTTGATAATTTCAGTAGCGAGTTACTAAATCACACTTTCAGTGTCGGAATGGGGCATGAAGGGCCTACCAGGGAATGCAGTGGAAGGGTGCCAAGCTTAAGAGGTGTGACCAGCCACCAATGATGGTGTGACCAGCCACCACAAAGGGACTTGGTCAACCATTAGAAAATGCAAAGAATAAGCCCCATTATAAAGGAGGGGGCAGGGGTGTGACCACCCACTTTGATTGGCAAGAGTGCTATTTTTAGTGTAGTTTTCAGATAAAAAAATCCAAGTTCATCCATGATCCTGCTCAAAGTTACTGACCCCTGGAGGAGGAGTGGAACCCTCATTCAGTGGGGCCCACCAGGGGTTATATTTACTAAGAATCGTATTTGTGGCGATTTACTGGGAGTTTCATCTCGATTAGTATCGGCCGTGTTTTTTTTGCAACTTTTTGATTTTATTTCATGTCATTTACTAAGCTGCCGAGTCCTCTTCTTTCGTATGTTCCGATGTTGATGTGAATTGTATTGTCGGGCAGTGTTTTACGGGAGTGATTAGTGATTATTTGGGGTCACTCTTGTGGGTGACCCCAATTAACTGCAGTTAACCACAGACTGCAAAGTTCCCATCATAGGCTTTAATGGAGGACTGCGATCCTCCATTCTAGCCGCTACACTAAGCCTGATTGACAGGCAAGGAGCACACAGCCAATAAGGAGAGTGCCATGACATGGTGCTCCCTGATTGGCTGACGGGACCTTCACTGACAGTAGTCACGGGGGGTCCCGGCAGTCAGAAAAAGGGGTTTCATATGTACACATGGAACCCCTTTAGTGCGAGGGTTCGGGTTTTAGCGTTTTTTTTTTAAACCCCCTGGATGTTACTTGGCCTGGAGAGGACAGAACTATACCGGATAATAGGTGAGTATTTTGGGCATCTTTTCACAGGTCCGTGGTGGATTCTACGGGACAAGAGGACCGAGAGGCTCCGTGGGAAAATAGGTAAGTATGTGGGTGTGTAAGTGTGCATGTATGTAAAATAAAGCTTTACTGTCACGGTGTGTGTGTTGTGTTGTTTTGGGGGTATTTTTTTGTAGTAGAACTACAGGTACCAGTGGGCCCGTTCTTTCCCTGCATGCTGGTACTTGTGGTTCTCTAAGTACCAGCTTGCGGGGGAGGCTTGCTGGGACTTGTAGTTCTCCTACAAAAAACAATATTCTTTATTTTTCAGCCTCCCATCCACCGCCCACGGATGGGGGGGACAGCCTTGGGCTTCACCCCTGACCCTTGGGTGGCTGGAGGGGGGGGGGGACAACCCCTTGATTTAAGGGGTCCCCACTCCTCCAGGGTACCCTGGCCAGGGGTGACTAGTTGGGGGGTAATGCCACGGCCGCAGGGACCTACATAAAAGGGTCCCCCCAGCTGTGGCATTATCTCTCTGGCTAGTGGAGCCCGGTGCTGGTTTGAAAAATATGGGGGACCCCTACGTCTTTTGTCTAGTGATGAGCGGATTCGGTTTTACTCGGTTTTACTCGGTTCTCAAAACCGAATCTTATTGGCTAACTGATGTCACGTGTTTTGGATAGCCAATAAGATTCGGTTTTGAGAACCGAGTAAAACCGAGTAAAACCGAATCCGCTCATCACTACTTTTGTCCCCCGTATTTTTTGAACCAGGACCGGATGCAGAGCCCGCTGCTGGTTGTATAAATATGGGGGTACCCTATGCAATTTTTCCCTTGTATTTTTACAACCATGACCGGCTCAAAGAGCCCGAGGCTGGTTATGCTTAGGAGGGGGGCCCCCACACAATTTTTATTTTTATTTTTAACCCTTTCACACCCCTTCCCACAGATAAGCATGCACGGATCTCACTGATCCGTGCATGCCTATCAGAATATGCATCCAAAAAGTAGGTCTATTTGAAAACGACTTTTTTTTACGAATTCGAACATTTACCGGCAGTGTTTGGCTATTGCCGGCAGTGATTGTGAATACGAATTCTTTGTAAATTACCGAGTTCTATAAAATAACAGGCGTGTTTGACCAATGGTTTATTCATTCATATTTGTGAACTCTGCCGTTAAAACAAATAAGAATGCCCTTATCACTGCCCAGATTTGTGTTTAGTAAATTTCCGAGATGACTCTTTGAAAAAAAAAAAAAACTCGCCCAAAATCGGGACCTCAGTAAATATACCCCCAGGAATTTCTCCTGTATACCTGTGGGCCAGTCCGACCCAGCACCCTTTATTAGACACCCTCTTTCTATACTTTGCATTAGTCATTTCTGTGATTCTAAGATATTTGGAGTTTTTTTTAAAGGTTTTATTTAAAAAAAATAAAAAAAAATAATTGACATGGCAAATGTAGTGAATTGGAATCACCAAAAATATAGTGATTAACCTGGTTAAATTCTGAGAAAAAACAACAAGTGAACACACAAAGCATTTATTTTTGAAGGATAGACATGATAATATCCTTTTTTAAACTAAGAAAGATATACCAAAATTACAAACTCATTGTAATCGTACAGAGTTTATACAGTGCATCTGAAAAGTATTCACAGCGCTTCACTTTTTCCACATTTTGTTATGTTACAGCCTTATTTCAAACTGGAATAAATTCATTTTTCCCCTCAAAATTCTACGCACAATACCCCATAATGACAATGTGAAAAAGTGTTATTTAGAGTTTTGCAAATTTATTAAAAATAAGAAACTAAGAAATCAAATGTACATAAGTATTCACAACCTTTGCTCAATACTTTGTTGATGCACCTTTGGCAGCAATTACAGCCTCAAGTCTTTTTGAATATGATGCCACAAGCTTGGCACACCTATCTTTGGGCAGTTTCGCCCATTTACAGCACCTCTCAAGCTCCATCAAGTTAGATGGGAAGTGTCGGTGCACATACACATTCAGATATCTCCAGAGATGTGCAATCGGATTCAAATCTGGGCTCTGGCTGGGCCACTCAAGGACATTCACAGAGTTGTCCTGAAGCCACTCCTTTGATATCTTGGCTGTGTACTTAGGGTTGTTGTCCTGCTGAAAGATGAACCATCGCCCCAGTCTGAGGTCAAGAGCGCACTGGAGTAGGTTTTCATCCAGGATGTCTCTGTACATTGCTGCATTCATCTTTCCTTCTATCCTGACTAGTCTCCCAGTTCCGCTGAAAAACATCTCCACAGCATGATGCTGCCACCACCATGCTTCACTGTAGGGATGGTATTGGCCTGGTGATGAGCGGTGCCTGGTTTCCTCCAAACATGATGCCTGACATTCACACCAGAGAGTTCAATCTTTGGGGGTCATTCAGAGTTGTTCGCTCATTGCCGATTTTTGCTATAATGCGATTTGTTGCTAATTGCGCATGCGCATGGTACGCATCGCGCATGCGCTTAGTTATTTAACACAAAACTTAGTAGATTTACACAAGCTCGAGCGACGTTTTTTCATCGCTCGAGTGATCGTAGTGTGATTGACAGGAAGTGGGTGTTTCTGGGCGGAAACTGCCCGTTTTCAGGGAGTGTGCTGAAAAACGCAGGCGTTCCACGTAAAAACGCAGGAGTGGCTGAAGAAACGGGGGAGTGGCTGGCCGAACACAGGGCGTGTTTGTGACGTCAAAGCAGGAACTAAACGGACAGAGGTGATCGCAATCTAGGAGTAGGTCTGGAGCTACTCAGAAACTGCAAAGAATTATTTAGTAGCAGATTTGCTAATCTTTCGTTCGCTATTCTGCTAAGCTAAGATACACTCCCAGAGGGCGGTGGCCTAGCGTGTGCAATGCTGCTAAAAGCAGCTAGTGAGCGAACAACTCGGAATGACCCCCTTTGTCTCATCAGATCAGAGAATTTTGTTTCTCATGGGCTGAGAGTCCTTCAGTTGCATTTTGGCAAACTCCAGGTGGGCTGCCATGTGCTTTTTACTAAGGAGTGGCTTCTGTCTACCATTCTACCATACAGGCCTGATTGGTGGATTGCTGCAGAGATGGTTGTACTTCTGGAAGGTTCTCCTCTCTCCACAGAGGAATGCTGTAGCTCTGACAGAGTAACCATCGGGTTCTGGTCACCTCCCTACAGAGCCGGATTAAGTCACTGGGGGGCCCGGGGTACTTAAAACAGTGGGGCCCCTATTCAAGAGAGGAGGAGGAGGACCGGGGGGGGGGGATGTCACTCACATACCATCCAGTGAACGAATTGCGCTCCCGTCCCCGCCAACCCCACAGACAGCAGAGCGACGGATCAGCTCTCCAATCATGTATGAATGAAGCAGCCTGCCGCTCAGCCATTGGGGCAGCCTACTTCACTCATACGTTATTGGACAGCTGAGCCGTCCGTGCATTTCACAGTTTTTTGGTCTATTCGACCCCCCCAAAAAAGGCATGGAGAAAACGGTGCAAAACACTGTCGAATACTCCCGCTATTGGCTACCAAACGGTCGAATTAGTACCGATTTTCTGACTGTCGGAAAACTCGGCACTAATTGAATATCCCCCTATGCCTCAGACATGGGCACACTAGTCATGAGCATGGCTATATCTGTAGATATTGATATATGTACTGTATACACACACATAGTAAAACACACACATTAGAATACATATATACATACACACCCATAGAGAAAAAACACCCACACCTACAGCTAAACACACATAGCAAAACACATATATACACACAAACACACACCCATAGGAAAACACATACACACACTAAACACCAATAGCAAAACACATACCCATAGGAAAACAGATATACACATATACACACCCATAGCAAAACAAACACACACACAGCTAAACATACACACACAGCTAAACATACACACACAGTCAGCAAAACACACACACCCTTGTATTTACAGTACATGTGTTTTCTTTATTCACAACTTACTTTGCGGCACTTCCTGGCTCTGGCTCCCTGGCTCCGGCAAGGCTCTTCACTGCAGGGGCTGAGTGCTGACGTCTCCAGTGCACATACAGCTGCCCTGTCAGTGACTCTCCCTCCTCCCTCCCCCTTCTCCCAGCATGCAGTGTGGACAACACACAGTAACAGAGCCAGCAGGAAACTGATAGCTGCTGCAGCAGCGCGGTGCCGAGTTGAAGGGTGATGAGATCACCCTTCTCACTCACTGGCGCCGTGTTCCGTGTGCAGACTACCTTCTTTGACAGGGCCCACGGCGCAGCGGCAGGCAACGTGTAATGAGTCAGGCTGTCTCATTACACTGCTGCTGGCTGTGGGCCCCTTCATAGTGCTGGGCCTCTCTGCATTGCACTGGCTGCCCTGGCGCAAGTTCCGCTGCTGGTGGTGTGGCAGGGGGCCCTTTTGGGAAGGGGGGCCCGGGGGTACGTATCCCCGGGACCCCCCCCCCTTAATCCGGCTCTGCCTCCCTAACTAGGGCCCTTCTTCCCCGATCACTGTTTAGACAGCCGGCCAGCTCTAGGAAGAGTCCTGGTGGTTCCGAACTTCTTCCATTTATGGATGATGGAGGCCACTGTGCTCCTTGGGACCTTCAAAGCAGCACATATTTTTCTGTACTCTTCCCCAGATTTGTGCCTTGAGACAATCTTGTCTCGGAGGTCTACAGATAATTCCTTTGACTTCATGGTTTGTGCTCAGGCATGCACTGGCCCTCATTCCGAGTTGTTCGCTCGGTAAAAATCTTCGCATCGCAGCGATTTTCCGCTTAATGCGCATGCGCAATGTTCGCACTGCGACTGCGCCAAGTAAATTTGCTATGCAGTTAGGAATTTTACTCACGGCTTTTTCATCGTTCTGGCGATCGTAATGTGATTGACAGGAAATGGGTGTTACTGGGCGGAAACAGGCCGTTTTATGGGCGTGTGGGAAAAAACACTACCGTTTCCGGAAAAAACGCAGGAGTGGCTGGAGAAACGGAGGAGTGTCTGGGCGAACGCTGGGTGTGTTTGTGACGTCAAACCAGGAACGACAAGCACTGAACTGATCGCAGATGCCGAGTAAGTCTGAAGCTACTCAGAAACTGCTACGAGGTGTGTAATCGCAATATTGCGAATACATCGTTCGCAATTTTAAGATGCTAAGATTCACTCCCAGTAGGCGGCGGCTTAGCATGAGCAAATCTGCTAAAATCCGCTTGCGAGCGAACAACTCGGAATGAGGGCCTTTGTCAAGTGTGGGACCTTATATAGAGACAGGTGTGTGCCTTTCCAAATCATGTCCAATCAACTAAATTTACCACAGGTGGACTCCAATTAAGTTGTAGGAACATCTCAAGGATGATCAGTGGAAACAGGATGCACCTGAGCTCAATTTTGAGCTTCATGGCAAAGACTGTGAATACTTATGTACATGTGATTTCTTAGTTTTTTATTTTCAATAGATTTGCAAAAATCTAAAAAAATTTTTTTCAACGTTGTCATTATGGGGTATTGTGTGTAGAATTTGGAGGGAAAAAATTAATTTATTCCGGTCTGGAATAAGGTTGTAACATAAAATGTGGAAAAAGTGAAGCGCTGTGAATACTTTCTGGATGCACTGTACTTAATCGTTATAAGCGCTAGTTATCTTAGTACTATAAACTACCCAGTATGACACAGAACTCAAGGGCATCTTTAAGTCTCATTGTGATAATCAGCAGACCTCATATTGGGCCTAGTTCAGACCTGATCGTTGCTGTACGTTTTTGCACACCAGCCGATCAGGTCTGAACTACGCATGCGCCGGCCCATGCCAGACAGCCGATGGCCATCTCATCCCCGCTGTGCGATGCTTCTATACTTGTGTGGGGGGGGGGGGGGGGGTAGGGCCTGACATGCGGGGTGGACTAGCCCTGTGCTGGGCGTCCCCCCCGCATGTCAGGGTGGCTGATCGTACCCGTGCAAAATTTTGCAAGGCTACGATCAGGTCTGAATTAGGCACATTATCCTGTGTACAATGAAAAAGGCAACACAGCCTATCTAACACATACTTGCCTTCCCACATAGATTTTCTGGTAGACTTTCGAGTTGGGTTTAGTTCTCCAAGCTCCTGTGAAAGTAGATCACCTTTCTGTTCAAGTGATTGGCACCATTGTGGCACCGGCCTCATGATAACAGAGAGGAAAAAATCAGGTATATCTGCACTTATATCTTAGTATGTTTATTGAGTTTCAGCTGTAATTAATTCAGATTAAAAATATACTTAAAATATATATACTGTGCTGAAGCCCAGTGCACTAATGAATGAGGTATAGATCGTCAGTGTATACATTACAGTGAAAATCGTTTTTGTATATGGTACAATGATGAGAATATGAGGCATGGAGAATAAATCAACCAGAACAAAAACAGCTGAATAAAAAAATACTAGTTTATTGATATAATTGTTACTGTTCTGCTCTGACATGGTTCCACCTTAGATTCTGGTGTTGTCAATAGCCAATGAAGTTGAGGAGGTGAGGATATTTAGGAGGGTGGGAAGATTATTAGCTCAGTCTTAGACATGTTAAGTTTAAGAAAGCTCTGGGACACCCAGAAGGAAACAGCAGAAAGACAGCTGGAGTTAGGAGTGACGAGAGAAGGAGAGGAAGGGCAGGAAGGAAAGGAGAGGGGTTAGATCTGAGTACCATCAGCATAGGAATGATATTGGAGGCCAAAGGAGCTGATGAGCTCACCTAAAGGGAATGTGAAAAGGGAGAAAAGAAGAGGCCCAAGAACAGAACCTGGAGGTACACCTACTGGAAGTGGAAGTGGGAAAGAAGTGGAGTATTGAGAGGAGACAAAGAAAGGATGGTCAGAGAGATAGGACAACAGCCAGGATAGGGCAGTATCATGCAGATCGAGGGAGTGAAGGATTTGTAGAAGGAGAGTTTGGTCCACAGTGTTAAAATCATCAGAGAGTAGTGGCCATTGGATTTGGAAGCAAGACGGTCATTGCTGACTTTAGTGAGGCCAGTTGAAATGAAGTATGAAATGGGTCAAGCAGGGAGTGGGAGGAAAGAAAGGTAATAAGGCAGTTGTAGACAATTTGTTAAGGGAGTTTGGAGGCAAAGGGGAGGAGAGAGATTGGGCAGTAATTAGAGAGAGAGAGTGTCTGAATCAAGGGTGTGTTTTTTTAAGAATGGGGGAACTAGGGCATGCTTGAATAAATAGGGAACAGTGCCTGATAAGATAGGAAAAGATTGAAAAAATTAGAAAGATGGGAACAGGAAATAGGAGCGAGGGAGCTGAGGAGGCGGGAGGGGATAAGGTCAAAGGGAGAAGTGGAAGGAGTTGAGGGCCAGATTAGGGCCATGACTTCGTATCCAGATACTGGGTAGAAGGAAGTCAAAGAAGGTAAAATGGATAATAAAGATGGGGAAGTCAGCCTGGAAAGGAAGAGAATGGGATGACGAGGTTCTAGTGTAATGCTATTTCCTGATGGATGGATTCAATTTTGAATGTGAAGTGGGAAATGTGAAGTTAAGGGAAGAGAATGAGGAGGGGAGATGAGTGGGGGGCAGAGGAGGGAGCTGAATGTGGTGAAGAGATGATGAGGGTTGGAGGACTGGTTGGAGATAACAGTTTTGAAATAAGATGGTGTAGAGAAAGCAAAAAGGCAGCATTGTAGTCAGGGCCAGTGCTAGGGTGTTTGGCGCCTCCCTGCAGTGCAAACTATAAATTTGCGCCATCTCCCCCATACTTAATAAAGGGACAGCATAAAGATGAAGGTGCACAATGCAAAAAGGGGTGTGGTCGCACAAGGAAAGGGTGTGCCCACACAATAGTACCCCCAATTCAAATTACGCCACACAGTAACACAATCTTATTAACATTACACCGCATGCACTGCCTGATTTATATTACACCACACAGTAGTGCCCCATATTCACATTAAATCACACAGTAGTGCTCCTAATACACAATGCCCACATTAGTGCCCCTTATACACAATACCCATAGTAGTGCCCCTTATACACATAATGGCCACAGTAGTAGTGCAGCTTATACACAAAATGCCCACAGTAGGGGGTATATTTACTATAGTGCGGGTTTATAGAAGTTTGATTCTAGCTCTTTTAGAAGGTGCTCGATAAATGATAAGTAGAATCTGACTGGTTGCTATGGGCAATATCTCCACTTTTATAAACCCGCACTTTAGTAAATATATCCCTAGTAGTGCCCCTTATACATAATGGGCCTAATTCAGAGTTGATCGCAGCAGCAAATTTGTTAGCAGTTGGGCAAAACCAAGGGGGTAATTCAGACCTGATCGCTCGCTTGCGTTTTTTGCAGTGCTGCGATCAGATCAGAACTGCACATGTGTATGCACCGCAATGTGCATGCACGTCGCACGGTTACAAAGCAGATCATTGCTGTGCGATGGGTTTTACAAAGAATCCATTCACACAGCCGATTGCAAGGAAGAGGGCGTTTGTGGGTGGCAACTGACCGTTTTCTGGGAGTGGTTGGAAAAACCCAGGTGTGTCCAAACGTTTGCAGGGCGGGTGTCTGACGTCAATTCCGGCCCCAAACAGGCTGAAGTGATCGCAGCGGCTGAGTAAGTCCTGCGCAACTCAGAAACTGCACAAAACTTTTTTTGTAGCGCTTGGCTGCACATGCGAACACACACTTGCAAAGCAAAAATACACTCCCCTATGGGCGGCGACTATTCGCTCGCAGCAGTGCAAAAAAACCCTAGCGAGCTATCAGGTCTGAATTAGGCCCCTAGTGCACTGCAGGGAGGGCAGATGTAACATGTGCAGAGAGAGTTAGATTTGGGTGGGGTGTGTTCAAACTGAAATCTAATTTGCAGTGTAAAAATAAAGCAGCCAGTATTTACCCTGCACAGAAACAAAATAACCCACCCAAATCTAACTCTCTCTGCACATGTTACATCTGCCCCCCCTGCAGTGCACATGGGGGCTAATTCAGACCTGATCGCTAGGCTGCGTTTTCGTACAGCGGGCGATCAGGTCTAAACTGCACATGCATATGCACCGCAATGCGCAGGCGCGTCGCACGGGTACAAAGCGGATTGCCACTCAGCGATGGGTTTCTGCGAAGGATCCATTGACAGGTAGAGGGCGTTTGTGGGTGTCAACTGACCATTTTCAGGGAGTGGTTGGAAAAACGCAGGTGTGTCCATGCGTTTGCCGGGAGGGTTCCTGACGTCAATTCTGGTCCCGGACAGGGTAATGTGATCGCAGCGGCTGAGTAAGTCCTGGGATACTCAGAGACTGCACATGATCCGTTTGTACAGCTCTGCTACACATGCGATCGCACACTTGCAAATCAAAAATACACTCCCCTATGGGCGGCGACTATGCGAACGCAGGACTGCAAAAAATCCCTAGCGAGCGATCAGCGTGTCATACAGGTGCAGCGGGGAGGAGAGGGGAAGAAGAAAAAGGGAGACCAGGGGCATATGCAGCATAACTAAAATGGGTTTCCAAATCCTCAATAACAGAAAACAAAGAAAATAAAATAGGGTGTGTGTAGGACAGGCGCAAATGGTGCCTGCGTTTCTAATTAACATCTCAAATCATAGATAGTTTAATCCAGCATGAGCAGAAGAAGCAGATTGGTGGATTTAACGGTCAGAACTGCGCTGTAAAGATTTTTCTTTTTTGTTAGTTACTGCTACAACAGTTCACTCATAAGGGGGGTATTCGTCCGTGCCGGATTTTTCGACCAGTCAAAAAATTGGCACAGGCGTTGAATAGGGCGTATCTAATTTACCCTAAAAACGGACGACAATTGCTGTTTTTTTCGACTGGTCGAAAAAGCTGCAATAATTGAATACCCCCTTTGAGTGTAAATGCACAATGCTGTGGCGCAAATGCCTTTGTGCTTAAAACCAGGCATATTTCTAATCCTGAGGGAGATCTATTATAACGGCATGGATCGTGCCACTATAGCACTTCCTGTTTTGCCTCATTACTGAAGTGAAGCAGGAAGTTACACCGACAAGATGTATTACCATCTTGTCTGTCAATGCAGGGGAGAGAAAACTTTCCCCCTCTGGCAATCTCCGTCTGAGCGCACAATGCATCAACTTAGTGCTGATGTGCTGTGTTTCTCCTCCCGCCAGCTCACTGGTCATGCGTGAGATCTCGCTACTCTCGCGAGATCTCACATGCAGCTGCCGGCTGTCCATGGCTGGGGTGTATGGACAATGAGACCTGCAGCTGTCAAAATCGATAGCTGCAGGTGTCAGAACGGTCAGTGCCTTTGACCGCTCTTACATAACCAACATATTGGCGTGCTATCTTACAAACAGCAGCGCCGATAATGACAGGGTCACCTTGCGCACACCACCGCAGTAATACTTGGAGGAGAAGTGGTATAATATGTGCTGATACAACCAGAGCCGGCCCTAACCAATATGATTCCCTAGGCAAGATTTTGGCTGGTGCCCCCTTGCACAGACGCTAGTTCCACCTCTGACCCTGTACCCCTTTCTCAGCACCATCACCCCCCCCCCCCCCCATAGCAGTCTTCATTTTGGTGCTCCTACCCCCTATATTATATTTTAAATAGGAACAGTGCACACATTCGGTGCACAGCCCAAAACGGTGCGTGTTCTTGCTGGGAAGGGGCATGGCCACACAATAATACCCCCAGCTGAAATTACACCACATAGTACTGCAACTTTATTCACATTTTATCATGCAATAGTGTCTCTTATTCACGTTACATCACACAGTAGTACCACGTTACTCCTCATAGTAGTGCCCCTTATTCACATTACACCACACCATATTGCTCTTTATTCACATTGGACCACACAGTAGTGCCCTTTCTATATGTTTCGCCACCAAGTACTGCAGTACACCTTATACACATAATGCCGCACATTAGTAATGCATTTCGTATGCAGATACAGCCGCAGTCACACACAGAATATAGGCATGCTGCATATCATTTTAATCAGCAGAAGTTGCTTGTGCCCCTAGGCATTCCAAATACCCTAGGCATTTGCCTAGTTTGCCTATGCCTAGGGTCAGCTCTGGATACAACTTCCCTCCTATATCGACACTTCATACGTTTACCCCCCTGTATCATACTCAGCTCACTTCATCCATCATGGCATTTGAAAAATGTGTTCTATTTGTGCAGCAGACCCCGTCTACTCACCATCATCCTTTCATGTGTATATACAGATGCAGCCATGCTCATTGTTGTGCATTGTGGCAGCGAAGGCGTGGCAAGTGTGTCTATGTGCGTGTGCGTGCATCCATTGAAACCTATGGAGCGAACGCCAGCTGCAACTAGTCCCAGTCAGGTGCATTCGCATGATGTGTATGCCCGTGTGTACGCATCGCGGCACAGATGAGCGTGGCTGCATCTGTAGGTGCCGACACAACAGGATAGAACGTGGTCACAAAACAACACGTTTGTGCTGTGTCTTTTTTTTTCATGCTCATAATTGCCCTTTAATGTGTTTACATTAAATATTAGCAAGCACAGGGAAATATGATTATATATATATATATATATATATATATATATATACTGTATGTATGTATATATATATATATATATACTGTATGTATATATATATATATATAAATTCCAAAAAAGAAGGCACTCTGGAGACATCAATTGTAGCAAAAGTAACGAAAGTGTATTCACTTTCGTTACTTTTGCTACAATTGATGTCTCCAGAGTGCCTTCTTTTTTGGAATTTGCATTATTACTGATGTGGCACCGGAGCAAGCTGTCTTTATAGTGGAGTGCCGGCAATATATGGTGATATATATATATATATATATATGGAGGCAGGGGAGAAGAACAAGCGCCATATGGTGTAGTATTTTCAATCAATGGAAGTAGTAGATACGTGTATATAATGTAAGTACCGGATAGATTCTTGAGATTAGGCCTGTCTGTCTCACTAAGTTCTTTGTAGCTGTTCACCACCTAGGAGACAAAGATCATCGCCATATAGTGTAGTAACCTCGGATATACTTTGGGGTACCCTCCCCTATATTTCATGCGTACCAAAGTAAAAATTCAATATAGCATGTAGGATATACTTATATCCAGACAGATCTAGTCGGTCCAATATGATGTAATGGCTGAATCAGTCGCCTGCTACTGCCTTATATAGCAAAAGTTTTTTAATCAACAAAATTAATAATATACAAATTCAAATAAAAGTAAAACAAAATAGAAAATCTTAGCTGATTGGTATAGGCAAATAGGCAGGTCAGTCTCAACGCGTTTCGCCTCCAGGGCTTCCTCAGGAGAATACATCATAGCCAAAGGTACACATATTTATAGTGCTTTCAGTTTCGTTTTTGGCCGATACTTCCGGTTCGCGTCATTTCCGAATCTACATTGGTGATGCAGTGTTGGCATAAACATAGAAGCAGTCTATGAACGCCGTGCAGGATCGATTGTATGTCCGTCCTGCACGGCGTTCATAGACTGCTTCTATGTTTATGCCAACACTGCATCACCAATGTAGATTTATGATAAATGTTGAAACCATCTGTGTATTTAATATGAAAGTCGGACCGAGTACTTCCGGTTCCAGAAATGACGCGAACCGGAAGTATCGGCCAAAAACGAAACTGAAAGCACTATAAATATGTGTACCTTTGGCTATGATGTATTCTCCTGAGGAAGCCCTGGAGGCGAAACGCGTTGAGACTGACCTGCCTATTTGCCTATACCAATCAGCTAAGATTTTCTATTTTGTTTTACTTTTATTTGAATTTGTATATTATTAATTTTGTTGATTAAAAAACTTTTGCTATATAAGGCAGTAGCAGGCGACTGATTCAGCCATTACATCATATTGGACCGACTAGATCTGTCTGGATATAAGTATATCCTACATGCTATATTGAATTTTTACTTTGGTACGCATGAAATATAGGGGAGGGTACCCCAAAGTATATCCGAGGTTACTACACTATATGGCGATGATCTTTGTCTCCTAGGTGGTGAACAGCTACAAAGAACTTAGTGAGACAGACAGGCCTAATCTCAAGAATCTATCCGGTACTTACATTATATACACGTATCTACTACTTCCATTGATTGAAAATACTACACCATATGGCGCTTGTTCTTCTCCCCTGCCTCCACAGAATTGTATGACTGAATATACCCAAGTCATATTTTGAAGAACTGAGCTGCCACCAAAGAAGCTTGGGAGGTGTTCATTGACGGAGCATCCACAACCGACTAAGTCCAAACAGCAGGACTTTCTAACGACCCCTTCCTTTAAAAGGAACTTTTGGACGGTAGACTAAGCGCACTGACTTAAAAAACTCTCTCCATATATATATATATATATATATATATATATTTGTCCAAAAAGAACGGCACTCAGGGACTATCATCATAGCAAAAACATGTATTAAAGTCAGATCAAACGTAAACGTTTTCGGGGACTCAGCCCCTTCGTCAGGATCACAGACAATAACAGTTGAATCAAACACAGACGCACATTTAAATACCATTATTGTTACTCACCTGTCCACGTCCGTTCATCAGGACTCCCAGCGCCGGCATGCTGCAGTGACGCGCTTCCTGTGAAGACAGGAACCGTTTCCATGGTGCCCGCTGGCTTGCGTTCAGCATGTCCGGACTTCCTGCTTCAACCTCAAGCGCGTCCTGCGCATGCTCTGTCACCCGGAGCCTGTGAGGGAAAGAACAGGGGGAAACACTTATAGCAAAAAATATATTGATAACAACAAAAAATATATTACCACAAACAGAAAAATTTGAAAAACATAACAGAACATAAAAACAAAAGTGTAAATAATTCACAAAATTAATGCAGATAGAATAACGCGCCTGTATCAATTCTCTAAGATCATAGGGTATTCCAATTAATTTTCTCATTAAGCCCCATGGGGTAAATGGTGCCTAATCGCATAATCCATTGGGATTCTTTAATTAAGAGATTTTTAGATCTATTCCCACCCGTAAAGAAGCTGGAACATGATCTATGATGAAATATTTTAAAGAAGACAGAGAGTGACCCTTCTCCCTGAAATGTTTTGCCACAGGTTGATCAATAAACCTCCCTTCCAGAGTGAGACGAATGGCGGAACGATGTGCCGACATTCGTTCACTAAATTTACGGATAGTCTGACCGATGTAGTACAACCCACAAGGGCAGACTATCACGTAAACAACGAATGAGGTGCTGCAGGTGAGGACATGTCGAATCTCATATGTTTTATTGTTATGGGGATGCTTAAAAGATTTACATGCAATTAAATGGCTGCACGTTGCACAGTTAGCACACTTGTAGCACCCTGGCTTCTTACTGTACACATTGGGGGGGCTAGATACCCCCAAACCAGTGATATCTGTGTGTACAAGGCGATCTCTGAGATTACTACCCCTCGTAAATGCAGCCATAGGTCTCACATTCCTGAAAACAGGTAAATCAGGGTCAGATCTCACCATAGGCCACAGTGCTTGAGTGGCTCTTCTTATAATGGAAGAAAGAGAAAAGCAATTCCAGACGCGCTGTCACAGCTGCCAGCAAGGGATTGTCAGTCCCAATAAAGGAGTTTTTGCAACAAAAGATACTAGAGCTGGCGCTTGCTGTCTTTCCAATAATTAAAATGATTAAACAACTATGGATGATGAAAAAAACATTTGTATTTATTTGCTAAACACTAATTAGTGAATAAAAACATGAATAAAATAAACATTCACACATTCATATGAAGTTAGGGCATATGTGGAGCTGAAAAGATTTTAAATATGCTGCTAGTGAGTGTCCACTGACGAAACTATTTTATGTTTGACGGTAATTATTACCTCCAACTACGGGGGTGTGCCATGGGGTCGCCTGTGGCCCCCTCGTATGCTAATGTTTTTATGTTTAGTTTTGAGGATGTCACATTCCTTGAGGATCCTAACATTTGTCACAATGTATTATGGTACACCAGATACATTGACGACATGTTTATGTTGTGGACAGGGGGTGTAGAGAATTTAGAAAAAACGTTGTCTGTGATTAATGGTGCACAATCTCCTATTCGATTGACATATACTTACAGCTTCACTGAAGCTGTTTTTTTTAGATGTTAAAGTTTTGTTAAATAACTGTAAATTTGAGACAGAGGTGCACCACAAAGCCACAGACAGAAATACCTTTTTGCAAGTTTCCAGCCATCACCCTGAACCTTTAAAACAGGGCCTCCCATTGTCTCAGATGATGAGGATTGCAAGAATAACAAGTGATTTTGGTAAAACAGTAGGACATATTGATAACCTCATAGTTAAATTAATTGAAAGAGGCTATGATAAGAAAATCCTTCTAGAACAGAAATCCAAAGTATTGGGTATGTCACGTACTGATTTATTACATCCGCGGCAGAAAGACAAGCAGGATGTACTTCCAATGGTATCTGACTACACAGTGGCCAGTCCCATTATAAGAAGAGCCGCTCAAGCACTGTGGCCTATGGTGAGATCTGACCCTGATTTACCTGTTTTCAGGAATGTTAGACCTATGGCTGCATTTAGGAGGGGTAGTAATCTCCGAGATCGCCTTGTACACACAGATATCACTGGTTTGGGGGTATCTAGGCCCCCCAATGTGTACAGTAAGAAGCCAGGGTGCTACAAGTGTGCTAACTGTGCAACGTGCAGCCATTTAATTGCATGTAAATCTTTTAAGCATCCCCATAACAATAAAACATACGAGATTCGACATGTCCTCACCTGCAGCACCTCATTCGTTGTTTACGTGATAGTCTGCCCTTGTGGGTTGTACTACATCGGTCAGACTATCCGTAAATTTAGTGAACGAATGTCGGCACATCGTTCCGCCATTCGTCTCACTCTGGAAGGGAGGTTTATTGATCAACCTGTGGCAAAGCATTTCAGGGAGAAGGGTCACTCTCTGTCTTCTTTAAAATATTTCATCATAGATCATGTTCCAGCTTCTTTACGGGGTGGGAATAGATCTAAAAATCTCTTAATTAAAGAATCCCAATGGATTATGCGATTAGGCACCATTTACCCCATGGGGCTTAATGAGAAAATTAATTGGAATACCCTATGATCTTAGAGAATTGATACAGGCGCGTTATTCTATCTGCATTAATTTTGTGAATTATTTACACTTTTGTTTTTATGTTCTGTTATGTTTTTCACATTTTTCTGTTTGTGGTAATATATTTTTTGTCGTTATCAATATATTTTTTGCTATAAGTGTTTCCCCCTGTTCTTTCCCTCACAGGCTCCGGGTGACAGAGCATGCGCAGGACGCGCTTGAGGTTGAAGCAGGAAGTCCGGTCATGCTGAACGCAAGCCAGCGGGCACCATGGAAACGGTTCCTGTCTTCACAGGAAGCGCGTCACTGCAGCATGCCGGCGCTGGGAGTCCTGATGAACGGACGTGGACAGGTGAGTAACAATAATGGTATTTAAATGTGCGTCTGTGTTTGATTCAACTGTTATTGTCTGTGATCCTGACGAAGGGGCTGAGTCCCCGAAAACGTTTACGTTTGATCTGACTTTAATACATGTTTTTGCTATGATGATAGTCCCTGAGTGCCGTTCTTATTGGACAAATATGAAGTATTTATGAACAGGACACCGGGGCGTTTATATCTTGTATTGGAGTGCCGGCTGAATTGGATCCCTATATACCGTATTTTTCGGACCATAAGACGCGCCTGACCATAAGACGCACCTAGTTTTTAGAGTAGGAAAACTGGAAAAAAAAGAGCCAGCATACACAGACAGACACACACACACACGCACACACGCACGCACGCACGCACGCACGCACGCACGCACGCACACACACACACACACACACACACACACACACACATCAGAGCCAGCATACACATAGACACATACACACACACACACACATATATTGTAGACAGTACCAGTGGTTCCCCGCGTCCAGGCTCTCAGCTAACGCTGCCCGCAATGCACTCCTGAGGAGGGAGGAGGTGTGGGGGAGCGGGGGGAGTCACATTATGCCGGCTCTGCTGCTGGGCTCTGAGATGCGGCGCGCTCTGCTGATGACGGCGCAGCAGCAGCAGCAGCATCCAGGACCCGCCGGTTCCCCGCGTCCAGGCTCTCAGCTAACGCTGCCTGCAGGGAAACTCCTGAGGAGGGAGGAGGTGTGGGGGAGCGGGGGGAGTCACATGATGCCGGCTCTGCTGTTGGTCTCTGAGATGCGGCGCGCTCTGCTGATGACGGCGCAGCAGCAGCAGCAGCATCCAGGACCCGCCGCTACCCGCAAACTCCATCTGCATTATATATTGATGATGAAAATTTCTTTGTGAAATTGAAACGTTGAAATACTCTTTGGAGTCCTGACTGTTTCTTATATTATGCTGTGAGTGCTGCATCCTTGGAACTTTCTATACATTATTTATGAAGGCTCCCGGCTAAGCTGATATCAGGGAACGGGAGAGTGACGATTTCTGGATCTCTCTCTCTCTCTCTCTCTCTCTCTCTCTATGTATAAAATATATATATGTTTTTAATCATCTGCTGTTTTTGATAGACATTTTATATGTGCAGGGAAAAATACACACTCACAAAATATATAGCTCTGGTAAAAGATAAAAATTAGGACACACTTGCAACAGGAGTAATTAGTAGTGATGAGCACCGGAAATTTTTCGGGTTTTGTGTTTTGGTTTTGGGTTCGGTTCCGCGGCCGTGTTTTGGGTTCGAACGCGTTTTGGCAAAACCTCACCAAATTTTTTTTGTCGGATTCGGGTGTGTTTTGGATTCGGGTGTTTTTTTCAAAAAACCCTAAAAAACAGCTTAAATCATAGAATTTGGGGGTCATTTTGATCCCAAAGTATTATTAACCTCAATAACCATAATTTCCACTCATTTTCAGTCTATTCTGAACACCTCACACCTCACAATATTATTTTTAGTCCTAAAATTTGCACCGAGGTCGCTGGATGACTAAGCTCAGCGACCCAAGTGGCCGACACAAACACCTGGCCCATCTAGGAGTGTCACTGCAGTGTCACGCAGGATGGCCCTTCCAAAAAACACCCCCCAAACAGCACATGACGCAAAGAAAAAAAGAGGCGCAATGAGGTAGCTGTGTGACTAAGATAAGCGACCCAAGTGGCCGACACAAACACCGGGCCCATCTAGGAGTGGCACTGCAGTGTCACGCAGGATGGCCCTTCCAAAAACTACTCCCCAAACAGCACATGACGCAAAGAAAAATGAAAGAAAAAAGAGGTGCAAGATGGAATTGTCCTTGGGCCCTCCCACCCACCCTTATGTTGTATAAACAGGACATGCACACTTTAACCAACCCATCATTTCAGTGACAGGGTCTGCCACACGACTGTGACTGAAATGACGGGTTGGTTTGGACCCCCACCAAAAAAGAAGCAATTAATCTCTCCTTGCACAAACTGGCTCTACAGAGGCAAGATGTCCACCTCATCATCATCCTCCGATATATCACCGTGTACATCCCCCTCCTCACAGATTATCAATTCGTCCCTACTGGAATCCACCATCTCAGCTCCCTGTGTACTTTGTGGAGGCAATTGCTGCTGGTGAATGTCTCCACGGAGGAATTGATTATAATTCATTTTAATGAACATCATCTTCTCCACATTTTCTGGATGTAACCTCGTACGCCGATTGCTGACAAGGTGAGCGGCGGCACTAAACACTCTTTCGGAGTACACACTTGTGGGAGGGCAACTTAGGTAGAATAAAGCCAGTTTGTGCAAGGGCCTCCAAATTGCCTCTTTTTCCTGCCAGTATAAGTACGGACTGTCTGACGTGCCTACTTGGATGCGGTCACTCATATAATCCTCCACCATTCTTTCAATGGGGAGAGAATCATATGCAGTGACAGTAGACGACATGTCCGTAATCGTTGTCAGGTCCTTCAGTCCGGACCAGATGTCAGCATCAGCAGTCGCTCCAGACTGCCCTGCATCACCGCCAGCGGGTGGGCTCGGAATTCTGAGCCTTTTCCTCGCACCCCCAGTTGCGGGAGAATGTGAAGGAGGAGATGTTGACAGGTCGCGTTCCGCTTGACTTGACAATTTTCTCACCAGCAGTTCTTTGAACCCCAGCAGACTTGTGTCTGCCGGAAAGAGAGATCCAAGGTAGGTTTTAAATCTAGGATCGAGCACGGTGGCCAAAATGTAGTGCTCTGATTTCAACAGATTGACCACCCGTGAATCCTTGTTAAGCGAATTAAGGGCTCCATCCACAAGTCCCACATGCCTAGCGGAATCGCTCTGTGTTAGCTCCTCCTTCAATGTCTCCAGCTTCTTCTGCAAAAGCCTGATGAGGGGAATGACCTGACTCAGGCTGGCAGTGTCTGAACTGACTTCACGTGTGGCAAGTTCAAAAGGTTGCAGAACCTTGCACAACGTTGAAATCATTCTCCACTGCGCTTGAGACAGGTGCATTCCACCTCCTATATCGTGCTCAGTTGTATAGGCTTGAATGGCCTTTTGCTGCTCCTCCAACCTCTGAAGCATATAGAGGGTTGAATTCCACCTCGTTACCACTTCTTGCTTCAGATGATGGCAGGGCAGGTTCAGGCGTTTTTGGTGGTGCTCCAGTCTTCTGTACGTGGTGCCTGTACGCCGAAAGTGTGCCGCAATTCTTCTGGCCACCGACAGCATCTCTTGCACGCCCCTCTCGTTTTTTAAATAATTCTGCACCACCAAATTCAAGGTATGTGCAAAACATGGGACGTGCTGGAATTTGCCCAGATTTAATGCACACACAATATTGCTGGCGTTGTCCGATGCCACAAATCCACAGGAGAGTCCAATTGGGGTAAGCCATTCTGCGATGATCTTCCTCAGTTGCCGTAAGAGGTTTTCAGCTGTGTGCGTATTCTGGAAAGCGGTGATACAAAGCGTAGCCTGCCTAGGAAAGAGTTGGCGTTTGCGAGATGCTGCTACTGGTGCCGCCGCTGCTGTTCTTGCGGCGGGAGTCAATACATCTACCCAGTGGGCTGTCACAGTCATATAGTCCTGAGTCTGCCCTGCTCCACTTGTCCACATGTCCGTGGTTAAGTGGACATTGGGTACAACTGCATTTTTTAGGACACTGGTGAGTCTTTTTCTGAGGTCTGTGTACATTTTCGGTATCGCCTGCCTAGAGAAATGGAACCTAGATGGTATTTGGTACCGGGGACACAGTACCTCAAACAAGTCTATAGTTGGCTCTGCAGTAATGATGGATACCGGAACCACGTTTCTCACCGCCCAGGATGCCAAGGCCTCAGTTATCCGCTTTGCAGCAGGATGACTGCTGTGATATTTCATCTTCCTCGCAAAGGACTGTTGGACAGTCAATTGCTTGGTGGAAGTAGTAAAAGTGGTCTTACGACTTCCCCTCTGGGATGACCATCGACTCCCAGCAGCAACAACAGCAGCTCCAGCAGCAGTAGGCGTTACACGCAAGGATGCATCGGAGGAATCCCAGGCAGGAGAGGACTTGTCAGAATTGCCAGTGACATGGCCTGCAGGACTATTGGCATTCCTGGGGAAGGAGGAAATTGACACTGAGGGAGTTGGTGGGGTGGTTTGCGTGAGCTTGGTTACAAGAGGAAGGGATTTACTGGTCAGTGGACTGCTTCCGCTGTCGCCCAAAGTTTTTGAACTTGTCACTGACTTATGATGAATGCGCTGCAGGTGACGTATAAGGGAGGATGTTCCGAGGTGGTTAACGTCCTTACCCCTACTTATTACAGCTTGACAAAGGCAACACACGGCTTGACAAATGTTGTCCGCATTTCTGTTGAAGTACTTCCACACCGAAGAGCTGATTTTTTTGGTATTTTCACCAGGCATGTCAATGGCCATATTCCTCCCACGGACAACAGGTGTCTCCCCGGGTGCCTGACTTAAACAAACCACCTCACCATCAGAATCCTCCTGGTCAATTTCCTCCCCAGCGCCAGCAACACCCATATCCTCCTCATCCTGGTGTACTTCAACACTGACATCTTCAATCTGACTATCAGGAACTGGACTGCGGGTGCTCCTTCCAGCACTTGCAGGGGGCGTGCAAATGGTGGAAGGCGCATGCTCTTCACGTCCAGTGTTGGGAAGGTCAGGCATCGCAACCGACACAATTGGACTCTCCTTGTGGATTTATGATTTCGAAGAACGCACAGTTCTTTGCTGTGCTTTTGCCAGCTTAAGTCTTTTCATTTTTCTAGCGAGAGGCTGAGTGCTTCCATCCTCATGTGAAGCTGAACCACTAGCCATGAACATAGGCCAGGGCCTCAGCCGTTCCTTGCCACTCCGTGTGGTAAATGGCATATTGGCAAGTTTACGCTTCTCCTCCAACGATTTTATTTTAGATTTTTGAGTCCTTTTTTTACTGATATTTGGTGTTTTGGATTTTACATGCTCTGTACTATGACATTGGGCATCGGCCTTGGCAGACGACGTTGATGGCATTTCATCGTCTCGGCCATGACTAGTGGCAGCAGCTTCAGCACGAGGTGGAAGTGGATCTTGATCTTTCCCTATTTTTGGAACCTCAACATTTTTGTTCTCCATATTTTAATAGGCACAACTAAAAGGCACCTCAGGTAAACAATGGAGATGGATGGATACTAGTATACTTATGGATGACGAGCGACTGCCGACACAGAGGTAGCTACAGCCGTGGACTACCGTACTGCGTCTGCTAGTATAGACTGGATGATAATGATATAAAAAATATATATATATCACTACTGCAGGACAGGTATATATTGTATAATGACGGACCTGCTGGACACTGTCAGCACTGCAGACTCCTAAACTACTAGTATGAAGAAGATAGAAAAAAAAAAAAACACCACAGGTAGGTATACAATTATGGACGAGCGACTGCCAGTGCCGACACAGAGGTAGCTACAGCCGTGGACTACCGTACTGCGTCTGCTAGTATAGACTGGATGATAATGATATAAAAAATATATATATATCACTACTGCAGGACAGGTATATATTGTATAATGACGGACCTGCTGGACACTGTCAGCACTGTAGACTCCTAAACTACTAGTATGAAGAAGATAGAAAAAAAAACCCCCACCACAGGTAGGTATACAATTATGGACGAGCGACTGCCGACACAGAGGTAGCTACAGCCGTGGACTACCGTACTGCGTCTGCTAGTATAGACTGGATGATAATGATATAAAAAATATATATATATCACTACTGCAGGACAGGTATATATTGTATAATGACGGACCTGCTGGACACTGTCAGCACTGCAGACTCCTAAACTACTAGTATGAAGAAGATAGAAAAAAAAACCCACCACAGGTAGGTATACAATTATGGACGAGCGACTGCCGACACAGAGCTAGCTACAGCCTTGGACTACCGTACTGCGTCTGCTAGTATAGACTGGATGATAATGATATAAAATATATATATATATCACTACTGCAGGACAGGTATATATTGTATAATGACGGACCTGCTGGACACTGTCAGCACTGCAGACTCCTAAACTACTAGTATGAAGAAGATAGAAAAAAAAAAACCACCACAGGTAGGTATACATTTATCGACGAGCGACTGCCAGTGCCGACACAGAGGTAGCTACAGCCGTGGACTACCGTACTGCGTCTGCTAGTATAGACTGGATGATAATGATATAAAAAATATATATATATCACTACTGCAGGACAGGTATATATTATATAATGACGGACCTGCTGGACACTGTCAGCACTGCAGACTCCTAAACTACTAGTATGAAGAAGATAGAAAAAAAAAAAACACCACAGGTAGGTATACAATTATGGACGAGCGACTGCCGACACAGAGGTAGCTACAGCCGTGGACTACCGTACTGCGTCTGCTAGTATAGACTGGATGATAATGATATAAAAAATATATATATATCTCTACTGCAGGACAGGTATATATTGTATAATGATGGACCTGCTGGACACTGTCAGCACTGCAGACTCCTAAACTACTAGTATGAAGAAGATAGAAAAAAAAAAAAAAACCACCACAGGTAGGTATACAATTATCGACGAGCGACTGCCAGTGCCGACACAGAGGTAGCTACAGCCGTGGACTACCGTACTGCGTCTGCTAGTATAGACTGGATGATAATGATATAAAAAATATATATATATCACTACTGCAGGACAGGTATATATTATATAATGACGGACCTGCTGGACACTGTCAGCACTGCAGACTCCTAAACTACTAGTATGAAGAAGATAGAAAAAAAAAAACCACCACAGGTAGGTATACAATTATGGACGAGCGACTGCCGACACAGAGGTAGCTACAGCCGTGGACTACCGTACTGCGTCTGCTAGTATAGACTGGATGATAATGATATAAAAAATATATATATATCACTACTGCAGGACAGGTATATATTATATAATGACGGACCTGCTGGACACTGTCAGCACTGCAGACTCCTAAACTACTAGTATGAAGAAGATAGAAATATAATGAATGACGGACCTGCTGGACACTGTCAGCAGAATGCGTTTATAGAATAAAAAAAAAAAACACCACACGAGTGTTTAACTTTTTCAGGCAGACAATATACTGGTGGTCACTGCTGGTCAGTCACACTGGCACTCTGGCAGCAAAAGTGTGCACTGTTAAATATGTTCTCCTGCTATAACTGCTCCCCAGTCTCCCCCACAATTAAGCTGTGTGAGCAGTGAGCACTACTCAGCACAGTCAGATATACATAGATGATATTATCATGCAGCACACTGAGGCTGAGCACAGATATGGTATGTGACTGTGTATCGTTTTTTTTCAGGCAGAAAACGGATTATATTAAATAATAAATAAAACTGGTGGTCACTAGTATAACTATCAGCAAAACTCTGCACTCTCTGAGTACTCCTAATGCTCCAGTAAATCAAGTGTCTCACTCTCTATCTAAACGGAGAGGACGCCAGCCACGTCCTCTCCCTATCAATCTCAATGCACGTGTGAAAATGGCGGTGACGCGCGGCTCCTTATATAGAATCCGAGTCTCGCGATAGAATACGAGCCTCGCGAGAATCCGACAGCGGGATGATGACGTTCGGGCGCGCTCGGGTTAGCCGAGCAAGGCGGGAAGATCCGAGTCTGCCTCGGACCCGTGTAAAAAGGCTGAAGTTCGGGGGGGTTCGGTTTCCGAGAAACCGAACCCGCTCATCACTAGTAATTAGGGACAATTACTAACAAGGATTTTGAAGAGTTAAGCTCAGTATTGTATTGTGATTGTTGGGCTGCCCGGAACTCAGTCGAGGTCCCATGCAGCAATATGAAGAGGGGGAGGGCTCAGAAACACGAGTCACAGTGCAGGGAGAACGGTTCCTTGCCTCCTAGCACAAGCAGGAACAGAAAGTAACAGAGGTGATGGTGTCTGACAGCCCATGCGGACAGTGTTTCATGCTGTTAGTGTGTGCGCAGAAACCCTTCCTGCTGTGAGATCAGCGGGTGGAGTGGAGCTTCTTGCTGCCGGCGCCGCTGCTCGTTGGCAGCCAGCAGCAACAGCGCACAGCGTGCATTAGCAGGCTATAGCTGAGCGGGGAGAGCGCCTCTCCTGCCCGGTGCCTCCCTGCTTTGCATACTCTGCTGAGCGGGTAGCCCCGGGCCTGATTGTAGTTTAAGAGCATACATTTGAAATAGATGAAGTAAGCATTGGAGCATAATTTCCTCCACTGTCGCTTGGTGGTAAGTGAACATTTTTGCAGATATCTGGTGCATTTCCAATGCCAAGTTTTGGATCTGTGAAGGTGAGTAGTGACTGCCAGAGCAACAGAGTCTACTGCAAAAGTATGGTAGATATTGTATAGAGAAACACTGTGGTCAGGGCAGGAAGAGAGACAGTGGGAGAGAGAAGTGAGTAGAGCAGGGAGGATAGGAACATAGTGTCAATAGTCTCAACGTTACACTTGGTGATGGTAGCCTTGGAGGGCAGATGTGGAGAAGGAGTGAGGGATAAGTTAAAAGAAAGATTATAGTCAGAGAGGGATGGGGAATTGGTAAAATTAGAGATATCACAAGGGCAAATGAAGACCAGATGAAGTGAGTGTCCACGTGGTAGGGCATGGAGCTCCATTAAGAGACCATATGAAGATGTAAAGGTAAGGTGTTTAGAGGCAGAGGGGTCAGTGGGGACATCAATAGGGATATTGAAGTTACCTAAGATGAGGAAGGAAGTTCTGATAAGAGGATGTGTGGGAACCACTAAAGTTTTCAAGGAATTTGGAGATAAGGCTAGGGGGTTAATAGACAACATCTACTCAAGACTGAACAAGTTGGAAGAGGCAAATAGTATGAACCTTAAATGTAGAGAAGAAATGGATGGTTCTAAGGGTATGGAGGACAGAAGGAATATGGTTATGCCTGCTCATTATCTCTCAGGAAATGTCTTACTGTACCTCCAACTGTCCTGATTTCTCTACAGTCTTCATGGACCATCAATCATTTTTTCAGCTCGCACAGAATGATCAGACCTGGACCTGCCATATAAGGACGGACCAGGTGAAAGCTTGGAAATGGCATAAGTTCTACAGCCACCAACTGCATTAAGAACAATAATTTTAGTGATAGTTGGATCAGCAGTGCCTAATGCCTAATGCTAGAGGTGGCACTGCACCCAGCACTAACTAACAGGAAGGAAAATCGAGCAATTCACGTCATAGAGAATCAGCAACATTTATGGCAATACAGTAGTATTTTATTAAACTCTTTTTTTGTATGGTTTATTCTCCATACCTTATACTCTCATCATTAGTACATGCGCCATCAATGCACCCAGGTGTGCGCTAAATACACCCCC
This sequence comes from Pseudophryne corroboree, assembly GCF_028390025.1. Classification (NCBI taxonomy): domain Eukaryota; kingdom Metazoa; phylum Chordata; class Amphibia; order Anura; family Myobatrachidae; genus Pseudophryne; species Pseudophryne corroboree. The sequence continues at coordinate 326,336,521 of NC_086453.1, read as the reverse complement.
CTTTCATCATTTCCATTTCTATTTGTGTAACAAGGGACCTGGGGCCTAATTCAGACCTGATCGCTAGCAGACGATTTTTGCAGCCCTGCGATCAGATAGTCGCTGCCTACAAGGGGAGGGTATTTTCGCTGTGCAAGTATGCGATCGCATGTGTAGCAGAGCCAGTGTCGGACTGGGGAATGAAGGGCCCACCGGAGGCATGCTGTTATAGGGGCCCATACTTAGGGGTGTGGCCAGCCTACAAAGGGGGGGTGGCCAGCCTCCACAAAGGCTTGAAATACACAATAGTTTAGTGCAGTGTAATGCAACATATCTGCCATGTATAATACAAGTGCACAGTCTGAAACCTGATCCCTAGAGGAAGGAGTGGGCCCTCAGGCAGTGGGGCCTACCGGTGGTTTCCCTGGTACCCCTGTGGGCCAGTCCGACCCTGAGCAGAGCTGTACAAACAGATCTTGTGCAGTCTCTGCGCAGTCCAGGACTTACTCAGCCGCTGCGATCACATCAGCCTGTCCGGGGCCAGAATTGACGTCAGGAACCCTCCCTGTAAACGCTTGGACACGCCTGCGTTTTTCCAACCACTCCCAGAAAACAGTCAGTTGCCACCCACAAATGCCTGCTTGCTGTCAATCTTCTTGCGAATGCGGGTGTGAATGGATTCTTCGCACAAACCCATTGCTGAGCGGCGATCCGCTTTGTACATCGTGCGACATGCCTGCGCATTGCGGTGCATACGCATGCGCAGTTTAAACCTGATCACCCGCTGTACGAAAACGCAGCCTAGCGATCAGGTCTGAATTAGCCCCCTAATTCAGACCTGATCACAGCAGCAAATTTGTTAGTTAATGGGCAAAACCATGTGCACTGCAGGGGGGGGCAGATATAACATGTGCAGAGAGAGTTAGCTTTGGGTGGGTTATTTTGTTTCTGTGCAGGGTAAATACTGGCTACTTTATTTTTACACTGCAATTTAGATTTCAGTTTGAACACGCCACACCCAAATCTATCTCTCTCTGTACATGTTACATCTGCCTCCCCTGCAGTGCACATAGGCTCTCATTCCGAGTTGTTCGCTCGTTGCCGAGTTTCGCTATATTGCGATTAGTCGCTTAGTGCGCATGCGCAATGTTCGCAGAGCGCATGCGCTTAGTTATTTTACTCAAAAGTTTGGTATTTTACTCACGGCATTACGAGGATTTTTCATCGTTCTGGTGATCGTAGTGTGATTGACAGGAAGTGGGTGTTTCTGGGCGGAAACAGGCCGTTTTATGGGAGTGTGCGAAAAAACGCTGGCGTTTCTGGGAAAAACGCGGGAGTGTCTGAAGAAACGGGGGAGTGTCTGGGCGAACGCTGGGTGTGTTTGTGACGTCAAACCAGGAACGAAACTGACTGAACTGATCGCAATCTAGGAGTAAGTCTGGAGCTACTCAGAAACTGCTAAGAATTTTCTATTCGCAATTCTGCTAATCTTTCGTTCGCAATTCTGCTAAGCTAAGATACACTCCCAGAGGGCGGCGGCTTAGCGTGTGCAAAGCTGCTAAAAGCAGCTAGCGAGCGAACAACTCGGAATGAGGGCCATGGTTTTGCCCATTAGCTAACAAATTTGCTGCTGCGATCAGGTCTGAATTAGACCCAGTGTGCAGCATATTGAGTCTGCACTTTACAGTATTACATGAAACATGTATTTTCTTTTGGAGCCTAGTGTATAGTTTATTATGCCAAGTTGGCCGTTATACTGTTATAATGAGCTCTGCCCAGAAGAAATTGGCCATTGCCTGAACTGTGCCCAAGGAAAAAAAATGCACCACCCATGTAATTGCAGCCAAATCATCATCGGAGTCTCTTCCAGCTTGTATACATTATTTGTTTGCTTGTGAAAGTTTACTTTGGTAAATCATTCATTCTCCAGTTACAAAATATTTGGATAGTCATTTTGAGTTGATGACCTTGTATTTTTGTTTTTCTGTCCGAGTAACAATTTCAAGGCAAGAGGATGAACATGCTGTACCCTGGCCTCAGTATCATACCTAGAAAACAAGTGGAAAACATGAAGGAATGACCTTGGATAGTTGTGCACAAAAATATATTGATTGCATTCTATTTACAGTATTTTTAAACATGGCTTTATTATAGTCTATATACTTTTAGTTATGTTGTGAAAAGTTAAGATACATTTTTATTATAATTGTTTAACAATACTGCGCTATTGTTGACTACCACTTGGGTGTCACAAACGTTTAGAAGTTTTGGATAAATCCTTCTGTTTTTAAGCATGGCAGCCTGTCCCCAAAGAATGCTCCTCTGCCAGAATGGCCCTTTTAGGATAGATAGGGAAGTAGTGTTTCTTAGGGAGTGCCTAGTTTGTTTGTATATTAATGTTGGTGAACTAACTAGTATATAACTGTTATGAAAGCTAATGATCAAGATAACAGATAAATTCTTCACATAAAGGCAATTGAGAACACCCAATATTGATTTGATTGATTAAAAGCGCTATTAATTTATTTTAAAAGTTAATTCAGACATTTTTGACATTTAAAACATTTACACAAATGCATTAGACTAAAAGTGGTTGAGTAAACACTTGAGGATGCCCTAGCTTGGGCAGAGCTGTTATTAGCCACTTTATTAGCCACTTTGTTTCTAAATTGTGCATCAACCAACGCGTTTCGTCGATAATGCCTTCTTCAGGGGTGTTTATTGAATTGAAGCTTAAATGGCTTCAATTAATGTAGAACTCCTTTATTTATCACCTTTTAATAGGCCTATTCATGAGGACCAATAACTTATTGAACTGAAGCTTTCACATAAAGGCAATTGAGAACACCCAATATTGGGGGTAATTCCAAGTTGATCGCAGCAGGAAATTTTTTAGCAGTTGGGCAAAACCATGTGCACTGCAGGGGGGGGGGCAGATATAACATTTGCAGAGAGAGTTAAATTTGGGTGGGTTATTTTGTTTCTGTGCAGGGTAAATACTGGCTGCTTTATTTTTACACTGCAAATTAGATTGCGGATTAAACACACCACACCCAAATCTAACTCTTTCTGCACATGTTATATCTGCCTCCCCTGCAGTGCACATGGTTTTGCCCAACTGCTAAAAAATTTCCTGCTGCGATCAACTTGGAATTACCCCCATTGATTTGATTGATTATAAAAGCTATTAAGTTATTTTAAAGTTCATTCACACATTTTTGACATTTAAAACATTTACACAAATGCATTAGACTAAAAGTGGTTGACTAAACACTTGAGGATGCCCTAGCTTGGGCTGAGTTGTTATTAGCCACTTTATTCGGTTATATTTCTAAATTGCGCATCAACCGATGCGTTTCGTCGATAATGACTTCTTCAGGGGGTTGAAGCTTAAATGGCTTCAATTAATGTAGAACTACTTTATTTATCAACTTTTAATAGGCCTATTCATGAGGGCCAATAACTTATTGGGCTGAAGCTTTCAATTATCAAATTTGTAGATTAAGTGGCTTCAATTAGTGTAGATCTCCTCTATTGGTATCAACTTTTTAAAAGGACTATTCCATAAGGGGCCATTAACGGATCTTTAAGCTTAGTGGTGGACTGCTTGTATTATCATAGGGGAATTAGTTGCAAGCTTAAGATCCTCACTTGCTATTGCAAGTAGGTTCTCTCTCCTGATCCATGCAGTCCAGGAGTCAGATAGACAAGATTGTTGCTATTCAATTATAGGACAGAAAATGGGACGTGGTAATTTCTATAGAAATCACTGCATCTTTTTTCTCGCACCCCCAGAGCAAGTCCGATTTTTCCTAAAATCGTTATTTTTAGGAAAAATCACTGGAACTTGCTCTGGCATCCTTGATAATTAAGCAATTAGAGGTGTCCAATTAGCTAAATGAATCAGTAATTAATTACTCACCTTCCGAAGCGGTGTCTTCTTCCAGCGTCAGAAGCTGGTCCTCTGTAGCAGTGGTGAGTATGCAGTGTGTGTGAGTGTGTGCAACTGTGTATGAGTCTGTGTATGTGTGCATGACTGTGTGTGCGCGAGTAACCCCAATGGTGTGTGACCCTCCCCTTCCCTGTAACTATTTCCTCATATAGAAACATGGACGAATCTCGCTGATCTGTACATGCTTCTGTCAAACTTGCCTATAAAAGGCTGGTCTGTTTGTAGGTTGGTAATGTTGTAGGTGTGGGTTTAAAACTTGCATCATATTACATTGGCTGTGTTTTATGTTTTCCATGGGAAAACATCTGGATGCAAGTTTGGCCATTGACAGTTGTGTATCAATGCCTAGTTCCCCATAGATTGTAAGCTGGCGAGCAGGGCCCTCCTACCTCCTATGACTGTTTGTTTTTACCCAGTTTTGTCTTCTAATTGTGTCCAGTTGTAAAGCGCAACGGAATTTGCTGCGTTATATAAGAAACTGTTAATAAAATAAATAAATCACTATTACATTGTGTGAGTGCATGTTTAGCGCTAAAGTTTCACTTTTTAAAAACTTGGAATCTATTACATTTAGCCCTCAGGCTCTCAATCATATATTGACTGAACTTATAATGTATTTTATTTGCTTTATAAATGTTCCTAATCAGTGCATACAAGATCACATGTCCTTGCAAATAATAATGGGTAGTGAGAATGGCATTAAACGTACTGTACAAAATAATAACAGGAAGGGTACTGGGCACAATTGTGCGTATATAGGGCCTAAATCATGTTTGTATGGAATTACACAGCCGCAAGGGTGCAACTTTACAATTCCGTGTAATTAAAATTCAAATGCAGCAGGAGTCGTCTGTAGGAGACAGATGCTTTCAGTTTGCATTTGCGAGATTCGAGTACTGTGTCTGAGGATGCAGCCTCTGTTCACCATTGCGACTATCGGTTGCGATTTGCAATGTTTTAAGGCATCGGTCAGCCTGCATAAGCTGAAGCTTACTCAGGCTGCCCATCGGATCTGGACACATGGGTCCAGTAGGAAACAAGAGAGCAGGTGCACCAACCATTAGAACGATAATAAATTTAATATTACTATAATAATACAGGTTGAGTATCTCATATCCAAATATTCCGAAATACGGAATATTCCGAAATACGGACTTTTTTGCGTGAGAGTGAGATAGTGAAACCTTTGTTTTTTGATGGCTCAATGTACACAAACTTTGTTTAATACACAAAGTTATTAAAATATTATATTAAATTACCTTCAGGCTGTGTGTATAAGGTGTATATGAAACATAAATGAATTGTGTGAATGTACACACACTTTGTTTAATGCACAAAGTTATAAAAAATATTGGCTAAAATGACCTTCAGGCTGTGTGTATAAGGTGTATATGAAACATAAATACATTCTGTGCTTAGACTTGGGTCCCATCCCCATGATATCTCATTATGGTATGCAATTATTCCAAAATACGGAAAAATCCCATATCCAAAATACCTCTGGTCCCAAGCATTTTGGATAAGGGATACTCAACCAGTATTACTATTATATTAATTTTACGTCATATTCGAGGGTTTTGGCATAAATTTGGCTAATATTATGAGACTACCCACCAAACGTCAAGGTAACCTCATCAGGTAGGTGACTAACATTATAGGGGTTCACCTCTGGGGTGCAGGGCACCCCCAAACCATCCCAGGGCCCACACAAATAAAAGATAGCAGTGAAATGAACCTGCATCCTGTAAACCTGCATCTGACGATGCAGACCCTGGACATGTCACGCCTTCAAAACTACCCCCACTCTGCCCCCCAAACGTCGCAGCAAAGGGCTGCAAGTGATATCACAAGCCACCGGGTTTACAGACAACTCTGCATTAGGCCCATAGTACAAAGAGAGCCTGTAGGGATTGTAGTTAACAAATGCCCACACCTGATGCATCCAGCTATCTTTTCAACCTGCAAATATATTCAAGACACAAATTGACAAACCAACAAGAGTCATTGACTGCGTGCCAGAGTGTATGACGGGCAGATGTTTTCTGTGCTGTGACTGAACGCCTGTAGCTGTAGTAGGCAGACAGGACAGAGAGAACTCCACACTTCCTCCAGAGTGACTCACTATTTACATGCTGGAAGCAAAATGAAACAGATGGACTCACTTCTGTCTATTTCTGTGCAGAGAGGAAGTGAATATGCTTACAAATACTCTAGAATAAAACAACTTATCTTATAGGCCAAATAAAGATCAAAAACGGGTCTAGTATCATTTTCACACTGCGCGCTGCAAGTAGATGCAGGTCAGGCCTTGTCAGACTGGGAGACATTTCAATGGAACGTTGCAGCTCTGCTTACTTCTATATAAAAATGGGTTCCGGTATGAATGGTCGACCATGTTATGGTCGACAGTCATTAGGTCGACCACTATTGGTCGACATTGACATGGTCGACATGGACACATGGTCGACACATGAAAGGTCGACACATGAAAAGGTTGACATAAGTTTTTTAACTTTTTTTGGTGTCGTTTTTTGCGTAAAGTGACTGGGAAGCCCAATTAGTGCACCGCGTCCCCTCGCATGGCTCGCTTCGCTCGCCATGCTTCGGGCATGGTGCCTTCGCTCCGCTACCGCTTCGCTCGGCACAGATTACCGTTCCAATCGTAGTCCACTTGGATCGTAAAGTATGGAAAAGTTCCCCAAAAGAAAAAAAAGTTAAAAAACTCATGTCGACATTTTCATGTGTCGACCATTTTCATGTGTCGACCATGTGTCCATGTCGACCATGTCAATGTCGACCAATAGTGGTCGACCTAATGACTGTCGACCATAACATGGTCGACCATGTGAACGGATACCATAAAAATGCTTATATGTACCAGCATCCTTTATATATACAAATACAGATGTAGCCACCTTTATCTTGACTGGCTGAGGCGTTTGTCCCGATCGAGCATACGCAGCGTACCAGGGCGTAGGGAGGCGCGCCTAGTCACAGAGAGGCGTACCTAATCGCACGGAGGCAGACAGAGCGTTTGGCGTTACCTTTACGTGTAATACCTGCGATCATCCACCAGATGTCGCCTTTTACAATCACCTCTGCGCATGCGTGTGGTCTCCCGTAAAATACAATACTGAAATATATAATAAGGATTACTTTACTAAGCGTCTCATTACGCTGCATACAGTAAATACTCATTACGCTGCATTATTTAATACAGTAAATACTCATTATGCTGCATTATTTAATACAGTATATACGGTACAGACACAAATAGTACAGCATACAGTATATGATCCATCTACAGTACTTTATGAATATGTGAGCGTCCAAGTCCCGCAGACAAAACAACATAAAACCAGTAGTGTACACTGTCGCAAATGGACGTGTTAGAAGTTCACTATTGCCTCTTGAGATTAGGAATTTTGTACAGTATGTTAGCGTCCTAATCCCATAGCCATTACAGCATAATCAAAACCAATGGATTTATTCATCTGTCTGCGGCGAAGTGGTGAAGTGTTCCGCTTCCTATACTCAGAGTCCCGAGTTCGATTTCTAAAGTACGAATGCATGTTAGTTTTTTCCAGACACTTTATTATTTTTTTATTAACATAAACCAGGGCAAAGCTGCAGGAGCGGTTCTGTTAAGGTTCTATGCACCGTACAGTACACATACAATTCTGTAGCAGGGCAGACTCAATTGAAATGGCTACCACCTATGACTCCTTGCTCCACGGAGGCCCTAGGCTACGGAGCAAGTAACAGTCCAGATTTTGCAGGCTATGGGGCAATGCTGAAGGAGCGTCACAATCCCCTAGCTAAAATACACAGGGGCGATAGGACTAAGCGAGGTATATGCACATAACGATACACTGCAAAGTTCCCCATGGTTTTAATTATGCCTTTTCTTTGAACACAGTACATTCGACTGCCTCGCCCTACACCCATCCCACTTTCCCCTTCCCCCCTGGGAGCCTGCAATGTACATGCAGTAGACAGGGAGGGAGTTCCGATCAGGTTACAAGACGTGCAACAGTATACTACTGTATGTAGGAAAATCCCCCGCCCACTCTGATTTATGTGAAACCTGTGTGCACCCTTCCATTGAATGTATAACAAAGAAAAAAAATAATAATAAAGTGAATGTTACAGGAACACATTAAAAAAAGGTTGGCACTTCCTTCCCATTGGTGTTGGTTTATGCCTTAGGGAACTCGGACGCAAATACTTGTATTTGAAAAGCACGTATTTTCCACTGCCTCTCCCTACCCCCATTGCCCTTCCCCCTTGGGAGCCTGCACAGGTCATGCAGTGGACAGGGAGGGAGTTCAGGTCAGGTACAATACACAAATGCCGACAATCTACAGTACTGTGTTGCTCAGTTAGTTGCGTCGGAATACACTAGTTTATACTCATTACCGCTGTGTATTTGTATATAGCGGAATGAATCGCTGCTGCAGATTTACTTTGATTTATGTGAAAACTGTGTGCACCCTTTCATTGAATGTATAACAAAGAAAAACAATAATAAAGTGAATGTCATGGGAACATATAAAAAAAAAAAGGTTGGCACTTTGGGACTCAAAGCTGGGACTCTCAGTGTGGGACGTAAGAGCCTTCATCGCTAGGTTGGTATGGAAGAGGAGACAATTAGCTACCAGAGGGTACCAACTCCAAGTTTCTGTGACCCCCACAAGGCTCATGGCAAGCGTCGGAACCCATGGTGGGTCTGAATTAACGGGCCCATTATAGTCTATGGGAAAATGAGTCCACTTTGCGTACTGATATCTCTGGTTCTCGGTGTCCCAGAGACTCGGGACTGGTACCATTTAAAAGAGGAGACTCTTGGCTTTCAGGGCAGACCAACGACTAGTTTATGTGACACTGGAAAGGGAAACAGTAAGCAACCGTGTATCGGGTCCCCTCCAGTTGTCCGCCTAGCTTGCACAGGATGCAGGGTTTCTGGCTAGATAGGAAATACTGTACAGAAATGCTAAGCATGGTAATTTGACATCCAGGAACATAGGGAGGAGTTTATCTCTCTCCATTATACTTAGAAAAATTACACTTGCCACTGTACGTTACAAGCTGTTCGTGCTAATTAGTACAATAGTAGAACATACTGTACAGAGATACTAAGGACGGTGATTTGGTATCCAGGAACTTACTGAGGAGCTTTTATCTCTCTCCATTATACATAGAAAGATTAAACTTGCCGCTGTATGTTACAAGCTGTTCGTGCTAATTAGTACCCTAATAGAACATACTGTACAGAGATACTACAAACAGTGATTTGGCATCCAGGAACTTAGGGAGGAGCTTTTATCTCTCTCCAATATACTTAGAAAGATTACAGCGGAGAGAGATAAAAGCTCCTCCCTAAGGTTCCTGGATGCCAAATCACTGTCTGTAGTATCTCTGTACAGTATGTTCTACTAGTGTACTAATTAGCACGAGCAGCTTGTAACGTACAGTGGCAGATTTGATCTTTCTATGTATAATGTAGAGAGATAAAAGCTCCTCCCTCAGTTCCTGGTTGCCAAATCACCATCCTTAGTTTCTCTGTATAGTATTTTCTATTAGGGTACTAATTAGCACGAACAGCTAATTAGTACCCTAATAGAAAATACTGTACAGAGATACTAAGTACAGTGATGTGGCATCCAGTAACTTACTGAGGAGCTTTTATCTCTCTCCATTATACATAGAAAGATTAATCTTGCCACTGTACGTTACAAGCTGTTCGTGCTAATTAGTACACTAGTAGAACATACTGTACAGAGATACTACATACAGTGATTTGGCATCCAGGAACCTTAGGGAGGAGCTTTTATCTCTCTCCATTATGCTTAGAAAGATTACAATGGAGAGAGAATAAAGCTCCTCCCTAAGTTCGTGGATGCCAAATCACTGTACTTAGTATCTCTGTACAGTATGTTCTACTAGTGTACTAATTAGCACGAACAGCTTGTAACGTACAGTGGCAAGTTTAATCTTTCTATGTATAATATAGAGAGATAAAAGCTCCTCCCTAGGTTCCTGGTTGCCAAATCACCGTCCTTAGTATCTCTGTATAGTATTTTCTATTAGGGTACTAATTAGCACGAATAGCTAATTAGTACCCTAATAGAAAATACTGTACAGAGATACTAAGTATAGTGATGTGGCATCCAGGAACTTACTGAGGAGCTTTTATCTCTCTCCATTATACATAGAAAGATTAATCTTGCCACTGTACGTTACAAGCTGTTCGTGCTATTTAGTACACTAGTAGAGCATAGAGTACAGCGATACTCTGGACAGCAATTTGGCATCCAGGAATTTAGGGAGGAGCTTTTATCTCTCTCCATTATACTTAGATAGATTACAATGGAGAGATTAAAGCTCCTCCCTAAGTTCGTGGATGCCAAATCACTGTACTTAGTATCTCTGTACAGTATGTTCTACTAGTGTACTAATTAGCACGAACAGCTTGTAACGTACAGTGGCAATTTTAATCTTTCTATGTATAATATAGAGAGATAAAAGCTCCTCCCTAAGTTCCTGGTTGCAAAATCACCATCCTTAGTATCTTTGCATAGTATTTTCTATTAGGGTACTAATTAGCACAAACAGCTTGTAACGTACAGTGGCAATTTTAATCTTACTATGTATAATATAGAGAGATAAAAGCTCCTCCCTAAGTTCCTGGTTGCCAAATCACCATCCTTAGTATCTCTGCATAGTATTTTATATTAGGGTACTAATTAGCACAAACAGCTAATTGGTACCCTAATAGAACATACTGTACAGAGATACTAAGTATGGTGATTTTGTATCCAGGAACTTATTGAGGAGCTTTTATCTCTCTCCATTATACATAGAAAGATTAAACTTGCCGCTGTACGTTACAAGCTGTTCGTGCTAATTAGTACCCTAATAGAACATACTGTACAGAGATACGAAGTATGGTGATTTGGCATCCAGTTAAAAGCTGTTCGTGCTAATTAGTATACTAGTAGAACATACTGTACAGAGATACTAAGAATGGTGATTTGGCATCTGGGAACTTCCAGAGGAGCTTTTATCTCTCTCCATTTTACATAGAAAGATTAAACTTGCCGCTGTACTTTACAAGCTGTCCGTGCTAATTAGTACCCTAATTGAAAATACTATACAGAGATACTAAAGACGGTTATTTGGCACCCAGGAATTTAGGGAGGAGCTTTTATCTCTCTCCATTATACTTAGAAAGATTACAATGGAGAGAGATAAAAGCTCCTCCCTAAGTTCGTGGATGCCAAATCACTGTCCTTAGTATCTCTGTACAGTATGTTCTACTAGTGTACTAATTAGCACAAACAGCTTGTAACGTACAGTGGCAAGTGTAATTTTTCTAAGTATAATGGAGTGAGATAAAAACTCCTTCCTATGTTCCTGGATGTCAAATTACCATGCTTAGCATTTCTGTACAGTATTTCCTACCTAGCCAGAAACCCTGTATCCTGTGCAAGCTAGGCGGACAACTGGAGGGGACCCGAAACACGGTTGCTTCCCGTTTCCTTTTCCAGTGTCACATAAACTAGTGGTTGGTCTGCCCCGAAAGCCAAGAGTCTCCTCTTTTGTATGGTACCAGTCCTGAGTCTCTGGGACACCCAGAACCAGAGATATCAGTACGCAAAGTGGACCCATTTTCCCATAGACTATAATGGGCCCGTTAATTCAGACCCACCATAGGTTCCGACGCTTGCCATGAGCCTTGTGGGGGTCACAGAAACTTGGGGTTGGTACCCTCCGGTAGCTAATTGTCTCCCCTTCCATACCAACCTAGTGATGAAGGCTCCCACCTCCCATGCTGAGAGTCACAAAGTGCCAACCTTTTTTTTTCTATGTTCCCGTGACATTCACTTTATTATTTTTTTTCTTTGTTGTACATTCAATGAAAGGGTGCACACAGGTTTCACATAAATCAAAGTAAATCTGCAGCAGCGATTCATTCCGCTATATACAAATACACAGCGGTAATGAGTATAAATTAGTGTATTCCAACGCAACTAACTGAGCAACACAGTACTGTAGATCGTCAGCATTTGTGTATTGTACCTGACCTGAACTCCCTCCCTGTCCACTGCATGACCTGTGCAGGCTCCCAGGGGGGAAGGGCGATGGGGGTAGGGAGAGGCGGTGGAAAACACTGTGCTTTTGAAATACAAGTATTAACGTCCGAGTCCCCTAAGGCATAAACCAACACCAATGGGAAGGAAGTGCCAACCTTTTTTTAATGTGTTCCTGTAACATTCACTTTATTATTATTATTTTTCTTTGTTATACATTCAATGGAAGGGTGCACACAGGTTTCACATAAATCAGATTGGGCGGTGGATTTTCCTACATACAGTAGTATACTGTTGCACATGTCTTGTAACCTGATCGGAACTCCCTCCCTGTCTACTGCATGTACTTTGCAGGCTCCCAGGGGGGGAAGGGGAAAGTGGGATGGGGGTAGGGTGAGGCAGTGGAAAATACCGTGTTCAAAGAAAAGGCATAATCAAAACCATGGGGAACTTTGCGGTGTATCGTTATGCGCAAAGACCTCACTTATCCCTATCACCCCTGTGTATTTTAGCTAGGGGATTCTGACGCTCCTTCAGCATTGCCCCGTGACCTACCAAATCTGTGCTGTTACTTGCTCCATAGCCAAGGGCCTCCATTGGGCGAGGAGACACAGGCGGTAGCCATTTCAATTGAGTCTGCCCTGCTATAGAATTGTATGTATACCATATGGTGCATAGACCCTAAACAGTACAACTGCTCCTGCAGCTTTGCCCTAGTTTACGTGAATAACTCCCTCCCTGTCTACTGCATGACCTGTGCAGGATCCCAGGGGGGAAGGGCGATGGGCAAGCGGGAGGCGGTGGAAAATACTGTGCTTTTGAAATGCAAGTACTGTATGAGTCTGAGTCCCCAGTAGCCTCCTGCTAGCCTATTGCCCTTCCCCCCTGGGAGCCTGCACAGATCATGCAGTAGACAGGGAGGGAATTCAGGTCATGTGCAATACACAAACGCCGAATATCTACTGTATAGTACTGTTTTGCTCACAGTAGCGTCAGAATACACTCATTTCTACTCATTCCCGCTGTTTAGTTGCATTTAGCGTAAAGAATCGCTCCTGCAGATGTACTCTGATTTATATGTAACTTGTGTGCACCTTTCCATTGACTGTCTTACAATGTAGATAAAATAATACAGTGTATTATTACAATAAAAAAAAAAAAAGAAGGCACATCACGTCTCGAACCCTGGACCCCCAGCGTGGGAGGTGGGAGCCTTCACCCCTAGCCCACGATGCCTCATGAGAGACTCCCAATTTCATGTGTGAAAGTACTGCAAACAGCGCCCGGCCCCCACCCCATTGGTGTTGGTTTATGCCTTAGAGGACTCGGACGCTCGCATTTGTAAAGCACAGTATTTTCCACCGCCTCCTGCTAGCCTATTGCCCTTCCCCCCTGGGAGCCTGCACAGATCATGCAGTAGACAGGGAGGGAATTCAGGTCATGTGCAATACACAAACGCCGAATATCTACTGTATAGTACTGTTTTGCTCACTTAGTAGCGTCAGAATACACTCATTTCTACTCATTGCCGTTGTGCAGTTGCATTTAGCGTAAAGAATCGCTCCTGCAGATGTACTTTGATTTATGTGAAACCTGTGTGCATCCTTCCATTGGATGTATTAGAGAGAATTTTTTTTTTTTAAATGAATGTCACGGGAACACATAAAAAAAATGGTTGGCATTTCCTTCCCATTGGTGTTGGTTTACAGTATGCCGTAGTGGACTCGGACGCTCATGTAATTGCATTTCAAAGGCACAGTACAGTATTTCCCATCGTCTCCCCCTACCCCCATCGCCCTTCCCCCCTGGGAGCCTGCACAGGGAGGGAATTCAGGTCATGTGCAATACACAAACGCTGAAGATCTACAGTACTGTTTTGCTCAGTTAGTAGCGTCAGAATACCCTCATTTCATTCCCGCTGTTTAGTTGCATTTAGCGTAAAGAATCGCTCCTGCAGATGTACTCTGATTTATATGTAACTTGTGTGCACCTTTCCATTGACTGTCTTACAATGTAGATAAAATAATACAGTGTATTATTACAATAAAAAAAAAAAAAAAGAAGGCACATCACGTCTCGAACCCTGGACCCCCAGCGTGGGAGGTGGGAGCCTTCACCCCTAGCGCACAACGCCTCATGAGAGACTCCCAATTTCATGTGTGAAAGTACTGCAAACAGCGCCCGGCCCCCACCCCATTGGTGTTGGTTTATGCCTTAGAGGACTCGGACGCTCGCATTTGTAAACCACGGTATTTTCCACCGCCTCCTGCTAGCTACTGTAGCCCTCCATTCCCAGACGCTCATGTATTTTAAAAGCACGGTGTTTATACATTGTCCTGTACATTCTTCCTTTACACAATTACTGTAGTTGCGTCTCCATACACATACAGTACTCCATACTTTTTCCACCGCCTCCCGTTACGCCTACAGTATTGCCAGAGCTGTAGATCAATCCGCCGCTATACTGTACAATCGAAAGTACTGGATTAGTGGAGCATTAGCCACACAGTGGTGGAGATGTGTAATGCATGATGAGCTATCGCCTTAGCGTGACTAAACGCCCGTCTCGGCGGAGAAACAGTCAAGATAAAGGTGGCTACATCTGTAACCATGACGTTCTTACATGACCCATTTCTCAGGACCATGAGTATCTACTAAAAGTTGCTGGAGTTAGAGAGTGTTATTGTGCATACTTCATACTTAGCTTCCTATAGGGAGGCTCCAAATCCTTAACCAATATGGCCGCAGACCCTACCACTTTACATGTGCAGTGTGAGACACACGTCTTCCACTTAGCTCCAGGAGACCCTGCGAATGCCGCATGCATAATCGTTACAGAGGTGCCGATTACCACTAATGAGCCTGATACCGCTTGCATCCAATCCTGCACCACTATCAACATACAGTTATCGACTGGTGAGCTGTATGCTCCACTCTGCCCAAGGGCCTAATTCAGACCTGATCGCACAGCGGCCGATTATCGAATGACTGCGCATGCGTACGGATTGTAATGCCCGGACGCGAGGCCAATCCTGCGGTTTTTTTTTATCGCTAGGTGAATGCAGGCTGATTGCCAGGGAGACATTTGGGGGGTAGTAACTGGCTGTTTTCTGGGAGTGTCAGGTGAAACACAGGAGTTCCCAAGCGTTTTCAGGGAGGATGTGTGACGTCAGCTCCGGCCCCGATCAGCCTGTTTGTATCGCACTGTAGTAGGATCTGGGCTAACTTGTGTATGGCTAGCAATCCGTATGCTTGCGCAGTCGATCGATAATCGTCAGGCTAGCGAATTCGCTCAACAGCAATCAGGTCTGAATCGGGCCCAATGTACTAAGACTTGTTAGATCATTTTGGGAACTTCTGGAAGCAGTTACAGCGTTATTGGCGTACACCTCTCTATGAGTGTATCCTGAGTGTTTTCGCACTGGCATGCCTCAGACCTGAACGCACATAAAATGAGCGATGCAAAGACAAACACATTTCAGTTCAAGGGTGTAGCTACCATAGGTGCTGGCAGTGCAGCTGCTATGGGGCCCAGACCTGAGAGGGGCCACCTTCCCTGTCACAGTCACATGTGTTATATACAGGGGTGTAGCTACCATGGGAGCAGGCAGTGCAGCTGCTATGGGGCCCAGACCTGAGAGGGGCCACCTTCCCTGTCACAGTTACATGTGTTATATACAGGGGTGTAGCTACCATAGGTGCTGGCAGTGCAGCTGCTATTGGGCCCAGAGCTGAGAGGGGCCACCTTCCCTGTCACAGTTACATGTGTTATATACAAGGGTGTAGCTACCATGGGTGCAGGCAGTGCAGCTGCTATGGGGCCCAGAGCTGAGAGGGGCCACCTTCCCTGTCACAGTTACATGTGTTATATACAGGGGTGTAGCTACCATGGGAGCAGGCAGTGCAGCTGCTATGGGGCCCGGAGCTGAGAGGGGCCACCTTCCTTGTCACAGTTACATGTGTTATATACATTTTTGCCATTGGATGGTACGTAGGGGTCCTTTCAAACTTTTTCCTTGTGGCCTGCAATACATCTAGGTATACCCCTGGACCTGCTTATTGTAGTGTGGTATAAAATGAACTGGAGGGCATTTTTTTTAATGTTATATAATATGAACTGGGGCACTGTAATGAGGCACAATATGAACGGGGAGCACTATATATCATAATGTGAATTAGGGGTACTGTGCGGCATAATGAGCATAGGGTGAACTTAAGCACTACTACAATTCATAAAAGAAACTAGGGCACTACTATGGGGCATAATATTAAATAAGGCTCTACTATGGTTCAGAAAATAAACTAGGGCACTATTATAGGCAGGGCCTAAAGTAATCCTGGAGGGGTGGTGGAACTCATTTACCCCTCCGCCTACCCCCCCCCCCCCATCCCTGATTCCCTCATATGAAGCGGAGCCAGGGCCAGTGCTAGTGTTTTCAGCACACCCCTGCAAACTATGAATTAGTGCCTTACTTCCCATACTTTATAAAGGGACATTGATCTCACAAAGATGCAGCGTGGTCACATAATAGTACCCCCAATTTAAATGACACCACACAGTACCACAATCTTATTCACATTACACCGCATGTACTGCCCCTGATTCATATTACACCACATAGTAATGCCCCTTATTCAGGTTACGTCACTCAGTAGTGCCCTTTATTCACATTGCACTACACAATGGTTCCCTCTGTGCATGTTATGCCACATAGTAGTGCCCCTTATATACAATTCCCACAGAAATAGTGCCCCTTACACATAATGACCACAGTAGTGCCCCTTATATACATCTCTGCCTCTATTACTCCAGCAGCTCACCGTCTGTATCCCTCCAGCAGCTCCCCCACCTCTCCTTTCCTCCCGCCCCTGCTCATCTTGTCTTCAAGATGTACAGAGCCTGCTCCTTCTTCACTTCAGCAGCGGTGTCAGCATGACATCATATACATTGTGCCGGAAAATGAAGCCACTGGGACCTGAGGAGGAGATGAACACTGTCCAACATACACAGTGTGTGTGAGTACCAGGAGGGGTGCGCTGTAAATGGAGGAGGACCATGGAACCACCAAGACCTGAGGAAGGGGGAGGTGGCTGCAGCTCATCACTAACACTAGCGCCGCCTGCATCATCTATTGATGTAAGTGATGGGTTAGGTTTTTCTGTTGGAATTACTGTGCAGGGCAATGGAGGTGGTGGAACCAGTTCCCCCTACCATTACAGGTGGTGGAACTCAGTTCCACCTCGTTCCCCCCCACTTTAACCCCTGATTATAGGTCATAAAATTAACAACTGCAGCAGAGAAGTGTCTCTCTAGAAGTATTGGGACGGGGGCCCTTCAAAATGTTGCTACGGGGCCCACAAAGTTCTGGCTACGCCCCAGTTTCAGTTGCATCTCAGCTTACGACTGAACTAACTGGGCTTGTTCTCACATAGGCAATGTTAAAAGAAGCTGTGACAATGGAATTGCGTTCTGTGCAGGAAGCTTAAGTATCTGTTACCAGGCATTTTTTTTGTACATAATATGGGCTGGTGCAATGTGCTTTGATAATGATGATGACGAGCATCAAACTAAGCGTGCAGACAGGTGGCAGATGCCCCTCAGATATGCATGGGACAATAACACAGGTTTAATTCTGAATTTGCAAAGTGTGCCTGGAAGTCATTTTAAAGCACATGTTGTTATTCTGTTACACATATTGATTCACATTATATTTATTATAAAAATGAATGATCACTGCACTGACTTCAGTCAAGCCATTATTGTATAATGTTTACACTTTATCACAATGGTGATCGATGGTCATGTGTTGATGGCAACATCAATGGTTACATTAATGTTAGGGCTTTGATATCTCGTCTCCACACTCTTCCCACCCGTCTCATGCTGCCCCTCTTTCTCTGACAGGACAAATCACCCAGTGCTGTATCCCTCCACAACTCTGCTCACTGTCCGATTACTCAGAGCTGTGTTCCTCCGCCTGCACTTTTATAATGTCTAAGAGGGTGTTACATATCTCAGTTATTAGTTTACAAAATTATGTTAATAATGCGTACCCCAACTATACAGTAATTTGGTTACCTGTTGACAATGCGGTGGGAGGCAGGAAGTGGTGGTGGTGGGTAGTGATGAGCGGGTTCGGTTTTACTCGGTTTTACTCGGTTCTCAAAACGGCATCTTATTGGCTCACGGATGTCACGTGTTTTGGATAGCCAATAAGATGCCGTTTTGAGAACCGAGTAAAACCGAGTAAAACCGAGTAAAACCGAACCTCGCTCATCTCTAGTGGTGGGGTGTCATTGTAAAGGACCCAACACTTATATGATTCCGCCATTCTCAGTAGGCAACGGGAAGGTTAAGTGAAGAGGTTGGTGATTATTATGTTTTCAAAGGCAACATGTTAAAGTTAATGGAGGACACACCAGTAATCAAGCGCAAAAAATTGGACCTTATAATTGTAGATAGTCTGTTTGACAAGGGTCACTGGTCAGAGCAAGTGTTCATGTGGCTTTCACACAGGAAATTGTGATGGAAACTGCATGTGACTTGTAACCTCGTTGACTTTAACCAAACAACACATCTTAGGCATTTAAAAACAAGAAAAACAGGTGAAAATGTATTAGGATATATTTCTACATTTGCATGAAAATGATTAACAAAAAAATGCACTATTTAACCAGATTTGCTTTTAACTCTAAATAAATTCCTCTCATAATGACAATTTATGTTTATCAGCAAGCATTTTTCATCCCGAAGGGATCCAAAAGTAAACAATGGGCCTAATTCAGCATGGATCGTTATTCTGAGAAATTGCAGTAGTCTGCGAGTAGAAAGACGCCGCCCCATCAGGAAGAAAAGAAAAAAAGCCCTGTGCAAGTCTACGAATGCATCGCAGTTCGATATCCATTCGCACATGCATACGCAATTTTCAGAACATCGAAGATTTTTTGCCGTCTGAGCAAATATAAGTAGGTCTGAGGATGCCACTAGTCCGCAACTAAGACGGCCTGGAAGTGGTCTGCTCTGACGTCAGAGACCCTCCCCAAAAATGTCTGGCCACGCCTGCATTTTTTCCTGACACACCCAGAAAACGTGTTATGCACACCAGTGCCAGCAGGTATGTACTGGTGTCTGAACGGAGAGGGATGCAAAACAAATGAACTCACAGACAGACTGGGGAATATGACATTACATACATAGAAGGTGATAGGGTAACAAAATAAACACAAAGTGAACAGAGAAGCCCAAAGGCTAAGAAACTGGGTGTCTCCCTAGTATTAGGAATGCTCAGATGGAAAGAAGCGAGATGTTGTGATTTAATACGTAGAGAACCCGAAATGCTGTTGCTAAGGGCAACAGCAAAACCCTAAAGGGTTACCAACGGGTGTGGCAGTAAACTCCTTGGTCAGAGATGGAATAATAGACACAAGGAGAGTCTCCACAATCCTAGTCCTCACTTGCAGTGCACTGGTTCAGCTTACTGCCACTAAACTGACACCTGAACACCTTGCACAGTGAGAAAGGATTTTGGCAGGCAAGTCTGAGAATACAGCCGCAAACTTGCTAGGTTCACAGAGTAGCAAAAGAACCCCAGCAGGTTAAACGACTGACTCCAGTCTTACTGCTAGGTCTGGATTGGCAGAGTGTAATACCAAATCCCAAGGCCTATTTGCAGTAAGCAACAAACAAATACAAAGTTTACACAGTACTAGCTAGCTTTCAGGAACTGACTAACCAACAAAGATTCAGCAGCATCTGCCTAACCTGAGAAGAGGGTTTATATAGCAGGTGCTGTCCACGCCCCACTCAGACCTCACAGACTGTGAGCACAAAAACCAGCACCGGATCCCCTGCCGTGCACAGAGCCTGTAACCACTGCACAGCAAAAGACCCGAACCGGAGTATCAGCTACGCTCAGGTTACTCCGCTAGCACTTGTCTCCCGGTTGCCATGACGACGTGGCAGCACAGAGCAGGAGACCCTAACAGTACCCCCCCTCTGACGAGGGGTCAAAGAACCCCTACCACCGGGTTTATCGGGGAACTGCGAGAAGAAAGAGCGTAACAGTCTGGGGGCATGAAGATCACAACTGCGCACCCACGACCGCTCCTCCGGGCCATACCTCTTCCAGTGCACCAAAAATGACAGCCGACCCCGAACCATCTTGGAGTCAAGAATCCTTTCAACAACAAACTCCCTCTGGCCACGTATCAGAAGAGGGGAAGGTCTTCCACTGGAAGAAGGATTACTAATCGCCCGTTTTAAAAGGGAACAATGAAATGTTTTATTGATACCCAAAGAACGGGGTAGATCTAACTGAAATGCCACCGGATTGATAACCCTAGTGATCTTATAAGGACCGATGAACCGGGGGCCTAACTTATGAGATGGCTGTCTCAACTTCAAATTCTTGGTAGACAACCAGACGAAGTCTCCTAATTTGAAGCTGCAGGGTCTTTTCCGCTTATCAAAAACCCTTTTGGTCACTAATGACACAGACACAAGGGCTTTCTTCACTTTCCTCCAAATACCTCTAAGGACCGAAACCACAGAGGAACCACCAGGCGTGGAGTCCTGGGGGTCAAAAGAATTGGCCTTAGGATGATGCCCATACACACAAAGGAAGGGAGAGATCCCTGTAGCAGAGTGAGCCGCGTTGTTATAGGCAAACTCCGCCATGGACAGATGAGCAACCCAGTCAGTCTGACACTTGGAGACATAACACCTGAGGAACTGCTCCAAGGACTGGTTCACCCTTTCAGTCTGCCCATTAGACTGCGGATGGTAGCCTGACGACAAGCTGACAGAAATCTGGAGATCGGAACAAAATGCCCTCCAGAATTTGGCCACAAACTGGGATCCGCGGTCAGAGACCACATCAAGTGGCAACCCGTGGAGGCGCACAACATGCAGCATAAATAATTCAGACAGGCGTCTGGCCGATGGCAGCCCAACCAATGGAACGAAGTGTGCCATCTTCGAAAACCTGTCAACGACAACCCAGATGGCTGTCATCCCCGAGGATTTGGGCAAGTCCACCACAAAATCCATTGAAATGTGGGTCCATGGTTTAGATGGAATAGAGAGTGGATGTAATGGGCCAACAGGAACCCCTCTGGGAGTCTTATTTCGGGCACAGATGTCACATGCCCGAACCCACTGATCCACATCCCTAGCCACCGAGGGCCACCACACCGCCCTAGATAGCAACTCCCGAGTTCTGGCAATACCCGGGTGACCTGCCGACTTCTTGGCATGGAATTCCAGGAACACTCGCTGTCTTAACCTAGGAGGCACAAACAAAAGACCTACCGGAAGGTCTGGAGGAGCCTGCTCCTGTGCTCTAAGGACTAATGACAAGAGGTCCTGGGTAATGCCCACTTTAATACATGATGGGGACACAATGGGCAATGGCTCCTCGGTGGTCTCCTGGATTGGAGCAAAACTCTGCGAGAGCGCATCAGCCTTGATGTTTTTTGACCCAGGGCGATATGTTATCAAAAAATTAAAGCGAGCAAAAAACAAAGCCCATCGTGCCTGCCTGGCATTGAGGCGCTTCGCTGACTCTAAATATGCCAAATTCTTATGGTCGGTGAGAATTGAGACCACAAACTTAGCCCCCTCAAGCCAGTGTCTCCACTCCTCGAGTGCATCCTTAATAGCCAACAATTCCCGGTTACCCACGTCATAATTCATCTCGGCAGGCGAAAATTTACGGGAAAAGTAAGCACAGGGATGAAGGCGATTATCAGACACCCCCATCTGAGAGAGCACTGCCCCAATACCCATCTCAGAGGCATCCACCTCCACCACAAAAGGACGCTCTGGATCTGGGTGTCGCAGCACCTTGGCCGAGACAAATGCCCTTTTGAGATGGGCAAAAGCCGCTTTGGCCTCACAAGACCAGTGAGCAACATCCGCCCCTTTCTTAGTGAGTGCCACCAAGGGTGCCACTATAGACGAAAATCCAGCGATAAACCGTCTATAAAAATTCGCAAAGCCCAGAAAACGCTGAAGCGCCTTCAAACTAGTGGGCTGCACCCAATCCAGGACTGCCTGTACCTTGGAACCCTCCATTTGGAAACCTTCTGGGGAGATAATATATCCTAGAAATGCGATTTGCTGAACTTCAAATTCGCACTTCTCCAGCTTCGCCCCAAGCCGGTGGTCTCTGAGTTTCTGGAGGACTAAGCGTACATGCTTCCGATGTTACCCCAGGGAATGGGAGAAGATTAGGATGTCATCTAAGTATACAACTAAGAATCTATCCAAATATTCCCTGAGCACATCGTTCATGAAGTCCTGGAAGACTGCCGGGGCATTACAGAGCCCAAAAGGCATCACCAAATATTCATAATGCCCTGAGTGGGTATTAAAGGCAGTCTTCCATTCATCCCCCTCTCTTATTCGGATTAGATTGTACGCACCGCGTAGGTCAATCTTAGAAAAAATGGTGGCAGTACGAAGCTGGTCAAACAAGACCGAAATGAGAGGCAGTGGGTATGAGTTTTTAATCGTGATACGGTTCAATTCCCTGAAGTCGATGCAGGGTCGCAACGAACCGTCCTTTTTACCCACGAAGAAGAACCCCGACCCAACTGGAGACTGTGAAGGTCTGATAAATCCCTTAGCCAAGTTCTCCTGAATGTACTCTGCCATAGCCTGAGTCTCAGGACGTGACAGGGAGTACAACCTGCTCTTGGGAAGCTTAGCATTCGGCAACAAATCAATGGCACAGTCATAGGGGCGATGGGGAGGTAGTACCTCTGCAACTCTTTTGGAGAACACGTCCGCAAAATCTGCATAACATCCTGGCAATCCTGGCAAACTTAGCTGCGAAAGCCTGACTGGAAGGCTCAAGCAACTCCTGAAACAATCAGTACCCCAACTAAGAATCTCCCCAGAGACCCAGTCAAATTGAGGATTGTGGGCCCTTAACCAGGGTAACCCCAACACCAATGGGGCAAAAGTACAGACAGTCACATAAAAGGACAATTTTTCAGAGTGTGTGGCTCCAATAAACAAAGAAATCTGGCTAGTGCAAGAGGTAATTTTACCCTGGGATAATGGTTCCCCGTTTAACCCACAAATCTCAATTTCCGATGCCAAGGGTACTAAGGGAACAGAGTGTTTCAGGGCGAATTGGCGGTCCATAAAAACCCCGTCGGCCCCACTGTCCACAAAGGCCTCAGTCTGGACAGTTTGACCGAGGATCTTCAAGGTCACCGGAATGATAAAAGTCTTCTTGGGAAATTCTGACTTCTGGCCTGACAGGATATTTCCCATCACCCTCAGGCCCTGAAGTTTTCCGGCTTTTCTGGGCATGATACTACCACATGACCTTTATTCCCACAGTACAAACATAACCCCTGCTGTCTCCTCCGCGTCTTCTCACGCGAGGAGAGGCGGGTAGCCCCAATCTGCATAGGCTCCTCTGAAAATTCCTCAGAGTCTGAGGTTCCCTTGGGAAAGAAGGAAACCTCGGTCTCCCTTTCAAGCCTGCGCTCTCTCAGCCGTCTATCCACCCGAATGGATAACTGCATGAGCTGATCCAAGCTATCAGGCAAGGGATATTGTACCAGTTGGTCTTTTAACTGGTTAGAAAGACCTCTTCGGTACTGGTGTCTCAGGGCTGGGTCATTCCACTGGGTATCATGGGCCAACCTCCGAAACTCCGTACAATAAACCTCAACTGGCCTTCGCCCTTGCTTAAGGATTGAAATCTGAGCCTCGGCTGAGGCCGTCTTGTCAGGGTCATCATACAACATGCCCAGTGCCGTAAAAAAAGCATCAACACTTTTAAGCGACGGACAGTCAGGCTGCAACCCATATGCCCAGACCTGTGGGTCTCCTTGTAGCAAGGAAATCACTATGCCCACCCGCTGAATCTCCGACCCAGAAGACTGAGGCCTAAGCTGGAAATATAGCTTGCAGCTCTCCTTGAAACAAAAGAACTGCGAGCGATCTCCAGTAAAACGATCCAGGAGATTTACTTTCGGCTCCTTAACCCCTGAAGGCACTGCTGCTGCGGGAGCTCCGCCAGCGGCCTGCGAGGTGTGCATTTTAATGGACAAATCATTAAATTGTCGAGTCAGGACCTGCACCTGATCGACCACCTGTTGCAAAGTATTTTGAGGGGTATGCTCCATATTCCCACAAAATTTCAACAGGAGTATTAGGCTGCTGAATATGTTGTTGTGCCTCTGTTATGCACACCAGTGCCAGCAGGAATGTACTGGTGTCTGAACGGAGAGGGATGCAAAACAAATGAACTCACAGACAGACTGGGGAATATGACATTACATACATAGAAGGTGATAGGGTAACAAAATAAACACAAAGTGAACAGAGAAGCCCAAAGGCTAAGAAACTGGGTGTCTCCCTAGTATTAGGAATGCTCAGATGGAAAGAAGCGAGATGTTGTGATTTAATACGTAGAGAACCCGAAATGCTGTTGCTAAGGGCAACAGCAAAACCCTAAAGGGTTACCAACGGGTGTGGCAGTAAACTCCTTGGTCAGAGATGGAATAATAGACACAAGGAGAGTCTCCACAATCCTAGTCCTCACTTGCAGTGCACTGGTTCAGCTTACTGCCACTAAACTGACACCTGAACACCTTGCACAGTGAGAAAGGATTTTGGCAGGCAAGTCTGAGAATACAGCCGCAAACTTGCTAGGTTCACAGAGTAGCAAAAGAACCCCAGCAGGTTAAACGACTGACTCCAGTCTTACTGCTAGGTCTGGATTGGCAGAGTGTAATACCAAATCCCAAGGCCTATTTGCAGTAAGCAACAAACAAATACAAAGTTTACACAGTACTAGCTAGCTTTCAGGAACTGACTAACCAACAAAGATTCAGCAGCATCTGCCTGACCTGAGAAGAGGGTTTATATAGCAGGTGCTGTCCACGCCCCACTCAGACCTCACAGACTGTGAGCACAAAAACCAGCACCGGATCCCCTGCCGTGCACAGAGCCTGTAACCACTGCACAGCAAAAGACCCGAACCGGAGTATCAGCTACGCTCAGGTTACTCCGCTAGCACTTGTCTCCCGGTTGCCATGACGACGTGGCAGCACAGAGCAGGAGACCCTAACAAAACGGCAGGTTTCCATCCAGAAAGGCCAACTTCCTGTCAGTCAAACAGCGGCTGCATTGTGATCATAATCTGTACTCATTTTCTGTCTCTATTAACCCTCATGCGCAGAGATGTAGCTAATTGCCATGGTGCCTGGAGCAAGGGTATTTTTTGGCGCCTCATCCCCTGTACTGAATTGGGGCCTAGTCAACAAGTGTGGGCATGTTACATTTGAAAAGAAATAATATTTAAAAATCCTAAATTGGTGACAAGGCCGGCACTAGACCTTGTAAAGCTCAAGGCGAACGTTTCCTTTGGGTGCCCCCCATGTTTAAAATAGGGTCAGTGCATGCCGAATGCTTGCAACAACAATATAGGGGCATGGCAGTACGGACGGTGTAATGGTTAGCATTACTGCCTCACACTGTCATGTGATCAATTCCCACCATGGCCCTGTTTGAATATTCTCCCCGTACTTGCGTGGGTTTCCTCCGGGTACTCTGGTTTTCTTTCACAATCCAAAAATATACCGGTAGGTTAATTGGCTCCCAACAAAACTTAATCCTGTTGTATGTGTGTGTATTAAGGAATATAGGGGGTCATTCTGAGTTGATCGCTCGTTGCCGTTTTTCGCAGCACAGCGATCAGGTTACTACTGCGCATGCGTATGCACCGCTATGCGCACGCGCGTTGTACGGGTACAAACAGCATCGTTGCTGTGCAATGCTTCTAGCGACTAATCCATTCGCACAGCCGATCGCAAGGAGATTGACAGGAAGAAGGCGTTTGTGGGTGTCAACTGACCGTTTTCAGGGAGTGTTTGGAAAAATGCAGGCGTGTCCGGGCGTTTGCAGGGCGGGTGTCTGACGTCAATTCCGGGACCAAAAAGACTGAAGTGATCGCAAGGGCTGAGTAAGTCCAGAGCTACTCAGAAGCTGCAAAAAACTTTTTTGACCCGCTTGGCTGCACAAGTGTTCGCACACATGCAAAGGGAAAATACACTCCTCCGTGGGCGGCGACTATCTGATCGCTGCTCTGCAAAAAATAGCTAACGAACAATCAACTCGGAATGAGGACCATAGAGTGTAAGCTCCCATGGGGCAGGAACTGATGTGAATGGCGAAATAGTCTATGTAAAGCGCTGCAGAATATGTGTGCACTATGGGGGTAATTCTGAGTTGATCGCAGCAGCAAATTTGTTAGCAGTTGGGCAAAACCATGTGCACTGCAGGGGGGGGTCAGATATAACATTTGCAGAGAGAGTTAGATTTGGGTGGGTTATATTGTTTCTGTGCAGGGTAAATACTGGCTGCCTTATTTTTACACTGCAATTTAGATTTCAGTTTGAACACACCACACCCAAATCTAACTCTCTCTGCACATGTTATATCTACCCCCCCCTGCAGTGCACATGGGCCCTCATTCCGAGTTGTTCGCTCGCAAGGTGATTTTAGCAGAGTTGCTCACGCTAAGCCGCCGCCTACTGGGAGTGAATCTTAGCATCTTAAAATTGCGAACGAAGTAATCGCAATATTGCGATTACACACCTCGTAGCAGTTTCTGAGTAGCTTCAGACTTACTCGGCATCTGCGATCAGTTCAGTGCTTGTCGTTCCTGGTTTGACGTCACAAACACACCCAGCGTTCGCCCAGACACTCCCCCGTTTCTCCGGCCACTCCTGCGTTTTTTCCGGAAACGGTAGCGTTTTTTCCCACACGCCCATAAAACGGCCTGTTTCCGCCCAGTAACACCCATTTCCTGTCAATCACATTACGGTCGCCAGAACGATGAAAAAGCCGTGAGTAAAATTACTAAGTGCATAGCAAATTTACTTGGCGCAGTCGCAGTGCGGACATTGCGCATGCGCATTAAGCGGAAAATCGCTGCGATGCGAAGATTTTTTCCGAGCGAACAACTCGGAATGAGGGCCATGGTTTTGCCCAACTGCTAACAAATTTGCTGCTGCGATCAACTCAGAATTACCCCCTATATAAGTAACTGTTAATATTAAATACATAATGGCTTCACTGGGAAGGTGCATGGTCACAGAATAGTACCAATTTACATTACACTGTACAGTAATGTCTGTTTCTCTAGCATCCATAAGGGATATTGGGGACAGAAATAGTACGATGGGGTATAGACGGGTCCAAAGGAGTCAGTGCACTTTAAATTTCTTCCACTGGGTGTGCTGGCTCCTCCCCTCTATGCCTCCTCCTACAGCTCAGTTTAGAAAAAAGTGCCCTCAGGAGAGGATGCACACTCTGCAGCTCCAGAGTTTTTCTTCAATTTCTTTTAAACTTTTATTTCTTTCGGTATGCTGTTTGAGCAACAGCATACCTGCACCGTGGGAGTTAGGGGGGGAACGGTCACCGACCTCTTAAGGTGCAGAGCCGCTTCCCTGCTGCAGGACCACTGTCCTGAGGGGCTGTTTGTTCAGCGGGGCATGGCGCCTTGGCTGTCGCAGCCACAGCATGCTGCACACCCCTAACGCTGCCTGAAGGTGATCATCGGTGGTGAGTACCAACCGGGGCCCCCGGTAGTGGGGTCCCCCGGTTTACTGTGCGGCTGACAGCACGGGTGTGTCGAACGGGTCCCTCCTGGGAGGGACCCGCTATAGCCCCTGCGTGAGACTGGTTTTATTTAGGTAAGCCAAGCTTTTATGTGAGGTTTTTACTGCTTATGAGACATGGCCAGTATAAAAATACAGTAGTAGCTCCAATGCTATGGAGGGGGGCGGAGCTACACGAGAGCGGGCTCAGCAGCATTTTGGCACCTTCCTCTGCATAGCAGCAGCAGCCTCCACAGCTCCTCCAAATAGTCCCTGGATAACTGGTACCAGGTGTAGGGGGGGAGAGCCGCTATATTAGTGCACAGTAACAATCCCTCTTAGGGATTTTATCAGATTACAGTCTCACTGTTTTTACACAAACGCTGTCTCACTGGAGCTGTGCACAACGCTGGGTGCGTTGGGGTCCTCACTCCTGTGTCTCATCTCACATGCAATAGGGCAGGTTTGCATTATATCAATATCAGGCTGTATTGTATGTGTATTGTACCTGTTTTTCTGATTCACGTTGGTAAAACAGAAGTCATCCCGTCACAGTGTATGTAAGGCTAGATTCTCTCATAGTTCATCTGACTCCATATCATATGAGCAGTGTAGTCAGCCATCTCTGAATGCTGATAACAATGGGGGAGAATCCAGAACCCTCCTTGTTGGGGGCTATCAAAAGTATGATGTCTGATATGTCATCTCAGCTCACTGCAAATGCCAATAAGACTCAGGAACTGCAACAAGCAGTGGCAAGTCTAACTGTTAAACATCCCCCCTGTCTACTAAGGGTGCACATAAACGTGCTCTACCTGCACTACTCTCAGATACTGATGATGATATATAGGATACTGGGGATGATGTGGACCCCATAAGTGCGGATCTCACCCCCACCCAGGTTATTGAACTCCTCATAATGGCTATTAGGGATGTGTTAATGCTCCCCCTGGGGGATGCAACTACTCAGCAGTCATTTTTCCTCCCTCAAGAGGAACTAAAGGTCACATTTCCTGATTCCAAGGAATTGGATGACTTATTTAAAATAGCCTGGAAGAATCCAGATAACAAATATCAAGTGTCAAAAAGGTTTTGAATACTTTCCCCTTTGCCCCTGAAGGCAGAAAATTCTGAGAAGAGTCCTCTCCTTTCTAAAAAGGCAGTACTCCCTGCTCCAGGCTCCCTTACAGTAAAGGACCCGGCAGATAGGAAAATTGAGACCACTTTAAAATCTATTTACATTGCTGCAGGTGTTCCTCAAATGCCGGTCATTGCAGGTTGCTGGATGATACATGTATTCATTCCTTGGCTAATCAAATTAAGCAAGGTCTCTCAGGTGATATGACCGTAGTTAATACTGTTGCTTTCCTGACTCACATTCAGGACACGGCAAGAGTCCTTTGTGACTCCCTTAAAGAGATTGACACTATTAATGCTAGGACCACGGCTATGGCTGTGTCTGCACTCAGAGCCATATGGTTACGTCAGTGGATTGCTGATGCCAAATCCAAACGTAATGTGGAATCTCTTCCCTTCACAGGTGAATGGCTCTTTGGAGGTGACTTGGACGCATGGATTTCCAAAGCTATGGCTGGGAAGTCCACGTTTCTCCCTTCAGGGGCTCCACCTGCTAGACGTACCTATCCGGGACCGTCTACTCAGTCCTTTCAGTCCTCCAGATTTCGATCTAGGGCCAGAGGGGCCTCCAATGCAGCTAGAGGCTCCAGAGGAAAACCTAGAAAACCAGCCGTTGCTGGATCTCAGGACCAGAACACCAGTTCTGCTTCCACAAAAACTTCAGCATGATGGTGCCCACCCACCATGAGGAGATCTCATGGAGGCCCTCGGTTACGTCACTTCAGCCACATCTGAGATGGTTCCTGCCAAGATGCTTGTCTAAGGGACCTTATCTCTCAGGGTTACAAGCTGGAGTTCGACTGTACTCCTCCCCAACGATTTTTCAAATCAGGCTTACCAGCTTTGGAAAGTACGCGTGGTACGCTACTACTGGCCATAAACAAGTTGGTCCAGTCCCAGGTTTGTTGTTCCAGTACCACTCCTACAACAAGGACGGGGTTACTACTGCAGTCTGTTTGTAGTACCGAAACAGACGGGTCTGTGAGACCCATTCTGAATCTGAAGTCCTTGAATCCTCACCTGAAGGTTTTCAAATTCAAGATGGAATCTTTGATGGCGGTGATCGCAGGCCTGGAACAAGAGGAATTCCTAGTGTCCCTGGATATCAAGGACGCTTACCTACATATCCCAGTTTGGCCTCCTCATCAGGCCTATCTGAGGTTTGCCCTGCTGAACGATCACTGCCAGTTTTAAGCATTACCCTTCGGCCTGTCTACAGCTCCGAGGGTGTTCACGAAGGTGATGGCAGAAATGATGTTTCAGCTCAGGGTCCAGGGGGTCAATGTGATTCCATGCCTGGATGATCTCCTGATAAAACCAAGTTCCAGGGAGCTTCTATTGCTCCATATAGACCACACTATCCAACTTCTGTCTCACCACGGGTGGATCCTAAATCTGCAGAAGTCCCACCTGGAACCGTCTCAGCGGCTCCTGTTTCTGGGGATGGACTGGATACTGTAGCGCAGAAAGTGTTCCTCCCAGAGGAAAAAGCGAGAACACTCCGGGAAATGGTTTGCATGGTACTCAGACCTGCTCGAGTCTCCATTCATCTTTACATAAAATTATTGAGAAAGATGGTGGCCTCCTTTGAGGCGATACAGTATGGAAGGTTCCATGCCAGACCATTCCAATTGGACATCCTGAACAAGTGGTCCAGTTCCCATCTTCAGATGCGCCAGATCATTCAGCAATCACCCCAGGTCAGGATTTCACTCCTGTGTTGGCTACAGTCTTCCAACCTCCTGGAAGGCCGAAGCTTCGGGATTCAGGATTGGATCCTCCTCACGATGGATGCGAGTCTAAGAGGATGGGAAGCTGTCACCCAAGGGGTGCAGTTCCAGGGCAGGTGGTCTGCCCAAGAGGCCCTACTTCCAATCACCATTCTGGAACTTCGGGCTATCCACAATGCTCTGCTTCAGGCGTTTCACCTACTATGGGATCGGGCGATCCAGGTGCAGTCGTAAAACGCGACGGCGGTGGTGTACATCAATCAACAAGGAGGGACAAAAAGCAGGGCCTGCATGCGAGAAGTGTCAAGAATACTCCTCTGGGCAGAAAGAAATGCAAGAGTGCTGTCCGCAATCTTCATTCCGTGAGTGGACAACTGGGAGGCGGACTTCCTAAGTCACCACGACCTCCACCCGGGGGAGTTGGGACTACACTCTCGGGTGTTCCAACTGATCGTTGTCAGGTGGGGTTGCCCACAGATCGACTTGATGGCCTCTCATCTCAACAAGAAGCTTTAAACATAGAAACATAGAATTTGACGGCAGATAAGAACCATTTGGCCCATCTAGTCTGCCCCTTTTTTTTTATCCTTTAGGTAATCGCAACCCTTTTTGAACCTTAATTCTTTGTAAGGATATTCATATGCCTATCCCAAGCATGTTTAAATTGGTCTACAGTCTTAGCCTCTAAGCTTTGCTGCTATTGCTCACAAACCAGGGACCCTCAGGCGAGCACAGTGGATGCGCTGACTTCGCCTTGGCCTTACCAGCTGGTCTACCTGTTTCCTCAACTCCTCTGATCCCAAGGGTGCTCAAGCGGATCAGACATCAAAGAGTGGAAGCAATCTTGATTGCTCCGTATTGGCCCCGAAGAGCGTGCTACACTGCTCTCCAGGACTTGTGCGTAGCGGACCCTTGGCCTCTACCACTAAGAAGGGATCTTCTTCAACAAGGACCGTTCGTCTACCGGGACTTACGGCAGCTTCGTTTGACGGCATGGAAGTTGATCGGAACATCCTAGCTCACAAAGGGCTTGCCACTTTGGTGCAAGCCAGAAAACCTGTGACGTCAAAACACTATTATCATATCTGGCAGAGATATGTCTCGTGGTGCGAGGAACGCAAATATCCGATTACAGAATTCTACTTGGGAAGGTTCATCCATTTCCTGCAGGCTGGTGTGGATAAAGGCTTGCGTCTGGGATCCATTAAGATCCAGATTTCAGCTCTTTCCATCTGCTTTCAGAAGAAGTTGGCTCTCTTGCTGGAAGTTCAGACTTTCTTGCAAGGGTTGCTTCACATACAACCTCCTTTCGTGGCACCTTGGGATCTGGATATAATGTTACACTTTCTACAGTCCTCCTGGTTTGAATCTCTGACGATGGTAGAAGATAAGTACCTCACATGGAAAACGGTGATGTACTGGCCCTGGCTTCTGCTAGGCGTGTCTCAGAATTGGGGGCCTTGTCGTGCAAAAGTCCGTACTTGGGTGGTCATTCCGAGTTGTTCGCTCGTTGCCGATATTCGCTATGCTGCGATTTGTTGCTAAATGCGCAGCTTTGCTGTTGATCGTGCTGTTGATCGTGCGGCGCTTTTCAGTCACCCTGCTGATTGGTGAGTGATTGACAGGAAAGGGGCGTTTCTGGGTGGTAACTGAGCGTTTTCCGGGAGTGTGCTAAAAAACCCAGGCGTGCCAGGGAAAAACGCGGGTCTGGAGAAACGGGGGAGTGGCTGGCCGAACGCAGGGCATGTTTGTGACGTCAAACAAGGAACTAAATGGACCGAGCTGATCGCAATCTAGGAGTAGGTCTGGAGCTACTCAGAAACTGCAAGAAAATATTTAGTAGCAGTTCTGCTAATCTTTCGTTTGATATTCTGCTGAGCTAAGATACACTCCCAGAGGGCGGCGGCCTAGCGTGTGCAATGCTGCTAAAAGCAGCAAGCGAGCGATCAACTCGGAATGAGGGCCTTGGTCTTTTACGAGAACAGAGCGGAGCTCAGGACTAGACAGCAGTTCCTGTCGAAGGTGGTCTCCGTGTTCTGACACTGCTGCTCTTCCAGAGGCATTGGATGCAGTACGAACCTTGAACCACGAACCTTGAAAATCTATGTCAAGAGGACGGCTCGGATCAGAAAGACAGATTCCTTGTTCGTGCTGTATGATAAAGGGTTGCCATGCTTCAAAGCAGTCCATTGCTCGTTGGATTAGACTTACTGTCCAACAAGCCTATGCGTCGGCAGCCTTACCGGTTCCACAATCTCTGAAGGCCCACTCTACTAGATCGGTGGGTTCTTCCTGGGTGGCTGCCCGTGGAGTCTCGGCCCTGCAACTATGCCAAGCTGCTACCTGGTTGGGGACGAACACCTTTATGAAGTCCTAGAAATTTGATACCCTGACCAAAGAGGATACCCAGTTTGGGCAGGCGGTGCTGCAGTTGTCTCCTCACATTCCCGCCCGTTCTGGAAGCTTTGGGACATCCCCATCGTACTATTTCTGTCCCCAATATCCCTTATGGATGCTCGAGAAAATAGGATTTTAAATACCCACCAGTAAATACTTTTCTCATAGTCCATAAGGGATATTGGGCGCCCGCCCCTGTGCGGTGACTTTCTGCAGGTTCTCTGTTACGTGTTCCTGTTCAGCTGTTGCTGTTAATGTTGCCAGACTTTGCTGGCTAAGTTTTGTATTGGTGTGCTGGTGTTTAATCACTACACCTGTTGTTGTTATGTTCCTTCTCTCAAGTATGTCATTCTCCTTCGGGCACTGTTTTACCTATAACCGAGCTGTAGGAGGAGGAATAGAGGGGAGGAGCCAGCACACCCAGTGGAAGAAATTTAAAGTGCACTTGCTCCTTTGGACCGGTAGATTTACCTGTAGATATTTAAAATCCTATTTATTCACATAACACCACACAGTAGAGCCCCTTATACACGTTACACTATGGTTGAGCCCCTTATACTCATTACACCATGGTAGAGCTGCTATGGAAGTAGCTGTATCTAACTATTTACTTGTTTAAATCTAATAAATTAAAAACACTATCGGCGGGATGTAATGCTGCCGAGGTCAGCGGCCATGCGGGATGCCGGCTAAACTTGGACTATTTTTAAAGGGGCAATCACTTACAAGGCAAAACCATGCCTTGTAAGTGATTGCCCCTTAAATGGCAGAGTTTGGCCGGCATCCCGCGCAGCCGCCAAACTCGGGCAACTTTTCATCCCGCCGTACATATGCCCAGACTGAAATGAAAATAAAGCCCCAGATGTTACTGTCTACAGACCTGATAAACCCCAAATTTCTGAATGAAAATAATGCCCAAAACTGCCCCCCCCCCCCCCCCCCCAATCTGCTAATCCCACAATGCCTCAAGGAAAATAATACCCTAGAACTGCCATCCAAGACTTGATAATCCCACTATGCTTCAATGAATATAATGTCCCAGAATTGCCTGAGGGGCAGAGAGAGGTGAAACATACAGTAGCACCCTGAGGGACAGAGAGAGCTGCACCGCAGCAGCCTGAGGGGCAGAGAGAGCTGTACCGCAGCAGCCTGAGAGGCAGAGAGAGCTGATCCGCAGCAGCCTGAGAGGCAGAGAGAGCTGATCCGCAGCAGCCAGAGGGGCAGAGAGAGCTGATCCGCAGCAGCCTGAGAGGCAGAGAGAGCTGATCCGCAGCAGCCAGAGGGGCAGAGAGAACTGTACCGCAGCAGCCTGAGAGGCAGAGAGAGCTGATCCGCAGCAGCCAGAGGGGCAGAGAGAGCTGTACCGCAGCAGCCTGAGGGGCAGAGAGAGCTGTACCGCAGCAGCCTGAGAGGCAGAGAGAGCTGATCCGCAGCAGCCTGAGAGGCAGAGAGAGCTGATCCGCAGCAGCCAGAGGGGCAGAGAGAGCTGTACCGCAGCAGCCTGAGGGGCAGAGAGAGCTGTACCGCAGCAGCCTGAGAGGCAGAGAGAGCTGATCCGCAGCAGCCTGAGAGGCAGAGAGAGCTGATCCGCAGCAGCCAGAGGGGCAGAGAGAGCTGATCCGCAGCAGCCTGAGAGGCAGAGAGAGCTGATCCGCAGCAGCCAGAGGGGCAGAGAGAACTGTACCGCAGCAGCCTGAGAGGCAGAGAGAGCTGATCCGCAGCAGCCAGAGGGGCAGAGAGAGCTGCACCGCAGCAGCCTGAGAGGCAGAGAGCTGTGCTGCAGCAACCTGAGAGACCATGGGGCAGATGTATTAAGCCTGGAGAAGGCATAAAGAAGTGATAAAGCGGTGTTAAGAAGGCGATAACGCACTAGCCAATCAGCTCCAATATGTAAATTGATAGTTATGAGCTGATTGGTTGGTGCGTTATCACCTTGCACTTATCACCTGCTTTATCACTTCTTTATGCATTCTCCAGGCTTAATACATCAGAGTGAGGTGCTGCAGCTTCTAATGCAGAGATAGGTGCTGCAGCAGCAGCTGGGGCAAAGAGAGGTGTTGCAGCATCAATGTAGAGAGAGGTGATACAGCAGCCAGGGCTGAAAGAGGTTCTGTAACCCTGCTGCACAACTACAAGCAGACAGTGAGACATATAAAGAAGGCGGGCAGAGCTCTGGCATGTGCCAGCTGTCAGTGTCTCCTGCTGTCGCCTCTGGCCTGCCCTGTTCCATACCTGTTTCTCCTCCTCCTGCTCTGTGGCTGCCAGTATAGTGGCCCACAGGAGGGGCGGGGGGAGGGGGGCGGGGCTGCAGCGGCATGCCCTCTAATTTTTTTGGCACCCAGAGCTCGTGGTGCCACCCTCGATACACCCCTGCTCATGCGTATGCAATGCGAATGCTACACATGCGCAGTCCTTTGATAATCACTCCACTTGCGATTTCTCTGAATAGTGATCCATGCTGATTTAGGCCCAATGTTACCTGATGATGAATGTAATAATAATATACATATATTCTGTTCGTGCTTCTCTTCTGTCTTTTGTCTGGTTTGTAACGACCTAGGCACAACATTTGGAAGGGCAATGCGATTAAAAGCATTGCCTTTTAAATTTTGGGCTTAAACACACCAGGAAGGGCGGGCTTTCACAAGCCATCACTTACTAGGTACTGTATGTAGCAAACAAGTGTCGTACAAAATATGTAAGAGGTATACACAGGATGCGCAGGTGGAGCAGACAAGAAAACAGGAGGAGTGAGGGACCTGCTCATGAGAGATTTGTAGAATGGATGTGGAGCAGTGAGAGAGGACAGTCAGTCCTGTGATGGCATTCAGAGGCCCCCATTTATCAAGCCTTGGAGAGTGCTATATAGCACGGTGGTAAAGTACCAACCAATCAGCTCCTAACTGCCATGTTACAGGCTGTGTTTGAAAAATTACAATTAGGAGCTGGTTGGTTAGTACTTGATCACCGCGCTATTTATCAATCTCCAAGGCTTGATAAATCTGGGCCAGAATGGATTAAGACAGGGATAGATGCAGGGCTGTATAATCCATGGCCGGCTCCTAGGCTTTGAGGTATTGTGGGCCCCTTCCGGCACTTCAATCTTTCACCCCACTAAAGCTGACGTTCAGTATTCACACGGACACTGGTACCAAATTGAAACAAATTTTGCTGACTTCTTTTCTCACAGCGCAATCATTCTTCCTTTTCTTTTTCTCTTTTGAAATAGCGCTAGTTCCCTATTGGTCCACTCCCCCCCCCCCCCAGAACACACCATTGCCTCAAAACAAACCTCAGTTGACTGTGAGTGTGCCTTGCTACGGCGCAGAGTGCAAAGTCCCTCTAACCATTGGGACCTAGGGCGGAGGTAACAGTGCCTCAGCAAAGAAAATAATATTTGACAGGCCCCTAGTCCCTGCAGGGCCCCTAGGTTTCAGCCTAGCAGCTAAATGGATGCTACAGCCCTGGATAGATGAGTCCAGCCAGGAGTTGGAGAGCACACTATTTAGTAAAAGTGGCAGGAGGTTATGTACAGATGGTGCGTGTTATAGTGAGAGAAACCACAAGATATAGTGCCGCTGACATGGTGCATCACGTAGCACTGACATGCAACGGTGGAGCTGGGTAACTGGGGGGCACTCAGGATTACCCATCGTGTCCTGTACTTACCCGGGAGCCCTGCTCAGGATCATCCTTATTATCTTACAGTGCATTGTGCCTCATGTAAACTAGCACAGTTATTGTTCCGGTAAATAAAATCATTCTGCATTACATGAGTCACCTGGCTTTTTCTTGTATGATTTGTAACTGTTTAATACTCTAGTTCTGTCTAGTAACCACAGCGCTGCAGGTGATAGTGATTTAGGTGATTATCCTATTAGTCCTTTCCTCATGTGTAGGCATATATCCTAAATACTGTAAAACATGCCTCATTGCCTCCTCTTCATTGACTCATGAGCTTCTCTCCAGTGTCACCCCCCTTCTCTTTGAAATATAAACCATCCCGCTTTGTTGATGTTGCTCCAGGTGACTTTATCTCACTCTGTTCATTCTCAAGACTGTCAAACGTCTTTCCGGCAGCTCCACCAGAACAATGTAGATCTGGTGGGCTGCAATTCCTTCATCCCTGAATCACCAGCTCCTGTATTGTGCGTTGCAAGTGGGGGCCTGTGCAAGTCATCAGCTTGCTGTATGTGTCTGTCGGAAGAGGTTGAGGATAAGACCATTGCATCATCCTTCCTCTGAATCTATGATTACATGTAAGAGGTGGTAAAGCTGCCAGATGCTAATGACTGATAGTCGTACAAGTCTTTCAATGGGATAATAATTAACTTCAAACATGAAACTTGTTAGAGATGAGTCAGTTATTCTAAGTGGATGTCTGGGTTATAGTTTATGGCGTAGAGTGTTTCATTTATAGGGGGGAATTCAAAAAGCCACGATAACTCGTTTACAGGGGTTGGCGTGGCTAAATGCAATTTAGGGTCGAATTCAGGCCTGATCGCGCTGGCAGGGAGCTACTCGTCGCCGTTAAGGTAGCAGCGGCTGCGTGTTACGTGACATCAAACAGTCGCTGCGGCCCGCCCCCACACCTGCATTGCCCGGACCATGTTCCTAAAACGGCGGGCAAATGCCGTCAGCCCACCCAGTGACCGCCTCTGCCTGTCAATCAGGCAGAGGCGATCGCAGGGCTGAGACAGCCGTCGGCTGTCTGGCATGCGCCGGCGCACTGCGGCACCATCGCATGTGCAGTTCAGACCTGATCGGCTGCTGTGCGAAAGCGCACAGCACCGATCAGGTCTGAATTAGCCGTCTCTGTAATATACAATATATAATATTGAGTACATATGTAAATAATATATGGTGCTCGGTAAACTATTAGTACAGCATTAGGTATTCACTAGAACCACATAGCAGTGCTTGATACGCAATATTTTAAGCTTATTGAGATATGTAATTAATATAGGAGAACAGTAAGTATACACTGAAGAATTAAATAGTTATACCAAATAAGAAACAAGCCGGATTGTGAAACAATGCAAACAATGGCTGCGCCGAGTGATTATCCCATGTACAAAGCATTGACACATTGAGCTGAGTGACTGTGAATACACAGATAATGAAGATTCATGTCCTCAGGAAACCTACTGCCAGGGACTGTTCTGCAGACTTACAATTGGCAGCAATAAACTAGGATTTAAGGTCCTTATTTCCTGATTTTCTGGATACTATTATTTTCCATAAAATGAAACAATGGGGACTTATTACGTCTATTAATAAATCTTGCAGTGTTGTACCAATAGTGGATCCATTCTGAATGACCGCAGCAGAGACTACGGCCCATGAGTAGGATTCTGAGTTGGATCCATTTACCACCTTGTGCTTATGCGAGTACCAGTGGCGGAACTAGCGAGCGGTGGGCCCAGGTGCGACAAAATGCTTTGGGCCCCCCATCCCATCCAAGTCACCCCTGGAGAGGATCTGGTGAGGGGGATCTGCTCAGGGCCAGAGAAATGGATACTTAGACAGTGCCATAACTAGACATTTTAGCACTGTGTGCAAGAAATGGCATTGGAGCCCCACCCCTGCATGCAAAACAGGGGCAGTACGAGCCGTAGGCGTGCACAAAAATACATAGTGGCGTGGCTTCATGGGGAAGGGGTGTGGCCACAAAATAATACCAATTCATAAAACGGTGCACAGTAGTCTCCATTATTCAAATTACGCCGCACAGTAGCACCACTACACCAGGTAGAGACCCTTTTACACCTTACGGCAGACAGATTCCTCTTTTTACACATTACGGCAGACAGCGTCCCCTTTTTACACATAGCGGCAGACAGTGTGCACTTTTTACAAATAACGGCAGACAGCGTGCCCTTGTTAAACATAGCGGCAGACAGCGTACCCTTGTTACACATAGGGGCAGACAGCGCACACTTTTTACACATAACGGCAGACAGCGTGCCCTTGTTACACATAGGGGCAGACAGCGCACACTTTTTACACATAACGGCAGACAGCGTGCCCTTGTTAAACATAGCGGCAGACAGCGTACACTTTTTACACATAACGGCAGACAGCGCGCCCTTTTTACACATAACGGCAGACAGTGTGCCATTGTTAAACATAGCGGCAGACATCGTACCCTTTTTACACATAACGGCAGACAGCGTGCCCTTGTTACACATAGCGGCAGACAGCGTGCACTTTTTACAAATAACGGCAGATAGCGTACACTTTTTACAAATAACGGCAGACAACGTGCCCTTGTTAAACATAGCGGCAGACAGCGTACCCTTTTTACACATAATGGCAGACAGCGTGCCCTTGTTACACATAGCGACAGACAGCGCACACTTTTTACACATAACGTCAGACAGCGTGCCCTTTTTACACATAACGGTAGACAGGGTGCCCTTTTTACACATAACGGCAGACAGCGTCCCCTTTTTATTCATTACGGCAGACAGCATACACTTTTTACAAATAACGGCAGACAGCGTGCCCTTGTTAAACATAGCGGCAGACATCGTACCCTTTTTACACATAACGGCAGACAGCGTGCCCTTGTTACACATAGCGTCAGACAGCGTACACTTTTTACACATAATGGCAGACAGCGTGCCCTTGTTAAACATAGCGGCAGACAGCGTACACTTTTTACACATAACGGCAGACAGCGTGCCCTTGTTAAACATAGCGGCAGACAGCGTACACTTTTTACACATAACGGCAGACAGCGTGCCCTTTTTACACATAACGGCAGACAGCGTCCCCTTTTTACACATTACGGCAGACAGCGTGCCCTTTTTACACATTACGGCAGACAGCGTGCCCTTTTTACACATAACGGCAGACACCGTCCCCTTTTTACACACTACGGCAGACAGCGTGCCCTTGTTACACATTACGGCAGACAGCGTGCCCTTGTTACACATTACGGCAGACAGCATCCCCCTTTTTACACATTGCGGCAGGCAGATTCCCCCTTTTTACACATTGCGGCAGACAGTCCCCCTTTTTGTAGAAGGAAGGAAAGAAAGAAAGAAAGAAAGAAAGAAAGAAAGAATTATACTTACCCTCTCCGCTGGCTCAGGCTCCTCGGTGCAGCTTCTGGTCACGATTCCCGGGCAGGAGAGAAGGAGGAGGAGGGAGGTGGAGGAGGGAGCCGCAGCAGCGCTTTACTACTGGTTGAGGCGCTGCTGCTGCTGGCCCTCTGCTTCACTATAGGCTGTTCTCGGAAGACAGCCTATAGTGAAGCAGAGGGCCAGCAGCAGCGCCTCAACCAGTAGTACAGCGCTGCTGCGGCTCCCTCCTCCACCTCTCTCCTCCTCCTTCTCCTCTGTACGGCTGCGATCCGCTCTGTCCGGGCGGCTGTGTGCTGCAGAAGCGGTTGCCCGCAGCACACAGCGGCATGTAATGAGTCAGTTTGACTCATTACATGCTTTGGGCCCCTGGACAGTGGCGGGCCCCAGTGCAACGCACTGGTTGCACTGGCGGTAGTTCCGCCTCTGGCGAGTACCCACACCTCTATGTAAGTGTTATTCCACCGTCATGCATATGAAGACGGACTGATACACGCTTACTGGTTTTCCCTCCGCAGCTATTGTTATTGGTGTGGGGACTTAAGATGGGTACACACCTCTGCGATCACTTGGCTGATCGAGTTAAACGCTCCTGAGCGGGCGTGTGGTGTGTACCCGGCATGACCCCCTGTGACCCTGTACACCCTGAGCTAGGAATAGCCCAGTGTGTACAGTCCTACAGTATATGGGATCAAGAGGTCAGCATATAAAATATTAAACAGAACATAAAATGCGACCTTCCGACCCGGCAATTGCAGCAGTGGTGCAGGAGAGTTTTAATCTGGTTGCTGGCTATCGCTCCTGCATACATACCTATACTGTGGTTGGCTCGAACACCCAATATCGCGTGACTGGGCCAAGGATTCTATAGGGATGTACCCAGCTTTACACCCACCCCATTCTGATGACACTCTCACAAATAGGATCAGTTCCTTGCGTTCGCACGGGAACCGCCCAGAAACGCCCA
Organism: Pseudophryne corroboree; assembly: GCF_028390025.1. Lineage (NCBI taxonomy): Eukaryota > Metazoa > Chordata > Amphibia > Anura > Myobatrachidae > Pseudophryne > Pseudophryne corroboree. The sequence goes on along the minus strand of NC_086453.1, from coordinate 326,295,551 downwards.
ATTCTTGCAAAAAGACATCCGTCAAGAGTTGGATCAATCCGTCTGTATGCATATGCATGGCACAGCGCATGAACTATCTGCCGGAGTTGAGAACCACTGGCCTGGAATATTAAAATAGAGAATAGAAGCCATCCTAGTTGTGCAAGAATCACCAGAGCTTTCCGAGTGTGCAGACAGACCAGAGACTTAAGGGGCCCATACACCAGGTATCTATCAGGACATTTCCCTGTTCTGCTGATGCCCCGGGTCGGGTCACCGGTAGAATTCAACATGTTTTTCGATTCACAGACCCAAAAATGGTTGGAATGGACAAATCTGGGATTTTTAACATGTAGGATATTGCTGATCAACCAAGAAATCATCGATCCAGCCGAGTCTAGCGATCATCGAATCAGATCAAAATCAGGAAATCGGGGAATTGCTGGATAGATGTACAACCTACATTATGCAGCATCAGAGGTCAAGTTAGTATCCATCAACGACTTTCTACTTGATGCCAATTGCTCAGTCATGGAATATTACATAAAGACTGCATTAATGGGAACAAATAATCCAATGTGTTTAAAAATGTTAAAATCTAAATCTTGAAAGAAGGACAGCTCAATTATATTAGCAACTAGATGTTCGAAAGTTAACATACATGTGCTAAATTAACATACATGTGCTAAATAAAATATTGGAAGGCGATCTGGACACTTGGTGTCGGTGAAAATGCCCGGACTGTGACTGGACTGTGTGAGGCTATTTACAGAGTAAACCAATAAATGTAATCCCATGTGATCAGTCAGAACCAATCGGGAAGCCTGTTTTGTAAAATGTTGGTTTATGATTTAACATATATCACAGCATGGTGATGTCACAGAATTAGTACACAGGACCGATTAGGTCAGAGCGTGACTGATTAGACCACGAGGCTGTCAGTGTCAGGCCCCTTTATATTGTGTGCTGTACCTTGTTTATGTTAGTTTTTGGTGAGTATTTCATGGCAGCCTATCATATTTATTATAGGTGTGTTTATGTCATTTATATTAGTGTCTGACAGCCATTCTAGTTCTCTTGCTTTTGTTGTACACCAACAAATGCATAAATGTTTCATGTTCAATGTTGTCCATTCTTGTTGACCGTCACCATAATAACTCTAAGTAATACATTTCATCTTAAATATAAATAATAAAAATTGGATTTCATTTTAAGCCAAAACCTGTTTGTCACATAATTTATTTTACAAGCTAAGTTGTACATAAACATTATATATTATAATTAAAGGGGTATAACCAGAGTAGTATCATCTGTTCACACTGAGGACTCTTTCAATACCTGGAAGGGGGGGGGAGGGGGGTCCATGTACATAAATCGCCAAGAACCATAGGAAGATTTGGAGGTGCTGGACCTGGCTGCTTCTAGAACATGGTTTCACTGTGCATGTGGTGATCCCCATAAGATCATGGCGGGGACTTTGGGAGATCATTGCCAGGCCCCCTCTCCTCCTGGCGCCATGGTCTCCTCACCCACTTCCTGAGAGCAGTGTCAGACTGGGGCATGAAGGGCCCACCGGGAGAATGCAGTGGTAGGGGCCCATACTTAAGGGGTTTGGCCAGTTACGAGGGGCTGAGACCAGCTCCCACAGAGACTTTGGCAGCCATTAGAGACCATGAGGTCTACATGCAAAGCATACCCTCCAACATAACCCGCTCCATTAGGTACAAAATGCTCTGTTCTTGGACTTCCTTGCCAGTGGCAGTTGCAGCGCAGTCCAAAATTCAAATAGGGGAGCCGCAACAACTGCCAGTGAGTCCTGGCTAGTGATGTTTGGCAGTTTTTGGGGTGGCAGTTGGAGTGGCTCCCCTAGTTGAACTTTGGACTGTGCTGCAGCCCCACCTCTGTAACGGCCACTGGCAAGGAAGTCCAGGAACATAGCATTTTATACCTAATGGAATGGGGGTCATGTTGTATATTTTTTTTGAGTGAACTCTCTAGAACCTGACATTAGAACTCTCTAGAATAGTCACAATTATTTCATAACTAACTATATAGAGGCTGTCACCTGTGGCCAATTCAGATGTTTTGTACCTGGTTTTATAACAAACAGCAGAGATAAAGCAAATTTGATTTATTGTTTGTCCCGTTATCTACTTAATGTGACGGTGAAAGGTCCACTTAACCGTCTCCAATCATGCACATAGACAGCAGGTTGTTTGGCTCCAAATGAAATCAGTTTATTAAGCCATTAAACTAATCCATGTAAATTGTCTAGTCAAAGTCAATAAGGACTGTCTCCCTTCCACTATCAGTTGTCTGGTAATGTGTAGTTCTCATGCAAACGTTCATTTATTAGTGTTTTATAATGATGTTGCTGCAAGAGATATGGGCTAATGCTATTCCCCCTATGCTCTTTCTTCTGCTGCAAACCTGTGGATCTGCTGTTATAGTGTTCTAATTGCCTACCCTGTATCATCGGCCATTGGCGGTCATTCCGAGTGGTTCGCTCGCTAGCTACTTTTAGCAGCAATGCAAACGCAAAGCCGCCGCCCTCTGGGAGTGTATTTTAGCATAGCAGAATTGCTAACGAAAGATTAGCAATTCTGCTATTAAGTATTTCCTTGCAGTTTCTGAGTAGCTCCAGACCTACTCCTAGATTGCGATCACCTCAGTCTGTTTAGTTCCTGGTTTGACGTCACAAACACGCCCAGCGTCTGGCCAGCCACTCTCCCGTTTCTCCAGCCACTCCTGCGTTTTCTGCTGGCACGCCTGCGTTTTTTAGCACACTCCCGGAAAACGCTCAGTTACCACCCAGAAACACCCACTTCCTGATAATCATTCTCCGATCAACAGAGCGACTGAAAAGCTTTGTTCGGCCGTGAGTAAAATAGCATAGTTTTGTGTGAAATTGCTTAGCGCGTGCGCCCTGCGGTGCATACACATGCGCAGAACTGCCAGATTTTAGCCTATTAGCAATTCTGCTAAAAATAGCAGTGAGCGAACAACTCGGAATGACCCCATTGGTGGAAGCGACTTCATATCTCAGCGATGACACAAGTGACCACATAAACTGAATATATTTGATTCAGTCCACAAAACATAAGCCTCATATGTGCGACAGGGAACATACTGGTAACATGGGGATAATTCAATTGGATGTGAATGACACTATGGGGTAATTCAGGCCTGATCGCTAGCAGGCGATTTTTGCACTGCTGCGATCAGATAGTCGCCGCCTACAGAGGAGTGTATTTTTGCTGTGCAAGTGTGCGATCGCATGTGTAGCAGAGCTGCACAAACTGATCTTGTGCAGTCTCTGCGCAGCCCAGGACTTACTCAGCCGCTGCGAACACTTCAGCCTGACCGGATTTGACGTCAGACACCCGCTCTGAAAACACTTGGACATGCCGGCGTTTTTCCTGACACTCCCTGAAAACAGTCAGTTACCACCCACAAACGCCCTCTTCCTGTCAGTCACCTTGCGATCGCCCGTGCGATAGCTTTTTTCGCACCACCCCGCCGCTATGCATCGATCCCCGTTGCTGAGGTCCGTCGCGCCTGTGCATTACAGTGCATACGCATGCGCAGTTCGGCTGGGAACGGTAACCTGTGTCGAGCGCAGCAGTAGCGAGCGAGGCACCTTGCCGAAGATGAGAGGGGACACGGTGCACTAATTGAGATTCCCCGTCACTTTCCGAAGAAAACGACACCAAAAAAACAGTGAAAAAACTCATGTCGACCCTTTTTCATGTCGACCTATGTCGACCTAGTGACCATATCGACCTACTGCATATTGACCAATAGTGGTTGACCTAATGACCCATACCCAAGGCAGAAACCATCTCAGAGTAGAAGCTCTATTATGTACGGTAATAGTATGATGGAGGTCAGCCATATTACACACTCCACAGTTGTCAAAGTTTTCGCTGGATAGAGTTAAGTTTTCTTGCCCAAAAAGGGGTGTGATTGAGCAGATTAGGGCATTACCCCTGTAGTGGTTCAAAAAGTGTGGGTACTATGGGGCCGAAGCAGGGGCATGTTAAGAGAAGAGCGGGCCTGATTTCAGCCTCTGTTGTGGGCCCGCTCCTCTCCGGCAGCAAGTAGACTCTGGCATAATGTGCAGGTCTCCGGGAACATGGCGCCCGCGCCTTGTTAACGGGGGACATCATCAGTGCGCATGAGTAAATCACTCGGAAATGGCCATTTTCTAAGTGGTTTGTGCCCTCATTGAAGGGATGCTGCCTCGGGACTCCGGAGGGGTAAGTATACTCTATGGGTGCAGTGTGGCCTGTGTGCACACTGCACTCATAGAAACGCCTATGGGCCGGAGGGTGAAGGAGACAAAATCAATTTCATTTAATTGTCTACTGAGGTCTCAGCTCTGGACAGCGGAGTATGTGCTTGATCCCCCTCCCATGTTAAAAAGACCAGAACAGGAGTCTCTGGAAAGACTGACACTTGTTTCAGTGGGGTCCGGTGGTTGCTTGTTACACTATGTCAGGCATTCCCAACCTCGGTCCTAAAGGCACAATAACAGTGCAGGTTTTAGTGATATCCAGGCTTTAGCACAGATGGTTACATCAAAATAACTGAGCCACTAATTAAGTCATCTATGCTCAAGCAGGGATATCACTAAAACCTGGACTGTTAGTGTGCTTTGAGGACCGAGCTTGGGAATGACTTGAATTATTCCAATTTTCCCATTGGTAAAGTCATGTGTTGTGCAAATGCAGTTTCACTTCATAGAGCTGTAAATAAACACAAATGATTTGCACAAATGAACATAAATAAATAATATTGTTAGCTGGAGTCTGTTCTTTTGACCCACCAGCTAATATCTGAGGAAGTGAACAACTGGCTCACGAAACGCGGTGGAAGCGTGTTTTTTTTTTTACATTATCAGTACTTTCCATGAACTTTGCTAGAATGGGTATAGTTTTATAGTTGTATTACTGAAGCTGCAGATAAGAAACTTTGTTTTAATAGGTTTCGGTCGAGATCCTGGCTGTTGGGATCCCATCAGCTGAAATGCTAACGCCGGAATCACGACAGTCGTCAGAACACCAACGCCGGAATCCAGAAAAGGTCAGGATCCCAATGCAGAAATCCTGAAGGTAAGTATAGCCGGGACGACAAGGGTTTGGCTGCCAGTGTGTGGGGGGCAGGTTAGATTTAGACATCACCTGGGGGGGAGGGTATGGGGAGTGGATATCATTTAGGCATTAAGGGGGAGGGTTAGGGTTAGGCAGCGCTAAGTGGGAGGGTTTGGTTTAGGCGCTAACCAGAGGTGTTAGGGTTAGGCACTGAGGGGGGAGGTTGGGGTTAGGCTGTGGTAAGGGAGGGTTAGGGTTAGGGGGGGTAGGGAGGGAAGTTCGAAGCCTTAATTTACCCTAACCCTATCGGGATCTTCAACATAGGGATGCATAGGGATGCTGGCATTGATATTCTGACTGCCAGGATCTCATACCCATCCCGCTATTATTAGTATCTTTAAGAAAAATATAAAAATATCTAGTTTATATATTCATTTAACAACTGAGTAGTGTTTTTATTCTGCATTTGGATTATGGGCCCTCATTCGTTCGCTCGCAAGCTGCTTTTAGCAGCTTTGCACACGCTAAGCCGCCGCCTACTGGGAGTGAATCTTAGCTTCTTAAAATTGCGAACGAAAGATTCGCAATATTGCGATAAGACATCTCTGTGCAGTTTCTGAGTAGCTCGACACTTACTCTGCCAGTGCGATCAGTTCAGTGCTTGTCGTTCCTGGTTTGACGTCACAAACACACCCAGCGTTCGCCCAGACACTCCTCCGTTTCTCCAGCCACTCCCGCGTTTTTCCCAGAAACGGTAGCGTTTTTCTCCCCACACGCCCATAAAACGGCCTGTTTCCGCCCAGTAACACCCACTTCCTGTCAATCTCACTCCGATCGCCTGAGCGATGAAAAAGCTGTGAGTAAAAATCCAAACTTCTTAGCAAATTTACTTGGCGCAGTCGCAGTGCGGACATTGCGCATGCGCACTAAGTGGGAAATCGCTGCAATGCGAAGAAATTTTCCGAGCGAACAACTCGGAATGAGGGCCATCATACGATCCAGTGAACATCATACACCATTTGTGACAAAGGCCCAGCAGGAGGCGCTACCCCGTGAAGTTGATGGTCCACCTAATTGCAATGAGCAATTATTAATTGTAATTATTCACGATTTACAACCATTTGTGAACGTTTCACACATTTTTTTTTATTTATATACTGTTCTTATTATGCCCTACAGTAGGTCTGTCCCACCTCAGGCACCTAGGAATTTATTCTATGTTACACCTCATTGTTTTATAAATTGTATTAAAGCCATGGCTTTTGTATAAGGCCTCTGTGTAAAGTCAGAGCTTTGAGTATACTGTCTAATATGAGGTCCCTGTACCTATGATTCATGCATCAATTATTTCTGTACTCCCAGGTTAGACAAATGGAGGCACTTTAGTCTTTCCTGTTATTTTATGATAGTGTCTGTGGTCTATTTATATCCTGTAGATATGGATTGCAGACCTAAGCATCTGTGGTGTGTTTAGATTTAAGCTATTACTGTAGCTCTTATTTATATGTCTTTTGACCTTCCGTAAACCAATTAAAAGGAATTTCTCAGTTGCCAGGGGAATGCTGTCTTTCCTTAACTGGTTTGTTCTGTGATTTATCATGTAGCATAACCAAACACAAGTTGTCTTTTAGAAAACACAGGGGGTACTTTCTCTATACATATAGAAGACTGATTGGTGTAGAGTGCTGGATACAGAGGGAACATTCCGAGTTGATCGCTAGCTGCGGTTGTTCGCAGCGCAGTGATCAGGCAAAAAAATCAGCACTTCTGCGCATGCGTACGGGCCGCAGTACGCACGCGCCAAGTACTTTCACACAAAACTATGCAGTTTTAATTTACACAACGCAGGTGTGTCAGGTAAAAACGCAGGCGTGCCTGGGGAAATGGGGGAGTGGCTGGCCGAACGCAGGGCGTGTTTGAGACGTCAAAGCAGGAACTAAACTGTCTGCAGTGATCGCAAGGTAGGAGTAGGTTTGGAGCTGCTCGGAAACTGCATGAACATTTTTACGAGCAGTTCTGCTAATCTTTCGTTCGCACTTCTGCTAAGCTAAGATACACTCCCAGAGGGCGGCGGCCTAGCGTGTGCAATGCTGCTAAAAGCAGCTAGCGAGCTATCAACTCGGAATGAGGGCCCATGAGGGCTAGATGCATTATCACTTGGAGAGTGATAAAACGGAGAAAGAAAAAGTGCCAGCCAATCAGCTCATAACTGTCATGTCACAGGCTGTATTTGAAAATGACAGTTTGGAGCTGATTGGCTGGTCCTTTTTTACTCTCCATTTTATCACTTTCCAAATGGTGATGCATCTGGCCCTTAAACTTTAATGGTAAATTAGCGAATTCTCACATAGGGGTATATTCAATTAGGGTCGAAAGCTGCCATCTGTCGAAAAGGCGACAGTTTTCGACTTTTTAAGGTCGAATCGTGATTCGACCTATTCAGTCCCCGCTATTTTTATTCGACAAGTCGGAGGATTCGACTTGTCGAATAGTACGTGAATCGGAGGTATAGCTGCCGATTCACGTACTTTTGAGGGAAACGGGGACAAATTTGACAGGATTTGGCCCCGTTTCCAACCATCTCAGTCCGACATAAAAAAAACATCGGACTGAGATGAGGGACCTTAGAGGAGGAGAGGGGGGACAGCCGTGGGCAGACGGAGGAGGGCAGCGCTACAGCACAGCGCTGCAGGAGGATGTGTCACAGCCGCGCCGCTCACGGCAGCATCCACTCGGCTCCAGCAAGTGAGGTCACGCTTGCTGGAGCCGGGTGAACACTGCCGTTAGGTCTGGCGGCAGTGAGACATCCTTCTGCAGCGCTGCGCTCCCCCATCTGCCCACGTCTCTACCCCCTCTCCTCCGCTCACAGGTCTCATCTCAATTCGACTTTTTTCATCTCAATTCGTCTTTTTTTAAAGTCGAATTGAGATGGGATTGAATAGGGGTTGTCGGATCCATTCCGACAAATGCATGTCGGAATGGATCCGACCCTAATTGAATATACCCCATAATGATTAATTGATGATATTTGGCCTCTATTGATTTGCAAATAACAATCCCATATCGATCTAAAAGATCAATACGTTGTTTCTGAGCCGGCAATAGAGATAGGAGACCGACGTGGCAACCAAAGTCTATAATGATTCTGATTTCACGCGATTCAGGGAGGGAGGCCATATTTCTGGGACAGCGGGCTGGGAGTGAGGAAGCTCTGCACCTCCCCCAACCACAAATATAATCAAGAAGAAGGATATGGAGAGGAGGGGGGGGGGGGTGGCGGGGGAGAAAGAGAGAGATCATCAGTGTATCTATAATGGGTGCAGGGTCCAGGAGGGCCTATACCTCAAACCCTGCACCCATTTCTTCAATACTCACTTTCCGGAGTCCCGCAGAGCCATTTTCAGACAGATCTGCACATGCGCAGTAAACTCTAGCACGGCGGCAGAATCTACAAATGTTTAGTGCAGCGCTGCCGGCTAGGGAGGAGGGGGCACGCAGAGCTGGCCCTAACCAATATGATGCTCTAGGCAAGATTTTGGTTGGTGCCCCCTTGCACAGACGCTAGTTCTGCCTCTGACCCTGCACCCCTTTCCCAGCACCATCACCCCTCACCCATAGCAGTCCTCATTTTGGTGCTCCTTCCCCCTATAATGTATTTTAAATAGGAACAGTGTGCACATCCGGTGCGCAGCACAAAACGGGGGGTGTTCTTGCTGGGAAGGGGCATGGTCACACAATAATACCCCCAGTTGAAATTACACCACACAGTACTACAACTTTATTCACATGATGTCATGTAATAGTGTCTCTTATTCACATTACATCACACAGTAATACCACGTTACTCCTCACAGTAGTGCCCCTTATTCACATTACACCACAGCATATTGCATACCCTTCAACATTTTACACATAAAAATTGGTACAAATCCGAAAAAGAGGCGTGGCTACGGGTAAAGCAGTAAGCCCTTTCTATACATTATGCCAGAAAGTACTGTAGTACCCCTTATACACATAATGCCGCACATTAGTAATGCATTTTGCATGCAGATAGAGCCGCAGTCACACACAGAATATAGGCATGCTGCATATCATTTTAATCCGCAGGATCTGCTTGTGCCCCATGGCATTCCAAAAGCCCTAGGCATTTGCCTAGTTTGCCTATGCCTAGGGCCGGATCTGGGGGCACGGTTGGAGACTGCACACGGACCACTTTTCTTGATACGCCCCTGAGAGCGAGAGAGAGCTCCAGCACAAAGAGATCCCTGCAGGGAGGGGAGATTTCAATTTGGGTGGGTTATATTTTATCTGTGCAGGGTAAATACTGGCTGCTTTTGCATGTAGCCCACAAATACTGCCAGCTTTATTTTTACGCTGCAATTTAGATTTGTTTGATCACACCCCACCCAAATCTAACTCTCTCTGCACATGTTACATCTGCCCCACCTGCAGTGCACATGGGGGGGTCATTCTGACCTGATTGCATGCTAGTTTTTTTTCCGCTGCGCTGCGATCAGGTTAGAACTGCACATGCGTATGCACCGTAATGTGCAGGCGCGTCATCCGGGTACAAAGTGGATTGTTGCTGTGCGATGGATTTAACGAAGAATCCATTCGCACAGCCGATCGCAAGGAGATTGACAGGAAGAAGGCGGTTATGGGTGGCAACTGACCGTTTTCTGGGAGTGTTTGGAAAAACGCAGGCGTGTCCATGCATTCGCTGGGAGGGTTCCTGACGTCAATTCCAGTCCTGGACAGGCTGAAGTGATCGCAGCGTCTGAGTAAGTTCTGGGCAACTCAGAAAGTGCACAAATCTTTTTTGTACCACTCGGCGGCACATGCGTTCTCACACTTGCACAGCAAAAAAACACTCCCCTATGGGCGGTGACTATCTGATCGCAGCGCTGAAAAAAATAGCTAGCATGCGATCAGGTCGGAATCACCCCATGCTTTTGTCCAGTTGCTTGCTTTTTTGGTTTCCTTACAAACATGAATCAGGTCGTGTGTGCACATCGCTCCAGGAGTCTGGAGAGCAGCAATCATGATGAATGGATGCAGAGGCACTTCCTGTCTTACAAACACTTCCTGTATAACAAGTGGAGGGCACATATGTATGTAGTGGAGATGTTGCTGGACACTTCAGGGGTGGAGCTGTACTCTCACGTCTATATCATGGGAAAATGCTGTGATTCTCGGGTCTGTGGGGAAGGGCTAAAATGTAGAGATGAGCGGGTTCGGTTTCTCTGAATCCGAACCCGCCCGAACTTCATGGTTTTTTTCACGGGTCCGAGCAGACTCGGATCCTCCCGCCTTGCTCGGTTAACCCGAGCGCGCCCGAACGTCATCATGACGCTGTCGGATTCTCGCGAGACTCGGATTCTATATAAGGAGCCGCGCGTCGCCGCCATTTTCACACGTGCATTGAGATTGATAGGGAGAGGACGTGGCTGGCGTCCTCTCCATTTAGATTAGAAGAGAGAGAGAGAGAGAGAGAGATTGACCTGATTTACTGGAGTTTAGGAGTACTGTAGAAGTGTAGAGAGTGCAGAGTTTACTAGCGACTGACCACAGTGACCACCAGACAGTGCAGTTTTATTTAATATATCCGTTCTCTGCCTGAAAAAAACGATACACACAGTGACTCAGTCACATACCATATCTGTGTGCACTGCTCAGCCCAGTGTGCTGCATCATCTATGTATATATATATATCTGACTGTGCTCAGCTCACACAGCTTATAATTGTGGGGGAGACTGGGGAGCACTGCAGTGCCAGTTATAGGTTATAGCAGGAGCCAGGAGTACATATTATATTAAAATTAAACAGTGCACACTTTTGCTGCAGGAGTGCCACTGCCAGTGTGACTGACCAGTGACCTGACCACACTGACCACCAGTATAGTTAGTAGTATACTATATTGTGATTGCCTGAAAAAGTTAAACACTCGTCGTGTGACTTCACTTGTGTGGTGTTTTTTTTTTTATTCTATAAAAAACTCATTCTGCTGACAGACAGTGTCCAGCAGGTCCGTCATTATATAATATATACCTGTCCGGCTGCAGTAGTGATATATATATATTTTTTATATCATTATTTATCATCCAGTCGCAGCAGACACAGTACGGTAGTTCACGGCTGTAGCTACCTCTGTGTCGGCACTCGGCAGTCCATCCATAATTGTATACCACCTACCCGTGTTTTTTTTTCTTTCTTCTTTATACATACATACTACTACATCTCTTTATCAACCAGTCTATATTAGCAGCAGACACAGTACAGTACGGTAGTCCACGGCTGTAGCTACCTCTGTGTCGGCACTCGGCAGTCCGTCCATAATTGTATACCACCTACCCGTGTTTTTTTTTTCTTTCTTCTTTATACATACATACTACTACATCTCTTTATCAACCAGTCTATATTAGCAGCAGACACAGTACAGTACGGTAGTTCACGGCTGTAGCTACCTCTGTGTCGGCACTCGGCAGTCCGTCCATAATTGTATACCACCTACCCGTGGTTTTTTTTTCTTTCTTCTTTATACATACATACTACTACATCTCTTTATCAACCAGTCTATATTAGCAGCAGACACAGTACAGTACGGTAGTCCACGGCTGTAGCTACCTCTGTGTCGGCACTCGGCAGTCCGTCCATAATTGTATACCACCTACCCGTGGTTTTTTTTTCTTTCTTCTTTATACATACATACTACTACATCTCTTTATCAACCAGTCTATATTAGCAGCAGACACAGTACAGTACGGTAGTTCACGGCTGTAGCTACCTCTGTGTCGGCACTCGGCAGTCCGTCCATAATTGTATACCACCTACCCGAGGTTTTTTTTTCTTTCTTCTTTATACATACATACTACTACATCTCTTTATCAACCAGTCTATATTAGCAGCAGACACAGTACAGTACGGTAGTCCACGGCTGTAGCTACCTCTGTGTCGGCACTCGGCAGTCCGTCCATAATTGTATACCACCTACCCGTGGTTTTTTTTTCTTTCTTCTTTATACATACATACTACTACATCTCTTTATCAACCAGTCTATATTAGCAGCAGACACAGTACAGTACGGTAGTTCACGGCTGTAGCTACCTCTGTGTCGGCACTCGGCAGTCCATCCATAATTGTATACCACCTACCCGTGGTTTTTTTTTTCTTTCTTCTTTATACATACATACTACTACATCTCTTTATCAACCAGTCTATATTAGCAGCAGACACAGTACAGTACGGTAGTCCACGGCTGTAGCTACCTCTGTGTCGGCACTCGGCAGTCCGTCCATAATTGTATACCACCTACCCGTGGTTTTTTTTTCTTTCTTCTTTATACATACATACTACTACATCTCTTTATCAACCAGTCTATATTAGCAGCAGACACAGTACAGTACGGTAGTTCACGGCTGTAGCTACCTCTGTGTCGGCACTCGGCAGTCCGTCCATAATTGTATACCACCTACCCGTGGTTTTTTTTTCTTTCTTCTTTATACATACATACTACTACATCTCTTTATCAACCAGTCTATATTAGCAGCAGACACAGTACAGTACGGTAGTCCACGGCTGTAGCTACCTCTGTGTCGGCACTCGGCAGTCCGTCCATAATTGTATACTAGTATCCATCCATCTCCATTGTTTACCTGAGGTGCCTTTTAGTTGTGCCTATTAAAATATGGAGAACAAAAATGTTGAGGTTCCAAAATTAGGGAAAGATCAAGATCCACTTCCACCTCGTGCTGAAGCTGCTGCCACTAGTCATGGCCGAGACGATGAAATGCCAGCAACGTCGTCTGCCAAGGCCGATGCCCAATGTCATAGTACAGAGCATGTCAAATCCAAAACACCAAATATCAGTAAAAAAAGGACTCCAAAACCTAAAATAAAATTGTCGGAGGAGAAGCGTAAACTTGCCAATATGCCGTTTACCACACGGAGTGGCAAGGAACGGCTGAGGCCCTGGCCTATGTTCATGGCTAGTGGTTCAGCTTCACATGAGGATGGAGGCACTCAGCCTCTCGCTAGAAAAATGAAAAGACTCAAGCTGGCAAAAGCAGTAGCACCGCAAAGAACTGTGCGTTCTTCGAAATCCCAAATCCACAAGGAGAGTCCAATTGTGTCGGTTGCGATGCCTGACCTTCCCAACACTGGACGTGAAGAGCATGCGCCTTCCACCATTTGCACGCCCCCTGCAAGTGCTGGAAGGAGCACCCGCAGTCCAGTTCCTGATAGTCAGATTGAAGATGTCAGTGTTGAAGTACACCAGGATGAGGAGGATATGGGTGTTGCTGGCGCTGGGGAGGAAATTGACCAGGAGGATTCTGATGGTGAGGTGGTTTGTTTAAGTCAGGCACCCGGGGAGACACCTGTTGTCCGTGGGAGGAATATGGCCGTTGACATGCCTGGTGAAAATACCAAAAAAATCAGCTCTTCTGTGTGGAGGTATTTCAACAGAAATGCGGACAACAGGTGTCAAGCCGTGTGTTCCCTTTGTCAAGCTGTAATAAGTAGGGGTAAGGACGTTAACCACCTCGGAACATCCTCCCTTATACGTCACCTGCAGCGCATTCATAATAAGTCAGTGACAAGTTCAAAAACTTTGGGTGACAGCGGAAGCAGTCCACTGACCAGTAAATCCCTTCCTCTTGTAACCAAGCTCACGCAAACCACCCCACCAACTCCCTCAGTGTCAATTTCCTCCTTCCCCAGGAATGCCAATAGTCCTGCAGGCCATATCACTGGCAATTCTGATGATTCCTCTCCTGCCTGGGATTCCTCCGATGCATCCTTGCGTGTAACGCCTACTGCTGCTGGCGCTGCTGTTGTTGCTGCTGGGAGTCGATGGTCATCCCAGAGGGGAAGTCGTAAGACCACTTTTACTACTTCCACCAAGCAATTGACTGTCCAACAGTCCTTTGCGAGGAAGATGAAATATCACAGCAGTCATCCTACTGCAAAGCGGATAACTGAGGCCTTGGCATCCTGGGTGGTGAGAAACGTGGTTCCGGTATCCATCATTACTGCAGAGCCAACTAGAGACTTGTTGGAGGTACTGTGTCCCCGGTACCAAATACCATCTAGGTTCCATTTCTCTAGGCAGGCGATACCGAAAATGTACACAGACCTCAGAAAAAGAGTCACCAGTGTCCTAAAAAATGCAGCTGTACCCAATGTCCACTTAACCACGGACATGTGGACAAGTGGAGCAGGGCAGGGTCAGGACTATATGACTGTGACAGCCCACTGGGTAGATGTATGGACTCCCGCCGCAAGAACAGCAGCGGCGGCACCAGTAGCAGCATCTCGCAAACGCCAACTCTTTCCTAGGCAGGCTACGCTTTGTATCACCGCTTTCCAGAATACGCACACAGCTGAAAACCTCTTACGGCAACTGAGGAAGATCATCGCGGAATGGCTTACCCCAATTGGACTCTCCTGTGGATTTGTGGCATCGGACAACGCCAGCAATATTGTGTGTGCATTAAATATGGGCAAATTCCAGCACGTCCCATGTTTTGCACATACCTTGAATTTGGTGGTGCAGAATTATTTAAAAAACGACAGGGGCGTGCAAGAGATGCTGTCGGTGGCCAGAAGAATTGCGGGACACTTTCGGCGTACAGGCACCACGTACAGAAGACTGGAGCACCACCAAAAACTACTGTACCTGCCCTGCCATCATCTGAAGCAAGAAGTGGTAACGAGGTGGAATTCAACCCTCTATATGCTTCAGAGGTTGGAGGAGCAGCAAAAGGCCATTCAAGCCTATACAATTGAGCACGATATAGGAGGTGGAATGCACCTGTCTCAAGCGCAGTGGAGAATGATTTCAACGTTGTGCAAGGTTCTGCTGCCCTTTGAACTTGCCACACGTGAAGTCAGTTCAGACACTGCCAGCCTGAGTCAGGTCATTCCCCTCATCAGGCTTTTGCAGAAGAAGCTGGAGACATTGAAGGAGGAGCTAACACGGAGCGATTCCGCTAGGCATGTGGGACTTGTGGATGGAGCCCTTAATTCGCTTAACAAGGATTCACGGGTGGTCAATCTGTTGAAATCAGAGCACTACATTTTGGCCACCATGCTCGATCCTAGATTTAAAGCCTACCTTGGATCTCTCTTTCCGGCAGACACAAGTCTGCTGGGGTTGAAAGACCTGCTGGTGAGAAAATTGTCAAGTCAAGCGGAACGCGACCTGTCAACATCTCCTCCTTCACATTCTCCCGCAACTGGGGGTGCGAGGAAAAGGCTCAGAATTCCGAGCCCACCCGCTGGCGGTGATGCAGGGCAGTCTGGAGCGACTGCTGATGCTGACATCTGGTCCGGACTGAAGGACCTGACAACGATTACGGACATGTCGTCTACTGTCACTGCATATGATTCTCTCACCATTGAAAGAATGGTGGAGGATTATATGAGTGACCGCATCCAAGTAGGCACGTCACACAGTCCATACTTATACTGGCAGGAAAAAGAGGCAATTTGGAGGCCCTTGCACAAACTCGCTTTATTCTACCTAAGTTGCCCTCCCACAAGTGTGTACTCCGAAAGAGTGTTTAGTGCCGCCGCTCACCTTGTCAGCAATCGGCGTACGAGGTTACATCCAGAAAATGTGGAGAAGATGATGTTCATTAAAATGAATTATAATCAATTCCTCCGCGGAGACATTGACCAGCAGCAATTGCCTCCACAAAGTACACAGGGAGCTGAGATGGTGGATTCCAGTGGGGACGAATTGATAATCTGTGAGGAGGGGGATGTACACGGTGATATATCGGAGGATGATGATGAGGTGGACATCTTGCCTCTGTAGAGCCAGTTTGTGCAAGGAGAGATTAATTGCTTCTTTTTTTGGGGGGGTCCAAACCAACCCGTCATATCAGTCACAGTCGTGTGGCAGACCCTGTCACTGAAATGATGGGTTGGTTAAAGTGTGCATGTCCTGTTTTGTTTATACAACATAAGGGTGGGTGGGAGGGCCCAAGGACAATTCCATCTTGCACCTCTTTTTTCTTTTCTTTTTCTTTGCGTCATGTGCTGTTTGGGGAGGGTTTTTTGGAAGGGACATCCTGCGTGACACTGCAGTGCCACTCCTAAATGGGCCCGGTGTTTGTGTCGGCCACTAGGGTCGCTTATCTTACTCACACAGTCAGCTACCTCATTGCGCCTCTTTTTTTCTTTGCGTCATGTGCTGTTTGGGGAGGGTTTTTTGGAAGGGCCATCCTGCGTGACACTGCAGTGCCACTCCTAGATGGGCCCGGTGTTTGTGTCGGCCACTAGGGTCGCTAATCTTACTCACACAGCTACCTCATTGCACCTCTTTTTTTCTTTGCGTCATGTGCTGTTTGGGGAGGGTTTTTTGGAAGGGACATCCTGCGTGACACTGCAGTGCCACTCCTAAATGGGCCAGGTGTTTGTGTCGGCCACTACGGTCGCTAATCTTACTCACACAGCTACCTCATTGCGCCTCTTTTTTTCTTTGCGTCATGTGCTGTTTGGGGAGGGTTTTTTGGAAGGGACATCCTGCGTGACACTGCAGTGCCACTCCTAGATGGGCCCGGTGTTTGTGTCGGCCACTAGGGTCGCTAATCTTACTCACACAGCTACCTCATTGCGCCTCTTTTTTTCTTTGCGTCATGTGCTGTTTGGGGAGGGTTTTTTGGAAGGGACATCCTGCGTGACACTGCAGTGCCACTCCTAAATGGGCCCGGTGTTTGTGTCGGCCACTACGGTCGCTAATCTTACTCACACAGCTACCTCATTGCGCCTCTTTTTTTCTTTGCGTCATGTGCTGTATGGGGAGGTTTTTTTGGAAGGGACATCCTACGTGACACTGCAGTGCCACTCCTAGATGGGCCCGGTGTTTGTGTCGGCCACTAGGGTCGCTAATCTTACTCACACAGCTACCTCATTGCGCCTCTTTTTTTCTTTGCGTCATGTGCTGTTTGGGGAGGGTTTTTTGGAAGGGACATCCTGCGTGACACTGCAGTGCCACTCCTAAATGGGCCCGGTGTTTGTGTCGGCCACTAGGGTCGCTAATCTTACTCACACAGCTACCTCATTGCGCCTCTTTTTTTCTTTGCGTCATGTGCTGTTTGGGGAGGGTTTTTTGGAAGGGACATCCTGCGTGACACTGCAGTGCCACTCCTAGATGGGCCAGGTGTTTGTGTCGGCCACTAGGGTCGCTTAGCTTAGTCATCCAGCGACCTCGGTGCAAATTTTAGGACTAAAAATAATATTGTGAGGTGTGAGGTATTCAGAATAGACTGAAAATGAGTGGAAATTATGGTTTTTGAGGTTAATAATAATATGGGATCAAAATGACCCCCAAATTCTATGATTTAAGCTGTTTTTTAGGGTTTTTTGAAAAAAACACCCGAATCCAAAACACACCCGAATCCGACAAAAAAAATTCGGTGAGGTTTTGCCAAAACGCGGTCGAACCCAAAACACGGCCGCGGAACCGAACCCAAAACCAAAACACAAAACCCGAAAAATTTCAGGCGCTCATCACTACTAAAATGATGCATTTTTGCAATTCCCATGGTAATTTCCCCATGCTGCCCTCTTCACGAGGAAGTAGGTGGGACACGAAGGACCCTCCTACTCTTCCTAGGGTGCAGGGGACTACCCAAAAATGTGGGAGTCTCATGCAACTTCCGGGATAGTAAAAACAGAAACATTGAATTTGACAGCAGATAAGAACCACTTGACCCATCTAGTCTGACCATTTTTTACCTTATGGTAACCTCAACCTTATTTGAGCCTGAGGGGTCTATTTACTAAGCCTTGGATGGAGATAAAGTCGCTGGAGATAAAGTACCAGCCAATCAGCTCCTAACTGCCATTTTTCACAGCCTCTGACACGACAGTAAGAGCTGATTGGCTGGTACTTTATCTCTAGCGACTTTATCTCATACTTACCTACTTTATATTTCTCCTCTCCGGGAGAAGCCCGGATAGGAGACGCTGCAGGAGACTTCGGGGGGCGGGGCCAGGCTGTGAAATCATCAAGCCCCACCCCCACATCGGGAAAACAGTGCGGATCTGCGGGAAGGGGGCGGGGCTAACATGACGCTATGCGCGCAATTTTAACCCCTTCCTCACCCCACGGACCCGCAAATATGGGAGAGTATGTCTCCATACTGCCCGCATCACTAGGGTGCGAGCAGGATGCGGGAGACCTGCTTACTCTTCCGGGGGGTGCAGGGGTCTAACCCAAAAAACGTGAGCCTCCCACAGCTTCCGGGAGAGTAGGCAAGTGTGCTTTATCTCTATCCAAGGCTTAGTAAATAGACCCCATAGTTCTTTGTAAGGATATTCTTATATTTATCCCAAGCATGTTTCAATTGCATTACTGTCTTAGCCTCTACCACCTCTGATGGGAGGTAAGTATGGGATGGCAATGATGCAATTTCTACCATCCACATACAGCATACATCTACAATTGGGATCCGGTCAGGATCCTGGCAGTCGGAATCCCAGCAGTCGGAATACAGATGGGATCCAGAACGAAGGACTTCTGGCTCTGGTGTGGTAAGCCGCACGGGTGGTAGAGATTAGGGTTAGGCTGCGGGGATGGAGCGTTAGCACCGGGGAAGGTTAGGATTAGGCTATGGTATGGGGAAGGAGGGTTAGGTTTAGGCTGCGGGGAGGGGGGGGGGGTTAGAATCCACTGGTGAGGGTTAAGGTGCTGTTAAGGAGGGTTAGGGCATACTTACCTACTTTGCTGCCCCCTCCTCCGGGAGGAGGCAGCGTTGTAGGTGCATGGGGGCGTGGCCGGCAGCAGGATGGACGTTCCGGGGGTGTGGCCAACAGGGTAGTGGACAGTCCGGGGTGTGTGGCATCATGATAGCGTCATCGTGGCTCCGCCACCGCTATGCAGTGCAGCGAAAAGAGGCGCTATATAGCGTTGGGCGGAGCTACGATGACGCGATTCAGCGCAAAGCGCGTTATCGGACCGCCCACTTGTTCTCTACTGTGGACGGCCGAGGAGGGGCAGCACGGAAAGCGTGAGGCTTGCCCACCTTTCCGGGGGGGGCGGGAGGGCAACCCGATTTTCGGGAGCCTCCCGGCCATTCCAGGAGGGTGGGCAAGTATGGGTTCGAGAGGTCAGGAATTAGGGATAACATAGTTACCTTTTAGGTGTCGGGATTCTAAGCGTCGGGATGTCACTGACGGTATTCTGACTGCCGGCACCCTGAGCGCTAGGATCCCGATACAATTACCATTTCATTTTTAAAGAGGACAATATCAATTATTATTTCATTTAAATGAATGTTTCAATGAATGCCATTTTAATGTAATATCATTGTATCTGTGTTTGCATTAAGTACTAATTGGATACTGTAGATGAGACAGTTAATTTATCTGTTGTAAACTTTTTTTTTTTTATGACAGATAAGACTTTGCGTGTAGAAATGTGCGCCGGTTCTGTAATCAGTTGCTGTGTCGCTTGGAGCAGTTGGTTCCTGGTAGTTTTGTAGGTACAGTAAATGACACCTGAGAACATGTTGATAACACGGATACAAGATGCACATTACACATGTTCCCCTTGACACAGCTCCTTTGTGTGTCGGTAATAAATGAGTCACTCGTAGTGATTATAGCAAAGCCCACATGGGCAAATTTGGACGTGAAACTGTAATTGCTGACACATCGTTACCTGTGCAAAAGTCTACTACTATTACACACAAGAGATTATCCACGTGGCCTACTGACCTGTGCCATACTGGGAGCGAGGTACGGTATAACGAAATAAAGGATTCTTTCTAGGAAACCATTCTCTGCTCATGAAATAAGTAGATTTTGTGTTTTACAATCAGATAATTAATGCTAAAGGAAGCGGTAATCAAACAGTAATACAAATAGGACAATCATTATGGCTTGGAAGAATTTTCCTCTGAATTCATCCCAAAACCACAGAATAATATTGATCTTGGATTTTAGGATTAGTATTTTCATTGCTAAGCCGCGCAGCCTTCTCCCTCAGTTTATGAGAAGAAAACTCCCAACCTCCGGTCTTACACTAATAAATAACCACACAGACCACAGTATTTGGCAAAAAGAGGTCACAGCTTCAAATAGTATTAATCGCGGTGGCGGTCGTGTGGGCTGGGGGTGTGGTACAACATGTTGAAATTTAAAATATCACCAGAAGGTCTATCTAGTCTGAATGTTGACATGTGGCATGCCGACACATACAAAACATTGTGCGGGATGCATCAAATGCTATATTGCAGTCAAACCTCAGAAAATATTTTTACAGTATTTAAGCCCAAACCCTAACCCTGCCTCAACCCTAACGCTTACTGCTCCGACCCCTAAAACTAACCCAATACGGAGCCTAACCTTAACCCTAAAGCTAACACCGACATGTTGACATGCTGGTGTTGACATTCTGAATGACTACATACTGACATAATGACTACATACCGTACTCTGACATGAATTGCATAACCACGTCTTATCTACCTACTGCATTTGCCACATAGACCTTCCCTATGGGACCTCCCAGAATAAGGGTCTATAAAGTAGGCATACAGATGTGTCCTCAGACACTAAGACACTATTGCCACAGTCACGCCAAGTGGACTTCTTGGTGCCTCCGGTTCCTGTGCGACTCAACTTGCGTCAAGAGTCCTTTCCATGGGGGTAATTCCAAGTTGATCGCAGCAGGATTTTTGATAGCAACTGGGCAAAACCATGTGCACTGCAGGGGAGGCAGATATAACATGTGCAGAGAGAGTTAGATTTGGGTGGGTTATTTTGTTTCTGTGCAGGGTAAATACTGGCTGCTTTATTTTTACACTGCAAATTAGATTGCAGATTGAACACACCACACCCAAATCTAACTCTCTCTGCACATGTTATATCTGCCTCCCCTGCAGAGCACATGGTTTTGCCCAGTTGCTATCAAAAATCCTGCTGCGATCAACTTGGAATTACCCCCCATATCTTTATGTGCAGTTATGCATCTTAGTCGCAATGCGATACAACATAACCGCTTCACGAGACTGCACTGCTTAATTTGATCTGTGTGTGAATGAGTCTGAATCTGTATATGAAGTGCTACAATGCAGTGGTCGCTGCTTTTTTCTTGCCAAGTTCCATTGTGCTTTATTTGCAATTTTGTACATAAATAAAACTAATTCCTGTGCGGTTAAAGTTGCAGCCCGGTGCCTCTGGTACAGACTGAGTAATGTGCCACTGCATCTGTGGTGGGAATAAGATGCAAATTTAAAGAAAAAGTTGCATTGCGAATTGAGGCTAGGTGTATGAGGACACATCTGTTCGCGGTCCACATACAGGCTGAATGATAATGTACACACAAAGCTATGCGATGACAGGTGAGATGGTACGCTGTATAGTTTGCTATTTGCGTATATTTAGTATATGATTATCTTTTCCTTATTAGTGCAGAGTAGCGCAGAGTGATTGCACTGATCGCTCACCCCCTGATCCGCTCCTGGGTGAGGGGCACAATGGCGCTCCCTTTTGCAAATACAATTTTATTCTGTGTTTTGTTTTTGTTTTTTTGTAAGGAGGTGTTGCCATGCCTCCTTACATTGAGCATGCTCCCAGTACCCAGATCTGCCCAGCTCTCTACGGCTCTGCTAGTACTCAGTGGTGGTTTTAACCTAGGGGCTGCAGGACTGAGTGCTCTGGCAGTGGCTTTACAAGGGAAGTGCTCTCTGCTAATCACACACCAGACAATATTTTCTCCCCCTACTATAGGCCTACCAGTCCAGGCTGCGGTTTTCAGAAAACACCTGTAATGTGAAGCCACTCCCCTGTTATACCGCCAGCCCTACCTGGAGGGGGTTGCAGCCGATGCAGTCCCTAAAAACTGTTCCTGTTGCAATGCCAGAGGCCTACACTTGGTGGAGCTGTGGAGTGCAAGGAGGTCCTTCAGGCAAGTGAAAATAAATTTGAGGTCTGGACATGTGCAGATGGATTTAAGAGGCGGAAGCTGGAGAGCACAGGTGATGTGCCGCATATTTGATAAAGGAGACTGAGTAAGTGCAGTGGCTGAATTGGTGCCATGGAGTGCTGTGGACTGTAGCAGAGAGCGGCAGTGTGAAAGAGATAGTGTGCAGACTGTGAGGCATTGCTGGGGACCACAGAACATCCGTGGAGGCTGACAGTTTACTGAGCTGATAGTGGAGACATCCCGCTGTGAGTTTGAGCTGCATCTTAATGTTACTATAGATATACAGTACAGGGGCGGAGGTTTTGCTAATCTCTGGAACTAAACATATAGGGCAGGATGTATTAAAGGTGAAAATGTGGCCAAAACTCATGAAAAGTCGTTTATGGAGTTCTGGATACATTGCGTGGACCTGGTTGGTTACGCATGCGCAGAAAGACTCCTGGGTCTTTAGTAATAGTTATTTATATAGTACATACATATAATGCAGCACTTAAAGAGAGAATATTTAAATTGTAAAGTTTTCAGCAATGAGCTTCTTTTATTCCCGGTGTCCACTGGGTCAGTGAGTTTATCATACGTATCGGGTATAATGTGCGTTTGCCTTCCAGCTGTCTAGAGACTATAAGTCCCAGCATGCCATGTTAGCTGTGATGGAAAGACATGCCTGAACTTCTAATTCCCCAACAGCTGGAGACTTAGCGATTGCCTTTGCTGCTCCTGGTCTGTGTAGTGGGCGAATACAGAAAAACATCTCAATCTGCCTGACCACAAGTCTATCACTCCTTTAATTAAATGTCTATTTTAGACATCACAGAGAGCACACAGGCAGGAACAACACATCACACTTGTGTTACGGGATCTTGCACTCCAATGAACTCCGAACAAAATCTTAAAGGGCGACGTGTCTATATCGGGAGACAGAGCTGTTCAGCAAACCGCCCATGTGTGGCAGCCATTGCCTGGTAAACTCTGGAGATGGTGTTATCCAATCAGAATACTTTGCAGCCCCCATAGAAACCCATAGAACGAGGCGGATAATGTAGAAGAGAATGAGGCGGACAAATGAAGGTGAGCACGAGGCGGATAATGTAGGTGAGCACGAGACGGATGATGTAGGTAAGCATGAGGCGGATAATGTAGGTGAGCATGAGGTGGATAACGTAGGTGAGCACAAGGCGGATAATGTAGGTGAGAACGAGGTGGATAATGTAGGTGAGAACAAGGTGGATAATGTAGGTGGGCATGAGGCGAATAAAGTAGGTGAACACTAGGCGGATAATGTAGGTGAACACGAGGCAGATAACGTAGGTGAGCACAAAGCGGATAATGTAGATGAGAACGAGGTGGATAATGTAGGTGAGCACGAGGCGGATAACGTAGGTAAGCACGAGGCGGATAATGTAGATGAGAATGAGGCGGATAATGTAGGTGAGCACGAGGCGGATATTGTACAGTAGGTGAGCACTAGGCGGACAATGTAGGTGAGCACAAGGCGGATAACGTAGGTGAGCACGAGGCGGATATTGTAGGTGAGCACTAGGCGGATAATGTAGGTGAGCATTAGGCGGATAATGTAGGTGAGCACGAGGCGGATAATGTAGGTGAGCACGAGGCGGATAACGTAGGTAAGCACGAGGCGGATAACGTAGGTGAACACTAGGCGGATAATATAGGTGAACACGAGGCAGATAACGTAGGTGAGCATGAGGCGGATAATGTAGATGAGAATGAGGCGGATAATGTAGGTGAGCACGAGGCGGATATTGTACAGTAGGTGAGCACTAGGCGGACAATGTAGGTGAGCACAACGCGGATAACGTAGGTGAGCACGAGGCGGATATTGTAGGTGAGCACTAGGCGGATAACGTAGGTGAGCACAAGGCGGATAATGAAGATGAGAACGAGTGCCGGATTAAAGGGGGGGGCCCAGGGGATACGTATCCCCGGGCCCTTGTTTGTCATGGGGCCCCCCAGCCGGATCTTCTGTCCAGGAACGATTCTGCCCGTCTCCAGGCTCAACAGCCAACAGCATCACTCCCAGCGCTGCTGATGGCGATGGAGCCTGGGGAGAAGTAAAATCATCCCCAACGACTGCCACTCTCTTTTGCCCATAGTCCGGCAGCGGGCTACTGACTTGTCCTGAAGCCGAGCGGGCAACTAGCAGCATTATCCTCTACCTCTCCTCCCCAAGCAAGAATGGCACCTTCTCCTCCCCTCACATGCTTGCAGTCACGGTGAGCGGTGATCAGGCTCCGCAGCACCTCTCAGGGTCTTAGGTAGAGAGGTATGGTTACTGCCCTAGCCCGTTACACTCAGCCGCCATTGGTTGCTACAAGCTGAATCACTGGGCACTGCTCTGATGCGTTAATAGATATCTGCGTGCCCAGTCATGGCTGTCCCGCTTTCATCAGTCTGAAGTGAACCCGGCGCTCCGCCTCCTGCCCCTGCAACTCAGAACTCAGCATGAATAGAGGAGCGCTGCCCTTCCATGGACCCTCACATCCCGGAAGAACAGCCCCCAGCCCCAACCACACTTTTTAAAAAGTTAAGTGAGTGGCATCTTGATTTTAAAATTTATAAGGGGTGTGTGGGGGAGTGTTGATTGGTATATATGTATATAAGGGGTGTGTGGGAGAGCGGGTGGTAGGTATATATTTATATAAGGAGTGTGTATGGGAGGAGGCTATAGGTACATATGTATATACGGGGTGTGTGTGGGAGGGGGTGATAGGTATATAAGGGGTGTGGGTGGTGATAGGCATACAGTATATAGGGGTGATTAATATAAAATATATAAGGGGAGTACAATACAGTATCTATCTATCTACTTGTGATGGTCTGCCATTGGATGTGTTTTATATACCGCAGCTGCTGCAGGGTTTGAATTTGGAGGGTAATCGACACGTAATCCCTTGTAGCCACCAAGTGCCAGAGCGATGTATATATATATATATATAATCTGCACGGGGAGGAGGCACAGACACAGTGGGCACAGCCAGGGGTACAGCACTGATATGAGTGAGAGGGCCCCCCTGTCTTCCGTGCCCTGGGGCCCCGAAGGCTTAATCCGGCCCTGAGGTGAGCACTAGGCGGATAACATAGGTGTTCATAAGGCAGATAATGTACAGTAGGTGAGCATGAGATGGATAATGTAACTGAGTACTTGGTGGATAATGTAGGTGAGCATGAGGTGGATAATGTAGGTGAGCATGAGGTGGATAATGTAGGTGAGCATGAGGTGGATAATGTAACTGAGTACTTGGTGGATAATGTAGGTGAGCACGAGGCGGATAATGTAACTGAGTACTTGGTGGATAATGTAGGTGAGCATGAGGTGGATAATGTAACTGAGTACTTGGTGGATAATGTAGGTGAGCATGAGGTGGATAATGTAGGTGAGCATGAGGTGGATAATGTAGGTGAGCATGAGGTGGATAATGTAACTGAGTACTTGGTGGATAATGTAGGTGAGCACGAGGCAGATAATGTAACTGAGTACTTGGTGGATAATGTAGGTGAGCATGAGGTGGATAATGTAACTGAGTACTTGGTGGATAATGTAGGTGAGCACGAGGCAGATAATGTAACTGAGTACTTGGTGGATAATGTAGGTGAGCATGAGGTGGATAATGTAACTGAGTACTTGGTGGATAATGTAGGTGAGCACGAGGCAGATAATGTAGCTGAGTACTTGGTGGATAATGTAGGTGAGCATGAGGTAGATAATGTAACTGAGTACTTGGTGGATAATGTAGGTGAGCACGAGGCAGATAACGTAACTGAGTACTTAGTGGATAATGTAGGTGAGCACGAGATGGATAATGTGGGTGTTCATAAGGCAGATAATGTACAGTAGGTGAGCATGAGGTGGATAATGTAGGTGAGCACGAGGCAGATAACGTAACTGAGTACTTGGTGGATAATGTAGGTGAGCACGAGGCAGATAATGTAACTGAGTACTTGGTGGATAATGTAGGTGATCATGAGGTGGATAATGTAACTGAGTACTTGGTGGATAATGTAGGTGAGCACGAGGTGGATAATGTGGGTGTTATAAGGCAGATAATGTACAGTAGGTGAGCATGAGGTGGATAATGTAGGTGAGCACGAGGCAGATAACGTAACTGAGTACTTGGTGGATAATGTAGGTGAGCACGAGGCGGATAATGTGGGTGAGCACTAGGCGGACAATATAGATGAGAACGAGGCGGATACTGTAGGTGAGCACTAGGCGGACAATTAAGGTGAGCGCGAGGCGGATAATGTAAGTGAGCACGTGGCAGATAACGTAACGGAGTACTTGGTGGATAATGTAGGTGAGCACGAGGCAGATAATGTAACTGAGTACTTGGTGGATAATGTAGGTGAGCACGAGGCGGATAATGTGGGTGAGCATGAGGCGGACAATGTAGGTGTGCACCAGGATCCCGATGGTGAATGAGTGATCCGATGCCTGCGTACTAGGATGCAGGTTGGATCACTACTTCAGCAGGAGGCGTCTACTTGTAATAGGAAGCAGTAGTGACAGCAACTCCAACCACATCTGAATCCGGCCCAATCTGCTTCAAATTCACATTGCGACCGATGTCACAAGATCATCAGGAGGCACGCGCAGTGTGACTGCTTAGTACAACAATAATCACTGAGCTACGCAAATATCGCCATTTGCAAGAACTTTGCGCTCACCTCAAAATATTTGATCAGTTTTCACATCTCTTTCCATGGACTGGAATAATTTGTACTGTAGGTTTAGGTAACTGTTTTCCTGGTGCCAGTAACTCGTACAAATATCCCTAGCGGCACGGTCATAAGTACTGACATCCATTACTGTACTGCAGGAGGACAATATTATTAGCAAATTATAAGCAACATTTTCAAAACTGTTCTGCAAAATATTTGTCTCATTTCTCATTTGGCCCATGAAATGTTGCCTGAAGTGTAAAGTCTTGCTCCAACCACACCCCACAGCTGAATGAATAGGCTCTCTTTTATTCCCAGATTTCTTCATTGTCTATAAATTCAGAGAAATGGGAATACACAGAAACACTGCTGAACAACATTGAGCAAACGGTGAAACGTGAAGATTGTTGGCCTGAATCAGAGGGGGAACCAGTTGCATTCCATATTGCAATTTTTTTCCCCGGATTCATGGTTGCAGTAATATGCAAATCTATTTTCTGCCTTCCCCTTGTGCACCAGTGTGTGACAGAGAGCACAAGTGCTCAGATTAGTCTGACTGGTACACAGGGTTATGGGGGGGAAGGAGATCCAAGGTGGGCCCACTACTTGTGGGCCCCACCACCTCCTCTAGGGATCAGGTTCCAGGCTGTGCACTCAAATTATACATTATTACTCTATTAAAGGATCAGTTACCTGGTAGAGCCGGACCAGAAATGAACATGAGTGCTTGGATCATTTCTGTGGTAACCACCAAGATTTGCCCTCCTGCTAATAAAAGTGAGCAATCCGGACACACCCCTGAAGTAGCCATGTAGTAGCCATGTTCTCTGTAGGCTATGTCCTTTCTAATGGTTGACCAAGAACCTGTAGTGGCTGGATACACCTCCTCTGGATGTCAGGCCACACCCCTTAAGCATGGGCTTCTACCACTGCATTCCTCCAGTGGGACCTTCATGCCCCAGTCCGACACTGGCTCAGACGCCCACTGGACAGTGCATCTGTATCAACAGACAGCTGAAATATATTTTTTGTATTATTCTAATCATTTTTATAGCCAGAACTCTGGAGTAAAAGGTTCTATGGCAGGTGAGGCAGTGCCTCCCTCGCCTGCCTATCTTTTTTGCACATCTCTGATCAAAACTCTCGGTGTATAATGTCCAGATGTACCCTTTGGCTCATATATTGTGTGTAAATCTGACTCTGGTGCTAGCCAGTGCCTCCTGAGCCAATGTAGCTCTCTGCCTCCCAGTCACAGCTGGGAACGCCTTTGGTTGTGTGACTACTGCAGGTGACTCCATATGCAACAGCGCCCTCTGTGTGCACTCAGTGGTACGCATGTGCTGCAGAGATATACTGGAGTTTGCGTGCAGGTGCAGTAGCAAATAACCACCCAACTACGCAAACATATTCATTGGACACCTCTGAATCACAATAAACCTGGGTCCAACCTGGATTATTGGACATGGTTTTAAGAGTTGTCACAGTTGCTTGAAACCCCGTTCACAGCGCAGGCTGAATCAGGTCTTCCTTCTGCCAGTGCTTGGATATGACGTCTTTTCCAAGCATCGGTGATCGGGCTCTCCGTATGCTTTTAGCTTGACGGATCAGATGACCTGGGTCACACCATTCACTCCACGGGATACCTTGGTCGGTGCCAGGTTCGACTCTGGTAACTACCAGGGTCAGATTCCTGGGTAACACAACCTTTATATATATATATATATATATATATATATATAAAAATGAAGAAGCCCGGAGGGCGCTAGAACATCAAAACCAATTGTCCATAAATAAGTCCATGTGAATTTGCGGATTTCAAGGCCAGATTATTTTCAACCGTTGTTTCTGATTGGACTTGATTGTAAATCCAACTTGGAGTGGGTAGTCTTCTCTCCTTTCAATCTATGGGGGTCATTCCGAGTTGTTCGCTCGTTGCCGATTTTCGCTATGCTGCGATTTGTTGCAAACTGCGCATGCGCAAGGAACACAGGGCGCATGCGCTTAGGTATTAAACTAAAAACTTAGCAGATTTGCTGTGGATTCTGCGGCACATTTCAGTCGCACTGCGGTTCGGTGAATGATTGACAGAAAAGGGGTGTTTCTGGGTGGTAACTGAGCGTTTTCCCGGCGTCTGCAAAAAAACGCAGGCGTGTCAGGGAAAAACGCGGGAGTGTCTGGAGAAACGGGGGAGTGGCTGGCCGAAC
Source organism: Pseudophryne corroboree (assembly GCF_028390025.1). Classification (NCBI taxonomy): domain Eukaryota; kingdom Metazoa; phylum Chordata; class Amphibia; order Anura; family Myobatrachidae; genus Pseudophryne; species Pseudophryne corroboree. The sequence goes on along the minus strand of NC_086453.1, from coordinate 326,266,655 downwards.
GCAGGGCGTGTTTGTGATGTCAAACCAGGAACTAAACGGACTGAGCTGATCGCAATCTGTGAGTAGGTCTGGAGCTACTCAGAAACTGCAGGGAATTATTTAGTAGCAATTCTGCTAATCTTTCGTTCGCTATTCTGCTAAGCTAAGATACACTCCCAGAGGGCGGCTGCCTAGCGTGTGCAATGCTGCTAAAAGCAGCTAGCGAGCGAACAACTCGGAATGAGGGCCTATGTTCAGTAATACTCAGCCAGGTGGTAAACCTCTCACCAAAGAGATGTAGACACCCAAAACAGAACTTTGGATTAATAAAATTCTGATGTTTATTGATAACATCAAACATAAAATATAATGTGAGACAATCTCTACATTACATACAAGATATATTACAAGGAACAACCAAGTTGCACAAAGACAGATGTAAACCTGAGTGCCACCAACCACCCCAGGATGTGAGCTCAGTGGTGGGGACTCTCCAATGTGTACTGGGTGTCCTAATCACCTTGTTTCTTTAAAACCCTATGCGTTTCGTCCTTTTAACAGGACTTCCTAAGGGGTATATAAAGATCTAAAGATGTACAGTGTGGTGGATACTGCAGCATAGCCAACCAACTGGACTTACACTCGGGGATTCAGAATTACAAACCACTGATCGTGTGCGGAATCTTGGCGTTGTCCTGGATGGTGGCTTGACACTTAAACATCAGATATCTCTTAATTCCCTCAGATGATCTGCCAAAAGTCATCCATGCATTTGTATCATCTCGATTAGACTACTGTAATGCCCTCTATCTTGGTCTCCCAGAAAAAGAATTGCACCGCTTACAGCTGGTGCAAAACACAGCTGACAGGCTGTTAACCGATCAGCCCCGTTCTAGCCACATAACACCCATCCTCTACTCCCTTCACTGGCTGCCTGTAAGATGGCGAATCATCTTCAAGATTGGCTTACTGAGTTTCAAAGCACTACATGACCAGGGCCCAAGGTACCTGAAGCAGCTTCTGACCCCATAGTGCCCCACTCGATTACTGCGATCTGTAGAAGAAGAACTTTTTGCAGTACCTAGAATCTCCCGTAATTCATCTGGAGGTCGAGCTTTTAGTCATGCGGCTCCGACTCTATGGAACTCACTTCCCCGCATAGTGCGAGAGGCCCCAACTATAGAATCCTTCAAAAGTAGACTCAAGACTTTCCTTTTTTCTCAAGCATTCCCAATTTGTCCCTTTAGTATCTACATGCTTCTGTATTTTATGAAAAACTGTTCTGTACTTCATTATTTTCTGTACTATATTATGCTATGTATCTGTTAAGCGCCTTGAGTCCTATTGGAGAAAGAGCGCCATATAAATAAAATTATTATTATTAATTATTATTATTATTATTATTATTATTATTATTATGTAGACCCTTTCACACCAAACCTGGACCCGGGTTATAACTTTGGTGTAAAAGGGGTACTAGTTGCTATGATGAGGAGATAAGTAAAAAATGTATTTACTTATGTAAATTAAGATTTATATTAGAGATGAGCGGGTTCGGTTTCTCTGAATCCGAACCCGCCAGAACTTCATGTTTTTTTTCACGGGTCCGAGCGACTCGGATCTTCCCGCCTTGCTCGGTTAACCCGAGCGCGCCCGAACGTCATCATGACGCTGTCGGATTCTCGCTAGGCTCGGATTCTATCGCGAGACTCGGATTCTATATAAGGAGCCGCGCGTCGCCGCCATTTTCACACGTGCATTGAGATTGATAGGGAGAGGACGTGGCTGGCGTCCTCTCCGTTTAGACACTTGATTTACTAATTTTGGGGAGCATTAGGAGTACTCAGTAGTGTACAGTGCAGAGTTTTGCTGATAGTGACCAGTGACCACCACTTTTATTTATAATCCGTTCTCTGCCTGAAAAAAGCGATACACAGCACACAGTGACTCAGTCACATACCATATCTGTGTGCACTGCTCAGGCTCAGGCCAGTGTGCTGCATCATCTATTATCTATATATAATATTATATATCTGTCTGACTGCTCAGCTCACACAGCTTATAATTGTGGGGGAGACTGGGGAGCACTACTGCAGTGCCAGTTATAGGTTATAGCAGGAGCCAGGAGTACATAATATATTATATAGTGAGTGACCACCAGACACACAGTGCAGTTTATTTAATATATCCGTTCTCTGCCTGAAAAAAGCGATACACACAGTGACTCAGTCAGTCACATACCATATCTGTGTGCACTGCTCAGGCTCAGGCCAGTGTGCTGCATCATCTATATATATTATATATCTGTCTGACTGCTCAGCTCACACAGCTTATAATTGTGGGGGAGACTGGGGAGCACTACTGCAGTGCCAGTTATAGGTTATAGCAGGAGCCAGGAGTACATAATATTATATTAAAATTAAACAGTGCACACTTTTGCTGCAGGAGTGCCACTGCCAGTGTGACTAGTGACCAGTGACCTGACCACCAGTATATAATATTAGTAGTATACTATCTCTTTATCAACCAGTCTATATTAGCAGCAGACACAGTACAGTGCGGTAGTTCACGGCTGTGGCTACCTCTGTGTCGGCACTCGGCAGCCCGTCCATAATTGTATATACCACCTAACCGTGGTTTTTTTTTCTTTCTTTATACATACATACTAGTTACGAGTATACTATCTCTTTATCAACCAGTCTATATATTAGCAGCAGACACAGTACAGTGCGGTAGTTCACGGCTGTGGCTACCTCTGTGTCGGCACTCGGCAGCCCGTCCATAATTGTATATACCACCTAACCGTGGTTTTTTTTTCTTTCTTTATACATACATACTAGTTACGAGTATACTATCTCTTTATCAACCAGTCTATATTAGCAGCAGACACAGTACAGTGCGGTAGTTCATGGCTGTGGCTACCTCTGTGTCGGCACTCGGCAGCCCGTCCATAATTGTATATACCACCTAACCGTGTTTTTTTTTTCTTTCTTTATACATACATACTAGTTACGAGTATACTATCTCTTTATCAACCAATCTATATATTAGCAGCAGACACAGTACAGTGCGGTAGTTCACGGCTGTGGCTACCTCTGTGTCGGCACTCGGCAGCCCGTCCATAATTGTATATACCACCTAACCGTGGTTTTTTTTTCTTTCTTTATACATACATACTAGTTACGAGTATACTATCTCTTTATCAACCAGTCTATATATTAGCAGCAGACACAGTACAGTGCGGTAGTTCACGGCTGTGGCTACCTCTGTGTCGGCACTCGGCAGCCCGTCCATAATTGTATATACCACCTAACCGTGTTTTTTTTTTCTTTCTTTATACATACATACTAGTTACGAGTATACTATCTCTTTATCAACCAGTCTATATATTAGCAGCAGACACAGTACAGTGCGGTAGTTCACGGCTGTGGCTACCTCTGTGTCGGCACTCGGCAGCCCGTCCATAATTGTATACTAGTATCCAATCCATCCATCTCCATTGTTTACCTGAGGTGCCTTTTAGTTGTGCCTATTAAAATATGGAGAACAAAAATGTTGAGGTTCCAAAATTAGGGAAAGATCAAGATCCACTTCCACCTCGTGCTGAAGCTGCTGCCACTAGTCATGGCCGAGACGATGAAATGCCAGCAACGTCGTCTGCCAAGGCCGATGCCCAATGGCATAGTACAGAGCATGTCAAAACCAAAACACCAAATATCAGTAAAAAAAGGACTCCAAAACCTAAAATAAAAATGTCGGAGGAGAAGCGTAAACTTGCCAATATGCCATTTACCACACGGAGTGGCAAGGAACGGCTGAGGCCCTGGCCTATGTTCATGGCTAGTGGTTCAGCTTCACATGAGGATGGAAGCACTCAGCCTCTCGCTAGAAAACTGAAAAGACTCAAGCTGGCAAAAGCACCGCAAAGAACTGTGCGTTCTTTGAAATCCAAAATCCACAAGGAGAGTCCAATTGTGTCGGTTGCGATGCCTGACCTTCCCAACACTGGACGTGAAGAGCATGCGCCTTCCACCATTTGCACGCCCCCTGCAAGTGCTGGAAGGAGCACCCGCAGTCCAGTTCCTGATAGTCAGATTGAAGATGTCAGTGTTGAAGTACACCAGGATGAGGAGGATATGGGTGTTGCTGGCGCTGGGGAGGAAATTGACCAGGAGGATTCTGATGGTGAGGTGGTTTGTTTAAGTCAGGCACCCGGGGAGACACCTGTTGTCCGTGGGAGGAATATGGCCGTTGACATGCCAGGTGAAAATACCAAAAAAATCAGCTCTTCGGTGTGGAGGTATTTCACCAGAAATGCGGACAACAGGTGTCAAGCCGTGTGTTCCCTTTGTCAAGCTGTAATAAGTAGGGGTAAGGACGTTAACCACCTCGGAACATCCTCCCTTATACGTCACCTGCAGCGCATTCATAATAAGTCAGTGACAAGTTCAAAAACTTTGGGTGACAGCGGAAGCAGTCCACTGACCAGTAAATCCCTTCCTCTTGTAACCAAGCTCACGCAAACCACCCCACCAACTCCCTCCGTGTCAATTTCCTCCTTCCCCAGGAATGCCAATAGTCCTGCAGGCCATGTCACTGGCAAGTCTGACGAGTCCTCTCCTGCCTGGGATTCCTCCGATGCATCCTTGCGTGTAACGCCTACTGCTGCTGGCGCTGCTGTTGTTGCCGCTGGGAGTCGATGGTCATCCCAGAGGGGAAGTCGTAAGCCCACTTGTACTACTTCCAGTAAGCAAAGGAAGATGAAATATCACAGCAGTCATCCTACTGCAAAGCGGATAACTGAGTCCTTGACAACTATGTTGGTGTTAGACGTGCGTCCGGTATCCGCCGTTAGTTCACAGGGAACTAGACAATTTATTGAGGCAGTGTGCCCCCGTTACCAAATACCATCTAGGTTCCACTTCTCTAGGCAGGCGATACCGAGAATGTACACGGACGTCAGAAAAAGACTCACCAGTCTCCTAAAAAATGCAGTTGTACCCAATGTCCACTTAACCACGGACATGTGGACAAGTGGAGCAGGGCAGGGTCAGGACTATATGACTGTGACAGCCCACTGGGTAGATGTATGGACTCCCGCCGCAAGAACAGCAGCGGCGGCACCAGTAGCAGCATCTCGCAAACGCCAACTCTTTCCTAGGCAGGCTACGCTTTGTATCACCGCTTTCCAGAATACGCACACAGCTGAAAACCTCTTACGGCAACTGAGGAAGATCATCGCGGAATGGCTTACCCCAATTGGACTCTCCTGTGGATTTGTGGCATCGGACAACGCCAGCAATATTGTGTGTGCATTAAATATGGGCAAATTCCAGCACGTCCCATGTTTTGCACATACCTTGAATTTGGTGGTGCAGAATTTTTTAAAAAACGACAGGGGCGTGCAAGAGATGCTGTCGGTGGCCAGAAAAATTGCGGGACACTTTCGGCGTACAGGCACCACGTACAGAAGACTGGAGCACCACCAAAACCTACTGAACCTGCCCTGCCATCATCTGAAGCAAGAAGTGGTAACGAGGTGGAATTCAACCCTCTATATGCTTCAGAGGTTGGAGGAGCAGCAAAAGGCCATTCAAGCCTATACAATTGAGCACGATATAGGAGATGGAATGCACCTGTCTCAAGTGCAGTGGAGAATGATTTCAACATTGTGCAAGGTTCTGATGCCCTTTGAACTTGCCACACGTGAAGTCAGTTCAGACACTGCCAGTCTGAGTCAGGTCATTCCCCTCATCAGGCTTTTGCAGAAGAAGCTGGAGGCATTGAAGAAGGAGCTAAAAGGGAGCGATTCCGCTAGGCATGTGGGACTTGTGGATGCAGCCCTTAATTCGCTTAACAAGGATTCACGGGTGGTCAATCTGTTGAAATCAGAGCACTACATTTTGGCCACCGTGCTCGATCCTAGATTTAAAGCCTACCTTGGATCTCTCTTTCCGGCAGACACAGGTCTGCTGGGGTTGAAAGACCTGCTGGTGACAAAATTGTCAAGTCAAGCGGAACGCGACCTGTCAACATCTCCTCCTTCACATTCTCCCGCAACTGGGGGTGCGAGGAAAAGGCTCAGAATTCCGAGCCCACCCGCTGGCGGTGATGCAGGGCAGTCTGGAGCGACTGCTGATGCTGACATCTGGTCCGGACTGAAGGACCTGACAACGATTACGGACATGTCGTCTACTGTCACTGCATATGATTCTCTCAACATTGATAGAATGGTGGAGGATTATATGAGTGACCGCATCCAAGTAGGCACGTCACACAGTCCGTACTTATACTGGCAGGAAAAAGAGGCAATTTGGAGGCCCTTGCACAAACTGGCTTTATTCTACCTAAGTTGCCCTCCCACAAGTGTGTACTCCGAAAGAGTGTTTAGTGCCGCCGCTCACCTTGTCAGCAATCGGCGTACGAGGTTACATCCAGAAAATGTGGAGAAGATGATGTTCATTAAAATGAATTATAATCAATTCCTCCGCGGAGACATTGACCAGCAGCAATTGCCTCCACAAAGTACACAGGGAGCTGAGATGGTGGATTCCAGTGGGGACGAATTGATAATCTGTGAGGAGGGGGATGTACACGGTGATATATCGGAGGGTGAAGATGAGGTGGACATCTTGCCTCTGTAGAGCCAGTTTGTGCAAGGAGAGATTAATTGCTTCTTTTTTGGGGGGGGTCCAAACCAACCCGTCATATCAGTCACAGTCGTGTGGCAGACCCTGTCACTGAAATGATGGGTTGGTTAAAGTGTGCATGTCCTGTTTTGTTTATACAACATAAGGGTGGGTGGGAGGGCCCAAGGACAATTCCATCTTGCACCTCTTTTTTCTTTTCTTTTTCTTTGCATCATGTGCTGATTGGGGAGGGTTTTTTTGGAAGGGACATCCTGCGTGACACTGCAGTGCCACTCCTAGATGGGCCCGGTGTTTGTGTCGGCCACTAGGGTTGCTAATCTTACTCACACAGTCAGCTACCTCATTGCGCCTCTTTTTTTCTTTGCGTCATGTGCTGTTTGGGGAGGGTTTTTTGGAAGGGACATCCTGCGTGACACTGCAGTGCCACTCCTAGATGGGCCCGGTGTTTGTGTCGGCCACTAGGGTCGCTAATCTTACTCACACAGCTACCTCATTGCGCCTCTTTTTTTCTTTGCGTCATGTGCTGTTTGGGGAGGGTTTTTTGGAAGGGACATCCTGCGTGACACTGCAGTGCCACTCCTAGATGGGCCCGGTGTTTGTGTCGGCCACTAGGGTCGCTAATCTTACTCACACAGCTACCTCATTGCGCCTCTTTTTTTCTTTGCGTCATGTGCTGTTTGGGGAGGGTTTTTTGGAAGGGCCATCCTGCGTGACACTGCAGTGCCACTCCTAGATGGGCCCGGTGTTTGTGTCGGCCACTAGGGTCGCTAATCTTACTCACACAGCTACCTCATTGCGCCTCTTTTTTTCTTTGCGTCATGTGCTGTTTGGGGAGGGTTTTTTGGAAGGGACATCCTGCGTGACACTGCAGTGCCACTCCTAGATGGGCCCGGTGTTTGTGTCGGCCACTAGGGTCGCTTATCTTACTCACACAGCGACCTCGGTGCAAATTTTAGGACTAAAAATAATATTGTGAGGTGTGAGGTATTCAGAATAGACTGAAAATGAGTGTAAATTATGGTTTTTGAGGTTAATAATACTTTGGGATCAAAATGACCCCCAAATTCTATGATTTAAGCTGTTTTTTAGTGTTTTTTGAAAAAAACACCCGAATCCAAAACACACCCGAATCCGACAAAAAAAATTCGGTGAGGTTTTGCCAAAACGCGTTCGAACCCAAAACACGGCCGCGGAACCGAACCCAAAACCAAAACACAAAACCCGAAAAATTTCAGGCGCTCATCTCTAATTTATATACATGTGTAAATAAGAATGGGTGTTTTTGTGCACTGTATAATACCCTGTGAATAGAAGGGCATAGGACGTTGTAGCAGGAGGCATTTAAACATGCCAGATGCCAGTTTGCCAGTGGGACCCTCCCCAATACCACCTCCTCACCTAGTATGTCCCAGCTGTCAGAGACCTCCCCCAGATCGCCCCGCAACCAGACCTATGGGATAATTCTTGATAATGTTAATGCGTTTTTATTAGAGATAAGCGGGTTCGGTTCTCCGAGATCCGAACCCCCCCGAACTTCACCTATTTTACACGGTTCCGAGGCAGCCTCGGATCTTCCCGCATTGCTCGGTTAACCCGAACGTCATCATCCCGCTGTCGGATTCTCGCAAGATTCGTATTCTATATAAAGAGCCGCGCATCGCCGCCATTTTCACTTGTGCATTGGAGACTGAACAGAGAGGACGTGGCTGCGTTCTCTCCCTGAAAAACTCCGTAATCTGTGCTCAGTGTGCTGCAAATATCTGTGCTCAGTGTGCTGCAAATATCTGTGCTCAGTGTGCTGCAGATATCTGTGCTCAGTGTGCTGAAAATATCTACATTCTCTGCCTGAAAACGCTCCATATCTGTGCTCAGTGTGCTGCAAATATCTGTGCTCAGTGTGCTGCATTGTGGGGACCACTAGTATATAATTATAATAGTACAGTACAGTAGGCCATTGCTGTATCTTGCAGCACTGTGTCAAGTATACTATCCATATCTGTGCTGCATTATTGTGAGCAGTATATGGTAGGACAGTGCAGCATTTTGGTGACCAGCAGTATACATATAGTACAGTACAGTAGGCCATTGCTGTATCTTGCAGCTCTTTGTCAAGTATACTATCCATATCTGTGCTGCATTATTGTGAGCAGTATATAGTAGGACAGTGCAGCATTTTGGTGACCAGCAGTATATATATAGTACAGTACAGTAGGCCATTGCTGTATCTTGCAGCTCTGTGTCAAGTATACTATCTATATCTGTGCTGCATTATTGTGAGCAGTATATAGTAGAACAGTGCAGCATTTTGGTGACCAGCAGAATACATATAGTACAGTACAGTAGGCCATTGCTGTATCTTGCAGCTCTGTGTCAAGTATACTATCCATATCTGTGCTGCATTATTGTGAGCAGTATATAGTAGGACAGTGCAGCATTTTGGTGACCAGCAGTATACATATAGTACAGTACAGTAGGCCATTGCTATTGATATATTACTGGCATATAATTCCACACATTAAAAAATAGAGAACAAAAATGTGGAGGGTAAAATAGGGAAAGATCAAGATCCACTTCCACCTCGTGCTGAAGCTGCTGCCACGAAGCTGCTGCCACTAGTCATGGCCGAGACGATGAAATGCCATCAACGTCGTCTGCCAAGGCCGATGCCCAATGTCATAGTAGAGAGCATGTAAAATCCAAAAAACTAAAGTTCAGTAAAATGACCCAAAAATCTAAATTAAAAGCATCTGAGGAGAAGCGTAAACTTGCCAATATGTCATTTACAACACGGAGTGGCAAGGAACGGCTGAGGCCCTGGCCTATATTCATGGCTAGTGGTTCAGCTTCACATGAGGATGGAAGCACTCATCCTCCCGCTAGAAAAATGAAAAGACTTAAGCTGGCAAAAGCACAGCAAAGAACTGTGCGTTCTTCTAAATCACAAATCCCCAAGGAGAGTCCAATTGTGTCGGTTGCGATGCCTGACCTTCCCAACACTGGACAGGAAGATGTTGCGCCTTCCACCATTTGCACGCCCCCTGCAAGTGCTGGAAGGAGCACCCACAGTCCAGTTCCTGATAGTCAAATTGAAGATGTCACTGTTGAAGTACACCAGGATGAGGATATGGGTGTTGCTGGCGTGGAGGAGGAAATTGACAAGGAGGATTCTGATGGTGAGGTGGTTTGTTTAAGTCAGGCACCCAGGGAGACACCTGTTGTCCGTGGGATGAATATGGCCATTGATATGCCTGGTCAAATTACAAAAAAAAATCAGCTCTTCGGTGTGGAGGTATTTCACCAGAAATGCGGACAACAGGTGTCAAGCCGTGTGTTGCCTTTGTCAAGCTGTAATAAGTAGGGGTAAGGACGTTAACCACCTAGGAACATCCTCCCTTATACGTCACCTGGAGCGCATTCTTCAGAAGTCATTGACAAGTTCAAAAACTTTGGGTGACAGCTGAAGCAGTCCACTGACAACTAAATCCCTTCCTCTTGTACCCAAGCTCCTGCAAACCACACCACCAACTCCCTCAGTGTCAATTTCCTCCTTAGACAGGAACACCAATAGTCCTGCAGGCCATGTCACTGGCAAGTCTGACGAGTCCTCTCCTGACTGGGATTCCTCCGATGCATCCTTGAGTGTAATTCCTCCGATGCATCCTTGAGCGCCAGCAGCTGCTGTTGTTGCTGCTGGGAGTCGATCGTCATCCCAGAGGGGAAGTCGGAAGACCACTTGTACTACTTGCAGTAAGCAATTGATTGTCCAACAGTCCTTTGCGAGGATGATGAAATATCACAGCAGTCATCCTGCTGCAAAGCGGATAACTCAGGCCTTGGCAACTGTGTTGGTGTTAAACGTGTGTCCGGTATCCTCCGTTAGTTCACAGGGACTTAGAGAATTGCTTGAGGTATTGTGTCCCCAGTACCAAATACCATCTAGGCAGTGGCAGTGCTGGCGCTAACCGCTCAGCAGAGCCTGCAATGCAGGGAGGCGCCGAGCATGAAAGGCGCACTCCCCGCTCTGCTACTCTGCTGTCTTCCGCATGTCCCGCCGGCTGGCGCTGCCCCTGTCAAACAGTCTGACAGGCACCCCCAATAGCGTCCCAGCTGCTGCCAGCTGGGACACACACTCTGCCTGCTGACATTCGCTACCCACGGCGGGAGAGACAGCATCTACCTCCGCGCCTGGAGCTGCGGCATGCCTCTTCCGCACCCGGTAGGTGTAGAAGCCGGGCATCCCTCATCCCCGTCCTCAAAACGGCTGGGGGGGGGGGGGCGGACGAGAAATGGGGTAGTGACTACCTGCTGTAGTGAACACCCTAGTTCACCAGGAAAAACATAAGGAAATGTACACTGTTCTCATTTTAAAAGCAAACTGATATGCATAAATATGTAACCACGCAAATTGCATATATGTGTGTGTGTGTGTGTGTGTGTGTGTGTGTGTGTGTGTGTGTGTGTGTGTGAATATATATATATGTATGTGTGTATATATATATATATATTTATTCACACACATATATATATATATATATATATATAGGGTTTTTTCTTGTAAACTGTAAGCCGGCACTCGTGCTTGCCTTGTGGCCACTTTGTGCTGGTGCCCTCGTAATACCGAACTCCTGCTGGAGGACGGTCAATACATGTACGAGGTTTACGCGGAGGCGGGACTCCAATCGACTTATAGTGAAAAGACTCTCAGTCACATTGTGATCAACATTTCAGAGCTCTTTTGTTCTTTCGTTAGGAACAAAAGTAAAAGTTCTGAAACGATCACAACAGGACTGAGAATCTTTTCATTGTAAGTCGATTGGAGTCTCGCCTCGATGTATACATGTGTTGACCGTCCTCCAGCAGGAGTGCCGTCTTACAGCTTACAGCTTACTATATACATATATATATATATATATATATATATTTAATGTTCATTTGTAAGCAGCACTCACTTGTCACCACAAGTATTTATTCTAACATTTTGACGGTTCGTGGCCAGTTGTCCTTTTCTCAAGGCCCCGAAACATTGATTTGTTAGAATAAACATCTTCTCCATCTTCTGTATATACACTGTGTGTATATATATATATATATATATATATATATATATATAGAGCAATACATCAGGCGGCACTCTGAGTAAATAGTATTGTAACACAGGATTCACTACTGTGTAACATAACGTGAATAAGGGACACTACTATGTGGTGTAATATGAATCAGGGGCTCTATGTGCAGTGTAATGTGAATAAGATTGTGCTGCTGTGTGGCGTAATTAGAATTGCTACTGTTGTGTGGCCATGCCCCTTCCTTGTGAGACCACACTCTGAGCGGCATATGCTATCCCTTTATTAAATATGGGAGGGAGGGCGCAAATTTATAGTTTGCAGGGGGGCGCCGAACACCCTAGCACCGGCCCTGCATCTAGGTTCCACTTCTCTAGGCAGGCGATACCGAGAATGTACACAGACGTCAGAAAAATACTCACCAGTGTCCTAAAAAATGCAGTTGTACCCAATGTTCACTTAACCACGGACATGTGGACAATTGGAGCAGGGCAGACTCAGGACTATATGACTGTGACAGCCCACTGGGTAGATGTATTGCCTCCCGCAGCAAGAACAGCAGCGGCGGCACCAGTAGCAGCATCTCGCAAACGCCAACTCATTCCTAGGCAGGCTACGCTTTGTGTCACCGCTTTCCATAAGAGGCACAGAGCTGACAACCTCTTACGGAAACTGAGGAACATCATCGCAGAATGGCTTACCCCAATTGGACTCTCCTGGGGATTTGTGACATCGGACAACGCCACCAATATTGTGCGTGCATTACATGTGGGCAAATTCTAGCACGTCCCATGTTTTGCACATACATTGAATTTGGTGGATCAGAATTATTTAAAAAATGACAGGGGCGTGCAAGAGATGCTGTCGGTGGCCCGAAGAATTGCGGGCCACTTTCCGCATTCAGCCACCGCGTGCCGAAGACTGGAGCACCAGCAAACACTCCTGAACCTGCCCCGCCATCATCTGAAGCAAGAGGTGGTAACGAGGTGGAATTCAACCCTCTATATGCTTCAGAGGATGGAGGAGCAGCAAAAGGCCATTCAAGCCTATACATCTGCCTACGATATAGACAAAGGAGGGGGAATGCACCTGACTCAAGCGCAGTGGAGAATGATTTCAACATTGTGCAAGGTTCTTCAACCCTTTGAACTTGCCACACGTGAAGTCAGTTCAGACACTGCCAGCCTGAGTCAGGTCATTCCCCTCATCAGGCTTTTGCAGAAGCAGCTGGAGAGATTGAAGGAGGAGCTAAAATGGAGCGATTCCGCTAGGCATGTGGGACTTGTGGATGGAGCCCTTCATTCGCTTAACTAAGATTCACGGGTGGTTAACCTGTTGAAATCAGAGCACTACATTTTGGCCACCGTGCTTGATCCTAGGTTTTAAGCCTACGTTGTATCTCTCTTTCCGGCAGACACAAGTCTGCACATGTTCAAAGACCTGCTGGTGAGACACTTGTCAACTCAAGCGGAACGTGACCCGTCAACAGCTCCTCCTTCACATTCTCCCGCAACTGGGGCTGCGAGGAGAAGGCTAAGAATTCCGAGCCCACCCGCTGGCGGTGATGCAGGGCAGTCTGGAGCGAGTGCTGACATCAGGTCCGGACTGAAGGACCTGCCAACGATTACTGACATGTCGTCTACTGTCACTGCATATGATTCTGTCACCATTGAAAGAATAGTGGAGGATTATATGAGTGACCGCATCCAAGTAGGCACGTCAGACAGTCCGTATGTATACTGGCAGGAAAAAGAGGCAATTTGGAGGCCCTTGCACAAACTGGCTTTATTTTACCTAAGTTGCCCACCCTCCAGTGTGTACTCCGAAAGAGTGTTTAGTGCAGCTGGTCACCTTGTCAGCGATCGGCGTACGAGGTTACTTCCAGAAAATGTGGAGAAGATGATGTACATCAAAATTAATTATAATCAATTCCTCCGTGGAGACATTCACCATCAGTTGCCTCCAGAAAGTACACAGGGACCTGAGATGGTGGATTCCGGTGGGGACTAATTAATACTCTGTGAGGAGGGGGATGTACACAATGAAAAGGGTGAGGAATTGGAGGATGATGATGAGGTGGACATCTTGCCTCTGTAGAGCCAGTTTGTGCAAGGAGAGATTGATTGCTTCTTTTTTTGGTGGGGGCCCAAACCAACCAGTCATTTCAGCCACAGTCATGTGGCAGACCCTGTGGCTGAAATTACGGGTTTGTTAAAATGTGCATGTCCTGTTTATACAACATAAGGGTGGGTGGGAGGGCACAAGGACAATTCCATCTTGCACCTCTTTTTTTTATTTATCTTTGCATCATGTGATGTTTGGGGCCAATTTTTTTAAGTGCCATCCTGTCTGACACTGCAGTGTCACTCCTAGATGGGCCAGGTGTTTGTACCGCCCACTTGGGTCGCTTAGCTTAGCCATCCAGCGACCTTTGTGCAAATTTTAGGACTAAAAATAATATTGTGAGGTGTGAGGTGTTCAGAATAGACTGGAAATGAGTGGAAATTATGGTTATTGAGGTTGATAATACTATAGTATCAAAATTACCCCCAAATTCTATGATTTAAGCTGTTTTTGAGGGGTTTTTGAAAAAAAACAAAACACCCAAATCCAAAACACACCCGAATCCGACAAAAATTTTTCAGGGAGGTTTTGCCAAAACGCATCCGAATCCAAAACACGGCCGCGGAACTGAATCCAAAACCCGAAAAATTTCCGGTGCACATCTCTATTTTTTATGCTATATGTTAGTTGTGAAGTGCAGACTTAAATTGTTTAAAGTTTAAGTAGGGAACTAGAAAGTTGTAAAATAAATTCCTTGGGATTTTACTTTTCTGAGAAGCTACGTCCAGCTGAATTTAACATAAGAGCTTACGTCTCTGCCTGTCTATGGGCAGAGGAAACCCCAGTTAGAGAACTGGCACCAACGTAAATAAGATTTTAAACCTACCGGTAAATCTTTTTCTCATAGTCCGTAGAGGATGCTGGGGACTCCGTAAGGACCATGGGGATAGACGAGCTCCGCAGGAGACATGGGCACTTTAAGAAAGACTTTAGGTCTGGGTGTGCACTGGCTCCTCCTTCTATGCCCCTCCTCTAGACCTCAGTTAGAGAAACTGTGCCCAGAGGAGATGGACAGTACGAGGAAAGGATTTTTGTTAATCCAATGGCAAGATTCATACCAGCCACACCAATCACACCGTATAACTTGTGTATCAAGTAAACAGCTAACAGTATGAAAAAATAACGTAGCATCAGTCCAACCTGATGGAACTATAACATAACCCTTATGTTAGCAAAACTATATACAAGTCTCGCAGAAGTAGTCCGCACTTGGGACGGGCGCCCAGCATCCTCTACGGACTACGAGAAAAAGATTTACCGTTAGGTTTAATATCTTATTTTCTCTAACGTCCTAGAGGAGGCTGGGGACTCCGTAAGGACTATGGGGATTATACCAAAGCTCCCAAACGGGCGGGAGAGTGCGGATGACTCTGCAGCACCGATTGAGCAAACAGGAGGTCCTCCTCAGCCAGGGTATCAAACTTATAGAACTTTGCAAAGGTGTTTGACTCCGACCAAGTAGCAGCTCGGCACAGCTGTAGTGCCGAGACCCCTCGGGCAGCCGCCCAAGACGAGCCCACCTTCCTAGTGGAATGGGCCTTAACTAATTTCGGTAACGGCAATCCTGCCGTAGAATGCGCCTGCTGAATCGTGTTACAGATCCAGCGAGCAATAGTGTGCTTTGAAGCAGGGCCGCCAACCTTGTTGGCTGCATACAAGACAAACAGTGCTTCTGTTTTTCTGATCCTAGCCGTTCTGGCCACGTAAATTTTCAAAGCCCTGACCACATCCAGGGACTCGGAATCCTCCAAGTCACGTGTAGCCACAGGCACGACAATAGGTTGGTTCATATAAAAGGATGAGACCACCTTAGGTAGGAATTGAGGATGGGTCCGCAATTCCGCTCTATCCATATGGAAAACCAGATAGGGGCTTTTATGTGATAAAGCCGCCAATTCCGAAACTCGCCTAGCCGAAGCCAAGGCTAACAACATGACCACCTTCCAAGTGAGATATTTCAACTCCACTGTTTTAAGTGGTTCAAACTAGTGATGAGCGGGTTCGGTTCCTCGGAATCCGAACCCCCCCGAACTTCAGCCTTTTTACACGGATCCGAGGCAGACTCGGATCTTCCCGCCTTGCTCGGCTAACCCGAGCGCGCCCGAACGTCATCATCCCGCTGTCGGATTCTCGCGAGGCTCGGATTCTATCGCGAGACTCGGATTCTATATAAGGAGCCGCGCATCGCCGCCATTTTCACACGTGCATTGAGATTCATAGGGAGAGGACGTGGCTGGCGTCCTCTCCATTTAGATTAGAAGAGAGAGAGTGAGAGTGAGACACTTGATTTACTGGAGCTTAGGAGTACTCAGAGAGTGCAGAGTTTACTAGTGACTGACCAGTGACCACCAGTGCAGTTTTATTATATTATTATTTAATATAATCCGTTCTCTGCCTGAAAAAAAAACGATACACAGTGACACAGTAACAGTATACCATATCTGTGCTCAGCCTCAGTGTGCTGCATCATCTATGTATATCTGACTGTGCTGAGTGCTCAGTGCTCACACAGCTTAATTGTGGGGGAGACTGGGGAGCAGTAGCAGGAGTACATATTATTTAACAGTGCACACTTTTGCTGCCAGAGTGCCACTGCCAGTGTGACTGACCAGTGACCACTGTCTGACCACCAGTATATTGTGATTGTCTGCCTGAAAAAGTTAAACACTCGTCGTGTGGTGTTTTTATTCTATAAACGCATTCTGCTGACAGTGTCCAGCAGGTCCGTCATTAATTATATAATATATACCTGTCCGGCTGCAGTAGTGATATATATATATATATTTTATATCATTATCATCCAGTCTATATTAGCAGCAGACGCAGTACGGTAGTCCACGGCTGTAGCTACCTCTGTGTCGGCAGTCGCTCGTCCATCCATAATTGTATACCACCTACCTGTGGTGTTTTTTTTTTTTTCTATCTTCTTGATACTAGTAGCTTACTTTAGGAGTCTGCAGTGCTGCTGACAGTGTCCAGCAGGTCCGTCATTATATAATATATACCTGTCCGGCTGCAGTAGTGATATATATATATTTTTTATATCATTATCATCCAGTCTATATTAGCAGCAGACGCAGTACGGTAGTCCACGGCTGTAGCTACCTCTGTGTCGGCAGTCGCTCGTTCATCCATAATTGTATACCACCTACCTGTGGTGTTTTTTTTTTCTATCTTCTTGATACTACTAGTAGCTTACTTTAGGAGTCTGCAGTGCTGCTGACAGTGTCCAGCAGGTCCGTCATTATATAATATATACCTGTCCGGCTGCAGTAGTGATATATATATATTTTTTATATCATTATCATCCAGTCTATATTAGCAGCAGACGCAGTACGGTAGTCCACGGCTGTAGCTACCTCTGTGTCGGCAGTCGCTCGTCCATCCATAAGTGTATACCACCTACCTGTGGTGTTTTTTTTTTTCTATCTTCTTGATACTACTAGTAGCTTACTTTAGGAGTCTGCAGTGCTGCTGACAGTGTCCAGCAGGTCCGTCATTATATAATATATACCTGTCCGGCTACAGTAGTGATATATATATATTTTTTATATCATTATCATCCAGTCTATATTAGCAGCAGACGCAGTACGGTAGTCCACGGCTGTGGCTACCTCTGTGTCGGCAGTCGCTCGTCCATCCATAATTGTATACCACCTACCTGTGGTGTTTTTTTTTTTCTATCTTCTTGATACTACTAGTAGCTTACTTTAGGAGTCTGCAGTGCTGCTGACAGTGTCCAGCAGGTCCGTCATTATATAATATATACCTGTCCGGCTGCAGTAGTGATATATATATATATATTTTTTATATCATTATCATCCAGTCTATATTAGCAGCAGACACAGTACGGTAGTCCACGGCTGTAGCTACCTCTGTGTTGGCAGTCGCTCGTCCATCCATAATTGTATACCACCTACCTGTGGTGTTTTTTTTCTTTTCTATCTTCTTGATACTAGTAGCTTACTTTAGGAGTCTGCAGTGCTGACAGTGTCCAGCAGGTCCGTCATTATAATATATACCTGTCCGGCTGCAGTAGTGATATATATATATTTTTTATATCATTATCATCCAGTCTATATTAGCAGCAGATGCAGTACGGTAGTCCACGGCTGTAGCTACCTCTGTGTCGGCAGTCGCTCGTCCATCCATAAGTATACTAGTATCCATCCATCTCCATTGTTTACCTGAGGTGCCTTTTAGTTGTGCCTATTAAAATATGGAGAACAAAAATGTTGAGGTTCCAAAAATAGGGAAAGATCAAGATCGACTTCCACCTCGTGCTGAAGCTGCTGCCACTAGTCATGGCCGAGACGATGAAATGCCAGCAACGTCGTCTGCCAAGGCCGATGCCCAATGTCATAGTACAGAGCATGTAAAATCCAAAACACCAAATATCAGTAAAAAAAGGACTCAAAAATCTAAAATAAAATTGTCAGAGGAGAAGCGTAAACTTGCCAATATGCCATTTACCACACGGAGTGGCAAGGAACGGCTGAGGCCCTGGCCTATGTTCATGGCTAGTGGTTCAGCTTCACATGAGGATGGAAGCACTCAGCCTCTCGCTAGAAAAATGAAAAGACTCAAGCTGGCAAAAGCACAGCAAAGAACTGTGCGTTCTTCGAAATCACAAATCCACAAGGAGAGTCCAATTGTGTCGTTTGCGATGCCTGACCTTCCCAACACTGGACGTGAAGAGCATGCGCCTTCCACCATTTGCACGCCCCCTGCAAGTGCTGGAAGGAGCACCCGCAGTCCAGTTCCTGATAGTCAGATTGAAGATGTCAGTGTTGAAGTACACCAGGATGAGGAGGATATGGGTGTTGCTGGCGCTGGGGAGGAAATTGACCAGGAGGATTCTGATGGTGAGGTGGTTTGTTTAAGTCAGGCACCCGTTGTCCGTGGGAGGAATAGGGCCATTGACATGCCTGGTGAAAATACCAAAAAAATCAGCTCTTCGGTGTGGAAGTATTTCAACTGAAATGCGGACAACATTTGTCAAGCCGTGTGTTGCCTTTGTCAAGCTGTAATAAGTAGGGGTAAGGACGTTAACCACCTCGGAACATCCTCCCTTATACGTCACCTGCAGCGCATTCATCATAAGACAGTGACAAGTTCAAAAACTTTGGGCGACAGCGGAAGCAGTCCACTGACCAGTAAATCCCTTCCTCTTGTAACCAAGCTCACGCAAACCACCCCACCAACTCCCTCAGTGTCAATTTCCTCCTTCCCCAGGAATGCCAATAGTCCTGCAGGCCATGTCACTGGCAATTCTGACGAGTCCTCTCCTGCCTGGGATTCCTCCGATGCATCCTTGCGTGTAACGCCTACTGCTGCTGGCGCTGCTGTTGTTGCTGCTGGGAGTCGATGGTCATCCCAGAGGGGAAGTCGTACTCGTAAGACCACTTTTACTACTTCCACCAAGCAATTGACTGTCCAACAGTCCTTTGCGAGGAAGATGAAATATCACAGCAGTCATCCTGCTGCAAAGCTGATAACTGAGGCCTTGGCATCCTGGGCGGTGAGAAACGTGGTTCCGGTATCCATCATTACTGCAGAGGCAACTAGAGACTTGTTGGAGGTACTGTGTCCCCGGTACCAAATACCATCTAGGTTCCATTTCTCTAGGCAGGCGATACCGAAAATGTACACAGACCTCAGAAAAAGACTCACCAGTGTCCTAAAAAATGCAGTTGTACCCAATGTCCACTTAACCACGGACATGTGGACAAGTGGAGCAGGGCAGGCTCAGGACTATATGACTGTGACAGCCCACTGGGTAGATGTATGGACTCCCGCCGCAAGAACAGCAGCGGCGGCACCAGTAGCAGCATCTCGCAAACGCCAACTCTTTCCTAGGCAGGCTACGCTTTGTATCACCGCTTTCCAGAATACGCACACAGCTAAAAACCTCTTACGGCAACTGAGGAAGATCATCGCAGAATGGCTTACCCCAATTGGACTCTCCTGTGGATTTGTGGCATCGGACAACGCCAGCAATATTGTGTGTGCATTAAATATGGGCAAATTCCAGCACGTCCCATGTTTTGCACATACCTTGAATTTGGTGGTGCAGAATTATTTAAAAAACGAGAGGGGCGTGCAAGAGATGCTGTCGGTGGCCAGAAGAATTGCGGGACACTTTCGGCGTACAGGCACCACGTACAGAAGACTGGAGCACCACCAAAAACGCCTGAACCTGCCCTGCCATCATCTGAAGCAAGAAGTGGTAACGAGGTGGAATTCAACCCTCTATATGCTTCAGAGGCTGGAGGAGCAGCAAAAGGCCATTCAAGCCTATACAACTGAGCACGATATAGGAGGTGGAATGCACCTGTCTCAAGCGCAGTGGAGAATGATTTCAACGTTGTGCAAGGTTCTGCAACCTTTTGAACTTGCCACACGTGAAGTCAGTTCAGACACTGCCAGCCTGAGTCAGGTCATTCCCCTCATCAGGCTTTTGCAGAAGAAGCTGGAGACATTGAAGGAGGAGCTAACACAGAGCGATTCCGCTAGGCATGTGGGACTTGTGGATGGAGCCCTTAATTCGCTTAACAAGGATTCACGGGTGGTCAATCTGTTGAAATCAGAGCACTACATTTTGGCCACCATGCTCGATCCTAGATTTAAAACCTACCTTGGATCTCTCTTTTCGGCAGACACAAGTCTGCTGGGGTTCAAAGAACTGCTGGTGACAAAATTGTCAAGTCAAGCAGAACGCGACCTGTCAACATCTCCTCCTTCACATTCTCCCACAACTGGGGGTGCGAGGAAAAGGCTCAGAATTCCGAGCCCACCCGCTGGCGGTGATGCAGGGCAGTCTGGAGCGACTGCTGATGCTGACATCTGGTCCGGACTGAAGGACCTGACAACGATTACGGACATGTCGTCTACTGTCACTGTATATGATTCTCTCCCCATTGAATGAATGGTGGAGGATTATATGAGTGACCGCATCCAAGTAGGCACGTCAGACAGTCCGTACTTATACTGGCAGGAAAAAGAGGCAATTTGAAAGGCCCTTGCACAAACTGGCTTTATTCTACCTAAGTTGCCCTCCCACAAGTGTGTACTCCGAAAGAGTGTTTAGTGCCGCCGCTCACCTTGTCAGCAATCGGCGTACGAGGTTACATCCAGAAAATGTGGAGAAGATGATGTTCATTAAAATGAATTATAATCAATTCCTCCGTGGAGACATTGACCAGCAGCAATTGCCTCCACAAAGTACACAGGGAGCTGAGATGGTGGATTCCAGTGGGGACGAATTGATAATCTGTGAGGAGGGGGATGTACACGGTGATATATCGGAGGATGATGATGAGGTGGACATCTTGCCTCTGTAGAGCCAGTTTGTGCAAGGAGAGATTAATTGCTTCTTTTTGGTGGGGGTCCAAACCAACCCGTCATTTCAGTCACAGTCGTGTGGCAGACCCTGTCACTGAAATGATGGGTTGGTTAAAGTGTGCATGTCCTGTTTATACAACATAAGGGTGGGAGGGAGGGCCCAAGGACAATTCCATCTTGCACCTCTTTTTTCTTCCATTTTTCTTTGCGTCATGTGCTGTTTGGGGGGTGTTTTTTGGAAGGGCCATCCTGCGTGACACTGCAGTGCCACTCCTAGATGGGCCAGGTGTTTGTGTCGGCCACTAGGGTCGCTTAGCTTACTCACACAGCTACCTCATTGCGCCTCTTTTTTTCTTTGCGTCATGTGCTGTTTGGGGAGTGTTTTTTGGAAGGGCCATCCTGCGTGACACTGCAGTGCCACTCCTAGATGGGCCAGGTGTTTGTGTCGGCCACTAGGGTCGCTTAGCTTACTCACACAGCTACCTAATTGCGCCTCTTTTTCTTCTTCTTTGCGTCATGTGCTGCTGTTTGGGGAGTGTTTTTTGGAAGGGCCATCCTGCGTGACACTGCAGTGCCACTCCTAGATGGGCCAGGTGTTTGTGTCGGCCACTAGGGTCACTTAGCTTACTCACACAGCTACCTCATTGCGCCTCTTTTTTTCTTTGCGTCATGTGCTGTTTGGGGAGTGTTTTTTGGAAGGGCCATCCTGCGTGACACTGCAGTGCCACTCCTAGATGGGCCAGGTGTTTGTGTCGGCCACTAGGGTCGCTTAGCTTACTCACACAGCTACCTCATTGCGCCTCTTTTTTTCTTTGCGTCATGTGCTGTTTGGGGAGTGTTTTTTGGAAGGGCCATCCTGCGTGACACTGCAGTGCCACTCCTAGATGGGCCAGGTGTTTGTGTCGGCCACTAGGGTCGCTTAGCTTACTCACACAGCTACCTCATTGCGCCTCTTTTTTTCTTTGCGTCATGTGCTGTTTGGGGAGTGTTTTTTGGAAGGGCCATCCTGCGTGACACTGCAGTGCCACTCCTAGATGGGCCAGGTGTTTGTGTCGGCCACTTGGGTCGCTTAGCTTAGCCATCCAGCGACCTCGGTGCAAATTTTAGGACTAAAAATAATATTGTGAGGTGTGAGGTGTTCAGAATAGACTGAAAATGAGTGGAAATTATGGTTATTGAGGTTAATAATACTTTGGGATCAAAATGACCCCCAAATTCTATGATTTAAGCTGTTTTTTAGGGTTTTTTTAAAAAAACACCCGAATCCAAAACACACCCGAATCCGACAAAAAAAATTTGGTGAGGTTTTGCCAAAACGCGTTCGAACCCAAAACACGGCCGCGGAACCGAACCCAAAACCAAAACACAAAACCCGAAAAATTTCCGGTGCTCATCACTAGTTCAAACCAATGTGACTTAAGGAAACGTAACACCACGTTAAGGTCCCAAGGTGCCACCGGAGGTACAAAAGGAGGCTGAATATGCAGTACTCCCTTCACAAAAGTCTGTACTTCAGGTAAAGAGGCCAATTCCTTTTGAAAGAAAATGGATAAGGCCAAAATCTGAACTTTAATGGAGCCTAATTTTAGGCCCAAATTCACTCCAGTTTGTAGGAAGTGAAGAAAACGGCCTAGATGGAATTCTTCCGTAGGAGCATTCCTGGCCTCACACCAAGAAACATATTTACGCCATATTCGGTGATAATGTTTAGATGTCACGTCCTTCCTAGCCTTTATCAGCGTAGGAATGACCTCATCCGGAATTCCTTTTTCCGCTAGGATCCGGCGTTCAACCACCATGCCGTCAAACGCAGCCGCGGTAAGTCTTGGAACAGACATGGCCCCTGTTGTAACAGGTCCTGTCGTAGAGGAAGAGGCCACGGATCTTCTGTGAGCATTTCCAGCAGATCCGGATACCAGGTTCTTCTTGGCCAATCTGGAACAATGAGAATTGTTCTCACTCCTCTTTTTCTTATTATTCTCAATACCTTGGGTATGAGAGGAAGAGGAGGAAACACATAAACCGACTGGAACACCCACGGTGTCACCAGGGCGCCTACTGTTACCGCCTGAGGATCTTTTGATCTGGCGCAATACCTCTGTAGCTTTTTGTTGAGACGGGATGCCATCATGTCTATCTGGGGCAGTCCCCACTGACTGTGCGAAGACTTCCTGATGAAGTCCTCACTCCCCTGGATGCAGGTCGTGTCTGCTGAGGAAGTCTGCTTCCCAGTTGTCCACTCCCGGAATGAACACAGCTGACAGTGCGCTTACCTGATTTTCCGCCCAGCGAAGAATCTTGGTGGCTTCTGCCATTGCCACCCTGCTCCTTGTGCCGCCTTGGTGGTTTACATGAGCCACTGCGGTGATGTTGTCTGACTGGATCAGAACTGGTTGGTCGCGAAGTAAGTTCTCCGCCTGACGTAGGGCGTTGTATATGGCCCTCAGTTCCAGGATGTTGATGTGAAGACAAGTCTCTTGACTTGTCCAGAGTCCTTGGAAGTTTCTTCCCCTTGTGACTGCTCCCCACCCTCTGAGGCTCGCGTCCGTGGTCCCCAGGATCCAATCCTGAATGCCGAACCTGCGTCCTTCCAAAAGGTGAGCACTCTGCAGCCACCACAGGAGAGATACCCTGGCCCTGGGGGACAGGGTGATCCGCTGATGAATTTGTAGATGTGATCCGGACCACTTGTCCAATAGGTCCCATTGGAAAGTCCTTGCATGGAACCTGCCGAAGGGAATGGCCTCGTATGTTGCCACCATTTTTCCCAGGACTTAAGTGCAATGATGCACAGACACTTGTTTTGGCTTCAATAGGTTCTTGACTAGAATCATGAGTTCCTGAGCTTTTTCTATCGGGAGAAAAACCTTTTTCTGGTCTGTGTCCAGAACCATGCCCAAGAAGCTCAGGGAACCAGCTGCGACTTCGTGATATTGAGAATCCAGCCGTGTTGCTGTAACACCTTCACTGAAAGTGACACACTGTTCAGTAACTTCTCTCGTGATCTCGCTTTTATGAGGAGATCGTCCAAGTACGGGATAATTGTGACACCCTGCTTGCGCAGGAGCACCATCATTTCCGCCATTACCTTTGTGAAAATCCTCGGGGCCGTGGAAAGCCCAAACGGCAACATCTGAAATTGGTAATGACAATCCTGTACCGCAAATCTCAGGTACGCCTGATGAGGTGGATATATGGGAACATGAAGGCATGCATCCTTTATGTCCAGCGATACCATAAAATCCCCGCTTCCAGGCTGGCGATGACCGCTTTGAGCGATTCCATTTTGAACTTGAACCGTTTTAAGTATAGGTTCAGGGATTTTAAATTCAATATGGGTCTGACCGAACCGTCCGGTTTCGGAACTACAAACAGGGTGGAGTAGTATCCCTTCCCTCTCTGAAGTAGGGGAACTTCGACCACCACTTGTTGAAGACACAATTTGTGAATAGCATTTAACACTATCTCCCTTTCCAGGGGAGAAGTCGGTAGAGCCGATTTGAAAAACCGGCGAGGAGGCACCTCTTCGAATTCCAGCTTGTATCCCTGAGAAACAATTTCTATTGCCCAGGGATCCACCTGTGAGTGAACCCAGATGTGGCTGAAAAGTCGAAGACGTGCCTCCAATGGGGCGGACTCCCCCAGCGGAGCCCCAGCGTCATGCGGTGGATTTTGCAGAGGCTGGGGAGGATTTCTGTTCCTGGGAACTAGCTGTGCTATGCAGCTTTTTACCTCTGCCCTTACCTCTGGCAAGAAAGGACGATCCACGCACTCTTTTGCTTTTATTTGAACGAAAGGACTGCATTTGATAATGTGGCGCTTTCTTAGGTTGTGAGGGAACATAAGGCAAAAAATTCGATTTACCTGCCGTAGCTGTGGAGACCAGGTCAGAGAGACCTTCCCCAAACAATTCCTCACCCTTGTAAGGTAAAACCTCCATATGTCTTTTTGAGTCGGCATCACATGTCCACTGCCGGGTCCAGAGGACTCGTCTAGCAGAGATTGACATAGCGTTTATTCTGGAACCCAGTAAACTAATGTCTCTTTGAGCATCCCTCATATATAAGACAGCATCCTTTATATGGCCTAGGGTCAATAAAATGGTATCCTTATCTAGGGTTTCAATCTCCGCCGATAAGGAATCTGTCCATGCTGCAACCGCGCTTCAAACCCAGGCCGCCGCAATTGCCGGTCTGAGTAATGTACCAGAATGTGTGTAAATGGATTTCAAGGTAATCTCCTGCTTGCGGTCTGCAGGATCCTTGAGGGTAGCCGTATCTTGTGATGGCAGCGCTATCTTTTTTGACAAGCGTGTCAACGATTTGTCCACCTTAGGGGATGATTCCCACCGTACCCTGTCCGTTGGCGGGAAAGGATACGCCATAAGAATCCTTTTGGAAATCTGCAGTTTTTTGTCTGGAGATTCCCAAGCTTTTTCACATAATTCGTTCAACTCATGTGAGGAGGGAAAAGTTACCTCGGGCTTTTTTCCCTTATACATGTGAACCCTCGTGTCAGGGACAGGGGGTTCCTCTGTGATATGCAACACTTCTTTTATTGCAATAATCATATATCGAATACATTTAGCCACTTTCGGCTGTAACTTTACATCATCGTAGTCGACACTGGAGTCCGAATCCGTGTCGGTATCAGTGTCTGCTATTTGGGATAGTGGGCGCTTCTGAGACCCTGAAGGTCCCGGCGACATAGGGACAAACACGGGTTCACTCCCTGACTGTTCCTTAGCCTCAGCTTTGTCTAATCTCTTGTGCAATAAGTTCACACTAGCACTTAAAACATTCCACATATCCACCCAGTCAGGTGTCGACACCGCTGACGGAGACCTCACATTCATACGCTCCCCCTCCTCTCTAGGTGAGCCTTCTACCTCAGACATGTCGACACACGCGTACCGACACACCACACACACAGGGAACCTCTTATCTGAAGACATTTTCCCCACCAGGCCCTTTGGAGAGACAGAGAGAGAGTATGCCAGCACACACCCCAGCGCTGTATGACCCAGGACAAAAACACAATAATATTATGTTTACCCAGATAGCGCTGTTTACATATACAATATGCGCCAATTTTGTGCCCCCCCTCCTCTTTAAAACCCTCTGTCTACCGTGGTATAAGCAGGGGAGAGTCCGAGGAGCTTCCTCTCAGCGATGCTGTGGAGAAAAAATAGCGCTGTGAGTGCTGAGGGAGAAGCCCCGCCCCCTCGGCGGTGGGCTTCTGTCCCGCTGAAAATCTCAAAATTTGGCGGGGGCTCTTATGTACATATACTTATTTTTGCCCAGCTGTACATATACTTATTTTTGCCAAAAGAGGTCTATATGCTGTCCAGGGCGCCCCCTTTGCGCCCTGCACCCTTACAGTGACTGCCGTGTGTGAGGTGTATGGGAGCAATGGCGCACAGCTGCAGTGCTGTGCGTTACCTCAGTGAAGATCATGAAGTCTTCTGCCGCCTCTGATGTCTTGTTTTCTTCTCATACTCACCCGGCTTCTATCTTCCGGCTCTGCGAGGGGGACGGCGGCGCAGCTCTGGGACGGACGGCGAGGGTGAGACCTGCATACCAATCCCTCTGGAGCTAATGGTATCCAGTAGCCTAAGAAGCAGAGCCTTGAAACTCACAGAAGTAGGTGTGCATCTCTCTCCTCAGTCCCTCGATGCAGGGAGTCTGTTGCCAGCAGGCTCCCTGAAAATAAAAAACCTAACAAATATACTTTCTGTCAGGAAGCTCAGGAGAGCTCCCTGAAGTGCACCCATCTCCTCTGGGCACAGTATCAAACTGAGGTCTAGAGGAGGGGCATAGAGGGAGGAGCCAGTGCACACCCAGATCTAAAGTCTTTCTTAAAGTGCCCATGTCTCCTGCGGAGCCCGTCTATTCCCATGGTCCTTACGGAGTCCCCAGCATCCTCTAGGACGTTAGAGAAAAGGGACTTCTGGAGATCTACATGTGCCCAACTCCAGTCTGCTGAGATAATAGGCATTTATAGGTTAGGGGGCATTACTCATGCGTTCCGTGGTGTGAGCATACACAGTCACAGGACCGATTGAGAAGTAAGTCCTGGCTGATGACTGGGAGGTGGCTGTTCAGATGCTGGGAAACACACCCTCTCATGGGCGTGTTATAGGAGTGATGCGAGTGCGTCACAGAACGGATTGCAATCTCAGATGCTTAGGGGTCTATTCATGAAGCAGGGAAAAGTGTGGAGAAGCAAGCCGGTGGAGAAGTTGCCCATGGCAACCAATCAGCATCGAAGTAACATTTATAATTTGCATACTATACAATTGTACGAGCAGCTGTTTGGTTGCCATGGGCAACTTCTCCACAGGCTCACTTCTCCACTCTTTTCACTGCTTCATGAATAGACCCGGAGGTCACCCACACTGGAGGCAGAGGTGGCTCCAGAGGAGGGGCTACAGCGCAGTTCAAAGTTCAAATAGAGGAGCCGCACCTACTGCCACTAACTGTCATCCCAAGCAGACTCACTGGCAGTAGGTGTGGTGGCCCTATATGAACTGTGGCCTGTGCTGCAGCCCCGCCTCTGGAGCCGACACTGATTGGAGGAGATTATGTAGAATCTGCATCTAACATGGGGCAGGTGCATGTTTCAATGGTGCGTCTAATGGTTGCATCAAAGACACACCAAGCGGGATTGTAGCGTGTAAGGATGCACAAAGTAGGACAGCGCCTGTATGTATACACGGGAAAATAAACAGCAACAATTCACATTTTAAGGATGTTTTCCTAAATAGAGAACACGGCTAGCGGCAACTCAGAGAGGACTCGATAGGACTGTAAGGAAACTGAAGGTCTGTCTGAACTCTGAACCTATTTATGGAATACATAAAAATACACACTGAAGTATAATACTGAAGCACATTTAGGGGTAGATGTACTAAACAGTAATAAAAGTGGAGAAGTGAGCCAGTGGAGAAGTTGTCCATGGCAACCAATCAGTATTTACGTAACATTTATAATTTGCATAGTATAAAAGTATACAGAGAAGCTGATTGGTTGCCATGGGCAACTTCTCCACTGGCTCACTTCTCCACTATTATTACTGCTTAGTACATGTCCTCCTCAATGTGATGGTAAATAAAAGGCTTGGGTAGGCTGCGGTAAAATATACAGTAGGTGAGGTAGATGGAAATGTATGAACAGGTTACAGATTGAGAATAGCCTAAGTATCACATACAGTACTGTAGGTATCACACACCATCACTGGGAGGCATGTGTAACTTAAGGGCCCTACACATATGGCGATGTGCCGCCGAGGTGCCCGACGTCCGATACGGCCGACGGGTGACCCGACGGCGGGGGGGGGGGGGTAGTGACGGGGGGAGTGAAGTTTCTTCACTCCCCCCGTCACCCGGCTCCATAGTCGTGCAGGCAAATATGGACGAGATCGTCCATATTGGCCTGCATGCACAGCCGACGGGGGACCAGCGATGAACGAGCGCGGGGCCGCGCATCGTTCATCGCTGGAGCCTCCACACTGAAAGATATGAACGAGTTCTCGTTCATTTATGAACGAGATCGTTCATATCTTTCAAAAAATCGGCCAGTGTGTAGGGCCTATTACAATGAGGCACTATAAGGGCAGGGGGGCAGCACAAAAGGGAATTTATTTTTAAAGTGCCGAGTTTCTGGAAGTAAAACACTCAATGATTGATATTTACCTTATGGCAGATCTAATAAAGATTAACATAGCTGTCTTGTAAAATGTACACAAGTCATTTACAAACGAGCGTAGTCTTTTGCATAACGTATGGAGCTGCTGCCTCAGGCAGTGTACGGCAGGAGAGCGATGTTCCTAATGTTTATGTTTAGTTGCGACAGTTGCTTCTGTTTATTTATTTATCCCCAAATTAGCAACAGAATTAGAAATCCAAATTAGTTTTGTGTTTGCAAAGTACATTTCCATCTAACCAAAATGATGAAATATAACGTTTGCCCAGTGTCGCCCTGTAGTTCTAAGGATAAATTGTCATCCTCTTTTTAGCTTGTCAGCAATAGCAGAGTGTGAGTTAAACCACCTGCAGAATGTGGCATTATGGCTACTTACTCATTTCTCTATATACATTACTCATTACTCTGTGGTTTCCACACGCAGAACGTGAGTATTTTTACTGTAACTAGACAGGTGGCCAACCCTTTTACGAGTCGTGTCCTTCCATTTGTATAATCCTTTAATAGGATCCCTGCCGAGAAAAGGGATAAAGAAACTAAGAGGTATAATAAAAAGTTACTATACAGCGTATAAGTTTGTTCTATTCCCTACTTTTCCTAATGCAACAACTGTATATATTTTTTGCTTTTCACGTGCCCAAGCTTCCCACATTATTTTACACACCAGATACAGTGATAAATATATGTTTATTTATCTCACCATCTAATATATCTCATTCTACAGCACATAACTATTTTCTCCACAACTTATTTCTATTTTTATCTCTACATTTCTTCATTTTCTACTTACTACAACAACTAGTGACCAAACCTAACTGTGATCCAGTTCTGATCACTGAGCAGGTTCCAGTCCTGTCTTTTGATGTGCAAGACTTACAGCAATTTATGGAACTCCTGGGTTCTCATTGTTGGTGCACTGCACTCTGTGAACATGGGTGGTCATTCCGAGTTGTTCGTGTAACAGGCCCGAACAGTGATATAGTGCCTGCTGCCGTGCAGGTGTCGTCAGTCCACCCACCTGTGGCACCTCTCGTCACAAACGATAGGGAACTCCGCCTTCTGGATTGATCGCCGGCACGAACACCTCCCTGCAACGGTCGACGAAGAACCTAGAAAGAAGGAACGTACCGTTTGAGACGTGCGTGTCGACCTCCGTCGGAGGTACAGGACGCGTCAGGGGTAGCAGCGACCTTCACCGGCTGGGCGGAAGGTCATCACTGGCCGAAAGGCCTCAGCTACCCAGTTCTCACACACTCGCACTCTCGCACGTCGTGTGGTGAGGGGGTTCCTCACGTCCGCGAGCAAACCCCTGACCGGTATACGGGGACGATGACAAAACAGACACAGAGTGATACTCACTCCCGGCTCGCTGGTCACCTTGATCGTCGCACCTCTCCGCTCCTGTTGGGGCAAGAAGAGCAGCCTCCCTAACTGCAGGCTACACGAACGGCAAACAACAACTTACAGCCAACTACGCCTGCCTGAGCAAACTATCTTCAGCAACTAAGGCTACTGGTTCTATTCCGAACTAGCAGAGACCGGACTAACTAAACACATCCGCTAACCAACAAGCCAGTAGAACAATTCCCCGGTACAAGAGGTTAACCCCGAATAACCAATTCCACTTACCGGATACTGGTAAGTAGCTACTTCTTCCTGCTCCTAACTGAGGACGCAAGCAGGGGTCCAGAGCGGACGACCGTCCACTCCGGATTACCGGAGAATAGAGGAGCGTGGGACGGGAACGTTACTCCACACTCTCTAATCCCTCGTATTGTACACCGCGTGGGGCCAGCCGGCTCCTCACGCCGGCCGACTACGAACCCCTCGGGAGCTGCCACACAGCCCACTCCCAATCCGGTTCTACCCCAGCCGGACGATACGATACCACCCCAAGTCCTATAAAATGCAGCAGGTGGAAGCCTGGATGAGAGCGCAGGCCTGGAGGGTGGGCACAGGCCTGGAGGGCCTGTACTTTGGGCACAGGCCTGGAGGGCCTGAACTGTGGGCACAGGCCTGGAGGGCCTGAACTGTGGGCACAGGCCTGGAGAGCCTGGATGGTGGGGCACAGGCTTGGCGAGCCTGGATGGTGGGGGCACAGGCGTGGAGAGCCTGGATGGTGGGGGCACAGGCCGGAGGCCTGGACTGTGGGCACAGGCAGGAGAGCCTGGATGGTGGGGCACAGGCCTGGAGGGCCTGGATGGTGGGGGCACAGGCAGGAGGCCTGACTACCGTGGGCACAGGCCGAGAGGGCCTGGTTATCCCCGCAGGCCTAGTGCCTAGTGCCTGTCCCTGGTGCTCTAGGGTGGACTAAATATACGTACAGGTGGCCCAGGGCCGCCTACCTGTCTCGGTGGGAGAGGCTGCAGCGGGGAGCTTCGTTTGCTCTTTTGCTTCCCACGCGCTGCAGCACTCTCCGCCGGACTGCTGCTGCTGGGCGCCTCCCTCCGCCGACGTCTTCCTCTCCGTCGTCCTCGCCGCCGGCTCTGCAGGCTCCGCCACCCCTGCCGTCGCCGCCCGGTCTTCAGTCTTCTGTAGGAGATCTTCTTTCTTCTGCAGGAGCTCTTCCTTCTTCTCTGTCCGGCGTCCGACCGAGCTCTCCCGCACCGCAGTGTCTCTTATATGACGCTGGGAGCGGGCGGAGCTATGACGCGGCGAGCTCTGATTGGCTCGCTGCGGCGTCTTCCCATTGGCGGCCAAGGCGCGAGCTCTGATTGGCTCGCGCTTGGCGCGCCGTTCAAAATGCTGTGACGTGATTGGAGGGGCTTGAATCCCTCCAAGCTGGGGCCTACCCGCCACCGCGCCGAAGCTCGCCGCGCCGATGCCCGCCGCGACGATCGTTCGAGGGACAACTCTCTTCACATTCGCTCGCTAGCAGTTTTTAGCAGCCGTGCAATCGCTATGCTGCCTCCCACTGGGAGTGTATTTTAGCTTAGCAGAAGTGCGAACGAAAGGATCGCAGAGTGGCTACAAAATAATTTTGTGCAGTTTCAGAGTAGCTTCAGACCTACTCAGCGCTTGCGATCACTTCAGACTATTCAGTTCCTGTTTTGACGTCACAAACACGCCCTGCGTTCGCCCAGCCACGCCTGCGTTTTTCCTGTCACGCCTGCGTTTTTCCAAACACTCCCTGAAAACGGTCAGTTGACACCCAGAAACGCCTTCTTCCTATCAATCACTCTGCGTCTGCCTGTGCGACTGAAAAGCATAGCTAGACCCTGTGTAAAACGACATCGTTCGTTGTAATAGTACACCGCGCATGCGCATTGCGCCGCATACGCATGCGCAAAAGTGCCGTTTTTTGCCTCGTCGCTGCACAGCAAACGAATGCAGCTAGCGAACAACTCGGAATGACAACCTATGCAATCTAAATTACATATGGTGTGTCACAGGCAAATGTAGGGGGAATTCTCAGTTGCCCTGACACATCCCTGACCCGACAAGCTTCTTTATAGTATGTGCCACTGGGTGTGCAGCTCCTGAGCACTTCTCCTTTTTTTCCACATTCTGCAACTGTCTGCATTCTGGGGGTCATTCCGAGTTGATCGCTCGCTGACAATTTTCTCAGCACAGCGATCAGGTGAAAAAACAGCATTTATGCGCATGCGTATGCCCCGCAATGCGCATGCGCGACATACAGGTACAAAGCCCTTTGTGGTTGTGCTATGGTTCTAGCGAAGTTTTTCTTCGCACTGGTGGCCGCTAGAAGATTGACAGGAAGGGGGTGTTACTGGGTGTCAACTGACCGTTTTCAGGGAATGTTTGCAAAAACGCAGGTGTGTCTGAAAAAACGCAGGCGTGGCTGGGTGTTCGCTGGGCGGGTGTATGACGTCAAATCCGGACACGAATAGGTTGAAGTGATCGCAAGCGCTGAGTAGGTTCAGAGCTACTCTGAAACTGCACAAACTGTTTTTGCAGAGCTCAGCTGCACATGCGTTCACACTGCTCCTAAGCTAAAATACACTCCCCAGTGGGCGGCGGCATAGCGTTTGCATGGCTGCTAAAACTAGCTAGCGAGCGATCAACTCGGAATGACCCCCTCTATCCCTCATCTATGTGTGTGTGTGTCCATCTATCGATCCCCTGTTTGTTTCCCCTTTCAGTTTTCCTCCTTGTCTTCAATTTTATACAGTATGTCTATCTTTCATCCCCCATGTGTGCCTCTGCCACCCCACACCTTGTGTGTCTATGCATCTGTCTTGTCTGTGTGTGTGTGTGTGTGTGTGTGTGTGTGTGTGTATGTGTCTCATTTGTCCCAGCACCAACTTTTCCCATGTGCTTCTAACAAACCACTTTTGCCTTGCACCTTGTCTTACCTCCCTGGTTTATAACTCTGCTGCTCTCTGTCTTGACCCCGTACCTGTTTCCTTTTCTTTTAAAATTGATGGTGTCCTGGCAGCTGCTGACCAGAAATGACATGGACAAACCGATGTAGAGCTACGTCTAACACCACATAACTTAATCCAAGTTTGTCAGCTAAACATAATCTATTGATTTTAATGATTTTGCTGAAGTACAGAATAGGAACCTATGGAGAAATTATATGGGTCCTATTCATCAAGCTCAAAATCCTAATAGCAAATGCACTAATGTTTGAGACAATGATGCACCTGGATTCTTCATTGAATATGCTGAATCTTCTTCTTCTCTTCATCCATCCATCCACTATGCCACTACCGGACAGGTCAAGATAGGGGGAGCTGAAGAACTGGGAGCGGGCCCCCGGTCTTAAGTGACCTGGATCCCCATTGGCTTACTCTGGCCCTGCCTAGTTACCTAGTGCATTTACTACTGATGCAGACCTGGATGCGCTTCAGCATATGGGACCTCATTCAGATCCGGTTGGAAGTGCACCCTGATCCACAAAGTACTGATGTTCGGTACTTGCGCATGTGCCGTTCTGCATGTATGCCAAAGGGTCCTGCGGCGCAGGATACATAGACGGCATCAGACTGTCAGTGATTGACAGTCTGATACCATTTGGGGGTGGGGGCGGCAACGGCCTCCGTTTGCGAAAACGGAGGTGTGTCAACACTGTTTAGGGGGAAGGAAGAGGCCAGGCATCTCCGTCGTTGCATAGAGATTTCCTGGCCTCTGCGACAGGTGGTTTGCGCCCCCCCCCCCCCATGGGTGCCTCAAGCTGCCCGATGGTTTGTGAGTGAACCAATGTTGCGTCCGAGGATGCAGTCGGGTTCACTGCTGCAGCAGGAGGCGTCTGCTTGTAATAGATGCCTTCTGCTGCACATCTGAATGACCCTCATGGAGAGAATATACTAGTTTTACTTGCAGATTTTTTTTTACTTGACTTTTGGACACGTGTGGTCAACTCAGCCCCCGCGTCTGTTTCAGATTACAATGTGCCATCCCTAAATACAGCTCTGTCCTCAGATAGCGGCCATAGTATCACATTTAGGCCCAGATTTATCAAGCCTTGGAGAGTGATAAATTGTACGGTAATAAAGGACCAGCCAACAAGCTCCTAACTGTCATTTTTCAAACACAGACTGTGACATGACAACTAGGAGCTGATTGGTTGGTACTTTATCACTGTGCTATTTATCAGGGCTGGTTCTAGCCCTTTTGGCGGCCCGGGTGGAAAAATAAGATTTTACTCACCGGTAAATCTATTTCTCGTAGTCCGTAGTGGATGCTGGGAACTCCGTAAGGACCATGGGGAATAGACGGGCTCCGCAGGAGACTGGGCACTCTAAAAGAAAGATTAGGTACTATCTGGTGTGCACTGGCTCCTCCCTCTATGCCCCTCCTCCAGACCTCAGTTAGGATACTGTGCCCGGAAGAGCTGACACAATAAGGAAGGATTTTGAATCCCGGGTAAGACTCATACCAGCCACACCAATCAAACTGTATAACTCGTGATACTATACCCAGTTAACAGTATGAAATATAACTGAGCCTCTCAACAGATGGCTCAACAATAACCCTTTAGTTAGGCAATAACTATATACAAGACAAGTATTACAGACAATCCGCACTTGGGATGGGCGCCCAGCATCCACTACGGACTACGAGAAATAGATTTACCGGTGAGTAAAATCTTATTTTCTCTGACGTCCTAGTGGATGCTGGGAACTCCGTAAGGACCATGGGGATTATACCAAAGCTCCCAAACGGGCGGGAGAGTGCGGATGACTCTGCAGCACCGAATGAGAGAACTCAAGGTCCTCCCCAGCCAGGGTATCAAATTTGTAGAATTTAGCAAACGTGTTTGCCCCTGACCAAGTTGCAGCTCGGCAAAGTTGTAAAGCCGAGACCCCTCGTGCAGCCGCCCAAGATGAGCCCACTTTCCTCGTGGAATGGGCTGTTACTGATTTAGGATGCGGCAATCCAGCCGCAGAATGCTCCAGCTGAATTGTGCTACAAATTCAGCGAGCAATAGTCTGCTTAGAAGCAGGAGCACCTATTTTGTTGGGTGCCTACAGGATAAAAAAACGAGTCAGTTTTCCTGACTCCAGCCGTCCTGGAAATATAAATTTTTAAGGCCCTGACTACGTCCAGTAACTTGGAATCTTCCAAGTCCCTAGTAGCCGCAGGCACTACAATAGGTTGGTTCAAGTGAAAAGCTGATACCACCTTAGGGAGAAACTGGGGACGAGTCCTCAATTCTGCCCTATCCATATGGAAAATCAGATAAGGGCTTTTACATGACAAAGCCGCCAATTCTGACACACGCCTGGCCAAAGCCAAGGCCAATAACATGACCACTTTCCACGTGAGATATTTCAAATCCACAGTTTTAAGTGGCTCAAACCAATGTGATTTTAAGAAACTCAACACCACGTTGAGATCCCAAGGTGCCACAGAAGGCACAAAAAAGGGGCTGAATATGTAGCACTCCCTTTACAAATGTCTGAACTCCAGGCAGTGAAGCCAGTTCTTTCTGGAAGAAAATCGACAGAGCCGAAATCTGGACCTTAATGGAACCCAATTTTAGGCCCATAGTCACTCCTGCTTGTAGGAAGTGCAGAAAACGACCCAGCTGAAATTCCTCTGTTGGGGCCTTCCTGGCCTCACACCACGCAACATATTTTCGCCAAATACGGTGATAATGGTTTGCGGTTACTTCTTTCCTGGCTTTTATCAGCGTAGGAATGACTTCCTCCGGAATGCCCTTTTGCTTTAGGATCCGGAATTCAACCGCCATGCCGTCCAACGCAGCCGCAGTAAGTCTTGGAACAGACAGGGCCCCTGCTGTAGCAGATCCTGTCTGAGCGGTAGAGGCCATGGGTCCTCTGATATTATTTCTTGAAGTTCTGGGTACCAAACTCTTCTTGGCCCATCCGGAACCATGAGTATCGTTCTTACTCCTTGTATTCTTATTATTCTCAGTACCTTTGGTATGAGAGGCAGAGGAGGGAATACATAAACCGACTGGTACACCCACAGTGTCACTAGAGCATCCACAGCTATTGCCTGAGGGTCCCTTGACCTGGCGCAATATCTAGTTTTTTGTTTAGGCGGGACGCCATCATGTCCACCTGTGGCCTTTCCCAACGGTTTACCAACAGTTGGAAGACTTCTGGATGAAGTCCCCACTCTCCCGGGTGTCGGTCGTGTCTGCTGAGGAAGTCTGCTTCCCAGTTGTCCACTCCCGGAATGAACACTGCTGACAGTGCTAAGACGTGATTTTCCGCCCACCGGAGAATCCTTGTGGCTTCTGCCATCGCCATCCTGCTTCTTGTGCCGCCCTGTCGGTTTACATGGGCGACTGCCGTGATGTTGTCTGATTGGATCAGTACCGGCTGGTTTTGAAGCAGAGGCCTTGCCAGACTTAGGGCATTGTAAATGGCCCTCAGTTCCAGAATATTTATGTGTAGGGACGACTCCTGACTTGACCAAAGTCCTTGGAAATTTCTTCCCTGTGTGACTGCCCCCCAGCCTCGAAGGCTGGCATCCGTGGTTACCATGACCCAGTCCTGTATGCCGAATCTGCGGCCCTCTTGAAGATGAGCACTCTGCAGCCACCACAGTACAGAAACCCTGGTCCTTGGAGACAGGGTTATCAGCCGATGCATCTGAAGATGCGATTCCGACCACTTGTCCAAGAGGTCCCACTGAAAGGTTCTTGCATGGAACCTGCCGAATGGAATTTTGCTTCGTAAGAAGCTACCATTTTTCCCAGGACTCGTGTGCAGTGATGCACCGATACCTGTTTTGGTTTCAGGAGGTCTCTGACTAGAGATGACAGCTCCTTGGCTTTCTCCTACGGGAGAAACACTTTTTTTCTGTTCTGTGTCCAGAACCATCCCCAGGAACAGCAGGCGTGTGGTAGGAACCAGCTGTGACTTTGGAATGTATAGAATCCATCCGTGCCGACCAACAACTGCTCCATGGACCTCGCCTTTATAAGGAGATCGTCCAAGTACGGGATAATTAAAAACTCCCTTTTTTCGAAGGAGTATCATCATTTCTGCCATTACCTTGGTAATGACCCTCGGTGCCGTGGACAGTCCAAACGGCAGTGTTTGGAATTGGTAATGGCAATCCTGTACCACAAATCTGAGGTACTCCTGGTGAGGATGGTAAATGGGGACATGTAGGTAAGCATCCTTGATGTCCAGGGATACCATGTAATCCCCCTCCTCCAGGCTTGCAATAACAGCCCTGAGCGATTCCATCTTGAACTTGAATTTTTTTATGTATGTGTTCAAGGACTTCAAATTTAAAATGGGTCTCACCGAACCGTCCGGTTTCGGTACCACAAACAGTGTGGAATAGTAACCCCGTCCTTGTTGAAGTAGGGGCACCTTGACTATCACCTGCTGGGAATACAGCTTGTGAATTGCCTCTAGCACAGCCTCCCTGCCTGAGGGAGTTGTCGGCAAGGCAGATTTGAGGAAACGGCGGGGGGGAGACGCCTCGAATTCCAGCCTGTACCCCTGAGATACTACTTGAAGGATCCAGGGATCCACCTGTGAGCGAGCCCACTGATCGCTGAAATTTTTTCGGCGGCCCCCCACCGTACCTGGCTACGCCTGTGGAGCCCCCACGTCATGCGGTGGATTCAGAGGAAGCGGGGGAAGAATTTTGATTCTGGGAACTGGCTGACTGGTGCAGCTTTTTCCCTCTTCCCTCGTCTCTGTGCAGAAAGGAAGCGCCTTTGACCCGCTCGCTTTTCTGAAGCCGAAAGGACTGTACCTGATAATACAGTGCTTTCTTAGGCTGTGAGGAAACCTGAGGTAAAAAAATTTCTTCCCAGCTGTTGCTGTGGATACGAGGTCCCAGAGACCATCCCCAAACAATTCCTCACCCTTATAAGGCTCTATGTGCCTTTTAAAGTCAGCATCACCTGTCCAGTGTCGGGTCTCTAATACCCTCCAGACAGAATGGCCATTGCATTAATTCTGGATGCCAGCCGGCAAAATATCCCTCTGTGCATCCCTCATATATAAGACGACGACTTATGTTCGCAAAATAGTATCCCTGTTTGACAGGGTTACAGACCACGCTGCTGCAGCACT
Source organism: Pseudophryne corroboree (assembly GCF_028390025.1). Taxonomy (NCBI): domain Eukaryota; kingdom Metazoa; phylum Chordata; class Amphibia; order Anura; family Myobatrachidae; genus Pseudophryne; species Pseudophryne corroboree. Next base: position 326,228,313 of record NC_086453.1, on the reverse strand, counting down.
ATCTGCAGGTCTCAGTCTAGTACCTGAGTGTGTAAATACAGACTTCAGGATAGCCTCCTGCTTTTTATCAGCAGGTACCTTCAAAGTGGCCGTATCCTAAGATGGCAGTGCCACCTTTTTTGACAAACGTGTGAGCGGCTTATCCACCCTAGGGGATATCTCCCAGCGTAACTTATCCTCTGGCGGGAAAAGGTACGCCATCAGTAACTTTTTAGAAATTACCAGTTTCTTATCGGGGGAACCCACGCTTTTTCACACTTCATTCACTCATTTGATGGGGGAACAAAACACTGCCTGCTTTTTCTCCCCAAACATAAAACCCTTTTTTAGTGGTACTTGGGTTAATGTCAGAAATGTGTAACACATTTTTTATTGCCGGGATCATGTAACGGATGTTCCTAGTGGATTGTGTATATGTCTCAACCTCGTCGACACTGGAGTCAGACTCCGTGTCGACATCTGTGTCTGCCATCTGAGGGAGCGGGCGTTTTTGAGCCCCTGATGGCCTTTGAGACGCCTGGGCAGGCGCGGGCTGAGAAGCCGGCTGTCCCATAGCTGTTACGTCATCCAGCCTTTTATGTAAGGAGTTGACACTGTCGGTTAATACCTTCCACCTATCCATCCACTCTGGTGTCGGCCCACAGGGGGCGACATCCCATTTATCGGCATCTGCTCCGCCTCCACATAAGCCTCCTCATCAAACATGTCGACACAGCCGTACCGACACACCGCACACACACAGGGAATGCTCTGACTGAGGACAGGACCCCACACAGCCCTTTGGGGAGACAGAGAGAGAGTATGCCAGCACACACCAGAGCGCTATATAATGTAGGGATAAACACTATCACTAAGTGAATTTTCCCCAATAGCTGCTTGTATAAACAATATTGCGCCTAAATTTAGTGCCCCCCCTCTCTTTTTAACCCTTTGAGCCTGAAAACTACAGGGGAGAGCCTGGGGAGCTGTCTTCCAGCTACACTGTGAAGAGAAAATAAGAATTTACTTACCGATAATTCTATTTCTCGTAGTCCGTAGTGGATGCTGGGGACTCCGTCAGGACCATGGGGAATAGCGGCTCCGCAGGAGACAGGGCACAAAAATAAAGCTTTAGGATTAGGTGGTGTGTACTGGCTCCTCCCCCTATGACCCTCCTCCAAGCCTCAGTTAGGATACTGTGCCCGGACGAGCGTACACAATAAGGAAGGATATTGAATCCCGGGTAAGACTCATACCAGCCACACCAATCACACCGTATAACTTGTGATCTGAACCCAGTTAACAGTATGACAACGTAGGAGCCTCTGAACAGACGGCTCACAACAATAACAACCCCAATTTGTTTGTAACAATAACTATGTACAAGTATTGCAGACAATCCGCACTTGGGATGGGCGCCCAGCATCCACTACGGACTACGAGAAATAGAATTATCGGTAAGTAAATTCTTATTTTCTCTAACGTCCTAAGTGGATGCTGGGGACTCCGTCAGGACCATGGGGATTATACCAAAGCTCCCAAACGGGCGGGAGAGTGCGGATGACTCTGCAGCACCGAATGAGAGAACTCAAGGTCCTCCTCAGCCAGGGTATCAAATTTGTAGAATTTTGCAAATGTGTTTGCCCCTGACCAAGTAGCAGCTCGGCAGAGTTGTAATGCCGAGACCCCCCGGGCAGCCGCCCTGGATGAGCCCACTTTCCTTGTGGAATGGGCCTTGACAGATTTAGGTTGTGGCAAGCCTGCCACAGAATGTGCAAGTTGAATTGTGCTACAAATCCAACGAGCAATCGTCTGCTTAGAAGCAGGAGCACCCATCTTGTTGGGTGCATACAATATAAACAGTGAGTCAGACTTTCTGACTCCCGCCGTTCTTGAAATATATATTTTCAATGCCCGGACCACGTCCAACAACTTGGAATCCTCCAAATCGTTAGTAGCCGCAGGCACCACAATAGGCTGGTTCAGGTGAAACGCTGACACCACCTTAGGCAGAAAATGAGGACGTGTCCGCAGTTCTGCCCTGTCCGTATGGAAAATCAGATATGGGCTCTTATATGATAAAGCCGCCAATTCTGATACTCTCCTGGCTGAAGCCAGGGCCAGTAGCATGGTTACTTTCCATGTAAGATACTTCAACTCCACCGATTTGAGCGGCTCAAACCAATGGGATTTGAGAAAATCCAAGACTACATTAAGATCCCACGGTGCCACTGGAGGCACAACCGGGGGCTGTATATGTAGTACTCCTTTTACAAAAGTCTGGACTTCAGGAACTGAAGCCAATTCTTTCTGGAAGAAAATCGACAGGGCCGAAATTTGAACCTTAATGGACCCCAATTTGAGGCCCATAGACAATCCTGTTTGCAGGAAATGTAGGAATCGACCCAGTTGAAATTCCTCCGTGGGGGCCTTCCTGGCCTCACACCACGCAACATATTTTCTCCAAATGCGGTGATAATGTTGTGCAGTCACCTCCTTCCTGGCTTTTACCAGTGTAGGAATGACCTCTTCCGGAATGCCTTTTTCCCTTAGAATTCGGCGTTCAACCGCCATGCCGTCAAACGCAGCCGCGGTAAGTCTTGGAATAGACACGGTCCCTGCTGAAGCAGGTCCGGTCTTAGAGGTAGAGGCCACGGATCCTCCGTGAGCATCTCTTGAAGTTCCGGGTACCAAGTTCTTCTTGGCCAATCTGGAGCCACTAGTATCGTTCTTACTCCCTTTTGCCGTATAATTCTCAGTACCTTTGGTATGAGAGGCAGAGGAGGGAACACATACACTGACTGGAACACCCACGGTGTTACCAGAGCGTCCACAGCTATTGCCTGAGGGTCTCTTGACCTGGCGCAATACCTGTCCAGTTTTTTGTTGAGGCGGGACGCCATCATATCCACCATTGGTTTTTCCCAACGGTTCACAATCATGTGGAAGACTTCTGGATGAAGTCCCCACTCTCCCGGGTGTAGATCGTGTCTGCTGAGGAAGTCTGCTTCCCAGTTGTCCACTCCCGGAATGAATACTGCTGACAGTGCTATCACATGATCTTCCGCCCAGCGAAGAATCCTTGCAGCTTCTGCCATTGCTGTCCTGCTTCTTGTGCCGCCCTGTCTGTTTACGTGGGCGACTGCCGTGATGTTGTCCGACTGGATCAACACCGGCTGACCCTGAAGCAGGGGTTTTGCCAGACTTAGAGCATTGTAAATCGCTCTTAGCTCCAGTATATTTATGTGAAGAGACATCTCCAGGCTTGACCATACTCCCTGGAAGTTTCTTCCCTGTGTGACCGCTCCCCAGCCTCTCAGACTGGCATCCGTGGTAACCAGGACCCAGTCCTGTATGCCGAATCTGCGGCCCTCTAACAGATGAGCACTCTGCAACCACCACAGAAGAGACACCCTTGTCCGTGGCGATAAGGTTATCCGCTGATGCATCTGCATTTGTCCAGCAGATCCCACTGAAAAGTTCGTGCGTGGAATCTGCCGAATGGAATCGCTTCGTAAGAAGCCACCATCTTTCCCAGGACTCTTGTGCATTGATGCACAGACACTTTCCCTGGTTTTAGGAGGTTCCTGACAAGTTCGGATAACTCCCTGGCTTTCTCCTCCGGAAGAAACACCTTTTTCTGAACCGTGTCCAGAATCATTCCCAGGAACAGCAGACGTGTCGTCGGGGTCAACTGAGATTTTGGAAAATTCAGAATCCACCCGTGTTGTTGCAGCACTAGTTGGGTTAGTGCAACTCCGTCCTCCAGCTGTTCTCTGGACCTTGCCCTTATCAGGAGATCGTCCAAGTAAGGGATAATTAATACGCCTCTTCTTCGCAGAAGAATCATCATTTCGGCCATTACCTTGGTAAAGGTGCCGTGGACAATCCAAACGGCAGCGTCTGAAACTGATAATGACAGTTTTGCACCACGAACCTGAGGTACCCTTGATGTGAAGGGCAAATTGGGACATGTAGGTAAGCATCCTTTATGTCCAGGGACACCATAAAGTCCCCTTCTTCCAGATTCGCTATCACTGCTCTGAGTGACTCCATCTTGAACTTGAATTTTTGTATGTACAGGTTCAAAGATTTCAGATTTAGAATAGGTCTTACCGAGCCGTCCGGCTTCGGTACCACAAATAGCGTGGAGTAATACCCCTTTCCCTGTTGTAGGAGGGGTACCTTGACTATCACCTGCTGAGAAAACAGCTTGTGAATGGCTTCCAATACCGTCGCCCTGTCTGAGGGAGACGTTGGCAAAGCAGACTTTAGGAACCGGCGAGGGGGAGACTTTTCGAATTCCAACCTGTAACCCTGAGATACTACCTGCAGAATCCAGGGGTCCACCTGTGAGCAAGCCCACTGTGCGCTGAAATTCTTGAGTCGACCCCCCACCGCTCCTGAGTCCGCTTGTAAGGCCCCAGCGTCATGCTGAGAGCTTTGCAGAACCCTGGGAGGGCTTCTGTTCCTGGGCAGGGGCTGCTTGCTGCCCTCTCTTACCCCTTCCTCTGCCCCGAGGCAGATATGACTGTCCTTTTGTCCGCTTGTTCTTATAGGACCGAAAGGACTGCGGCTGAAAAGACGGTGTCTTTTTCTGTTGGGAGGGGGTCTGAGGTAAAAAGGTGGATTTTCCGGCAGTTGCCGTGGCCACCAGATCCGATAGACCGACGCCAAATAATTCCTCCCCTTTATACGGCAATACTTCCATATGTCGTTTGGAATCCGCATCACCTGACCACTGTCGCGTCCATAAACTCCTTCTGGCAGATATGGACATCGCATTTACTCTCGATGCCAGAGTGCAAATATCTCTCTGAGCATCTCGCATATAAAGGAAAGCATCCTTTAATTGCTCTATAGTCAATAAAATACTGTCCCTATCCAGGGTATCAATATTTTCAGTCAGGGAATCCAACCAGACGACCCCAGCACTGCACATCCATGCTGAGGCGACGGCTGGTCGCAGTATAACACCAGTATGTGTGTATATACTTTTTAGGGTAGTTTCCATTCTCCTATCAGCTGGATCCCTGAGGGCGGCCGTATCAGGAGACGGTAACGCCACTTGTTTTGATAAGCGTGTGAGCGCCTTATCCACCCTAGGGGGTGTTTCCCAGCGCGCCCTAACCTCTGGCGGGAAAGGGTATAATGCTAATAACTTTTTTGAAATTAGCATTTTTTCTATCTGGGTTAACCCACGCTTCATCACATACATCATTTAATTCCTCTGATTCAGGAAAAACTACAGGTAGTTTTTTCACCCCCCACATAATACCCCTTTTTGTGGTACTTGCAGTATCAGAGATATGCAAAGCCTCCTTCATTGCCGTGATCATATAACGTGTGGCCCTACTTGAAAATACGTTTGTTTCATCACCGTCGACACTAGATTCAGTGTCTGTGTCTGTGTCGACCGACTGAGGTAAAGGGCGCTTTACAGCCCCTGACGGTGTCTGAGACGCCTGGGCAGGTACTAACTGGTTTGCCGGCCGTCTCATGTCGTCAACTGATTTTTGTAATGTGCTGACATTATCACGTAATTCCATAAACAAAGCCATCCATTCCGGTGTCGACTCCCTGGGGGGTGACATCACCATTATCGGCAATTGCTCTGCCTCCACACCAACATCGTCCTCATACATGTCGACACACACGTACCGACACACAGCAGACACACAGGGAATGCTCTTATCGAAGACAGGACCCCACTAGCCCTTTGGGGAGACAGAGGGAGAGTTTGCCAGCACACACCCAAGCGCTATAATATATATGGGAACAACCTTATATAAGTGTTGTTCTTTATAGCAGCTTAAATATATCAAAATATCGCCAAAAAAATGCCCCCCCTCTCTGTTTTACCCTGTTTCTGTAGTGCAGTGCAGGGGAGAGTCCTGGGAGCCTTCCTCACAGCGGAGCTGAGCAGGAAAATGGCGCTGTGTGCTGAGGAGAATAAGCTCCGCCCCCTATTTCGGCGGGCTTTTCTCCCGTAGTTTTAGATAACTGGCATGGGTTAAATACATACATATAGCCTCAATGGCTATATGTGATGTGTTCTTTTGCCATAAAGGTATTAAATATTGCTGCCCAGGGCGCCCCCAGCAGCGCCCTGCACCCTCCGTGACCGCTTGGTGTGAAGGGTGTGACAACAATGGCGCACAGCTGCAGTGCTGTGCGCTACCTTCATGAAGACTGAAGAGCCTTCTGCCGCCTGTTTCCGGACCTTCAATCTTCAGCATCTGTAAGGGGGGTCGGCGGCGCGGCTCCGGGACGAACCCCAGGGTGAGACCTGTGTTCCGACTCCCTCTGGAGCTAATGGTGTCCAGTAGCCTAAGAATCCAATCCATCCTGCACGCAGGTGAGTTGAAATTCTCTCCCCTAAGTCCCTCGATGCAGTGAGCCTGTTGCCAGCAGGACTCACTGAAAATAAAAAACCTAAAAACTTTTTCTAAGCAGCTCTTTAGGAGAGCCACCTAGATTGCACCCTGCTCGGACGGGCACAAAAACCTAACTGAGGCTTGGAGGAGGGTCATAGGGGGAGGAGCCAGTACACACCACCTAATCCTAAAGCTTTATTTTTGTGCCCTGTCTCCTGCGGAGCCGCTATTCCCCATGGTCCTGACGGAGTCCCCAGCATCCACTTAGGACGTTAGAGAAAATGGTGCCAGTGTGCCGAGGGAGATAGCTCCGCCCCTTTTTCGCGGACTTTTCTCCCGCTTTTTTATGGATTCTGGCAGGGGTAATTATCACATATATAGCCTCTGGGGCTATATATTGTGATTATTTTGCCAGCCAAGGTGTTTTTATTGCTGCTCAGGGCGCCCCCCCCCCAGCGCCCTGCACCCTCAGTGACCGGAGAGTGAAGTGTGTATGAGGAGCAATGGCGCACAGCTGCAGTGCTGTGCGCTACCTTGGTGAAGACTGAAGTCTTCTGCCGCCGATTTTCCGGACCATCTTCATGCTTCTGGCTCTGTAAGGGGGACGGCGGCGCGACTCCGGGAACGAACACCAAGGACGGGTCCTGCGGTCGATCCCTCTGGAGCTAATGGTGTCCAGTAGCCTAAGAAGCCCAAGCTAGCTGCAAGCAGGTAGGTTCGCTTCTTCTCCCCTTAGTCCCTCGTTGCAGTGAGCCTGTTGCCAGCAGGTCTCACTGTAAAATAAAAAACCTAACATATACTTTCTTTCTAGGAGCTCAGGAGAGCCCCTAGTGTGCATCCAGCTCGGCCGGGCACAGAAATCTAACTGAGGTCTGGAGGAGGGGCATAGAGGGAGGAGCCAGTGCACACCAGATAGTACCTAATCTTTCTTTTAGAGTGCCCAGTCTCCTGCGGAGCCTGTCTATTCCCCATGGTCCTTACGGAGTTCCCAGCATCCACTAGGACGTCAGAGAAATAGGGGCGTGGCTTCATACAGGGGGCGTGGTCAGTTACGCCCCCTGTAGAGTTGTGCCCCCACTTGTGCCCCCTGTAGAGTAGCGCCGCTTACACACACACACAAAAAAATACTTACTATCCCCGCTCCTGATTCCCGACCGCTGCAGACCTCCGCCGGCGCCGCTCCTCTTCTCGGATCCATGGGAGAGACGTCATAACATCTCTCCCATAGCACAGCATAGACAGACACTAGAGGACAATTATGACCCCTAGCGTCTGCGTCAGTCCCACAGTGCTGTGCGGTGCACCGCACAGCAAAGGTCCTCTCCACGAAGGGAAACTAGACGGGTAGCGTCTAGTTCCCTTCACAGCGGGGGACACAGCGGGGGGCACAGTAGCACAGTAGTGGATCTTGCCATGGTGCGGCGCCCTCCGGATGGTGCCGGCGCCCTCCGGAAGGCGGCACCCCGGGCAAAAGTCCTGCTTGCCCGTGGCAAGATCCGCTACTGCTATTTATCACTCTCCAAGGCTTGAGAAATGGGGCCTTAGACAGTAGAATGGAAATCTACCCAACTCCCTTCAAACCAGGGTTTGTGACTGATGTCTGGGGAGGGGTTTTTGGGATATCCATTATGACTGGCTCACCATAAAATAGCAGGAGACTTGTATGTACGCCTTCTCTTTTTATATATGATTTGTATTTTGCATAATTTGCTATACTGCCTTCCTGGCACTGGAACATATTGTGGCACCTTACAAATGCAGAATTATGAGGATAATCTACTTTCGCTATGTCTGAAAGCTGTATGCTCTACGTTTTCCTGTTTTATGATATATTTTGGTATTTTATTTCCTTTTTATTGTTAGGCGTATCATCTGTTTCTAATGCAACAACCAAAACATACAATAAAGACAGATAATAAATACATTCTGTAAGATCCCAGTGGAGATTTAAAGAATTGTGTAGGCTTTCTAGTACATTTCTTTCCCTTTATGTTCTTCTCGTGATGAATAAAGCAGATTTGTGTAATAAGTTTGCTCAGGAGTTAACAAATGAAAGTAGTGAATAATCTATGTAAATAAAACAAAATGAGATGAATGAAATGGAATATTGCCAATATCAGAAAAGTGAAAGAATTGCGGTTTCCCGGCACCTACTGTAAATGAAGTTAGTCTGTCTGTTATTTCCTCGGATGGATGAATAGTCCAGAGAATTCCCGGCTCTGTGGTAGGACTGGGACAAGGTGGGTGGCAACAGACTGAGACACTATGGAACATGATGTACAGTATAAAAGAAGCTTCTTTGTTAGCAAAGACACATATAAAATATGGTTTACATAATGCCCCAGACTCAGCGTCGGATTAAGGGGCTGATTCAGACCTGATCGCTGCTGTGCGCCGGCGCATGCCAGACAGTCGACGGCTGTCTTAGACCTGCGATCGCCTCTGCCTGATTGACAGGTAGATGCGGTCGCTGGGTGGGAGGGGGCGGGCCGGCAGCATTTGGTCGCCGTTAAGGGGACGCGGTTGGGGGGGGCGGGCCGTGGCGGCTGTGTGATGTCACACACATCCGCTCTGACTCGGGACACGGCGAGTAGCGGCCTGCCAGCGCGCAGGAGCCGCGCTGGTAGGGAGTTACTCGCCAGGTACAAAAGCATCGCCGCTGTGCAATGCTTTCGTACCTGTGCCGGGGGTGGGGGGCAGGGCCTGACATGCGGGGAGAACTAGCCCTGTGCTGGGCGTCACCCCCCCCGCATATCAGGGAAGCTGATCGTAGATGTGCTAATTTTAGCACATCTACGATCATGGCCGTAAATCACCCCCTTAGACCTCATGGGGCCGGGATGTAGTTATGTGACCGGTGGTCAGGAGATCACCGGTCACATTACCTTCCCCTACATCCCACCCCCTCACTATGCCGACCAACAGGGACCCACGACACCCATAGAGTGGGAATAGAACACAGCGCCCACAAGGGGCTTTTTGCGCTCCCCCCCCCCCCCCCCCTGCAGGAATCCTGCCGGGAAGCCGGCGTCGGTATGCTGACTGGCGGACTCCTGACCGCCGGTCATGCAATACACACAATACACACCACATGGGGCCCTAGGCAAGATACCGGTTTGGGGCCCCACTCCTTCAACAATCCATAGCCATATATTTTCATTGCTGATTGCGAGCGGCATCACAAAAGTACCTTGGTGTGTGTGTAGTGCAATTGCGGCGCATATGTAGCCTACCAATGATCTTTCACTTGCATGAAAATCGTCATTGCGTCCAAAGCTGAATTAGACCCTAGGTCTTTTGGAAGTAGAAACCTACAGTATGTCACATTTAAAGTAAACTGAGAGTTTTTCCCTCTTAATACTATAAAGGTGGATGGCCTTCTTCCCATTCCTCCTTACGTGCAGCACACAATTGTGTTCTGAATGAGTGCTAGGGATTAGATGGTCGCTGGGAGGTAGCATCTGCAGTGGGGGCTGTGGTGTGGACACAAAGAGCTGGTGGTGTGGTGGGTTAGGGTGCATGCACAGTAATGTGTGCGACTGTGCCCAACGTAGTGCCTAATATAACAGTGATATTACTGGGGTGCCAGGGTAATTTCACAAGCTAGACACTGACTACACAATTAAATAACCCTGCAACTGATAGATGTCGGTATAAGCATACAGGCAGGCAGAGACTGACCTCATTAAACCCCTGGCAATCCCTGCCCCCAATCTGAGCCACTAGAATGTGTCCCAGACATTGCGGAAATGACAACAGACTTGGGGGCCGATTTATCACCATCCGAATCTACTGATGCATATGTGGTGTGATAATATTGGGCAAACTCGCAATGTGATACTAAAGTACATCGCACGGATGTATCGATTATCTCATGCAGGGACAGAGCTTGCGAGCAAGCTCTGTCCCTGTGATGCCTCTCCGCGGCATCATCGGGGTATTTTCGTATATGCGCCGACGTCCGTCGCTACCGCCACTACTGGGATCCCCCCCGTCATGACTACCCCTGCGCCGCAAAAGAGCCCTCTCCCTGGATTTATACTTACCAGTCCCAGGAGCCGGTGTACACTGCTCCAGGAGCCTGCTGGGCGCCGGATCCTGCTGCTGCTGTGTGTGACCCCGGGTGCTGTAAAGTAAGCTTCCGATTTGCAGCATCACTTTACTGCACAGGGGTCACAGCGCAGCACATGGAGGACCCGGTGCCCGACAGCACTCACCGGAGCACTGATAACCGGCTCCTGGGACAGGTAAGTATGTTTGATTGTTTTTAAACTTTTTTTAAACTTTTGTTTTTCTTAAAAGTGATCAGCTTGTGTGTCCATCAGACACACAGAGCTGATCACCGGAGCCCGGTCCTGCACAGCTTTCTGTGCCAAGGGGAGGAAAAGACTGCATATGGCAGTGCTGACATGTGATTTCACCGGCTGGGGCTGGCGTTATCATCACAGGGCACACTGCAGTGTTTTTTAACTATCTTTTTTTTTTTTGGGGGGGGGGGGGGGGTAAATTCGGCCATTATAAGTATGGGGAATGCAATGTGGGTTCCTAAAAAGAAATTCAATTAAAGGGTTTGGAGCGTTTCTTAACGAAAACTGCTCCAAAAGCCCTTTAATACAATGGGGTATATTTACTAAGCTCCCGATTTTGACCGATTTTGCGTTTTTTCTTCAAAGTGTCATCTCGGGAATTTACTAAGCACAAATCTCGGCAGTGATGAGGGCATTCGTATTTTTTTTTTTAAATGCAAGAAAAAAAATACTAATGAATACACCATCGGTCTAATACGCCTGTTATTTTATAGAACTCGGTCATTTACTAAAATTTGTATTTCACAAACACTGCCGGCAATAGCCAAACACTGCCGTGAATAAATACAAATCGTAAAAAAAAGCAGTTTTAAAATAGACCTGCTTTTTTTTACCGTGTTCTGATAGGCATGCACGGATCTGTGAGATCCGTGCATGTTTATCATTGGGAAGGGGTGGGAAAGTGTTAATTTTTAAAATAAAAAATGCGTGGGTTCCCCCTCCTAAGCAAAACCAGCCTCGGGCTCTTTGAGCCGGTCCTGGTTGACAAAATATGGGGGGGAAAATGACAGGGGTTCCCTCATATTTCATAAACCAGCACCGGGCTCTGCGCCTGGTCCTGGTTCCAAAAATACGGGGGACAAAAGCTTAGGGGTCCCCCCGTATTTTTTAAACCAGCACCGGGCTCCACTAGCCAGGTACATAATGCCACAGCCAGGGGACACTTTTATAGTGGTCCCTGCGGCCCTGGCATTACATACCCAACTAGTCACCCCTGGCCGGGGTACCCTGGAGGAGTGGGAACCCCTTAAATCAAGGGGTCCCCCCCTCCAGCCACCCAAGGGCCAGGGGTGAAGACCGAGGCTGTCCCCCCCATCCAAGGGCGGCGGATGGGGGGCTGATAGCCTTTTGTAAAAAATGTGAATATTGTTTTTAGTAGCAGCACTACAAGTCCCAGCAAGCCTCCCCCGCAAGCTGGTACTTGGAGAACCACAAGTACCAGCATGCGGAGGAAAACCGGGCCCGCTGGTACCTGTAGTACTACTACCTAAAAAATACCCCCCAAAAAAAATAGGACACACACACCGTGAAAGTATAATTTTATTACATACATGCACACCTCCAAACATACATACTTACCTATGTTCACACGAGGCTCTGTCCTCTTGTCCCTGTAGAATCCTTGGGGTACCTGTGAAAAAAATTATACTCACATAATCCAGTGTAGATTCTGTCCTTTGTATAAACCACGTACTTGGCAAAACAATAAAACGGAAACCCGACCACGCACTGAAAGGGGGCCCATGTTTACACATGGGACCCCTTTCCCCGACTGCCAGGACCCCCCCTGACTCCTGTCAAAGAGGGTCCCTTCAGCCAATCAGGGAGCGCCACGTCGTGGCACTCTCCTGATTGGCTGTGTGCTCCTGTAGTGTCTGTCAGGCTGCACACGGCAGAGATACAATGTAGTGCCTATGCGCTCCATTGTATCCAATGGTGGGAACTTTGCGGTCAGCGATTGACCGAAAGTAACCTCACCGCTGACCGCAAAGTTCCCACCATTTGATACAATGGAGCGTATAGGCGCTACATTGTATCTCTGCCATGTGCAGCCTGACAGACACTACAGGAGCACACAGCCAATCAGGAGAGTGCCAAGACATGGCGCTCCCTGATTGGCTGAAGGGACCCTCTTTGACAGGAGTCAAGGGGGGTCCTGGCAGTCGGGGAAAGGGGTCCCATGTGTAAACATGGGACCCCTTTCAGTGCGTGGTCGGGTTTCCGTTTTATTGTTTTGCCAAGTACGTGGATTATACAAAGGACAGAATCTACACTGGATTATGTGAGTATAATTTTTTTCACAGGTCCCCCAAGGATTCTACATGGAGAAGAGGACCGAGCCTCGTGTGAACATAGGTAAGTATGTATGTTTGGAGGTGTGCATGTATGTAATAAAATTATACTTTCACGGTGTGTGTCCTGTTTTTTTGGGGGTGTTTTTTTTAGTAGTAGTACTACAGGTACCAGCGGGCCCGGTTTTCCTCCGCATGCTGGTACTTGTGGTTCTCCAAGTACCAGCTTGTGGGGAGGCTTGCTGGGACTTGTAGTACTGCTACTAAAAACAATATTCACATTTTTTACAAAGGGCTATCAGCCCCCCATCCACCACCCTTGGATGGGGGGGGGGACAGCCTCGGGCTTCACCCCTGGCCCTTGGGTGGCTGGAGGGGGGGGACCCCTTGATTTAAGGGGTTCCCACTCCTCCAGGGTACCCCGGCCAGGGGTGACTAGTTGGGTATGTAATGCCAGGGCCGCAGGGACCACTATAAAAGTGTCCCCCGGCTGTGGCATTATGTACCTGGCTAGTGGAGCCCGGTGCTGGTTTCAAAAATACGGGGGACCCCTACGCTTTTTGTCCCCCGTATTTTTGGAACCAGGACCAGGCGCAGAGCCCGGTGCTGGTTTATGAAATATGGGGGAACCCCTGTCATTTCCCCCCCCATATTTTGTCAACCAGGACCGGCTCAAAGAGCCCGAGGCTGGTTTTGCTTAGGGGGGGGGACCCCACGCATTTTTTTTTAGATTTTTAACAGTTTTTTTTTTAACGAAAGGTGCCCAATGAAGCCCTGCACGGATCTCACAGATCCGGCCGAGATTCATTGTGTTAATGTCGGCAGTGTTTTACTATTCACTCCCGTAAAACACTGCCAAAAAATACGAATGACATCGACATCGGAAAACACGAAAATGCAGAATACGGCAGCTTAGTAAATTAGTCGTAATAAATTCAAAAAGTTGCCAATTGACACTTTCGATGTCATTCGTGTTTGAACTTTAACCTCATTCGGAAAAATACGAATTTTAGTAAATATACCCCATTGAATGATTCTAAAATAATGTGAAAAGGGTGTGAAATCACCCTGTTTCACATAGGGTTGCCAATCCCGGTATCCTGGAATTGGCCACTCTGGTTTCACATTATTTTAGTATTATTATTATTATTATATTATTATTAATACATTTTATTTATAAGGCGCCACAAGTGTTTTGCAGCGCTGTACAAAGGACAGTACAGGGAGACAAAACTTAGCATTACAGTAAATAAATAACAGAAATAGAGTACAGGTAACAAGGAGCACCACAATTCTCAAGACATAATACAGCAAAGAAGTAAGCAGTGAGGGAGTAATCATTGTACTACTTGGGGCTGGTGGCCATAGATAGAGATGAGCCTTTACCAGCAGGAGAAAAAGCGGGTATAGATGGTCGCTGAGTAGGGGAGAGCTGCAAGTGAAATGTGTTGAGAAGAGGGCTTAGATAACAAGAGGAAAGAGGGCCCTGCTCCGAAGAGCTAACAATCTAGTGGGAAGGGTCAACAGACAGATGACATGATCTGCAAGCAGGTGGGAGGTAGCCCGATGGCAGTATGTAAGCAAAGCTGAGATGTTCACAGCATGAGGCAGGGGTATGGAGGAGCAGCCTCAGGACTAGGTTATGCATCGAGAGGGTACACTTTGGTGAATACAGTAGGTGGGTTTTTAGTGCCCGTTTGAAGCTTTGCAAGGTCGGGGAGAGTCTAATGGAGCGGGGGAGCGCGTTCCACTGAAGGGGTGCAGCACGGGCATAGTCTTGAACACGAGCATGGGAAGCAGTGACCAGGCCGGTGGAGAGGCGACGGTCATTGGTCGACCGTAGGGGGCGGGAGGGAGTATGAAGGGAGAGGAGGTTGGAGATGTAGGGAGCAGTGGAATTAGAGATGGCCTTGTATGTGAGGGTGAGGAGTTTGAAGAGGATTCTGTGTAGATTTTGTCAGTGTAGATGATCAGTAAAAATAATGTTAATAAATAGGCCCCTTAGTTACACCACATATCCTATACACAGATCTCTTTCAAATATTCCCATGCTCTCCAAATACAATAAGAAGAATATGATAAAATAAGTACATTGCAATACTATAGTAAACCCAAGACCATAGCATAAACCACTGCAATGACTGTATTATTAATGCATATACTGGCAGAGTACTCATTTTTGTTCTCTGTGAACATACTGGTATCTAACTATCTATTCATATTGAAATACCGTTCCCCAGGGAGCGCTCAACGCGTTTTATCAAGACATTTGGTTTTGCTTCCTGTATGACGCTGAGTGGGCTGCATTGTTCTTACACCTCCTACATAATGTGTCCTACGGCAGTTGCCAGAGCCATGAGTCTGCTAATGCTTATATCATGAACTAACCTAATTAGACAACACATTGTAATGTACCTGCAATGCTCATCAGCTGGAAGAAATGCTAATTTCTAAAGCAGATACAGTACATTTATATACTCTATAGTGGTTTTTCTTTTTGGCAGACAGACCGTCCTGGAATTCATTTGTTGATAGAAAACGGATAGGCAGACCACAAGAAAATGCACAAATGGTATAGTATTGATAATAATATATGTTATACAGCTATCTACTATCGAAACATGATGGGTTTACTCTGACACACTGGGGGGGGATGTATCAAACCTTAGAGAGAGATAAAGCATACTTGCCTACTCTCCCGGAAGCTGCGGGAGGCTCACGTATTTTTGGGTAGCCCCCCCCCCCCGCACCCCCGGAAGAGTAGGCAAGTCTCCCGCATCCTGCTCGCACCCTAGTGATGCGGGCAGGATGGAGACATACTCTCTCGTATTCGTGGGTCTGTGGAGAGGGGTTTAAATGACGCGAATCGCGTAATTTTTGCCCCGCTCCCTTCCCGTGGACCCGCGAATCGTGGCATTTGCCCGATCTAGGGGTGGGGCTTGATGATGTCACCGCCCGGGCCCGGCCCTGCCCCCCTGAAGTCTCCTGCATTGTCTCCTCTCCGGGCTTCTCCTGCAGAGGAGAAACTGAAAGTAGGTAAGTATGAGATAAAGTAGAGACGGTGCCCATACTATAGCAGGAAATCAGCTTCTGTCATTTATAGACTGTGCTAGATAAATGATACCTAGAAGCTGATTAGTTGCTACCGGCAACGTCTCCACTTTATCTCTCTCTACGGTTTGAATTGTTCTGCTACTTTTCTCAGCGCTAAGTGACATCTGGCATTGCCGCCTAGTGTAATGATGTGGGATGTACTGTAATAGATTAATTAAAAAGAGAGGCACCAGGGAGGTGTTACTATAGATCACCTCTCCGGCGACCTCTGTCCTGGCTGTATTGCATATAGTGCCTATACGATAAGATGCTGCTCCTGGCAGACAAGATGTGCATGTATGAGATCATAAAGTGACCACGGTGCCTTCATAGCACGGCATACCCTGTAGGCACTGCAACCACGCCCCTTATGGAACTAGCCCTCAGTGGCCCATAGGCACTCATGCCTGGCATGCTGCGAGGGACGTACTGGGTCTCTATAAAGGACCTGGCATTGTAGGCATGGGGCGCGGTCATAGCTCATGGGGATGCCCCTGTGTCTCTATGCCCGAGGCCGAGCAGACCACCGTGCTTGGCCAGCCCCTGTCCCCATGTGCCGGGGCAGCTGAGCTCGGCCAGCCCCTGTTTCTGTGTGGCCAGACCGGCCCATCAGGCCATTTGCCCTTCTGGCATTAGCCAAAAGTTCCAGATTGCCAGTCCTCCCTGGCTGGATGCGGACAGGGCAGCACATTTATGGGGAAATGTACTAAGCCTTGAAAAGTGATAAAGTGGATGAAGTTAAAGTACCAGCCAATCAGCTCCTAACTGCCATGTTACAGGCTGTGTTTGAAAAATGACAGGAGCTGATTGGCTGATACTTTATCACTCTCCACTTTATAACTTTTTAAGGCTTAGAGTTAGTACAACTGCCCCACAGTGTTAAAAATTACTTTTCATTTAGATCCATACTATTGTACGTAACTGGATGACTGATCATATAGCTAAATAAATGAATTCATTAAATAAATAAAGAAAAAGATTTGGGGGCCTATTTATCACCAGACGCATCCAGGATGCGGATGACAGGCGATAAAATCGCCCAAACTCGCACTGCAATAATTGATTATATCGCAGGGATGTATCAATTATCGCATGCAGGGACAGAGCTTGCGGTCAAGGTCTCTACTTGCGATGCATCTTCGCAGCATCATCAACATCATCAACATCATCAAGGTATATTTTGGAAAAAATACCCCGATGTCCTGCTGCGCATGCGCCGCCCCCGCCGACATTGCCGCTACCGCCACCGCCCGGTCAACCCCCTCCCCCCCCGTCACGACTATCCCCGCGCGCCGCGGACACCCCTCCAACAGAATAATGGGGGTCATTCCGAGTTGTTCGCTCTGTATTTTTCTTCGCATCGCAGCGATTTTCCGCAAAATGCGCATGCGCAATGTTCGCACTGTGACTGCGCCAAGTAAATTTGCTATGTAGTTAGGAATTTTACTCACGGCATTACGAGGTTTTTTTCTTCGTTCTGGTGATCGTAGTGTGATTGACAGGAAGTGGGTGTTTCTGGGCGGAAACTGGCCGTTTTATGGGTGTGTGTGAAAAAACGCTACCGTTTCTGGGAAAAACGCGGGAGTGGCTGGAGAAACGGAGGAGTGTCTGGGCGAACGCTGGGTGTGTTTGTGACGTCAAACCAGGAACGACAAGCACTGAACTGATCGCAGATGCCGAGTAAGTCTGGAGCTACTCAGAAACTGCTAAGAAGTGTCTATTCGCAATTTCGCTAATCTTTCGTTCGCAATTTTGATAAGCTAAGATTCACTCCCAGTAGGCGGCGGCTTAGCGTGTGCAAAGCTACTAAAAGCAGCTTGCGAGCGAACAACTCGGAATGACCACCAATATACTCACCTGTCCAGGGAGTCGGTCCGCGCTGCTTCCACTGGGCTGCCAGGCGATGGGATCCTGTGTGCTGCGGTGACCCCCGGTGCTGTAAAGCGTCACTTTACTGCATCGGGGTCACATTGCAGCATATGGGGGACCCGGCGCAGCGGACACCGGCTCCCTGGACAGGTGAGTATGTTTTTTGTTTTTTTTTACTTTTTTATTTGAATTTTTACACTGTGATCAGCTTTTGTGTCCATCGGACACACATAGCTGATCACTCTGCCGGGTCCCCGCTCAGCTTTCTGGGCAAAAGGGTGCACATCGCAGTTCTGTCCTGTGAACTCGTCAGCCTGAGCTGGTGAGATTATCACAGGGCACACTGCAGTATTTTTTCACATTTTTTTTTAGTAAATTCGGCCACATCACATTTCCCATGATAAGTATGGGGAATGCGATGTGGGTTACTAAAAAAAGTGAATTAAAGGGTTTGGAGCAGTTTTTCATGAAAACTGCTCCAAATGCCCTTTAATACATTCAGGTGATACTAAAATAATGTGAAAAGGGTGTGAAAACACCCTTTTTCACATTATTTTAATAAAAATAATGTTAATAAATAGGCCCCTAGATGACTTAATTTATTAAATATCAAAACATTTTGAAAAATGTAAACAAGAATTGCAAATAATATACAATAAAACTCATAAGTCACAGCAAAATTATAACAATGTATAGACATTACAATTAACCCTTAAACAAAATTATACAGGTAATGAAGCCAAAAGATGGGATGTTGGTAAGACCACCTAAAATACCAGATAGCTTTCAGCCCACTCAGTCCTCAGGACCACAAACAGGTAACGATTTCCAAGTCACCTAGCTGGTGCACAGGTGTAGTCATTACTCACTGACCCATTTTAAAAGATCAACAGGTGGAGCTGATTATTTTGCGATTCTATCAGTAAACCTGGAAAACATGCACTGTTTGGGGTCTTGAGGGCCAAGTTTGAGAACCTTTGTGTTGGATAAATTCTCAGTGTAAAGACAATAGAATGTAAAGTAGAAAACACTGAAAACACATTGTTAAATTAATATAAAGGCAAGCTTTTCTGCAGGTGTCAGACGCAGCATTAAATCATTAGTAGTTTTTCATTCGTGCCAAAGTTGCTAACATTCAGCCTTTTGTATCATGTCTAGCAGAAAAAAAAACATTTTCAGCTGCTGTTTTTCTGCTGAGTTTGTCAAAAAAATGTCCAGCATAAGAAAACTAACAAAAAGAATCTTTACTTCTCCCAGCTATGTTTTTCAGGCCGGTTAATTAGTTCCCATTCGACTCTTCCATTAACTAATACCTACAGTAGGGGTAAGCAGTGGCGTCATGAGGAGGGTGCGGGGGGTGCGGCCCGCACCCGGGTATCGCCCCTCCATGGGGTGACATCAAATAAAGCCACGCACTCCCATCCACTGACCGGAGCCACGTCCGCGGCGTTAATGCCCCCTCCTCCCGGGCACCAGGCGTCACAATCACGTCGCACCTAGTGATGAGCGGGTTCGGTTTCTCGGAAACCGAACCCCCCCCAACTTCACCCATTTTACACGGGTCCGAGCCATACTCGGATTCTCCCGTATGGCTCGGTTAACCCGAGCGCGCCCGAACGTCATCATCCTGCTGTCGGATTCTCGCGAGATTCGGATTCTATATAAGCAGCCGTGCGTCGCCGCCATTTTCACTCGTGCATTGGAAATGTTAGGGAGAGGACGTGGCTGGCGTCCTCTCCGTTATTGTTGAACTTGATTGTGCACTATTGCTTAATTGTGGGGAGGGCTGGGGAGCAGCTGTATAATATAGGAGGAGTACAGTGCAGAGTTTTGCTGATCAGTGACCACCAGTTTTATCCGTTCTCTGCCTGAAAAAAACGCTCCTTATCTGTGCTCAGTGTGCTGCATATATCTGTGCTCACACTGCTTAATTGTGGGGACTGGGGAGCAGCTGTATTATATAGCAGGAGTACAGTGCAGAGTTTTGCTGACAGTGACCACCAGTATACGTTGTCTGCCTGAAAAACACTCCATATCTGTTCTCAGTGTGCTGCTTTATTGTGGGGACTGGGGACCACCAGTATAATATTGTATAGGAGGAGTACAGTGCAGAGTTTTACTGACCAGTGACCACCAGTATATAATATATAGCATTACGGTACAGTAGGCCACTGCTGTACCTACCTCTGTGTCGTCATTAAGTATACTATCCATTTAGATTCTATACCTGTGGTGCATTTCAGTTGTGTAGTTTGCTGACACAGTGACCACCAGTATATATAGCAGTACGGTACGGAAGGCCACTGCTGTACCCACCTCTGTGTCCTCATTAAGTATACTATCCATCTACATTCTATACCTGTGGTGCATTTTAGTTTTGCAGTTTGCTGACACAGTGACCACCAGTATACTATATATAGCAGTACGGTACGGAAGGCCACTGCTGTACCTACCTCTGTGTCGTCATTAAGTATACTATCCATCTACATTCTATACCTGTGGTGCATTTTAGTTTTGCAGTTTGCTGACACAGTGACCACCAGTATACTATATATAGCAGTACGGAAGGCCACTGCTGTACCTACCTCTGTGTCGTCATTAAGTATACTATCCATCTAGATTCTATACCTGTGGTGCATTTCAGTTGTGCAGTTTGCTGACACAGTGACCACCAGTATATATAGCAGTACGGTACGGAAGGCCACTGCTGTACCTACCTCCGTGTCGCCATTAAGTATACTATCCATCTACATTCTATACCTGTGGTGCATTTTAGTTTTGCAGTTTGCTGACACAGTGACCACCAGTATACTATATATAGCAGTACGGTACGGAAGGCCACTGCTGTACCTACCTCTGTGTCGTCATTAAGTATACTATCCATCTACATTCTATACCTGTGGTGCATTTTAGTTTTGCAGTTTGCTGACACAGTGACCACCAGTATACTATATATAGCAGTACGGTACGGAAGGCCACTGCTGTACCTACCTCTGTGTCGTCATTAAGTATACTATCCATCTACATTCTATACCTGTGGTGCATTTTAGTTTTGCAGTTTGCTGACACAGTGACCACCAGTATATATAGCAGTACGGTACGGAAGGCCACTGCTGTACCTACCTCTGTGTCGTCATTAAGTATACTATCCATCTACATTCTATACCTGTGGTGCATTTTAGTTTTGCAGTTTGCTGACACAGTGACCACCAGTATACTATATATAGCAGTACGGAAGGCCACTGCTGTACCTACCTCTGTGTCATCATTAAGTATACTATCCATCTACATTCTATACCTGTGGTGCATTTTAGTTTTGCAGTTTGCTGACACAGTGACCACCAGTATATATAGCAGTACGGTACGGAAGGCCACTGCTGTACCTACCTCTGTGTCGTCATTAAGTATACTATCCATCTACATTCTATACCTGTGGTGCATTTTAGTTTTGCAGTTTGCTGACACAGTGACCACCAGTATACTATATATAGCAGTACGGAAGGCCACTGCTGTACCTACCTCTGTGTCGTCATTAAGTATACTATCCATCTACATTCTATACCTGTGGTGCATTTTAGTTTTGCAGTTTGCTGACACAGTGACCACCAGTATATATAGCAGTACGGTACGGAAGGCCACTGCTGTACCTACCTCTGTGTCGTCATTAAGTATACTATCCATCTACATTCTATACCTGTGGTGCATTTTAGTTTTGCAGTTTGCTGACACAGTGACCACCAGTATATATAGCAGTACGGTACGGAAGGCCACTGCTGTACCTACCTCTGTGTCGTCATTAAGTATACTATCCATCTACATTCTATACCTGTGGTGCATTTTAGTTTTGCAGATTGCTGACAGTGACCACCAGTATATATAGCAGTACGGTACGGAAGGCCACTGCTCTACCTACCTCTGTGCCGTCAAGTATACTATCCATCCATACCTGTGGTGCATTTCAGTTGTGCGCAGTATATATAGTATTAGGCCATTGCTATTGATAGTTACTGGCATATAATTCCACACATTAAAAAATGGAGAACAAAAATGTGGAGGTTAAAATAGGGAAAGATCAAGATCCACTTCCACCTCGTGCTGAAGCTGCTGCCACTAGTCATGGCCGAAACGATGAAATGCCATCAACGTCGTCTGCCAAGGCCGATGCCCAATGTCATAGTAGAGAGCATGTAAAATCCAAAAAACAAAAGTTCAGTAAAATGACCCAAAAATCAAAATTAAAAGCGTCTGAGGAGAAGCGTAAACTTTAGAGATGAGCGGATTCGGTTTTACTCGGTTTTACTCGGTTCTCAAAACCGACCCTTATTGGCTATCCAAAACACGTGACATCCGTGAGCAAATTAGATGCCGTTTTGAGAACAGAGTAAAACCGAGTAAAACCGAACCCGCTCATCTCTAGAACTTGTCAATATGCCATTTACAACACGGAGTGGCAAGGAACGGCTGAGGCCCTGGCTTATGTTCATGGCTAGTGGTTCAGCTTCACATGAGGATGGAAGCACTCATCCTCTCGCTAGAAAAATGAAAAGACTTAAGCTGGCAAAAGCACAGCAAAGAACTGTGCGTTCTTCTAAATCACAAATCCCCAAGAAGAGTCCAATTGTGTCGGTTGCAATGCCTGACCTTCCCAACACTGGACGGGAAGAGCTTGCGCCTTCCACCATTTGCACGCCCCCTGCAAGTGCTGGAATGAGCACCCGCAGTCCAGTTCCTGATAGTCAAATTGAAGATGTCACTGTTGAAGTACACCAGGATGAGGATATGGGTGTTGCTGGCGCTGGGGAGGAAATTGACAAGGAGGATTCTGATGGTGAGGTGGTTTGTTTAAGTCAGGCACCCGGGGAGACACCTGTTGTCCGTGGGACGAATATGGCCATTGACATGCCTGGTCAAAATACAAAAAAAATCAGCTCTTCGGTGTGGAATTATTTCACCAGAAATGCGGACAACAGGTGTCAAGCCGTGTGTTGCCTTTGTCAAGCTGTAATAAGTAGGGGTAAGGACGTTAACCACCTCGGAACATCCTCCCTTATACGTCACTTGCAGCGCATTCATCATAAGTCAGTGACAAGTTCAAAAACTTTGGGTGACAGCGGAAGCAGTCCACTGACCACTAAATCCCTTCCTCTTGTAACCAAGCTCCTGCAAACCACACCACCAACTCCCTCAGTGTCAATTTCCTCCTTACCCAGGAAAGCCAATAGTCCTGCAGGCCATGTCACTGGCAAGTCTAACGAGTCCTCTCCTGCCTGGGATTCCTCCGATGCATCCTTGAGTGTAACGCCTACTGCTGCTGGCGCTGCTGTTGTAGCTGCTGGGAGTTGATCGTCATCCCAGAGGGGAAGTCGGAAGACCACTTGTACTACTTCCAGTAAGCAATTGACTGTCCAACAGTCCTTTGCGAGGAAGATGAAATATCACAGCAGTCATCCTGCTGCAAAGCAGATAACTCAGGCCTTGGCAGCCTGGGCGGTGAGAAACGTGGTTCCGGTATCCTCCGTTAATTCAGAGCCAACTAGAGACTTGATTGAGGTACTGTGTCCCTGGTACCAAATACCATCTAGGTTCCATTTCTCTAGGCAGGCGATACCGAAAATGTACACAGACCTCAGAAAAAGACTCACCAGTGTCCTAAAAAATGCAGTTGTACCCAATGTCCACTTAACCACGGACATGTGGACAAGTGGAGCAGGGCAGACTCAGGACTATATGACTGTGACAGCCCACTGGGTAGATGTATTGCCTCCCGCAGCAAGAACAGCAGCGGCGGCACCAGTAGCAGCATCTCGCAAACGCCAACTCGTTCCTAGGCAGGCTACGCTTTGTATCACCGCTTTCCAGAAGAGGCACACAGCTGACAACCTCTTACAGAAACTGAGGAAGATCATCGCAGAATGGCTTACCCCAATTGGACTCTCCTGGGGATTTGTGACATCGGACAACGCCAGCAATATTATGCGTGCATTACATTTGGGCAAATTCCAGCACGTCCCATGTTTTGCACATACATTGAATTTGGTGGTGCAGAATTATTTATAAAACGACAGGGGCGTGCAAGAGATGCTGTCGGTGGCCAGAAGAATTGCGGGCCACTTTCGGCATTCAGCCACCGCGTACAGAAGACTGGAGCACCACCAAACATTCCTGAACCTGCCCTGCCATCATCTGAAGCAGGAGGTGGTAACGAGGTGGAATTCAACCCTCTATATGCTTCAGAGGATGGAGGAGCAGCAAAAGGCCATTCAAGCCTATACATCTGCCCACGATATAGGCAAAGGAGGGGGAATGCACCTGACTCAAGCGCAGTGGAGAATGATTTAAACGTTGTGCAAGGTTCTGCAACCCTTTGAACTTGCCACACGTGAAGTCAGTTCAGACACTGCCAGCCTGAGTCAGGTCATTCCCCTCATCAGGCTTTTGCAGAAGAAGCTGGAGACATTGAAGGAGGAGCTAAAACAGAGCGATTCCGCTAGGCATGTGGGACTTGTGGATGGAGCCCTTAATTCGCTTAACCAGGATTCACCGGTGGTCAATCTGTTGAAATCAGAGCACTACATTTTGACCACCGTGCTCGATCCTAGATTTAAAACCTACGTTGTATCTCTCTTTCCGGCAGACACAAGTCTGCAGAGGTTCAAAGACCTGCTGGTGAGAAAATTGTCAAGTCAAGCGGAACGTGACCCGTCAACAGCTCCTCCTTCACATTCTCCCGCAACTGGGGGTGCGAGGAAAAGGCTAAGAATTCCGAGCCCACCCGCTGGCGGTGATGCAGGGCAGTCTGGAGCGAGTGCTGACATCTGGTCCGGACTGAAGGACCTGCCAACGATTACTGACATGTCGTCTACTGTCACTTCATATGATTCTCTCACCATTGAAAGAATGGTGGAGGATTATATGAGTGACCGCATCCAAGTAGGAACGTCAGACAGTCCGTACGTATACTGGCAGGAATAAGAGGCAATTTGGAGGCCCTTGCACAAACTGGCTTTATTCTACCTAAGTTGCCCTCCGTCCAGTGTGTACTCAGAAAGAGTGTTTAGTGCAGCTGTTCACCTTGTCAGCAATCGGCGTACAAGGTTACTTCCAGAAAATGTGGAGAAGATGATGTTCATCAAAATGAATTATAATCAATTCCTCCGTGGAGACATTCACCAGCAGCAATTGCCTCCACAAAGTACACAGGGACCTGAGATGGTGGATTCCAGTGGGGACGAATTAATAATCTGTGAGGAGGGGGATGTACACAGTGAAAGGGGTGAGGAATCGGAGGATGATGATGAGGTGGACATCTTGCCTCTGTAGAGCCAGTTTGTGCAAGGAGAGATTGATTGCTTCTTTTTTTGGTGGGGGCCCAAACCAACAAGTCATTTCAGTCACAGTCGTGTGGCAGACCCTGTCGCTGAAATGATGGGTTCGTTAAAGTGTGCATGTCCTGTTTATACAACATAAGGGTGGGTGGGAGGGCCCAAGGACAATTCCATCTTGCACCTCTTTTTTCTTTAATTTTTCTTTGCATCATGTGTTGTTTGGGGACAATTTTTTTGAAGTGCCATCCTGCCTGACACTGCAGTGCCACTCCTAGATGGGCCAGGTGTTTGTGTCGGCCACTTGTGTCGCTTAGCTTAGTCACACAGCGACCTTGGTGTGCCTCTTTTTTTCTTTGCATCATGTGCTGTTTGGGGACAATTTTTTTGAAGTGCCATCCTGCCTGACACTGCAGTGCCACTCCTAGATGGGCCAGGTGTTTGTGTCGGCCACTTGTGTCGCTTAGCTTAGTCACACAGCGACCTTGGTGCGCCTCTTTTTTTCTTTGCATCATGTGCTGTTTGGGGACAATTTTTTTGAAGTGCCATCCTGCCTGACACTGCAGTGCCACTCCTAGATGGGCCAGGTGTTTGTGTCGGCCACTTGTGTCGCTTAGCTTAGCCATCCAGCGACCTCGGTGCAAATTTTAGGACTAAAAATAATATTGTGAGGTGTGAGGTGTTCAGAATAGACTGGAAATGAGTGGAAATTATGGTTATTGAGGTTAATAAAACTATGGGATCAAAATGACCCCCAAGTTCTATGATTTAAGCTGTTTTTTATGGTTTTTTGTAAAAAACACCCGAATCCGACAAAAAATTTTCGGTGAGGTTTTGCCAAAACGCGTCCGAATCCAAAACACGGCCACGGAACCGAATCCAAAACCAAAACACAAAACCCGAAAAATGTCCGGTGCACATCACTAGTCGCACCCCAGCCGACTGTATAGCCAGTTACAAAACTGGCTATACACCCGCCCGCACTACACCGCGGTCGGGCACAGCCAAAAGCAGCGGCTCTTCCTGCTTCAGCGCTGCATGCTGGGAGCGCAGTCTGACAACAGGAAGGAAGAGCCGCTGCTTCCTCCTGCTGCACGCTGCCTTGCTTTCCCTCGCGCCTGGAGTGTAGGTAAAGTGGGGGGCAATGCAGGCTGAGAGATAGAATGGGGGGAAGAATGCATTGCAGGCTGAAAGACACCGTGAAAGGGGTGGGGGTGGGGTGGAGAATGCTGGCTGAGAGACGTAATGAAGATGAGGGGAGAGTGCAGGCTGAGAGACACAATGAAAGGGGGGGGAGAATGCTGGTTGAGAGACCTAATGAAGGGGGGGGGAGTGCAGGTGCAGGCCGAGAGACGTAATGAAGGGGGGGGTGCAGGCTGAGAGACACAATGAAGGGGGGGGGGGATGCTGGCTGAGAGACGTAATGAAGGGGGGGAGTGCAGGCTGAGAGACATAATGAAGGGTGGGGGGAAGAATGCAGGCTGAGAGACATAATGAAAAGGGGGGGGCAGAGTGCTGGCTGAGAGACATAATGGAAGGGGGGGGGAGTGCAGGCTGAGAGACATAATGGCGGGAGGGGGGGGGGGCAGGCTGAGAGACATAATGAAGGGGGGGGGGGTGCAGGCTGAGAAACCGAAGGGGGGGGGGGGTGCATGCTGAGAGACATAATGAAAGGGGGGGGGGAGAATGCAGACTGAGATATAATGGAGGAGGGGGAGAATGCAGGCTGAGAGACATAATGAAGGGGGGGATGTAGGCTGAGAGACACAATGAAGGGAGGGAGAATGCAGGCTGAGAGACATAATGAAGGGGAGAGAGAATGCAGGCTGAGAGACACAGAATGAAGGATGGGGGATGCAGGTTGTGTGACAGAATGAAGGAGGGAGGAACGCAGGCTGAGAGACACAGACTGAAGGAGGGGGAACGCAGGCTGAGAGACACAGAATGAAGGAGGGAGGAATGTAGGCTGAGAGACACAGAATGAAGTAAGGGGGCAACGCAGGCTGGGAGACACCGAATGAAGGAAGGGGGGAACGCAGGCTGAGAGACACAGAATGAAGGAGCGGGGGAACACAGGCTGAGAGACACAGAATGAAGGAAGGGGGGAACGCAGGCTGAGAGACACAGAATGAAGGAAGGGGGGAACGCAGGCTGAGAGACACAGAATGAAGGATGGGGGGAACGCAGGCTGAGAGACACAGATGGAAGGAGTGGGGGAACGCAGGCTGAGAGACACAGAATGAAGGAAGGGGGGAACGCAGGCTGAGAGACACAGATGGAAGGAGTGGGGGAACGCAGGCTGAGAGACACAGAATGAAGGAAGGGGGGAACGCAGGCTGAGAGACACAGAATGAAGGAGTGGGGGAACGCAGGCTGAGAGACACAGAATGAAGGAGTGGGGGAACACAGGCTGAGAGACACAGAATGAAGGAATGGGGAACCACGCTGAGAGACACAGAATGAAGGAAGGGGGGAACACAGGCTGAGAGACACAGAATGAAGGAGTGGGGGAACGCAGGCTGAGAGACACAGAATGAAGGAAGGGGGGAAGGCAGGCTGAGAGACACAGAATGAAGGAGGGGAAGAACGCAGGCTGAGAGACACAGACTGAAGGAATGGGGGAACGCAGGCTGAGAGACAGAATGAAGGAAGGGGGGAACACAGGCTGAGAGACACAGATGGAAGGAGTGGGGGAACGAAAGCTGAGAGACGCCTGGGGAGATGATGGTGTGGCTGAGAGTATCTGAGGGGAGAAGACGGTGTGGCTGAGAGATGCAGGGGGGATATGATGGTGTGGCTAGGAGATGCAGGGGGGAAGATAATGGTGTAGCTAAGAAACAGAGGGGGAAACAGCTGGCATGAATCTGGCTGAACCTCTGTTGTATGACGATTACTTTGGTTATATTCCTACACAAACAGGCATCTTACGGACCATGTGGGTGGGTTATATTGTTTCTGTGCAGGGTAAATACTGACTGCTTTATTTTTACACTGCAATTTAGATTTCAGTTTGATCACACCCACCCAAATCTAACTCTCTGCACATGTTACATCTGCCCCACCTGCAGTGCACATGGTTTTGCCCAGAAGAGAACAAATTTGGTGTTGCGATCAGGTCTGAATTAGGCTGCGGGAGGCTATGGCATGCTGAGATGCAGCAGCACCAGGATAATCTGCCTCCCGCAGCAAGTGTAAGAGGACACATCTGTAAGTGCGAGTCTGCAAAAGCATTTTTTTGTAATGAAACAGATTTGTGAATGTGCATACCTGAAGGTGGCCATGCATCAGAAAGATGAAACGCATGTGATTTCCCTTGAACTCCCCAGAAGCTCCCCGGCAGTGCTCTAAAACTAGTGTGATATGGAAGGAGGTCCATGGGGGGTGACACCATGAGTTACCATACCGGGTGACACCAACCCTAGTGACGCCTCTGGGGGTAAGCAGTGTTTGCCTGGGGCATGTAGGGCCCACCGTGGGGGTGCAGTGGTAGGGGCCCATTAGGGGTGTGGTCAGTCTGCAGAGGGGGTGTGGCCAGTTGCCACCTCAATGGTTTGACTAACCATTAGAGAGTGCAACGTTGGGCCTCTTCATAAATATATACAGTAAATTCAGCTGCTGCATGCATGATAATGTACCAGATAAATAACAGCAATGCACTGTAGAAAATACACCATAGTACAGTATAAGGTAACATATGTATGATGTATAATTCAAGTGCACAGTCTGGAACCTGATCCTTAGAGCAGGAGGTGGGCCCCCAGGCAGTGGGGCCCACTGGTGGTTTCCCCTGTACCCCTGTGGGCCAGTCCAAGCCTGGGGGTAAGTGACAATATAAAGATCCCGACGAATCTGCCCCATGATTTAAAGGAGAAATCTTTTCAATGCTGAAACCAACTGGTTTTGCCTTTTAAATGATTGCTCCTTTAAAAGGGGTGAATGTTAAAATGATGAAGTTGGTGGCCTTTGCTGACAATTTGCTCTTATATATCTCCCACCCGTAATCAACCTGAACCTCCATTTTGCTTAAATTGGCAGATTTTGGTCTTTTGTCTGGTTTTACTATGAATGCTATCTATGCTCCTGGGTCCAGTCACGCGGCCTTCCCTGAGTAGGGATCATTGGATCTCTTGGTTCCAGGGCCGGACTGGCCATCTGGCACTTCTGGCAAATGCCAGAAGGGCCGATGGCCAGATGGGCCGGTCTGACTGCTTGCCTGCACGAGTAGCCCCGCACCCCTTTCAAAACTCCCGGCGCCTACGTCTGGCCGCTGCACTCTGGAGAAAAGTGCAGCTGCTCTTCTCTTCCCTCCCACCTTCCCAGAATGCAAGTGTGAGCGCGACGTCATCGCACTCGGCCGCACACCATTCTGGGAGCGTCCGCGGTAGTGAGGAGCGAGAAGGAGCGAGAACAAGAACAAGGAGAAGCAGCAGCCCCAGCATGGTGGCACGCGGCTGCCCACCTACATACAGCCGCTCGAGCCCGCCCGCCTGCCTGAGCCTCTGTCCCTGGATCCCGGCCCCTGCAGCAGTACAGCAGACAGCTGCAGCATCAGCACTGCAAGGAGAGTGCTGCGGCTGCCCCCCTGGCCAGGGTGAGTGTGGTTGTATACATGCCCTGGTTGACTCTCACACTCACTCACACTCTCTCTCTCTCTCTCTCTCTCTCTCTCTTTGTGTCATCATCCCCTCTCTCTTTTTGTCCTCATCCTTCTCTCTCTCTCTCTCTCTCTCTCTCTCTCTCTCTCTCCCCCCCTCCTCATCCCTTCACTCTTTCTCATACCCTCTATTTGTCCTCATCCCTTCTCTCTCTCTCTCTCTCTCGTCCTCACCCCACTCTCTTTCTTGTCTGCGCGGCCACTCCTGATTGGCTGCTGGTCCGCGGCAGATTTGAAATAGTAGCACCGTGGTAATAGGGGCCGCACTGCAGTGCCACCGACCACAGCCTCCTACGTTGCACCGCTGCCGCCGTCTGCCTCCTCCTCCACTGCATCGGCGCTGCCCTCAGCCTCCGTGTGCTATAATGTGAATTTTGGCTCATTCCATGTGCTATACTCCATACAGAGTGCATAATTTTGCTGACCACCAGTATATACATAGCAGTACGGTACAGTAGTCCATTGCTCTACCTCTATGTCGTCAAGTATACTACAAAAGTTCAGTAAAATGACCCAAAAATCAAAATTAAAAGCGTCTGATGAGAAGCGTAAACTTGCCAATATGCCATTTACGACACGGAGTGGCAAGGAACGGCTGAGGCCCTGGACTATGTTCATGGCTAGTGGTTCAGATTCACATGAGGATGGAAGCACTCATCCTCTCACTAGAAAACTGCAGTGCCACTCCTAGGTGGGCCAGGTGTTTGTGTCGGCCACTTGGGTCGCTTAGCTTAGCCACACAGCTACCTCATTGCACCTCTTTTTTTCTTTGCATCATGTGCTGTTTGGGGACTATTTTTTAAATCTACCATCCTGTCTGACACTGCAGTGCCACTCCTAGGTGGGCCAGGTGTTTGTGTCGGCCACTTGGGTCGCTTAGCTTAGTCATCCAGCGACCTCGGTGCAAATTTTAGGACTAAAAATAATATTGTGAGGTGTGAGGTGTTCAGAATAGACTGGAAATGAGTGGAAATTATGGTTATTGAGGTTAATAATACTATGGGATCAAAATGACCCCCAAATTCTATGATTTAAGCTGTTTTTGAGTTTTTTTTGTAAAAAAAACCGAATCCAAAACACACCCGAATCCGACAAAAAATTTCAGGGAGGTTTTGCCAAAACGCGTCTGAATCCAATACACGGCCGCGGAACCGAATCCAAAACCAAAACACAAAACCCGAAAAATTTCCGGTGCACATCATCAGTACTGGATAGTATAAGGAATCCTACTATTGTGGTGCATAATGTGTATAAGGGGTATATGGTGTGGTAAACTACACTAAAGGACCAGGCCCCTTTTGAGTGACCACGCCCCTTTCCCGGGGCACGCGCGCTTAGTTACAACCTTTACTTTTCCATACCCCCACTTCAACATCTCCACTTCAACCACTGGTTGTGTGTATTTTAATAGAGAAAGATGTACACTTGTATTTTGTTATAATATTAAGTATAGACTAAGAAGTAGGAGGAGTCAGGAATAGTAAGGGGAGGAGTCAAATGCTGACACCGAGGTGGGCCTATGTGCTTCAAAAATGCCAGGGCCTATTTTTAGTCCCAGTTCAGCCCTGCTAGGTTCTCTAGGTCTTTAAAATATTTGGGATTTCATTTACCCAAGAACATTCAAAAATGGTATGTTCTATTAGTATCCAAAACTATTAAGGACACATTGGAGGAAATTGCACAATGCCAGGAAAATGTCCGCCATGCCATTTTCCTGGTGATCTCCGGAAAGGTAAGTACTGAATAAGTTGGTGCAGGGTGTGCAGAGTGGGCCCTCAGGGCCCAGGTGCCCGTGTGCACTGCACACACTACACCCTTTACAGGGGGTCTTTCCGAGTTGTTCGCTCGTAATTTTTTTCTCGCAACGGAGCGATTAGTCGCTAATGCGCATGCGCAATGTCCGCAGTGCGACTGCGCCAAGTAAATTTGCTATGCATTTAGGTATTTTACTCACGGCATTACGAGGTTTTTTCTTCGTTCTGGTGATCGTAATGTGATTGACAGGAAGTGGGTGTTTCTGGGCGGAAACTGGCCGTTTTATGGGTGTGTGTGAAAAAACGCTGCCGTTTCTGGGAAAAACGCGGGAGTGGCTGGAGAAACGGAGGAGTGTCTGGGCGAACGCTGGGTGTGTTTGTGACGTCAAACCAGGAACGACAAGCACTGAACTGATCGCAGTTGCCGAGTAAGTCTGGAGCTACTCAGAAACTGCTAAGAAGTGTCTATTCGCAATTCTGCTAATCTTTCGTTCGCAATTTTGATATGCTAAGATTCACTCCCAGTAGGCAGCGGATTAGCATGTGCAAAGCTGCTAAAAGCAGCTTGCGAGCGAACAACTCGGAATGAGGGCCACAGATAGGCCTTTGATAGGCATGCACAGAGGATTTATTTGCAAAGTGAGTGACAGATAGTCAGCATTTGAAGAGGTAACAGGGGCGTGGCTAAAAAATGTAGGTGTGTCAGAACCATTTTCTGGGCGTTCCCAAGTCAGCCACTGCAAATTTGCTAACAGCTGCAGAAGCCCCGGCGTTTTAGAAGAGCGCTCAGTCTGATACAGCACAGGGTTGCTCAGAGGTCCAACGGTGTGACCGATTTACATCCGATGTTTCTGCTTATGTGTGTGAGCAGCGGATGTGAGACACAGGCAGTGTATAAGACGTTGGAAGAGCCACCATTAGCAAATTTTCGCAAGTACCCTGCGAGCAGAATCGCAGCTGCGCATGCACTGCGTGCACCTCTGCATCAGGACCATTGAGTCATACCTAGATATCTTCCCAGTCTGACCAGGTTGCCAGGAGCGACGACAGTACAGCAAACACCACAGCCGGCTTACGCCTGCCAGTTGCGACAGCAGTCTTTTCAAACCAGATATCAATTATCTTTTAAGATATAATTATATTTGATTTATGTAACTAATGATACAAATAAACATAGAACAGTGACATTGGAGGACTTTTATTCCTTATTCACACACCATCGATTTCCATTGTCCTAATCACACCCGTTGCCATCTACAAATCAGAACATTTCTAAGTGTCAAATATTTATAGAAGCTTAACGTGCCCCATGAACTATGTAAAGTAGTTTAACCCTTCGTCCACTGTGTAAGTGGCATTGTTCTGAGCCAATGCAAACATACAGAAGATCAATATGGTGGCTCTATCTAACTAGGTTAAGGCAGCAGGGGATAATGGATCTCGCCTAGAACAAATCTATAAATGATGGAATAGAATAGACTACGCTACTGTATAATACACCATCAGATATTTTAAAATGCATTAAATCTTGTTATATGAGGAGCGAGAAGGACATAACTGCAGCTGTGCACAGTCAGGGTGATGCAGAGAACACATGACGGAACATTGGGCCTAATTCAGACCTGATCGCAGCAGCAAATTTGTTAGCTAATGGGCAAAACCAGTGCCACGATGCTGATCGCATATATACTTACGATCAGCATTGCGGAGGACAGCTCTTCCGATAAGAGCTCTTCCGATAAGTCTAGTTACAGCTCTGGGTATTGACAGGATGGGGGACACACACAATATTGTGCCTAGAGATGGCCTGAACTCTAAATCCGCCCCTGCAAACAGGGACCCGAGGCAGATGACGAGGGTACAAATGACCCCAAGCTTGGGTCTGTCTGGTGGCCTGGGTTGCTGAGGAGGCCCTTGCATGTACAGAGGACATAGATATTTAGAATGGGGTATGGCCTTGCCCAGGGATGGATTTAGAGGTCAGGTCACCCCTAGGCACAATATTAGTGTGCCCCCAACCCCTTCATGTCAAGAGCAATCCTGATGCCATCCGGCAGCCAAACAGCCCCAACTTCCCCCCACCACCACAACCAAAACTTGCAGCCCGTCGTCTCATCCCCATCAGTTGCAAAGCAAAAACATAAAAACATAAGTTGCTATGTATACAGTATAAAAAAAAGAATCACCTGGCCTCATCATCCTGCTGTGCCGCCCACCAGCAAGTGCCGCCCCTAGTCACGTGCCTCATGTGCCTAGTGGGAAATCCGCCACTGGCCTTGCCCACTATTACTGAGCAGGACTGCAAAGAATTACAGACAGGCCAGGCAACTGTGGGATGGTGTCGTGGCCAAAGGTGCACTTTAGTGGTTAAGCCTCCCTGGGGGTAGTGGTTCAACCTCCCTGGCAAATCCATTGGCCCAGGGTGATCCAGACCTGGTTATTTTGCAGCCACTGCATCCCACTCACAGAGCCCTTGGTACTTAGGCCTGATACATTTTCCAGGGGCCCAACTGGAAACAGTATGACAGACAGGCCTTAAATCACTGCCCTGTGCTGTTGGGGTGGAGGACAATGCTAAGGTTACATAGCAGTTAGTGACACCATACTTGCCTACATTCTGGCGCGGCATGGAGGGGCGTGGCGGGGTAACGTGATGCTTGACAGGAGACAGAACAGGGGACATGACCGCGTGACCACGTCATCGTGGCTACACTCCCGCTACACAATGAGGAGATTACTACATTGTGTGGCAGGGAGCGGGGCTACGATGACGTGTGTGTAGGGGGAGGTGTTGATAGATGCGGCGGGCTGTGGCAGACTGTGGGTGGGGGGTGTCCATCTGGGAGACTTGCCCACTCTTCTGGGAGGCTGGGAGTGCCACCTGATTTTTGGGAGCCTCTTGGCCGTTCCATGAGAGTAGGCAAGTATGAATTACACACAGTGACCCACTTACACTATTCCACAAACATAAGGGGCATTGCTGCATGTTCTAAACTAAAGCATAGGCACAGTTATTTTGTACTGTTAAGCTGGAGAATTAATATAGTATATTATGGGGTCCAGTATGATATACTAGCAAGACAGGGGGTCCCCTTGCAGGCTGTTCACAGGTTTTATTCCCACTCGGTTGGTGGCGTGGACCCACCAACTGAGTGGTATTTAGGGGTGGGAGTCGGTATGCTGACCATCGGCAAAATGCCGACTGTTGGGATTTCTGAACGCCGGGATCCCGACCGCCGGTATTTTGACTGTATCCTGTATTATGGCCTCATAGATTAAACAAACAAAAAATAAAATACAACAACTTTATTGAAACTGTCATTGTCCTTTAAATTAGACAAACCAATTTAAGAGAATAATGCTCTGGACGGATGGAATTAAAACCTGGTAATGCAGAGCTGGATTAAGACCATGGGGGGCCCGGGGCACTTAAGAGAGTGGGGCCCCTAATAGAGAAGGCAGAAAATATATATATATATATATATATATATATATACACATATATATATATATACATATATATATTTGCCTCCCCAAGCAGCACACCCCCTGCCACACCGCAGATCGGATCTCTCTTCCGATCCGATCTGCGGTGCTGTGCTCCCCGGCTCCCGTCCTCACTGCAGCAGCTGCACACAGACAGGACAGCTGAGCTGAGCGACGGCTCAGCTGTCCAATAAAGTATGAATGAAGCAGCCTGCCGCTCAGTCATTGGCTGGGCACGCAGGCTGTTTCATTGATACATTATTGGACAGCTGAGCCGTCGCTCCGCTCAGCTGTCCTGTCTGTGTGCAGCTGCTGCAGTGAGGACGGGAGCCGGGGAGCACAGCACCGCAGATCGGATCGGAAGAGAGATCCGATCTGCGGTGTGGCAGGGGGCCCTTTTGGAAAGGGGGGCCCGGGGTACGTATCCCCCGGGCCCCCCTCTTAATCCGGCTCTGTGGTAATGGATGAGCACCAATGACAGTTGGCCATTTGCTCCTAAATGCCGTAAAACTGACAAAAACTGGTGTGGATTTAACCAATTTGTCTGATTGACCATTTTTGTCTATTTTCCAGGGTTTGGGAGCAAATTGTCATTTGCTCTCGCCCATTACCAGATTTTCATTCCAAGCAGCCAGACCTGACAATAAATCTGTAGGTGTATGGCCAGCTTTAATTTGACAAACTGATGACATCATAAACTTTATATTTTATTTTATAGATCAGTGTTTTTCAACCACTGTGCGGTGGCAGACTAGTGTGCCCTTGAGCAGTCTCCAGGTGTGCCGCCATAGAAGCAGAGCCAGGCCCATCAGTGTTTGCCGCTACTGAGCCCCTGGAACAATCAATACTGGTGGGTTTAGTGGTTGCAGAGCCAGTTCTAATTTTGGGCCCGGGCTGTGTTGGGCTCTTCTGGCTTTCTCAGATCTGGCTCAGGCGTTACCTATGGAGAAGCTGCAACATGACATCCTAGGACACGCAACTGCACCATGCATCACCATTATATTTGAGTGTACCTTGGCAATATTTAGATCTTCAGTGTGCCGTGAGTTGTAAAAGGTTGAAAATCTCTGTTATAGATAATCCCAATTATTGGTCACTGTGTGCCTGGTACCTATATCATCAATATAAATACATATAGTTCATGAGGGTTATTTATTGACATGGGGCAAAAATAAAAAACAATCAGATTCCAGCATTCGATGTTCATCAATTTCCTGAGGATAGAAAATATTATGAAGTAATTGGAAAGGAAAATGGTGAACCCTGCAGGAAATAGAGTCGTACCTTCTGGTTTAAGGAATAATCTTAAATGGAGTAACTCCAACATAGACAGGAAGCAGCCATTTTGTGCACTTGTGATGTCACTAGTTTCTGGTAACTTTGGGGTCTATAGGGGGGAGATGTACTAAGCCCTGAGAGTGATAAACTGGAGAAAGATAAAATACTAGCCAACCAGCTCCTAAATGTCATTTCTCAAACACAGCCTGTAACTTGGCAGTTAGGAGCTGATTGGCTGGTACTTTATCTCTCTTCAAGGCTTGATACATAGACCCTTTTATACTGTATGTTAAGTATTAATTCAGCTACAAAATGGCTACAGTACCTCCAGTATATGTACAGCGTGTGCTTTGCTCCAGGGACGTGCAGTCAGGGGAGGCAGGGGAGGCAGTGCCTCCCCTGTGATAAATTATTAAAAGAACAAAAAGAAGATACTTATGACACATGTTCTGTGTCATAAGTATGTTCTTTATTTTATTCTAATAATTTTAGGGGGTTAAATAGGTTTGGGAGGCACTGATAGCAGTGCCTCCCGTAGATAATGGAAACGGGGATCGAGCGGGGGGTGGGGCCAAGAAGTGAGCTGTAAAAGCCCATTGAAAAACATAGGCAAAGCGGCACCTATAGAAGTGCCTCGCTGACATCACTGTCAGCAAGGCAGAAATGATTGGACAGCGGATCCAGTGCTGGATCCGCTGGTCCAATCATCCATACGAGGCGGCGGGACAGTAATCTGCTCCCCTCCCTTCATCCCCCCGTAGTCCGTCACCTGCTGCTGCCTGCTGGCGATCATGTCAGGGACGGGACCCTGTGTAGAAGACAGCGGCGGCAGCGCTCCTGGAGCCGGCGTCTGAAGGCAAGTGGAGAAAAATGAGTTGCGGCGGCTGGCGCTGTCCTCCTCCAGCCGCAGCAGCAGGTGTCTCTGTGTGTGCAGCGGAGCCGCGTCCGGAGTGCAGGGACAGCGAGAGGCGCCTGTGGTGAGTACAGCACATCCATCCATCCCTCTCTCTCTCTCTCCCTCTCCCTCCCTCTCTCTCCCTCCCTCCCTCTCCCTCTCTCCCCCTCTCCCTCTCTATCCCTCCCCCTCTCTATCCCTCCCTCTCCCTCTCTCCCTCTCTCTGCCTCTCTCCCTCTCTCTCCCTCTCTCTCTCCCTCCCTCTCCCCCTCTCCCTCCCCTCTCTCTCTCTCTCTCTCTCTCTCCCTCTCCCTCTCTCTCCCTCCCTCCCTCTCCCTCCCTCTCTCTCCCTCTCTCTCTTCCTCTCCCTCTCTCTCTCCCTCCCTCCCTCTCCCTCTCCCTCCCTCTCTCCCTCTCTCCCTCCCTCTCCCTCTCTCTCTCCCTCTCCCTCTCCCTCTCTCTCTCCCTCTCCCTCTCCCTCTCACCCTCTCCCTCTCCCTCTCTCTCCCCCTCTCCCTCTCCCTCTCTCTCTCTCTCCGGCCTGTGCATTGATATATATAAGCATAACTTTCAGTTTTTGCAGGTGCCGGCCCTAATGGATTCTACTGGACAAGTGGACGTGACCGGCGTGGGATGTAGGTAAGTAATCTCTCTCTCATTTTTACAGGTACCCCTATTGGATTCTACTGGACAAGTGGACGTGACCGGCGTGGGATGTAGGTAAGTATGTGTGAGTGTGTAAGTGTGTTTTTAATAAACTTTTACTTTCAAGGTGTGTGTGTTGTGTTTTTATTTGGGTATTTTTGTTGTTGTAGAACTACAGGTACCAGCGGGCCCGTTATTTCCTCGCACGCTGGTACTTGAGGTTCCCCAAGTACCAGCAAGCGGGGGAGGCTTGCTGGGCCTTGTACTTCCACAACAAAAAACAATACTCTTTTGTTTTACACACATGGCTATCAGCCTGGCACCCACCGCCCAGGGGTGCTGGGGACAGCCTCGGGCTTCACCCCTGGCCCTTGGGTGCCTGGAGGGGGGGGAAACCCTTGATTTAAGGGGTCCCCACTCCTCCAGGGAACCCCGGCCAGGGGTGACTAGTTGGGGGGGTAATGCCACGGCCGCAGGGACCTACATAAATGTGTCCCCCGGCTGTGGCATTATGTCCCTGGCTAGTGGAGCCCGGTGCTGGTTTTAAAAATACGGGGGACCCCTACATCTTTTGTCCCCCGTATTTTTGGAACCAGGACCGGACTAAGAGCCCGGTGCTGGTTGTCTAAATACGGGGAACCCCTGTAAATTTTTTTCCTGGTATTTAAACAACCAGGACCAGCTCAAAGAGCCCGAGGCTGGTTATACTTAGGAGGGGGGGACCTCACGCATTTTTTTTCTTCATTTTTTAACCCATTCAGACCCTTTTCCATTAAGTTAACGGAAGCCCTGGACAACAAAATTGCATTCATGTCCTCCTCCCACTCCCTTCCCAAACACTAATTAATTTATTTATTTATTTTCTATGCAAATGTACAATATATCACAAGTATGATGAGCAGGCAGGTAGCAGGCATTGGCGGCATTGGACTGAGATGCATATTAGTGGCGGAGGGCTGGGTCAGTTGATGGTGGGTGAGTTTGTAAGCCATTGGCGGTGGCAGCAAGCAGCGGCTCAGGGCAAGTAGCGGGCATTGGCTCGGCGGCGGTAGGGGCCATCGGCAGGATTCGGCGGACATTATGGCTAGAGATGAGCGGGTTCGGTTCCTCTGAATCCGAACCCGCCCGAACTTCATGTTTTTTTACACGGGTCCGAGCGACTCGGATCTTCCCGCCTTGCTCGGTTAACCCGAGCGCGCCCGAACGTCATCATCCCGCTGTCGGATTCTCGCGAGGCTCGGATTCTATCGCGAGACTCGGATTCTATATAAGGAGCCGCGCGTCGCTGCCATTTTCACACGTGCATTGAGATTCATAGGGAGAGGACGTGGCTGGCGTCCTCTCCGTTTATAGAGAAGAGAGTGAGACTAGAGTAGAGAGAGACACAGTAGTAATTTTGGGGAGCATTAGGAGGAGTACTACTACTTGCTGAAGTGATAGATAGATAGTGTGACTGTATAATGTATATCTGACTTGTGGGGGAGACACTGACAGTGGGGAGCAGTTAGAGTCTGAGAGCAGGACTCAGGAGTACATATAACGTACAGTGCACACTTTTGCTGCCAGAGTGCCACACTGCCATTGTGACCACACTGACCACCAGTATAATATATATTGTGATTGTCTGCTTAGGAGTACTACTTGCAAGTTGCTGATAGTGTGACCAGTGACCTGACCACCAGTTTAATAATCACCACCAGTTTAATATATATATATATATATATATATATATATATAATTGTATATAATATATATATAATATTGTATACCACCTACCCGTTTTTTTTTTTTCTTTCTTCTTCTTTATACATACTACTATAGTAGCTTACTGTAGCAGTCTGCGGTGCTGCTGAGCTGACAGTGTCCAGCAGGTCCGTCATCAGTCATTACATAATAAATATATATATACCTGTCCGGCTGCAGTACTAGTGATATTATATATATATATATTGATTTCATCTCATTATCATCCAGTCTATATTAGCAGCAGACACAGTACGGTAGTCCACGGCTGTAGCTACCTCTGTGTCGGCAGTCGCTCGTCCATCCATAATTGTATACCACCTACCCGTGTTTTTTTTCTTTTTCTTTCTTCTTTATACATACTACTATAGTAGCTTACTGTAGCAGTCTGCGGTGCTGCTGAGCTGACAGTGTCCAGCAGGTCCGTCATCAGTCATTACATAATAAATATATCTACCTGTCCGGCTGCAGTACTAGTGTGATATTATATATATATATATATTGATTTCATCTCATTATCATCCAGTCTATATCAGCAGCAGACACAGTACGGTAGTCCACGGCTGTAGCTACCTCTGTGTCGGCAGTCGCTCGTCCATCCATAATTGTATACCACCTACCCGTGGTTTTTTTTTCTTTCTTTCTTCTTTATACATACTACTATAGTAGCTTACTGTAGCAGTCTGCGGTGCTGCTGAGCTGACAGTGTCCAGCAGGTCCGTCATCAGTCATTACATAATAAATATATCTACCTGTCCGGCTGCAGTACTAGTGTGATATTATATATATATATATATTGATTTCATCTCATTATCATCCAGTCTATATTAGCAGCAGACACAGTACGGTAGTCCACGGCTGTAGCTACCTCTGTGTCGGCAGTCGCTCGTCCATCCATAATTGTATACCACCTACCCGTGATTTTTTTTGTCTTTCTTCTTTATACATACTACTATAGTAGCTTACTGTAGCAGTCTGCGGTGCTGCTGAGCTGACAGTGTCCAGCAGGTCCGTCATCAGTCATTACATAATAAATATATCTACCTGTCCGGCTGCAGTACTAGTGTGATATTATATATATATATATTGATTTCATCTCATTATCATCCAGTCTATATTAGCAGCAGACACAGTACGGTAGTCCACGGCTGTAGCTACCTCTGTGTCGGCAGTCGCTCGTCCATCCATAATTGTATACCACCTACCCATGGTTTTTTTTTTTCTTTCTTCTTTATACATACTACTATAGTAGCTTACTGTAGCAGTCTGCGGTGCTGCTGAGCTGACAGTGTCCAGCAGGTCCGTCATCAGTCATTACATAATAAATATATCTACCTGTCCGGCTGCAGTACTAGTGTGATATTATATATATATATATATATATTGATTTCATCTCATTATCATCCAGTCTATATTAACAGCAAACACAGTACGGTAGTCCACGGCTGTAGCTACCTCTGTGTCGGCAGTCGCTCGTCCATCCATAATTGTATACCACCTACCCGTGGTTTTTTTTTTTCTTTCTTCTTTATACATACTACTATAGTAGCTTACTGTAGCAGTCTGCGGTGCTGCTGAGCTGACAGTGTCCAGCAGGTCCGTCATCAGTCATTACATAATAAATATATCTACCTGTCCGGCTGCAGTACTAGTGTGATATTATATATATATATATATATTGATTTCATCTCATTATCATCCAGTCTATATTAGCAGCAGACACAGTACGGTAGTCCACGGCTGTAGCTACCTCTGTGTCGGCAGTCGCTCGTCCATCCATAAGTATACTAGTATCCATCCATCTCCATTGTTTACCTGAGGTGCCTTTTAGTTGTGCCTATTAAAATATGGAGAACAAAAATGTTGAGGTTTCAAAATTAGGGAAAGATCAAGATCCACTTCCACCTCGTGCTGAAGCTGCTGCCACTAGTCATGGCCGAGACGATGAAATGCCAGCAACGTCGTCTGCCAAGGCCGATGCCCAATGTCATAGTACAGAGCATGTCAAATCCAAAACACCAAATATCAGTAAAAAAAGGACTCCAAAATCTAAAATAAAATTGTCGGAGGAGAAGCGTAAACTTGCCAATATGCCATTTACCACACGGAGTGGCAAGGAACGGCTGAGGCCCTGGCCTATGTTCATGGCTAGTGGTTCAGCTTCACATGAGGATGGAAGCACTCAGCCTCTCGCTAGAAAAATGAAAAGACTCAAGCTGGCAAAAGCACCGCAAAGAACTGTGCGTTCTTCGAAATCCCAAATCCACAAGGAGAGTCCAATTGTGTCGGTTGCGATGCCTGACCTTCCCAACACTGGATGTGAAGAGCATGCGCCTTCCACCATTTGCACGCCCCCTGCAAGTGCTGGAAGGAGCACCCGCAGTCCAGTTCCTGATAGTCAGATTGAAGATGTCAGTGTTGAAGTACACCAGGATGAGGAGGATATGGGTGTTGCTGGCGCTGGGGAGGAAATTGACAAGGAGGATTCTGATGGTGAGGTGGTTTGTTTAAGTCAGGCACCCGGGGAGACACCTGTTGTCCGTGGGAGCAGGGGCGGAACTACTGGCGGGGCAGGCAGTGCATTGCACTGGGGCCCCGCCGCACTCAGGGGCCCACAGCCGCCGGCCGGCATTTAGAACAGATTGACATGCGGACGAGAGTCCGCATGTCAATCTGCGTTCTCCTCTCCCTCCTAGCTGCTCCCCTGCTCCCCCGGCCCCCCCCTATGTGTTGGAGGGACACGAGCGCATCGCGCGTCTCTCTGTGTCCCTCCTGGCTCTCCCCCGGCCGCTCTAAGGAAGCATGTGCCGTTCGTGAGCTCTGATTGGCTCACGAACGGCACATGCTTAATTAGACCAGCGGGGGAGAGCCAGGAGGGACACAGGAGAGACGCGCGATGCGCTCGTGTCCCTCCAACACATAGGGGGGGGGGGGGAGGGGGGACCGGGGGAGCAGGCACTGGGGGGACAGATCTGGCACTGGGGACATATACCTGGCACTGGGGGGACAGATCTGGCACTGGGGACATATACCTGGCACTGGGGGGACAGATCTGGCACTGGGGACATATACCTGGCACTGGGGGGACAGATCTGGCACTGGGGACATATACCTGGCACTGGGGGGACAGATCTGGCACTGGGGACATATACCTGGCACTGGGGGGACAGATCTGGCACTGGGGACATATACCTGGCACTGGGGGGACAGATCTGGCACTGGGGACATATACCTGGCACTGGGGACAGATCTGGCACTGGGGACATATACCTGGCACTGGGGACATATACCTTGCACTGGGGGGGCATATACCTGGCACTGGGGGGGAATATCTGGCACTGTGGGAGAATATCTGGCACTGGGGGGGCATATACCCGGCACTGGGGGCATATACCTGGCACTGGGGGGGAAGCAGGCACTGGGGGGGAATATCTGGCACTGGGGGCATATACCTGGCACTGGGGGCATATAACTGGCACTGGGGGGGCATGTACCTGGCACTGGGGGCATATACCTGGCACTGGGGGGGA
Source organism: Pseudophryne corroboree (assembly GCF_028390025.1). Classification (NCBI taxonomy): domain Eukaryota; kingdom Metazoa; phylum Chordata; class Amphibia; order Anura; family Myobatrachidae; genus Pseudophryne; species Pseudophryne corroboree. The sequence goes on along the minus strand of NC_086453.1, from coordinate 326,185,309 downwards.
ATATCTGGCACTGTGGGAGAATATCTGGCACTGGGTGCATATACCTGGCACTGTGGGGGAATATCTGGCACTGGGAGCATATGTGGCACTGGGAGCACGGCCCTAGCAACAAGCACTACCCACTAGCAACGAGCATGACACCCAGTGCATGAAACCCCTGGCAACGAGCATGACATCCTGGCACTGTGCATGGAACCAAGTGCATGAAACCCCTGGCAACAAGCAGGTAATTTCTTTTTTTATTTGTTGGGACTGCCTGCCGCAATGTGTAAAAAGGGGGGACTGCCTGCCGCTATGTATAAAAATGGGGAATCTGCATGCCGCAATGTAAAAATGGGGAATCTGCCTGCCGCTATGTGTAAAAAGGTAGAATCTGCCTGCCGTAATGTGTAAAAAGGGCACGCTATCTGCCGTTATGTGTAAAAGTGTATGGTGTCTGCCGTAATGTGTAAAATGGGGACGCTGTCTGCCGTAATGTGTAAAATGGGGACGCTGCCTGCCGTAATGTGTAAAAAGTGCACGCTGTCTGCCGCTATGTGTAACGAGGGCACGCTGTCTGCCGCTATGTGTAACGAGGGTACGCTGTCTGCCATTGTGTAAAAAGTGTATGCTGTCTGCCGCTATGTGTAACGAGGGCACGCTGTCTGCCGTTATGTGTAAAAAGTGCACGCTGTCTGCCGTTATGTGTAAAAAGGGGAATCTGTTCGCTGTAAGGAGTAAAAGGGTCTCTACCTGGTGTAGTGGTGCTACTGTGCGGCGTAATTTGAAGAATGGAGACTACTGTGCACCGTTTTATGAATTGGTATTATTTTGTGGACACACCCCTTCCCCACGAAGCCACGCCACTATGTATTTTTGCGCGCGCGCCTACGGCGCGCACTGCCCATGGGGTGTACTTGGATGGGGGGCCCAAAGCATTTTGTTGCACCTGGGCCCACCGCTTGCTTGTTCCGCCACTGCGTGGGAGGAATATGGCCGTTGACATGCCTGGTGAAAATACCAAAAAAATCAGCTCTTCGGTGTGGAAGTATTTCAACAGAAATGCGGACAACATTTGTCAAGCCGTGTGTTGCCTTTGTCAAGCTGTAATAAGTAGGGGTAAGGACGTTAACCACCTCGGAACATCCTCCCTTATACGTCACCTGCAGCGCATTCATAATAAGTCAGTGACAAGTTCAAAAACTTTGGGCGACAGCGGAAGCAGTCCACTGACCAGTAAATCCCTTCCTCTTGTAACCAAGCTCACGCAAACCACCCCACCAACTCCCTCAGTGTCAATTTTCTCTGACGTCCTAGTGGATGCTGGGACTCCGTAAGGACCATGGGGATATAGCGGCTCCGCAGGAGACAGGGCACAATAATAAAAGCTTTAGGATCAGGTGGTGTGCACTGGCTCCTCCCCCTATGACCCTCCTCCAAGCCTCAGTTAGATTTTTGTGCCCGACGAGAAGGGTGCAATCTAGGTGGCTTTCCTGAGCTGCTTAGAATAAAAGTTTAAGTTAGGTTTTTTATTTTCAGTGAGTCCTGCTGGCAACAGGCTCACTGCTACGAGGGACTTAGGGGAGAGAAGTAAACTCACCTGCGTGCAGGATGGATTTGCTTCTTAGGCTACTGGACACCATTAGCTCCAGAGGGATCGAACACAGGCCCAGCCATGGAGTCCGGTCCCGGAGCCGTGCCGCCGACCCCCCTTGCAGATGCCGAAGTTGAAGAGGTCCAGAGGTCCAGAAACAGGCGGCAGAAGACTTTCAGTCTTCATAAGGTAGCGCACAGCACTGCAGCTGTGCGCCATTGTTGTCAGCACACTTCACCAACAGTCACCAACTGTCACTGAGGGTGCAGGGCGCTGGGGGGGGCGCCCTGGGCAGCAATGTATAATACCTTTTTATGGCTAAAATACATCACATATAGCCCTTGAGGCTATATGGATGTATTTAACCCCTGCCAGATCTCACAAACTCCGGGAGAAGAGCCCGCCGAAAAGGGGGCGGGGCCTATTCTCCTCAGCACACGGCGCCATTTTCCTGCTCAGCTCTGCTGTGAGGAAGGCTCCCAGGCTCTCCCCTGCACTGCACTACAGAAACAGGGTTAAAACAGAGAGGGGGGGCACTTATTTGGCGATATGATTACATATATAAAAATGCTATAAGGGAAAACACTTGTATAAGGGGTTGTCCCTGTATAATTATAGCGTTTTTGGTGTGTGCTGGCAAACTCTCCCTCTGTCTCCCCAAAGGGCTAGTGGGGTCCTGTCCTCTATCTGAGCATTCCCTGTGTGTGTGATGTGTGTCGGTACGTGTGTGTCGACATGTAGGAGGATGATGTTGGTGAGGAGACGGAGCAAATTGCCTGTATTGGTGATGTCACTCTCTAGGGAGTCGACACTGGAATGGATGGCTTATTTAGGAATTACGTGATAATGTCAACACGCTGCAAGGTCGGTTGACGACATGAGACGGCCGGCAAACAAATTAGTACCTGTCCAGGCGTCTCAGACACCGTCAGGGGCTTGTAAAAACGCCCATTTACCTCAGTCGGTCGACACAGACACGGACACTGACTCCAGTGTCGACGGTGAAGAAACAAACGTATTTTCCTTTAGGGCCACACGTTTCATGTTAAGGGCAATGAAGGAGGTGTTACATATTTCTGATACTACAAGTACCACAAATAAGGGTATTATGTAGGGTGTGAATAAACTACTTGTAGTTTTTCCTGAATCAGATAAATTAAATGAAGTGTGTGATGATACGTGGGTTTCCTCCGATAGAAAATTATTGGCGGTATACCCTTTCCCGCCAGAAGTTAGGGCGAGTTGGGAAACACACCTTAGGGTGGATAAGGCGCTCACACGCTTATAAAAACAAGGGGCGTTACCGTCTCCAGATACGGCAGCCCTCAAGGAGCCAGCTGATAGGAAGCTGAAAAATATCCTAAAAGTATATACACACATACTGGTGTTATACTACGACCAGCAATCGCCTCAGCCTGGATGTGCAGCGCTGAGGGGGCTTGGTCGGATTTCCTGACTGAAAATATTGATACCCTTGACAGGGACAAGATTTTATTGACTATAGATGCATTTCTATATATGCGAGATGCGCAGAGGGATATTTGCATTCTGGCATCAAGAGTAAATGTGATGTCCATATCTGCCAGACGAAGACACGACAGTGGTCAGGTGATGCAGATTCCAGACGGCACATGGAAGTATTGCCGTATAAAGGGGCGGTCCATCGGACCTGGTGGCCATGGCAACAGCTGAAAAATCCACCTTTTGTTACCCCAAGTCACATCTCAGCAGAAAAGGACACAGTCTTTTCAGTCTCAGTCCTTTCGTCCCCATAAGGGCAGGCGGGCAAAAGGGCCAGTCATATCTGCCCAGGGGTAGAGGAAAGGGAAGAAGACTGCAGCAAGCAGCCCATTCCCAGGAACAGAAGCCCTCCACAGCTTCTGCCAAGTTCGCAGCATGACGCTGGGGCCGTACAAGCGGACTCAGGTGCGGTAGGGGGTCATCTCAAGAGTTTCAGCACGCAGGGGGCTCACTCACAAGTGGACTCCGGGATCCTACACGTAGTATCCCAGGTGTACATTGGAAATTCGAGACGTCTCCCCCTCACAAGTTCCTGAAGTCTGCTTTACCAACGTCTCCCTCCGACAGGGAGGCAGTATTGGGAACAATTCACAGGCTGTATTCCCAGCAGGTGATAATCAAAGTACCCCTTCTACAACAAGGGAAGGGGTATTATTCCACACTATATTGTGGTACTGAAGCCAGACGGCTCGGTGAGATCTGAAATATTTGAACACTTACATACAAGCGTTCAAATCAAGATGGAGTCACTCAGAGTAGTGATAGCGAACCAGGAAGAAGGGGACGATATGGTGTCACTGGATATCAGGGACGCTTACCTACATGTCCAAATTTGCCTTCTCACCAAGGGTACCTCAGGTTCGTGGTACAGAACTGTCACTATCAGTTCAGACGCTGCCGTTTGGATTGTCCACGGCACCCCGGGTCTTTACCAAGGTAATGGCCGAAATGATGATTCTTCTTAAAAGAAATATGGACGCTTTCCTGATAAGGGCAAGGTCCAGAGAACAGTTGGAGGTCGGAGTAGCACTATCTTAAGTAGTTCTACGACAGCACGAGTGGATTCTAAATATTCCAAAATCGCAGTTTTTTCCGACGTCACGTCTACTGTTCCTAGGGATGATTCTGGACACAGTCCAGAAAAGGATGTTTTCTCCCGGAGAAGAAAGCCAGGGAGTTATCCGAGCTAGTCAGGAACCTCCTAAAACCAGGAAAAGTGTCAGTGCATCATTGCACAAGGATCCTGTGAAAAATGGTGGTTTCTTACAAAGCGATCCCATTCGGTAGATTTCACGCAAGAACCTTTCCGTGGGATCTGCTGGAAAAATGGTCCGGATCGCATCTTCAGATGCATCAGCGGATAACCCTGTCTCCAAGGACAAGGGTGTTTCTTCTGCGGTGGCTGCAGAGTGCTCATCTATGAAAGGGCCGCAGATTCGGCATTCAGGACTGGGTCCTGGTGACCACGGATGCCAGCCTGAGTGGCTGGGGAGCAGTCACACAAGGAAAAAATTTCCAGAGAGTGTGATCAAGTCTGGAGACTTCTCTCCACATAAATATACTGGAGCTAAGGGCAATTTACAATGCTCTAAGCTTAGCAAGACCTCTGCTTCAAGGTCAGCCGGTATTGATCCAGTGGGACAACATCACGGCAGTCGCCCACGTAAACAGACAGGGCGGCACAAGAAGCAGGAGGGAAATGGCAGAAACTACAAGGATTCTTCGCTGGGCGAAAAATCATGTGATAACACTCTCAGCAGTGTTCATTCCGGGAGTGGAAAACTGGGAAGCAGACTTCCTCAGCAGGCATGACCTCCACCCGGGAGAGTGGGGACTTCATCGGGAAGTCTTCCACATGATTGTAAACCGTTGGGAAAAACCAAAGGTGGACATGATGGCGTCCCGCCTGAACAAAAAACTAGACAGATATTGCGCCAGGTCAAGGGACCCTCAGGCAATAGCGGTGGACGCTCTGGTAACACTGTGGGTGTACCAGTCAGAGTATGTTTTCCCTCCTATGCCTCTCATACCAAAAGTACTGAGAATCATAAGAGGGAGATGAGTAAGAACGATACTCGTGGTTCCGGATTGGCCAAGAAGGACTTGGTACCCGAAACTTCAAGAGATGTTCACGGAAGACCCGTGGCCTCTACCTTTAAGAAAGGACCTGCTCCAGCAGGGGCCTTGTCTGTTCCAAGACTTACCGCGGCCGCGTTTGACGGCATGGCGGTTGAACGCCGGATCCTGAAAGGGCATTCCAGATGAAGTCATCCCTACCCTGGTCGAAGACAGGAAGGATGTAACCGCAAAACATTTTCACCGCATTTGGTGAAGATATGTTGCGTGGTGTGAGGCCAAGAAGGCCCCTACAGAGGAATTCCAACTGGGTCGTTTCCTACATTTCCTGAAAACAGGACTGTCTATGGGCCTAAAATTAGGGTCCATTAAGGTTCAAATTTCGGCCCTGTCGAATTTCTTCCAGAAAGAACTGGCTTTAGTGCCTGACGTTCAGATGTTTGTAAAAGGGGTACTGCATATACAGCCTCCTTTTGTGCCCCAGTGGCACCTTGGGATCTCAATGTTGTTTTGAGTTTCCTAAAGTCACATTGGTTTGAACCACTCACCACTGTGGACTTAGCATCGTCACCTTCCATGTGAGATATTTTATTAGCCCTGGCTTCAGCCAGGCGTGTGTCAGAATTGGCGGCTTTATCATATATAAAGCCCTTACTTAATTTTTCATTCTGACAGGGCAGAATTGAGGACTCGTCCTCAATTTCTCCTTAAGGTGTTTTCTGTTTTTCACATGAACCAACCTATTGTGGTACCTGCGGGTACTAGGGACTTGGAGGACTCCAAGTTACTTGACGTTGTCAGGGCCCTGAAAAATATGTTTCCAGGACGGCTGGAGTCAGAAAATCTGACTCGCTGTTTAGCCTGTATGCACCCAACAAGATGGGTGCTCCTGCTTCTAAGCAGACGATTGCTCGCTGGATTTGTAATACAATTCAGTTTACACATTCTGTGGCAGGCCTGCCACAGCCAAAATCTGTAAAAGCCCATTCCAAAAGGAAGGGGGCTCATCTTGGGCGACTGCCCGAGGGGTCTCGGCTTTACAACTTTGCCGAGCAGTTACTTGGCCAGGGGCAAACACGTTTGCTAAATTCTACAAATTTGATACCCTGGCTGAGGAGGACATGGAGTTCTCTCATTCGGTGCTGCAGGGTCATCCGCACTCTCCCGCCCGTTTGGGAGCTTTGGTATAATCCCCATGGTCCTTACGGAGTCCCAGCATCCACTAGGACGTCAGAGAAAATAAGATTTTACTTACCGATAAATCTATTTCTCGTAGTCCGTAGTGGATGCAGGGCGCCCATCCCAAGTGCGGATTGTCTGCAATACTTGTACATAGTTATTGTTACAAAAATCGGGTTATTCTTGTTGTGAGCCGTCTTTTCAGAGGCTCCTTCGTTGTTATCATACTGTTAACTGGGTTCAGATCACAGGTTGTACGGTGTGATTGGTGTGGCTGGTATGAGTCTTACCCGGGATTCAATATCCTTCCTTATTATGCACGCTCGTCCGGGCACAGTATCCTAACTGAGGCTTGGAGGAGGGTCATAGGGGGAGGAGCCAGTGCACACCACCTGATCCTAAAGCTTTTATTATTGTGCCCTGTCTCCTGCGGAGCCGCTATATCCCCATGGTCCTTACGGAGTCCCAGCATCCACTACGGACTACGAGAAATAGATTTATCGGTAAGTAAAATCTTATTTTCTCCTTCCCCAGGAATGCCAATAGTCCTGCAGGCCATGTCACTGGCAATTCTGACGATTCCTCTCCTGCCTGGGATTCCTCCGATGCATCCTTGCGTGTAACGCCTACTGCTGCTGGCGCTGCTGTTGTTGCTGCTGGGAGTCGATGGTCATCCCAGAGGGGAAATCGTAAGACCACTTTTACTACTTCCACCAAGCAATTGACTGTCCAACAGTCCTTTGCGAGGAAGATGAAATATCACAGCAGTCATCCTGCTGCAAAGCGGATAACTGAGGCCTTGGCATCCTGGATGGTGAGAAACGTGGTTCCGGTATCCATCATTACTGCAGAGCCAACTAGAGACTTGTTGGAGGTACTGTGTCCCCGGTACCAAATACCATCTAGGTTCCATTTCTCTAGGCAGGCGATACCGAAAATGTACACAGACCTCAGAAAAAGAGTCACCAGTGTCCTAAAAAATGCAGCTGTACCCAATGTCCACTTAACCACGGACATGTGGACAAGTGGAGCAGGGCAGGGTCAGGACTATATGACTGTGACAGCCCACTGGGTAGATGTATGGACTCCCGCCGCAAGAACAGCAGCGGCGGCACCAGTAGCAGCATCTCGCAAACGCCAACTCTTTCCTAGGCAGGCTACGCTTTGTATCACCGGTTTCCAGAATACGCACACAGCTGAAAACCTCTTACGGCAACTGAGGAAGATCATCGCGGAATGGCTTACCCCAATTGGACTCTCCTGTGGATTTGTGGCATCGGACAATGCCAGCAATATTGTGTGTGCATTAAATCTGGGCAAATTCCAGCACGTCCCATGTTTTGCACATACCTTGAATTTGGTGGTGCAGAATTTTTTAAAAAACGACAGGGGCGTGCAAGAGATGCTGTCGGTGGCCAGAAGAATTGCGGGACACTTTCGGCGTACAGGCACCACGTACAGAAGACTGGAGCAACACCAAAAACGCCTGAACCTGCCCTGCCATCATCTGAAGCAAGAAGTGGTAACGAGGTGGAATTCAACCCTATATATGCTTCAGAGGTTGGAGGAGCAGCAAAAGGCCATTCAAGCCTATACAATTCAGCACGATATAGGAGGTGGAATGCACCTGTCTCAAGCGCAGTGGAGAATGATTTCAACGTTGTGCAAGGTTCTGATGCCCTTTGAACTTGCCACACGTGAAGTCAGTTCAGACACTGCCAGCCTGAGTCAGGTCATTCCCCTCATCAGGCTTTTGCAGAAGAAGCTGGAGACATTGAAGGAGGAGCTAACACAGAGCGATTCCGCTAGGCATGTGGGACTTGTGGATGGAGCCCATAATTCGCTTAACAAGGATTCACGGGTGGTCAATCTGTTGAAATCAGAGCACTACATTTTGGCCACCGTGCTCGATCCTAGATTTAAAACCTACCTTGGATCTCTCTTTCCGGCAGACACAAGTCTGCTGGGGTTCAAAGACCTGCTGGTGAGAAAATTGTCAAGTCAAGCGGAACGCGACCTGTCAACATCTCCTCCTTCACATTCTCCCGCAACTGGGGGTGCGAGGAAAAGGCTCAGAATTCCGAGCCCACCCGCTGGCGGTGATGCAGGGCAGTCTGGAGCGACTGCTGATGCTGACATCTGGTCCGGACTGAAGGACCTGTCAACGATTACGGACATGTCGTCTACTGTCACTGCATATGATTCTCTCCCCATTGAAAGAATGGTGGAGGATTATATGAGTGACCGCATCCAAGTAGGCACGTCACACAGTCCGTACTTATACTGGCAGGAAAAAGAGGCAATTTGGAGGCCCTTGCACAAACTGGCTTTATTCTACCTAAGTTGCCCTCCCACAAGTGTGTACTCCGAAAGAGTGTTTAGTGCCGCCGCTCACCTTGTCAGCAATCGGCGTACGAGGTTACTTCCAGAAAATGTGGAGAAGATGATGTTCATTAAAATGAATTATAATCAATTCCTCCGCGGAGACATTGACCAGCAGCAATTGCCTCCACAAAGTACACAGGGAGCTGAGATGGTGGATTCCAGTGGGGACGAATTGATAATCTGTGAGGAGGGGGATGTACACGGTGATATATCGGAGGATGATGATGAGGTGGACATCTTGCCTCTGTAGAGCCAGTTTGTGCAAGGAGAGATTAATTGCTTCTTTTTTGGTGGGGGTCCAAACCAACCCGTCATTTCAGTCACAGTCGTGTGGCAGACCCTGTCACTGAAATGATGGGTTGGTTAAAGTGTGCATGTCCTGTTTATACAACATAAGGGTGGGTGGGAGGGCCCAAGGACAATTCCATCTTGCACCTCTTTTTTCTTTAATTTTTCTTTGCGTCATGTGCTGTTTGGGGAGTGTTTTTTGGAAGGGCCATCCTGCGTGACACTGCAGTGCCACTCCTAGATGGGCCAGGTGTTTGTGTCGGCCACTAGGGTCGCTTATCTTACTCACACAGCTACCTCATTGTGCCTCTTTTTTTCTTTGCGTCATGTGCTGTTTGGGGAGTGTTTTTTGGAAGGGCCATCCTGCGTGACACTGCAGTGCCACTCCTAGATGGGCCCGGTGTTTGTGTCGGCCACTAGGGTCGCTTATCTTACTCACACAGCTACCTCATTGCGCCTCTTTTTTTCTTTGCGTCATGTGCTGTTTGGGGAGTGTTTTTTGGAAGGGCCATCCTGCGTGACACTGCAGTGCCACTCCTAGATGGGCCCGGTGTTTGTGTCGGCCACTAGGGTCGCTTATCTTACTCACACAGCTACCTCATTGCGCCTCTTTTTTTCTTTGCGTCATGTGCTGTTTGGGGAGTGTTTTTTGGAAGGGCAATCCTGCGTGACACTGCAGTGCCACTCCTAGATGGGCCCGGTGTTTGTGTCGGCCACTAGGGTCGCTTATCTTACTCACACAGCTACCTCATTGCGCCTCTTTTTTTCTTTGCGTCATGTGCTGTTTGGGGAGTGTTTTTTGGAAGGGCCATCCTGCGTGACACTGCAGTGACACTCCTAGATGGGCCCGGTGTTTGTGTCGGCCACTAGGGTCGCTTATCTTACTCACACAGCTACCTCATTGCGCCTCTTTTTTTCTTTGCGTCATGTGCTGTTTGGGGAGTGTTTTTTGGAAGGGCCATCCTGCGTGACACTGCAGTGCCACTCCTGGATGGGCCCGGTGTTTGTGTCGGCCACTAGGGTCGCTTATCTTACTCACACAGCTACCTCATTGCGCCTCTTTTTTTCTTTGCGTCATGTGCTGTTTGGGGAGTGTTTTTTGGAAGGGCCATCCTGCGTGACACTGCAGTGACACTCCTAGATGGGCCCGGTGTTTGTGTCGGCCACTAGGGTCGCTTATCTTACTCACACAGCTACCTCATTGCGCCTCTTTTTTTCTTTGCGTCATGTGCTGTTTGGGGAGTGTTTTTTGGAAGGGCCATCCTGCGTGACACTGCAGTGCCACTCCTAGATGGGCCCGGTGTTTGTGTCGGCCACTAGGGTCGCTTAGCTTAGTCATCCAGCGACCTCGATGCAAATTTTAGGACTAAAAATAATATTGTGAGGTGTGAGGTATTCAGAATAGACTGAAAATGAGTGGAAATTATGGTTTTTGAGGTTAATAATACTTTGGGATCAAAATGACCCCCAAATTCTATGATTTAAGCTGTTTTTTAGTGTTTTTGGAAAAAAACACCCGAATCCAAAACACACCCGAATCCGACAAAACAAATTCGGTGAGGTTTTGCCAAAACGCGGTCGAACCCAAAACACGGCCGCGGAACCAAACCCAAAACCAAAACACAAAACCCGAAAAATTTCAAGTGCACATCTCTAATTATGGCTATAGTGCCTCACCAGCCACTGACCTCACCGCACGCCACTGCTTTGCTCACTTTAATAACACAAAGTGGGCCAAATAAATATCTGACATTTTTAATTGAACCTGGTCAATTTTCTGTCCAAACTGCTCCTTAATTTCCAAATCTCCTTGAATTGCAAGTGAGCTGCAGATTTGTTTGGCCTCAGTTCTGACCTACGGTATTCCTGAGTGATGATCTGCAGGTGTAATTCTAGAGTTCCCTTCTGCCAGGAGAGTTGAGTCTCTTACAGGCTGCAATGCTGAAGGGTGTGAGGTATAAATTCCTTGTGCAACTAACATGATTGTTTCCTAGTAAGGGCAGCAATTTTCATACACTTGTAAATTATTTTATCATTAATTAAAAGACTTCTAATTGTTGGATTAAGATGACTAATGGAATGCGTACAACATATTATTATTGATGCTGATTGGTAAGGCGCCTCAGAGCTCCACAGCGCCTCACAGTGGGGAAAACAGAGGCTCAAAAAGGATTATGCTGGGGCTTATTCTAAGTAGAGATGAGCGGGTTCGGTTTCTCTGAATCCGAACCCGCCAGAACTTCATGTTTTTTTTCACGGGTCCGAGCGACTCGGATCTTCCCGCCTTGCTCGGTTAACCCGAGCGCGCCCGAACGTCATCATGACGCTGTCGGATTCTCGCGAGGCTCGGATTCTATCGCGAGACTCGGATTCTATATAAGGAGCCGCGCGTCGCCGCCATTTTCACACGTGCATTGAGATTGATAGGGAGAGGACGTGGCTGGCGTCCTCTCCGTTTAGAATAGATTAGAGAGACACTTGATTTACTAATTTTGGGGAGCATTAGGAGTACTCAGTACAGTGCAGAGTTTTGCTGATAGTGACCAGTGACCACCAGTTTTATTTATAATCCGTTCTCTGCCTGAAAAAAGCGATACACAGCACACAGTGACTCAGTCACATACCATATCTGTGTGCACTGCTCAGGCTCAGGCCAGTGTGCTGCATCATCTATTATCTATATATAATATTATATATATCTGTCTGACTGCTCAGCTCACACAGCTTATAATTGTGGGGGAGACTGGGGAGCACTACTGCAGTGCCAGTTATAGGTTATAGCAGGAGCCAGGAGTACATAATATATTATATAGTGAGTGACCACCAGACACACAGTGCAGTTTATTTAATATATCCGTTCTCTGCCTGAAAAAAGCGATACACACAGTGACTCAGTCAGTCACATACCATATCTGTGTGCACTGCTCAGGCTCAGGCCAGTGTGCTGCATCATCTATATATATTATATATCTGTCTGACTGCTCAGCTCACACAGCTTATAATTGTGGGGGAGACTGGGGAGCACTACTGCAGTGCCAGTTATAGGTTATAGCAGGAGCCAGGAGTACATAATATTATATTAAAATTAAACAGTGCACACTTTTGCTGCAGGAGTGCCACTGCCAGTGTGACTAGTGACCAGTGACCTGACCACCAGTATATATAATATTAGTAGTATACTATCTCTTTATCAACCAGTCTATATTAGCAGCAGACACAGTACAGTGCGGTAGTTCACGGCTGTGGCTACCTCTGTGTCGGCACTCGGCAGCCCGTCCATAATTGTATATACCACCTAACCGTGGTTTTTTTTTCTTTCTTTATACATACATACTAGTTACGAGTATACTATCTCTTTATCAACCAGTCTATATATTAGCAGCAGACACAGTACAGTGCAGTAGTTCACGGCTGTGGCTACCTCTGTGTCGGCACTCGGCAGCCCGTCCATAATTGTATATACCACCTAACCGTGGTTTTTTTTTCTTTCTTTATACATACATACTAGTTACGAGTATACTATCTCTTTATCAACCAGTCTATATATTAGCAGCAGACACAGTACAGTGCGGTAGTTCACGGCTGTGGCTACCTCTGTGTCGGCACTCGGCAGCCCGTCCATAATTGTATATACCACCTAACCGTGGTTTTTTTTTCTTTCTTTATACATACATACTAGTTACGAGTATACTATCTCTTTATCAACCAGTCTATATATTAGCAGCAGACACAGTACAGTGCGGTAGTTCACGGCTGTGGCTACCTCTGTGTCGGCACTCGGCAGCCCGTCCATAATTGTATATACCACCTAACCGTGGTTTTTTTTTCTTTCTTTATACATACATACTAGTTACGAGTATACTATCTCTTTATCAACCAGTCTATATATTAGCAGCAGACACAGTACAGTGCGGTAGTTCACGGCTGTGGCTACCTCTGTGTCGGCACTCGGCAGCCCGTCCATAATTGTATATACCACCTAACCGTGGTTTTTTTTTCTTTCTTTATACATACATACTAGTTACGAGTATACTATCTCTTTATCAACCAGTCTATATATTAGCAGCAGACACAGTACAGTGCGGTAGTTCACGGCTGTGGCTACCTCTGTGTCGGCACTCGGCAGCCCGTCCATAATTGTATATACCACCTAACCGTGGTTTTTTTTTCTTTCTTTATACATACATACTAGTTACTAGTATACTATCTCTTTATCAACCAGTCTATATATTAGCAGCAGACACAGTACAGTGCGGTAGTTCACGGCTGTGGCTACCTCTGTGTCGGCACTCGGCAGCCCGTCCATAATTGTATATACCACCTAACCGTGGTTTTTTTTTCTTTCTTTATACATACATACTAGTTACGAGTATACTATCTCTTTATCAACCAGTCTATATATTAGCAGCAGACACAGTACAGTGCGGTAGTTCACGGCTGTGGCTACCTCTGTGTCGGCACTCGGCAGCCCGTCCATAATTGTATATACCACCTAACCGTGGTTTTTTTTTCTTTCTTTATACATACATACTAGTTACGAGTATACTATCTCTTTATCAACCAGTCTATATATTAGCAGCAGACACAGTACAGTGCGGTAGTTCACGGCTGTGGCTACCTCTGTGTCGGCACTCGGCAGCCCGTCCATAATTGTATATACCACCTAACCGTGGTTTTTTTTTCTTTCTTTATACATACATACTAGTTACGAGTATACTATCTCTTTATCAACCAGTCTATATATTAGCAGCAGACACAGTACAGTGCGGTAGTTCACGGCTGTGGCTACCTCTGTGTCAGCACTCGGCAGCCCGTCCATAATTGTATATACCACCTAACCGTGGTTTTTTTTTCTTTCTTTATACATACATACTAGTTACTAGTATACTATCTCTTTATCAACCAGTCTATATATTAGCAGCAGACACAGTACAGTGCGGTAGTTCACGGCTGTGGCTACCTCTGTGTCGGCACTCGGCAGCCCGTCCATAATTGTATATACCACCTAACCGTGGTTTTTTTTTCTTTCTTTATACATACATACTAGTTACGAGTATACTATCTCTTTATCAACCAGTCTATATATTAGCAGCAGACACAGTACAGTGCGGTAGTTCACGGCTGTGGCTACCTCTGTGTCGGCACTCGGCAGCCCGTCCATAATTGTATATACCACCTAACCGTGGTTTTTTTTTCTTTCTTTATACATACATACTAGTTACGAGTATACTATCTCTTTATCAACCAGTCTATATATTAGCAGCAGACACAGTACAGTGCGGTAGTTCACGGCTGTGGCTACCTCTGTGTCGGCACTCGGCAGCCTGTCCATAATTGTATATACCACCTAACCGTGGTTTTTTTTTCTTTCTTTATACATACATACTAGTTACGAGTATACTATCTCTTTATCAACCAGTCTATATATTAGCAGCAGACACAGTACAGTGCGGTAGTTCACGGCTGTGACTACCTCTGTGTCGGCACTCGGCAGCCCGTCCATAATTGTATATACCACCTAACCGTGTTTTTTTTTTCTTTCTTTATACATACATACTAGTTACGAGTATACTATCTCTTTATCAACCAGTCTATATATTAGCAGCAGACACAGTACAGTGCGGTAGTTCACGGCTGTGGCTACCTCTGTGTCGGCACTCGGCAGCCCGTCCATAATTGTATATACCACCTAACCGTGGTTTTTTTTTCTTTCTTTATACATACATACTAGTTACGAGTATACTATCTCTTTATCAACCAGTCTATATATTAGCAGCAGACACAGTACAGTGCGGTAGTTCACGGCTGTGGCTACCTCTGTGTCGGCACTCGGCAGCCCGTCCATAATTGTATATACCACCTAACCGTGGTTTTTTTTTCTTTCTTTATACATACATACTAGTTACGAGTATACTATCTCTTTATCAACCAGTCTATATATTAGCAGCAGACACAGTACAGTGCGGTAGTTCACGGCTGTGGCTACCTCTGTGTCGGCACTCGGCAGCCCGTCCATAATTGTATACTAGTATCCAATCCATCCATCTCCATTGTTTACCTGAGGTGCCTTTTAGTTGTGCCTATTAAAATATGGAGAACAAAAATGTTGAGGTTCCAAAATTAGGGAAAGATCAAGATCCACTTCCACCTCGTGCTGAAGCTGCTGCCACTAGTCATGGCCGAGACGATGAAATGCCAGCAACGTCGTCTGCCAAGGCCGATGCCCAATGGCATAGTACAGAGCATGTCAAAACCAAAACACCAAATATCAGTAAAAAAAGGACTCCAAAACCTAAAATAAAATTGTCGGAGGAGAAGCGTAAACTTGCCAATATGCCATTTACCACACGGAGTGGCAAGGAACGGCTGAGGCCCTGGCCTATGTTCATGGCTAGTGGTTCAGCTTCACATGAGGATGGAAGCACTCAGCCTCTCGCTAGAAAACTGAAAAGACTCAAGCTGGCAAAAACACTGCAAAGAACTGTGCGTTCTTTGAAATCCCAAATCCACAAGGAGAGTCCAATTGTGTCGGTTGCGATGCCTGACCTTCCCAACACTGGACGTGAAGAGCATGCGCCTTCCACCATTTGCACGCCCCCTGCAAGTGCTGGAAGGAGCACCCGCAGTCCAGTTCCTGATAGTCAGATTGAAGATGTCAGTGTTGAAGTACACCAGGATGAGGAGGATATGGGTGTTGCTGGCGCTGGGGAGGAAATTGACCAGGAGGATTCTGATGGTGAGGTGGTTTGTTTAAGTCAGGCACCCGGGGAGACACCTGTTGTCCGTGGGAGGAATATGGCCGTTGACATGCCTGGTGAAAATACCAAAAAAATCAGCTCTTCGGTGTGGAGGTATTTCACCAGAAATGCGGACAACAGGTGTCAAGCCGTGTGTTCCCTTTGTCAAGCTGTAATAAGTAGGGGTAAGGACGTTAACCACCTCGGAACATCCTCCCTTATACGTCACCTGCAGCGCATTCATAATAAGTCAGTGACAAGTTCAAAAACTTTGGGTGACAGCGGAAGCAGTCCACTGACCAGTAAATCCCTTCCTCTTGTAACCAAGCTCACGCAAACCACCCCACCAACTCCCTCAGTGTCAATTTCCTCCTTCCCCAGGAATGCCAATAGTCCTGCAGGCCATGTCACTGGCAATTCTGACGAGTCCTCTCCTGCCTGGGATTCCTCCGATGCATCCTTGCGTGTAACGCCTACTGCTGCTGGCGCTGCTGTTGTTGCCGCTGGGAGTCGATGGTCATCCCAGAGGGGAAGTCGTAAGCCCACTTGTACTACTTCCAGTAAGCAATTGACTGTTCAACAGTCCTTTGCGAGGAAGATGAAATATCACAGCAGTCATCCTACTGCAAAGCGGATAACTGAGTCCTTGACAACTATGTTGGTGTTAGACGTGCGTCCGGTATCCGCCGTTAGTTCACAGGGAACTAGACAATTTATTGAGGCAGTGTGCCCCCGTTACCAAATACCATCTAGGTTCCACTTCTCTAGGCAGGCGATACCGAGAATGTACACGGACGTCAGAAAAAGACTCACCAGTGTCCTAAAAAATGCAGTTGTACCCAATGTCCACTTAACCACGGACATGTGGACAAGTGGAGCAGGGCAGGGTCAGGACTATATGACTGTGACAGCCCACTGGGTAGATGTATGGACTCCCGCCGCAAGAACAGCAGCGGCGGCACCAGTAGCAGCATCTCGCAAACGCCAACTCTTTCCTAGGCAGGCTACGCTTTGTATCACCGCTTTCCAGAATACGCACACAGCTGAAAACCTCTTACGGCAACTGAGGAAGATCATCGCGGAATGGCTTACCCCAATTGGACTCTCCTGTGGATTTGTGGCATCGGACAACGCCAGCAATATTGTGTGTGCATTAAATATGGGCAAATTCCAGCACGTCCCATGTTTTGCACATACCTTGAATTTGGTGGTGCAGAATTTTTTAAAAAACGACAGGGGCGTGCAAGAGATGCTGTCGGTGGCCAGAAAAATTGCGGGACACTTTCGGCGTACAGGCACCACGTACAGAAGACTGGAGCACCACCAAAAACTACTGAACCTGCCCTGCCATCATCTGAAGCAAGAAGTGGTAACGAGGTGGAATTCAACCCTCTATATGCTTCAGAGGTTGGAGGAGCAGCAAAAGGCCATTCAAGCCTATACAATTGAGCACGATATAGTAGGTGGAATGCACCTGTCTCAAGTGCAGTGGAGAATGATTTCAACGTTGTGCAAGGTTCTGATGCCCTTTGAACTTGCCACACGTGAAGTCAGTTCAGACACTGCCAGCCTGAGTCAGGTCATTCCCCTCATCAGGCTTTTGCAGAAGAAGCTGGAGGCATTGAAGAAGGAGCTAAAAGGGAGCGATTCCGCTAGGCATGTGGGACTTGTGGATGCAGCCCTTAATTCGCTTAACAAGGATTCACGGGTGGTCAATCTGTTGAAATCAGAGCACTACATTTTGGCCACCGTGCTCGATCCTAGATTTAAAGCCTACCTTGGATCTCTCTTTCCGGCAGACACAGGTCTGCTGGGGTTGAAAGACCTGCTGGTGACAAAATTGTCAAGTCAAGCGGAACGCGACCTGTCAACATCTCCTCCTTCACATTCTCCCGCAACTGGGGGTGCGAGGAAAAGGCTCAGAATTCCGAGCCCACCCGCTGGCGGTGATGCAGGGCAGTCTGGAGCGACTGCTGATGCTGACATCTGGTCCGGACTGAAGGACCTGACAACGATTACGGACATGTCGTCTACTGTCACTGCATATGATTCTCTCAACATTGATAGAATGGTGGAGGATTATATGAGTGACCGCATCCAAGTAGGCACGTCACACAGTCCGTACTTATACTGGCAGGAAAAAGAGGCAATTTGGAGGCCCTTGCACAAACTGGCTTTATTCTACCTAAGTTGCCCTCCCACAAGTGTGTACTCCGAAAGAGTGTTTAGTGCCGCCGCTCACCTTGTCAGCAATCGGCGTACGAGGTTACATCCAGAAAATGTGGAGAAGATGATGTTCATTAAAATTAATTATAATCAATTCCTCCGCGGAGACATTGACCAGCAGCAATTGCCTCCACAAAGTACACAGGGAGCTGAGATGGTGGATTCCAGTGGGGACGAATTGATAATCTGTGAGGAGGGGGATGTACACGGTGATATATCGGAGGGTGAAGATGAGGTGGACATCTTGCCTCTGTAGAGCCAGTTTGTGCAAGGAGAGATTAATTGCTTCTTTTTTGGGGGGGGTCCAAACCAACCCGTCATATCAGTCACAGTCGTGTGGCAGACCCTGTCACTGAAATGATGGGTTGGTTAAAGTGTGCATGTCCTGTTTTGTTTATACAACATAAGGGTGGGTGGGAGGGCCCAAGGACAATTCCATCTTGCACCTCTTTTTTCTTTTCTTTTTCTTTGCATCATGTGCTGATTGGGGAGGGTTTTTTGGAAGGGACATCCTGCGTGACACTGCAGTGCCACTCCTAGATGGGCCCGGTGTTTGTGTCGGCCACTAGGGTCGCTAATCTTACTCACACAGTCAGCTACCTCATTGCGCCTCTTTTTTTCTTTGCGTCATGTGCTGTTTGGGGAGGGTTTTTTGGAAGGGACATCCTGCGTGACACTGCAGTGCCACTCCTAGATGGGCCCGGTGTTTGTGTCGGCCACTAGGGTCGCTAATCTTACTCACACAGCTACCTCATTGCGCCTCTTTTTTTCTTTGCGTCATGTGCTGTTTGGGGAGGGTTTTTTGGAAGGGACATCCTGCGTGACACTGCAGTGCCACTCCTAGATGGGCCCGGTGTTTGTGTCGGCCACTAGGGTCGCTAATCTTACTCACACAGCTACCTCATTGCGCCTCTTTTTTTCTTTGCGTCATGTGCTGTTTGGGGAGGGTTTTTTGGAAGGGACATCCTGCGTGACACTGCAGTGCCACTCCTAGATGGGCCCGGTGTTTGTGTCGGCCACTAGGGTCGCTAATCTTACTCACACAGCTACCTCATTGCGCCTCTTTTTTTCTTTGCGTCATGTGCTGTTTGGGGAGGGTTTTTTGGAAGGGACATCCTGCGTGACACTGCAGTGCCACTCCTAGATGGGCCCGGTGTTTGTGTCGGCCACTAGGGTCGCTTATCTTACTCACACAGCGACCTCGGTGCAAATTTTAGGACTAAAAATAATATTGTGAGGTGTGAGGTATTCAGAATAGACTGAAAATGAGTGTAAATTATGGTTTTTGAGGTTAATAATACTTTGGGATCAAAATGACCCCCAAATTCTATGATTTAAGCTGTTTTTTATTGTTTTTTGAAAAAAACACCCGAATCCAAAACACACCCGAATCCGACAAAAAAAATTCGGTGAGGTTTTGCCAAAACGCGTTCGAACCCAAAACACGGCCGCGGAACCGAACCCAAAACCAAAACACAAAACCCGAAAAATTTCAGGCGCTCATCTCTAATTCTAAGTGGAATGGAATGAAACCTCCTATTGGCTGTCCCCTATACGAGCCACTTAAATGATCTTAGCACCTTAAATAATACATAATACAAACTTTACATCTGAAAATAAAGACACAAGGTGGGATGCATCAAAGGTAAAAGGTGGTCAAACCTCAGAACTTGCCATTTTTGAAGGTTTGGGCGCATTTCTTATACGCAGCAAGCGCAGGAATGTAATACATTCTGGAGCTTGGACCCAGTAGGCAACGCCATCTACCGATGGAATTTCCTACTAGTAACCTATGGAGTAACCTATGAAGTGAGTCACATTGTGCACCAAGAGGGATCTCTTCTTGTGTCCCCTGCATCACCCACTCTTCCAACGCATGCGCAGAAGGACTCTCGGGTCATAAACGTGGAATCTCTGCATCACAAAGGACACTCTTATACCCCTTTCAGATCGCAATGCCGGGTCCCACTCGCTAATTGGAAACGGGTCCTTCCCGGGTGTGACCCGTCATTGGACCTTACACACTGCGTCCCTGAACCGGCAATATGTCCGGTCGGGTTGATATAGCTTCATCTCTGCGCCGCCTCTCCCTGTGTAGTGAATGGGTCTCGGGTCGCATCGACTCGGCAACCCGTTCACACTGCACCTGACCCGGTATTCAACCCGGGAATAACATTGCTTCATTCCCCGGTTGAATTACCGGGTCAGGTGACCCGGTAATACGACCATGGCCCTTTTCACATTGTAAAGCGACCCGTGCTGTGTGAAAGGGGTACTACTGAGAGAGCTGTCCATTGCGATTTTTTTAAGCATACAGCGTTACTAATCGCTGCTGTGCTTGCGATGAGTGGTTGGATACATGCAATGCTTGATGCATCCCGCCCACAGAGACATAACAACTTCGGCAGAAATTGGTCAGCTATTTATTTATTATGTAATCAATTAAAACAATGGTTCAAAAGAAAATAACTGAGCAATATCCAACATTGCACAACTAACAATAACAAACAAATGCATTGTGGGCTGACTTCCCCTGCTAAACTAAACTACCTATCCCATTAGGAAGGTGGTACAGTTCATAATACAGGGGTCTATGTACTAAGCCTTGGCGAGAGATAAAGGGGTCTATTTACTGAGCCTTGGGTGGAGATAAAGTGGATGGAGGTAAAGTACCAGCCAATCAGCTCCTAACTGCCATGTCATAGGCTGAGTTTGAAAAATGACAGGAGCTGATTGGTTGGTACTTTGGAGGAGATATACTAAGCAGTGATGAAAGTGGAGAAGTGAGCCAGTGGAGAAGTTGCCCATGGCAACCAATCAGCACTGATGTAACATTTATTATTTGCTTACTATAAAACTATACAGAGCAGCTGATTGGTTGCCATGGGCAACTTCTCCACTGGCTCACTTCTCCACTCTTTCACTGCTTAGTACATCTCCCCCTATTATATCTCTGTGTTTGAAATCACAGTTATTCTGTACGTACGCAACTGGGATGCTTGAGTGATGCCACTTATCATTGGAGTCCGCTGCTCTGAGACGGGGATTGGCAAGAGGAATCAGGGATTTGCCCGACTGACGTATGGCGGCTTTATGGGGGTAATTCCAAGTTGATCGCAGCAGGAAATTTTTTAGCAGTTGGGCAAAACCATGTGCACTGAAGGGGAGGCAGATATAACACGTGCAGAGAGAGTTAGATTTGGGTGGGTTATTTTGTTTCTGTGCAGGGTAAATACTGGCTGCTTTATTTTTACACTGCAATTTAGATTGCAGATTGAACACACCACACCCAAATCTATCTCTCTCTCTGCACATGTTATATCTGCCTCCCCTGCAGTGCACATGGTTTTGCCCAACTGCTAAAAAAATTCCTGCTGCGATCAACTTGGAATTACCCCCCATGTTCATACCCAACTCTGCATGCAGTACTTAGCAAAATGCCTTTTTTCTCCTCTGATGTATATTACAGTTGTGCCTAGATGCAAATTAAACCCAGCTGTACATAAGTGCACTGTGTGACATTACCAAAGATTATAACATTAGGATGAATATGTGCTTCATTTAATTGTTCTTTTTTCAAATAAATTAGATTTTTTTTTATTGTTAATAATAGCAACAATGGTCTTTAAATTAAAAATATATATATTTGGTATTATTAGGACTTTCTCTCCTCCCAGCAATCTTCCACAGAATGCAGTTAGGTTACACTGTTTTATAATAACCTTTAGAAATAATTTGATATTGCCCAGCGAGAGGCCTTTGTAACCTCATTACCCTACTAACGTGCCTATTTCTCATGTTATTTTATATTACAGATTCTCTGGGTGATTCTCAGTTCTTCAGCCTAATGGTGAAAACATACAATGGTGACTTAGCAGTAGATTATTGGATTTTGGGCAGTTCGGAATCCCGTGGGTAATATATAATGTATGATGTGGAGGTAAATATGCTGATGGAGTAATATAGGAAACCACACGCAGCACTTAATCCCCCCCGCACAGATGGAACAGCAGTTGCTGATTAGGTGCTAACACCAGGACTTTGAAGACGACGGATATTATTAACTCCTTAAGGCTCAGTTTTTAATTTTCTTTATTTGCCCCAGTCAGCCTAGCAAAGCACTTTGGAAGTTGCTCGGCCACTTTGCGGCACTTGGAACTCCTCCTGATGAAGGGTGATACTCCAGATTTTGCAGGTCCACCTGAATATGTGCAATTTTACAATGCAGTATATTGTTGTTTTTCCCCCAGAATAATAAATACATAGGGGTCTATGTAGGGTCTAGTACTAAGCCATGAAGAGAGATAAAGTGGATGGTCATAAAGTATCAACCAAACAGCTACTTACTCTTGTTTTTCAAACACAGCCTGTAACATGGCAGCTTTGAGCTGACTGGCTGGTACTTTGGGGTCTATGTATAAAGCCATGGAGAGTGTTACAATTTGCTGCATATGATAAATGGTGCTGCAGCCAATTCACCCCAACTGTCATTATTCAAACACATGACAGTTAGGAGCTGAACACATGACAGTTAGAAGCTGATTGGCTGGAGCACCAGTTATCATACACAATATTGAGTTTTATCATTCACAAAGAGTATTAACACTCTTTTAAATGGTCCACCCAGAGCCTGTTACATGGCAGTTAGGATCTGATTGGCTGGTACTTTATCTCAGACCACTTTATCTCTCATCAAGGCTTAGTACATAGGGGGTAATTCCAAGTTGATCGCAGCAGGAAATTTTTTAGCAGTTGGGCAAAACCATGTGCACTGCAGGGGGGCAGATATAACATGTGCAGAGAGAGTTAGATTTGGGTGGGTTATTTTGTTTCTGTGCAGGGTAAATACTGGCTGCTTTATTTTTACACTGCATTTTAGATTGCAGATTGAACTCACCACACCCAAATCTATCTCTCTCTGCACATGTTATATCTGCCTCCCCTGCAGTGCACATGGTTTTGCCCAACTGCTAAAAAATTTCCTGCTGCGATCAACTTGGAATTACCCCCATAGACCCCATAGTCTGCCACTGTATATTCCACTCTTGTTTATATACCTGCAAGTGACCCACATATAACCCAATTGTGTACACTACAGTACCTGAAGCAGGGATGCTATTGTGTGTAATGAGACTATCTGCCTGTCTTCCTGTGACATTTCTTCATTCACATTTGAACAGATTAATTAAAAGGAAAAACAGGTTCTTCTTCTGTCACACCTAAGCTGCATGTCCTCCCAAGGGCTTTATGTAATGCATATACCGTATTTACAGTCTCTACTCAACAGTAGGTGAAGTATACACGTCTAGGGATTACTCCGTTTATTTACTGATTCTGAAGCTGCTTTGTAAAAAAGAGAAATGTCCCAAATTTAGTACCTGCTACATTCTGACACCCACAGTAGCAGATCTCAGTGGTAACCAAGGCAGCTAAACGCAAACAAGGCCTGAGATTGACACAGCGGAGTCCCTTGTTTAATGACTAACCTTTATGTCGTGCTACCTATATACTAGGCCTGAGACTGACACATCGGAGTCCCTTGTTTAATGACTAACCTTTATGTCATGCTACCTATATACCAGGCCTGAGATTGACATATCGGAGTCCCTTGTTTAATGACTAACCTTTATGTCGTGCTACCTATATACTAGGCCTGAGATTGACATATCGGAGTCCCTTGTTTAATGACTAACCTTTATGTCATGCTACCTACTGTATATACTAGAGATGAGCGCCGGAAATTTTTCGGGTTTTGGTTTTGGGTTCGGTTCTGCGGCCGTGTTTTGGGTTCGACCGCGTTTTGGCAAAACCTCACCGAATTTTTTTTGTCGGATTCGGGTGTGTTTTGGATTCGGGTGTTTTTTTCAAAAAACCCTAAAAAACAGCTTAAATCATAGAATTTGGGGGTCATTTTGATCCCAAAGTATTATTAACCTCAAAAACCATAATTTACACTCATTTTCAGTCTATTCTGAATACCTCACACCTCACAATATTATTTTTAGTCCTAAAATTTGCACCGAGGTCGCTGTGTGAGTAAGATAAGCGACCCTAGTGGCCGACACAAACACCGGGCCCATCTAGGAGTGGCACTGCAGTGTCACGCAGGATGTCCCTTCCAAAAAACCCTCCCCAAACAGCACATGACGCAAAGAAAAAAAGAGGCGCAATGAGGTAGCTGACTGTGTGAGTAAGATAAGCGACCCTAGTGGCCGACACAAACACCGGGCCCATCTAGGAGTGGCACTGCAGTGTCACGCAGGATGGCCCTTCCAAAAAAACCCTCCCCAAACAGCACATGACGCAAAGAAAAAAAGAGGCGCAATGAGGTAGCTGACTGTGTGAGTAAGATAAGCGACCCTAGTGGCCGACACAAACACCGGGCCCATCTAGGAGTGGCACTGCAGTGTCACGCAGGATGTCCCTTCCAAAAAACCCTCCCCAAACAGCACATGACGCAAAGAAAAAAAGAGGCGCAATGAGGTAGCTGACTGTGTGAGTAAGATAAGCGACCCTAGTGGCCGACACAAACACCGGGCCCATCTAGGAGTGGCACTGCAGTGTCACGCAGGATGGCCCTTCCAAAAAACCCTCCCCAAACAGCACATGACGCAAAGAAAAATAAAAGAAAAAAGAGGTGCAAGATGGAATTGTCCTTGGGCCCTCCCACCCACCCTTATGTTGTATAAACAGGACATGCACACTTTAACCAACCCATCATTTCAGTGACAGGGTCTGCCACACGACTGTGACTGATATGACGGGTTGGTTTGGACCCCCCCCAAATAAGAAGCAATTAATCTCTCCTTGCACAAACTGGCTCTACAGAGGCAAGATGTCCACCTCATCATCATCCTCCGATATATCACCGTGTACATCCCCCTCCTCACAGATTATCAATTCGTCCCCACTGGAATCCACCATCTCAGCTCCCTGTGTACTTTGTGGAGGCAATTGCTGCTGGTCAATGTCTCCGCGGAGGAATTGATTATAATTCATTTTAATGAACATCATCTTCTCCACATTTTCTGGATGTAACCTCGTACGCCGATTGCTGACAAGGTGAGCGGCGGCACTAAACACTCTTTCGGAGTACACACTTGTGGGAGGGCAACTTAGGTAGAATAAAGCCAGTTTGTGCAAGGGCCTCCAAATTGCCTCTTTTTCCTGCCAGTATAAGTACGGACTGTGTGACGTGCCTACTTGGATGCGGTCACTCATATAATCCTCCACCATTCTTTCAATGTTGAGAGAATCATATGCAGTGACAGTAGACGACATGTCCGTAATCGTTGTCAGGTCCTTCAGTCCGGACCAGATGTCAGCATCAGCAGTCGCTCCAGACTGCCCTGCATCACCGCCAGCGGGTGGGCTCGGAATTCTGAGCCTTTTCCTCGCACCCCCAGTTGCGGGAGAATGTGAAGGAGGAGATGTTGACAGGTCGCGTTCCGCTTGACTTGACAATTTTCTCACCAGCAGGTCTTTCAACCCCAGCAGACTTGTGTCTGCCGGAAAGAGAGATCCAAGGTAGGTTTTAAATCTAGGATCGAGCACGGTGGCCAAAATGTAGTGCTCTGATTTCAACAGATTGACCACCCGTGAATCCTTGTTAAGCGAATTAAGGGCTCCATCCACAAGTCCCACATGCCTAGCGGAATCGCTCCGTGTTAGCTCCTCCTTCAATGTCTCCAGCTTCTTCTGCAAAAGCCTGATGAGGGGAATGACCTGACTCAGGCTGGCAGTGTCTGAACTGACTTCACGTGTGGCAAGTTCAAAGGGCATCAGAACCTTGCACAACGTTGAAATCATTCTCCACTGCACTTGAGACAGCTGCATTCCACCTCCTATATCGTGCTCAATTGTATAGGCTTGAATGGCCTTTTGCTGCTCCTCCAACCTCTGAAGCATATAGAGGGTTGAATTCCACCTCGTTACCACTTCTTGCTTCAGATGATGGCAGGGCAGGTTCAGTAGTTTTTGGTGGTGCTCCAGTCTTCTGTACGTGGTGCCTGTACGCCGAAAGTGTCCCGCAATTCTTCTGGCCACCGACAGCATCTCTTGCACGCCCCTGTCGTTTTTTAAAAAATTCTGCACCACCAAATTCAAGGTATGTGCAAAACATGGGACGTGCTGGAATTTGCCCATATTTAATGCACACACAATATTGCTGGCGTTGTCCGATGCCACAAATCCACAGGAGAGTCCAATTGGGGTAAGCCATTCCGCGATGATCTTCCTCAGTTGCCGTAAGAGGTTTTCAGCTGTGTGCGTATTCTGGAAAGCGGTGATACAAAGCGTAGCCTGCCTAGGAAAGAGTTGGCGTTTGCGAGATGCTGCTACTGGTGCCGCCGCTGCTGTTCTTGCGGCGGGAGTCCATACATCTACCCAGTGGGCTGTCACAGTCATATAGTCCTGACCCTGCCCTGCTCCACTTGTCCACATGTCCGTGGTTAAGTGGACATTGGGTACAACTGCATTTTTTAGGACACTGGTGAGTCTTTTTCTGACGTCCGTGTACATTCTCGGTATCGCCTGCCTAGAGAAGTGGAACCTAGATGGTATTTGGTAACGGGGGCACACTGCCTCAATAAATTGTCTAGTTCCCTGTGAACTAACGGCGGATACCGGACGCACGTCTAACACCAACATAGTTGTCAAGGCCTCAGTTATCCGCTTTGCAGCAGGATGACTGCTGTGATATTTCATCTTCCTCGCAAAGGACTGTTGGACAGTCAATTGGTTACTGGAAGTAGTACAAGTGGGCTTACGACTTCCCCTCTGGGATGACCATCGACTCCCAGCAGCAACAACAGCAGCGCCAGCAGCAGTAGGCGTTACACGCAAGGATGCATCGGAGGAATCCCAGGCAGGAGAGGACTCGTCAGAATTGCCAGTGACATGGCCTGCAGGACTATTGGCATTCCTGGGGAAGGAGGAAATTGACACTGAGGGAGTTGGTGGGGTGGTTTGCGTGAGCTTGGTTACAAGAGGAAGGGATTTACTGGTCAGTGGACTGCTTCCGCTGTCGGCCAAAGTTTTTGAACTTGTCACTGACTTATTATGAATGCGCTGCAGGTGACGTATAAGGGAGGATGTTCCGAGGTGGTTAACGTCCTTACCCCTACTTATTACAGCTTGACAAAGGGAACACACGGCTTGACAAATGTTGTCCGCATTTCAGGTGAAATACTTCCACACCGAAGAGCTGATTTTTTTGGTATTTTCACCAGGCATGTCAACGGCCCTATTCCTCCCACGGACAACAGGTGTCTCCCCGGGTGCCTGACTTAAACAAACCACCTCACCATCAGAATCCTCCTGGTCAATTTCCTCCCCAGCGCCAGCAACACCCATATCCTCCTCATCCTGGTGTACTTCAACACTGACATCTTCAATCTGACTATCAGGAACTGGACTGCGGGTGCTCCTTCCAGTGTCACGATCCGGGTATCTGGACGCCATTTCTTACCCATCAGATGCCTCCTAAGGCTGGCTCAGCGCTCCAGGACCGGATTCCATCTGTTATCCTGATGTGTACATTCCTGTATCCTCTCCTGTCACTCTGGGACGCTGTCACAGTAAGCGCCATATTACATCTGGCATGGCGTCTCCCGCGGCCTCCGCCGCCGTCCCTGAGCTTCTGCATGCAGAGTGTCAGAGTGGCGATTACGTCAGCCGCGGCCTCCGCTGTGTCCGCGTGGTTGGATGTGCACTTGTCAGCCTGGCGTCTCCTGTCTCCAGTGGCCGGCGCCGCCATTACTGTTTTCATTACCACATGGATTACAAACCAAACTTCCCTCCAAGTGTCTGCATGGGCGCAGCCATCTTGGATTCTGTCAGCTGATCATTTCCTCCAATCTGTTGTCAGTATTGTTAATCTGCATAATTGCCTAGCCAATCCCTTCCTTGCTGCAGGTATAAATACACTGTGCCTGAGCAAGGAAGGCGTCAGTGCTTTGGTTGTCAAACCTAGTTCCTGTTTGTCTCTCTCCTGTGATTGTCTTCCAGGTTCCAGCTCCTGTCTCAAGACTTCCACCATAGAGACCCGCACCAGCATTCCACCTGCGGTGTAGCCTGACTCTCCAATCCATTGTGGATTCATCTGTTTCCAGCTACAACATTACCTGCTCCCAGCTCAGCTTCCAGCAGAGTACAGCTTCCCTTAAAGGGCCGGTGTCCTTTCTACACTTTACCACTCTCCACCGGTATTATTATTTCTCCGCTCTCAAGTTCTACATTTCAGTTCATATTTCATCGCTCCCAAGTTCATTTATTATTTAACTGGTTCCAGCCAGTATCCACTCCGTGCTAACAACAGTCTGGTTCCAGCCAGTATCCACAGCAGCTGTTTTATCTTCAGCAACCCAGCTTTTCCTGGAACACCAGCTGGCACAATCCTGGGTTATCTCCATTGCTACAGTCGGGCCTGGTAAGGACTTTCCATCTAGAAGATCATAAGAACTATCTCACACTACCAGTGCCCTGTGGCTCCTGCCATCCTGTAGTACCCAGGAACTGTATTTATTCTTTGCTGACTTTTACGTTTTCTTTTACTGCTGCTGTGTTGCGGAGTTGTCATAATAAACATCATTGACTTTTATCCAAGTTGTCGTGGTCACGCCGTCGGGCAGTTATTATTCATGTTACTTACATGTCCAGGGGTCTGATACAACCTCCCAGGTTCCGGTACATCTCAGCCCCTACAACTGAGGCTGCCTCCCGTCAGCTCAGGCCCTCAGTTGTGACAGTAAGCACTGACCTAATGAATCCAGCCGGAGACCAGGATCAAGCGGCCAGGCCGATGCAAGAACTGGCAGCCCGACTAGAACATCAGGAGGCTGCACAGGGCCACATCATCCGCTGTCTCCAGGATCTCTCTACTCGGCTGGATGGGATTCAGACAACTCTCCATGGATCAGGCGCGTCTGGTGCGTCAACCACAGTGACTCCAGCTATAACCCCACCCACCTTACCCATTTCTGCTCCACGTCTTCATCTTCCAACGCCAGCAAAATTTGACGGATCTCCAAGATTCTGCAGGGGATTTCTCAACCAGTGTGAGATTCAGTTTGAGCTACAACCTGGCAATTTTCCCAGTGACCGTACAAAAATTGCCTACATTATTTCTCTTCTCAGTGGCTCAGCCCTTGATTGGGCATCACCATTATGGGAGAGGTCCGACACCCTGCTATCTTCCTACACTGCCTTCGTGTCAACATTCAGGCGCATCTTCGACGAGCCAGGCCGGGTAACCTCAGCTTCATCCGAGATTCTCCGTTTACGCCAGGGGTCACGTACTGTAGGACAATATCTGATACAGTTCCAGATCCTGGCATCCGAACTGGCATGGAACGACGAGGCCCTGTATGCTGCATTCTGGCATGGCTTATCTGAGCGTATTAAAGATGAGTTAGCTACCAGAGACTTACCTTCTAAGTTAGATGAGCTAATCTCACTCTGCACGAAAGTTGATTTACGTTTCAGAGAGAGAGCAACTGAGCGTGGAAGATCATCTGCTCCAAAATCTTCTGCTCCTCCTCCTCGTCAACTGTCACCATCTAAAGATGAGCCCATGCAACTTGGCCGTTCCCGTTTAACTCCTGCTGAGCGCCGAAGACGTCTCTCCGAGTTTCTCTGTCTCTATTGTGCAGCTCCGTCTCACACCATTAATGCCTGTCCCAAACGTCCGGGAAACTCCAAATCCTAGCTCGCCAAGGAGAGGGCCGGCTAGGAGTAATGATCTCCTCTCCATCTCCTCAAGATTGTAATCTCCCAGTCTCGCTTCAAGTTGCTCAACGTTACCGGAACGTCATTGCCCTCCTTGATTCCGGAGCAGCTGGGAACTTTATTACCGAAGCCTATGTTAAACGGTGGTCCCTACCCACCGAGAGACTTCCTTCGTCCATTTCTTTAACTGCCGTGGATGGCAGCAAAATTTTTGATGCAGTTATTTCTTTAAGGACTCTACCAGTTCGTCTGAGAGTGGGAGTTCTTCATTCCGAACTTATTTCTTTTTTAGTGATTCCAAGAGCCACACATCCTGTGGTCCTGGGCCTTCCATGGCTCCGTCTTCACAATCCTACAATTGATTGGACGACTACGCAAATCCTGGCATGGGGTTCCTCCTGTGCTGAGACATGTTTGTTTAAAGTATTGCCTGTCTGTTCTTCCTCCCCCAGGTCGTCTGATGTTCCACCTCCTCCATATCAAGATTTCACGGATGTGTTCAGTAAAGCTTCTGCTGATATCCTTCCTCCTCATAGAGAATGGGACTGTCCGATTGATCTCGTTCCAGGGAAGGTTCCACCTCGAGGCCGAACTTATCCGTTGTCTCTGCCTGAGACGCATTCTATGGAGGAATATATTAAAGAGAACCTAGCAAAGGGGTTCATTCGACCTTCTTCTTCTCCAGCCGGCGCAGGCTTCTTTTTTGTAAAAAAGAAAGATGGTGGTCTGCGGCCGTGCATCGACTACAGAGGTTTGAACGACATTACCATCAAGAACCGTTATCCTTTACCCCTGATTACTGAGCTCTTTGACAGAGTTAGCGGAGCTACCATCTTTACAAAGCTGGACTTGCGAGGTGCATACAATCTCATCCGGATCCGTGAGGGTGACGAGTGGAAGACCGCCTTTAACACCCGTGACGGACATTATGAGTACCTCGTCATGCCCTTCGGATTGAGCAATGCTCCAGCTGTCTTCCAGCATTTTGTCAATGAGATCTTCAGAGACATTCTATACCGTCATGTCGTGGTCTATCTAGACGATATCCTCATTTTTGCCAACGATTTAGAGGAACATCGTTTTTGGGTTAAAGAGGTTCTGTCCCGTCTCCGTGTCAATCATCTCTATTGCAAATTAGAAAAATGCGTCTTTGAAGTCAAGTCCATTCCGTTTCTAGGGTACATTGTGTCCGGTTCCGGACTAGAGATGGATCCTGAGAAACTACAAGCAATCCAAAATTGGCCGGTACCCTTAACCCTCAAAGGGGTCCAGAGGTTCTTAGGGTTCGCCAACTATTACCGAAAGTTTATACGAGACTTTTCCACCATTGTGGCGCCTATTACTGCTTTCACTAAGTAGGGTGCTAACCCGTCCAAGTGGTCTGAAGAAGCCATGCAAGCATTTCATCTTTTAAAACAAAGGTTCATCTCTGCGCCTGTTCTGAAACAGCCTGACATCGACTCTCCTTTCATCTTAGAGGTGGATGCCTCCTCCGTTGGAGTAGGAGCGGTGTTATCTCAGAGGGCTAAAGATGGCCATTTACACCCTTGCAGTTTCTTCTCCCGGAAGTTCTCCCCAGCTGAGCGCAACTATGCCATTGGCGACCAGGAGTTGCTAGCCATCAAGCTCGCTCTAGAAGAGTGGAGGTATCTGTTGGAGGGAGCTTCTCATTCAATCACCATACTTACAGACCACAAGAACCTTTTATACCTGAAGGGCGCACAATGTCTCAACCCTCGTCAGGCCAGATGGGCACTTTTCTTTTCCAGGTTCGACTTTAAACTCCAGTTCTGTCCGGGCTCTCAGAATCGCAAGGCCGATGCCCTTTCCCGCTCATGGGAGCAAGAAAATGAGTCAGAGTCTTCAGACAAGCATCCTATTATAAATCCGTTGGCATTCTCCACGGTAGGGATGGACTCTACGCCCCCATCAGGGAAAAGTTTTGTGAAGCCGATGCTAAGGAAGAAGCTCATGCATTGGGCCCATGCTTCCCGTTTTGCCGGACATACAGGTATCCAAAAAACCCTGGAGTTTATCTCTAGGTCCTATTGGTGGCCAACTCTGAAAAAGGACGTCTTGGAGTTTATTGCATCTTGCCCAAAGTGTGCCCAACATAAAGTATCCCGCCAGTCGCCTGCGGGGCAACTGGTTCCACTATCCGTTCCCCGTCGACCATGGACCCACTTGTCGATGGATTTCATTACAGACTTACCCATGTGCAACAAGTTCAATACCATCTGGGTGGTAGTTGACCGGTTCACCAAGATGGCACACTTCATTCCTCTCACCGGTCTTCCGTCAGCTTCCAAGTTGGCTCAAGTATTCATACAAGAGATCTTCCGACTCCACGGTCTTCCTGAAGAAATTATCTCAGATCGAGGAGTTCAATTCACAGCCAAATTCTGGCGAAGTTTATGTCAAGTCCTCCAAGTCAAGCTAAAGTTTTCCACGGCTTACCATCCAAGACCAATGGTCAAACCGAGAGGGTGAATCAGGACTTGGAGGCCTTCCTCCGCATCTATGTGTCCTCCTCTCAAGATGACTGGGTTCAATTACTTCCCTGGGCCGAGTTCTGTCATAACAACCAGTATCATTCTTCATCTGCTTCAACACCATTCTTCACTAACTTTGTCCCTGAGTTCCAACCGCTTCCAGCAACTTCTGTTCCCGCAGTGGATATCACCTTGCATCAGTTTGCCAATATCTGGAAGAGCGTACGATCAGCTCTGCTCAAGGCATCGTTCAGGTACAAGAAGTTTGCGGATAAGAAGCGTCGAGCAGTTCCTGCTCTCAAGGTGGGTGATCGGGTATGGTTATCCACGAAGAATTTGAGGTTAAGAGTTCCCAGTATGAAGTTTGCACCTCGCTATATCGGTCCTTTCAAGATTGAACAAGTCATCAATCCTGTTGCTTACAGACTCCAGTTGCCTCCCTTCTTAAAAATACCCAGGACATTCCATGTTTCCCTGTTGAAACCGCTGATCTTGAATCGGTTTCATTCCTCACTTCCTCCAACTCCGAAAGTCCAAACTCAACGAGGCGTTGAGTATGAAGTGGCCAAGATCCTGGACTCACGTCACCGTTACGGTCAACTACAATATCTTATTGACTGGAAAGGTTATGGTCCTGAGGAACGTTCATGGACCAATGCTTCTGATGTCCATGCTCCTGCCTTGGTCCGGAGATTCCATTCCAAGTTTCCTCAAAAGCCAAAGAAGTGTCCTGGGGCCACTCCTAAAGGGGGGGGTGCTGTCACGATCCGGGTATCTGGACGCCATTTCTTAGCCATCAGATGCCTCCTAAGGCTGGCTCAGCGCTCCAGGACCGGATTCCATCTGTTATCCTGATGTGTACATTCCTGTATCCTCTCCTGTCACTCTGGGACGCTGTCACAGTAAGCGCCATATTACATCTGGCATGGCGTCTCCCGCGGCCTCCGCCGCCGTCCCTGAGCTTCTGCATGCAGAGTGTCAGAGTGGCGATTACGTCAGCCGCGGCCTCCGCTGTGTCCGCGTGGTTGGATGTGCACTTGTCAGCCTGGCGTCTCCTGTCTCCAGTGGCCGGCGCCGCCATTACTGTTTTCATTACCACATGGATTACAAACCAAACTTCCCTCCAAGTGTCTGAATGGGCGCAGCCATCTTGGATTCTGTCAGCTGATCATTTCCTCCAATCTGTTGTCAGTATTGTTAATCTGCATAATTGCCTAGCCAATCCCTTCCTTGCTGCAGGTATAAATACACTGTGCCTGAGCAAGGAAGGCGTCAGTGCTTTGGTTGTCAAACCTAGTTCCTGTTTGTCTCTCTCCTGTGATTGTCTTCCAGGTTCCAGCTCCTGTCTCAAGACTTCCACCATAGAGACCCGCACCAGCATTCCACCTGCGGTGTAGCCTGACTCTCCAATCCATTGTGGATTCATCTGTTTCCAGCTACAACATTACCTGCTCCCAGCTCAGCTTCCAGCAGAGTACAGCTTCCCTTAAAGGGCCGGTGTCCTTTCTACACTTTACCACTCTCCACCGGTATTATTATTTCTCCGCTCTCAAGTTCTACATTTCAGTTCATATTTCATCGCTCCCAAGTTCATTTATTATTTAACTGGTTCCAGCCAGTATCCACTCCGTGCTAACAACAGTCTGGTTCCAGCCAGTATCCACAGCAGCTGTTTTATCTTCAGCAACCCAGCTTTTCCTGGAACACCAGCTGGCACAATCCTGGGTTATCTCCATTGCTACAGTCGGGCCTGGTAAGGACTTTCCATCTAGAAGATCATAAGAACTATCTCACACTACCAGTGCCCTGTGGCTCCTGCCATCCTGTAGTACCCAGGAACTGTATTTATTCTTTGCTGACTTTTACGTTTTCTTTTACTGCTGCTGTGTTGCGGAGTTGTCATAATAAACATCATTGACTTTTATCCAAGTTGTCGTGGTCACGCCTTCGGGCAGTTATTATTCATGTTACTTACATGTCCAGGGGTCTGATACAAACTCCCAGGTTCCGGTACATCTCAGCCCCTACAACTGAGGCTGCCTCCCGTCAGCTCAGGCCCTCAGTTGTGACATCCAGCACTTGCAGGGGGCGTGCAAATGGTGGAAGGCGCATGCTCTTCACGTCCAGTGTTGGGAAGGTCAGGCATCGCAACCGACACAATTGGACTCTCCTTGTGGATTTGGGATTTCGAAGAACGCACAGTTCTTTGCGGTGCTACTGCTTTTGCCAGCTTGAGTCTTTTCATTTTTCTAGCGAGAGGCTGAGTGCCTCCATCCTCATGTGAAGCTGAACCACTAGCCATGAACATAGGCCAGGGCCTCAGCCGTTCCTTGCCACTCCGTGTGGTAAATGGCATATTGGCAAGTTTACGCTTCTCCTC
Source organism: Pseudophryne corroboree (assembly GCF_028390025.1). Taxonomy (NCBI): domain Eukaryota; kingdom Metazoa; phylum Chordata; class Amphibia; order Anura; family Myobatrachidae; genus Pseudophryne; species Pseudophryne corroboree. Next base: position 326,150,725 of record NC_086453.1, on the reverse strand, counting down.
CGACAATTTTATTTTAGGTTTTGGAGTCCTTTTTTTACTGATATTTGGTGTTTTGGATTTGACATGCTCTGTACTATGCCATTGGGCATCGGCCTTGGCAGACGACGTTGCTGGCATTTCATCGTCTCGGCCATGACTAGTGGCAGCAGCTTCAGCACGAGGTGGAAGTGGATCTTGATCTTTCCCTAATTTTGGAACCTCAACATTTTTGTTCTCCATATTTTAATAGGCACAACTAAAAGGCACCTCAGGTAAACAATGGAGATGGATGGATACTAGTATACAATTATGGATGGACTGCCGAGTGCCGACACAGAGGTAGCTACAGCTGTGAACTACCGTACTGTACTGTGTCTGCTGCTAATATAGACTGGATGATAATGAGATGTAGTATGTATAAAGAAGAAAGAAAAAAAAAACCACGGGTAGGTGGTATACAATTATGGATGGACTGCCGAGTGCCGACACAGAGGTAGCTACAGCCGTGGACTACCGTACTGTGTCTGCTGCTAATATAGACTGGTTGATAAAGAGATGTAGTATGTATGTATAAAGAAGAAAGAAAAAAAAAACCACGGGTAGGTGGTATACAATTATGGACGGACTGCCGAGTGCCGACACAGAGGTAGCTACAGCCGTGGACTACCGTACTGTGTCTGCTGCTAATATAGACTGGTTGATAAAGAGATGTAGTATGTATGTATAAAGAAGAAAGAAAAAAAAACCACGGGTAGGTGGTATACAATTATGGATGGACTGCCGAGTGCCGACACAGAGGTAGCTACAGCCGTGGACTACCGTACTGTACTGTGTCTGCTGCTAATATAGACTGGATGATAATGAGATGTAGTATGTATAAAGAAGAAAGAAAAAAAAACCATGGGTAGGTGGTATACAATTATGGATGGACTGCCGAGTGCCGACACAGAGGTAGCTACAGCCGTGGACTACCGTACTGTGTCTGCTGCTAATATAGACTGGTTGATAAAGAGATGTAGTATGTATGTATAAAGAAGAAAGAAAAAAAACCACGGGTAGGTGGTATACAATTATGGACGGACTGCCGAGTGCCGACACAGAGGTAGCTACAGCCGTGGACTACCGTACTGTGTCTGCTGCTAATATAGACTGGTTGATAAAGAGATGTAGTATGTATGTATAAAGAAGAAAGAAAAAAAAACCACGGGTAGGTGGTATACAATTATGGATGGACTGCCGAGTTCCGACACAGAGGTAGCTACAGCCGTGGACTACCGTACTGTGTCTGCTGCTAATATAGACTGGTTGATAAAGAGATGTAGTATGTATGTATAAAGAAGAAAGAAAAAAAAACCACGGGTAGGTGGTATACAATTATGGATGGACTGCCGAGTGCCGACACAGAGGTAGCTACAGCCGTGGACTACCGTACTGTACTGTGTCTGCTGCTAATATAGACTGGATGATAATGAGATGTAGTATGTATAAAGAAGAAAGAAAAAAAAACCACGGGTAGGTGGTATACAATTATGGATGGACTGCCGAGTGCCGACACAGAGGTAGCTACAGCCGTGGACTACCGTACTGTGTCTGCTGCTAATATAGACTGGTTGATAATGAGATGTAGTATGTATAAAGAAGAAAGAAAAAAAAACCACGGGTAGGTGGTATACAATTATGGACGGACTGCCGAGTGCCGACACAGAGGTAGCTACAGCTGTGGACTACCGTACTGTACTGTGTCTACTGCTAATATAGACTGGATGATAATGAGATGTAGTATGTATAAAGAAGAAAGAAAAAAAAAACCACGGGTAGGTGGTATACAATTATGGATGGACTGCCGAGTGCCGACACAGAGGTAGCTACAGCCGTGAACTACCGTACTGTGTCTGCTGCGACTGGATGATAAATAATGATATAAAAAATATATATATATCACTACTGCAGCCGGACAGGTATATATTATATAATGACGGACCTGCTGGACACTGTCTGTCAGCAGAATGAGTTTTTTATTTTATAGAATAAAAAAACACCACACAAGTCACACGACGTGTGTTTAACTTTTACAGGCAGACATTCACAATACAATATAGTATACTATATACTGGTGGTCAGGTCACTGGTCAGTCACACTGGCAGTGGCACTCCTGCAGAAAAAAAGTGTGCACTGTTTAATTTTAATATGTACTCCTGGCTCCTGCTATAACCTAACTGCTCCCCAGTCTCCCCCACAATTAAGCTGTGTGAGCACAGTCAGATATTATACATAGATGATGCAGCAGCACACTGGGCTGAGCACAGATATGGTATGTGACTGAGTCACTGTGTATCGTTTTTTCAGGCAGAGAACGGATTATATTAAATAATATAAAACGGCACTGGTGGTCACTGGTCAGTCACTAGTATAACTAACTAATACTATCAGCAAAATTCTGCACTCTCTGTCTGAGTACTCCTCCTAAGCTCCAGTAAATGAAGTGTCACTGTCTCACTCTGTCACTAGTATAACTAACTAATACTATCAGCAAAATTCTGCACTCTCTGTCTGAGTACTCCTCCTAAGCTCCAGTAAATGAAGTGTCACTGTCTCACTCTCACTCTCCTATCTATTTCTTCTCTAAACGGAGAGGACGCCAGCCACGTCCTCTCACTATCAATCTCAATGCACGTGTAAAATGGCGGCGACGCGCGGCTCCTTATATAGAATCCGAGTCTCGCGATAGAATCCGAGCCTCGCGAGAATCCGACAGCGTCATGATGACGTTCGGGCGCGCTCGGGTTAACCGAGCAAGGCGGGAAGATCCGAGTCGCTCGGATCCGTGTAAAAAAAGCTGAAGTTCGGGCGGGTTCGGATTCCGAGGAACCGAACCCGCTCATCACTAGTATATACTAGGGCTCTCCTGATGCTGAAAGGTGACACATTATATAAATAGCAGCAAAGCATTGTCGCCAGTCTACTTTCTTTCCTTATTACAAGGTATCACGGACATTATACAATGGATTCCACTATTGAAAATTCATGCATTCAGTCAATGATTCAAAATCATCGATGGTCCATGTGCATGACTACTTTTGCAATCGATGGGTGAGAACCAGATGGTTTCCCGCAATCGATGATACAGAGCCAAGATGTCGGGACACATAGGCTTGCTCCACCCCCTTATGCTTCCGTGAAGCCCTGCCCCCGGGATCTGATCTGGGCCTGCAGCCCATTCACCAGTAAAGCAGGGATGACCCTCGGTGGGTGAAACCATCGATGGTTCCCTTACAGATGGTTTTTCACCATAGGTGTCAAGCTCGCGGCCCGCCGGCCGCCTACTTTTGCGGCCCGCGGGTTGCGTGCTGACCTGAGAAGGGCTAAAGCGGACTTTTGATATTTTAATTAAGGCACCGGTTCCTGAGCCAGTCAGAGCTCGCGGACCGGCAGCTGTGGCTCTTGATTGGCTGCCAGACCACGAGCTTTCATTGGCTCACGAAACGGCACCTGATTCCGCTCACAGGGCTGCGCAGGAGGAGACAAGGAGACACTCGGCGTCTGACTGACACCAGCAGCCAGGCGCAGCGTGTTCGAAGGAGGCGGCACTGCTCTACCAGAGTGGCAGCGCTGAATAAACAGCATGAGCACACTGCTGGGGGCTAAATATATATGGCCAATAACAAGTAATATAAATAGTATAGTAGTTTCTGTGTGTGCCAGGAGCTGTTATTCACCCTCATATATAAAATGCACCGAGGGGGCATATGTGTTATCTGGCACCGTGAGGGCATATGTGTTATCTGGCACCGTGAGGGCATATGTGTTATCTGGCACCGTGAGGGCATATGTGTTATCTGGCACCGTGGGGGATGTGTGTTATTTGGCACCGTGGGGGCAATTATGTGTATCAGGCACTGCCGGTGGTGATATACTGTATAAGGGGGAATAACAGCCCCTGGCACACACTGATATATGGTATTATTATTATTATTATATAGGGGAGAGGGGACCACACAGTTATATATGAAGGGGTATAGTACAGCTGTCAGCTCACACTATGTGGTATTGTTATTATTATATAGAGGAGAGTTACCCTCACTGTGTGCCCGTCTGACCTTGAAGAGCAGGAGGATTCTGCATTGAAAAGTAATTGTTAGCTGTCAAGGAGGAAGGAAATAAGCCTCCTGCTAGGTCCAGATTGACAGACTTTCATCTTGGTTCAATTTTGAAAGTTATTACATCCAATAAGATTTCTCCTGAAATTTGAAAGTTGGTGACAGCAAAGAGATGTCAAGTATCAGGAAGAAAACATTAAAGTAAGTGTTTTTCTAATAACCCTTTGAAAATTATATATAAGACTCTTTCTTTTCTTGCGGCCCACACAAGACTTAGACCTTGATTATTCGGGCCAGTTGGGATTTTGAGTTTGACATGCCTGTTTTACACCATCAAGGTTAACTATCAATTGTACCATCAATGGCAACCATCGATGGTTAACCCTGCCTTATAGGCTTGCAACCAAGGGCGACTCCAGAGGTGCGCAGTCCGAAATTCAAATAGGGACCCACACCAACTGCCACTCCAAACGCTGCCAAACATCGCCGGCTCACTGGCAGTAGGTGTGGCTTCCCTATTTAAATTTTGGACCGCGCTGCAGCTCCACCTCCAGAGCCGACACTGCTTGCAACATTCTAATTCCCATGGCATATGGTTATCTGAAATAATAAGGGAGTATTTGACATAATATAGCCCTGCTGTAAGGCTGTGATGAGCCAGCTGAGTCTATACTGTAATTATAATACCTGCTACTTGATTGTCTTACTAATAGATTTATCTTATTCTCTGTGATCCTCTCCCCTTTCCTCAATTATCAGCCGAGGAGGCTAGGATAAACAGCATTCAGGTGCTTAAAGGGGTGGAGACTGCATATGTAGGTGCCCTTTACGGTGTGTGGATGCATAACATGAATACTAATTACCGTAGAACAAGTCTAATGTGCCTGCTTCCAGAGTACACACACCTAATTCACTGTATTTATATTTAGTGCTCGCAAATTATATCTTATTGTTGTTGCTGTCTTTACTATGTCACAATGTAATGGAATATACTGTACTTAGGGGTCTACTTACTAAGCCTTGGATGGAGATAAAGGTGGTAATTCCGAGTTGTTCGCTCGCTAGCTGTTTTTAGCAGCCGTACAAACGCTATGCCGCCGCCCACTGGGAGTGTATGTTAGCTTAGCAGACGTGCAAACGAAAGGATCGCAGAGCGGCGGCAAACATTTTTTTGTGTAGTTTTAGAGTAGCTCCAGACCTACTCAGCGCTTGCGATCACTTCAGACTATTCATTTCCCGTTCTGACGTCACAAACACGCCCTGCGTTCGCCCAGCCACGCCTGCGTTTTTCCTGGCACGCCTGCGTTTTTCCGAACACTCCCTGCAAACGGTCAGTTGACACCCAGAAACGCCCTCTTCCTGTCAATCACTGTGCGGCCAGCAGTGCGACTGAAAAGTTTCGCTAGACCTTGTGTGAAACTACATCGTTCGTTGTAATAGTACTTCGCGCGTGCGCATTGCGCCGCATACACATGCGCAGAACTGCCGTTTTTTTTGCCTCATCGCTGCACAGCAAATTAATGCAGCTAGCGATCAACTCGGAATGACCACCAAAGTGCACAGAGATAAAGTACCAGACAACCAGCTGCTCACTGTCATTTTTCAAACCCAGCCTGTGACATGGCAGTTAGGAGCTGATTGGCTGGTACTTTATCTCCGTTCACTTTATCTCCATCCAGGGCTTAGTAAATAGACCCTAAAGGCAATACATCCTGAGAAGAACCCAGCAAGATGCCCGGTACCCTGTCAGACACACTACTGCTTACTAATGGATTTATCTCACTATTCAAGGTCAAAACCAAGATTTGTCTAATGATTTTCTTGTATTAATGGCTAGAGATGAGCAAAGCTGTGGTGGAATTTTGCACAAATGTTTTTCTCGTGGTGGAACAGGCTGTTCTGAGGAGGCTCCATGATAGAACTGACAAAGCGGGTCATTCCGAGTTGATCACTCGCTGGCTAGTTTTAGCAGCCGTGCAAACGCTATGCCGGCGCCCACTGGGGAGTGTATTTTAGCTTAGCAGAAGTGCGAACGCATGTGCAGCCGAGCTCTGCAAAACCAGTTTGTGCAGTTTCTGAGTAGCTCTGAACCTACTCAGCACTTGCGATCACTTCAGCCTATTCCCGTCCGGATTTGACGTCATACACCCGCCCAGCGAACGCCCAGCCACGCCTGTGTTTTTTCAGACATGCCTGCGTTTTTGCAAACACTCCCTGAAAACGGTCAGTTGACACCCAGAAACGCCCCTTTCCTGTCAATCTTCTTGCGGCCGTCAGTGCGACTGAAAACTTTGCTAGAACCAGTGCAAAACAACAAATGCCTTTGTACCCGTACGTCGCGCGTGTGCATTGCGGTGCATACGCATGCGCAGAAATGCAGATTTTTAGCCTGATCGCTGCTCTGCAAACAACGGCAGCTAGCAATTAACTCAGAATGACCCCCAATATGCTGCTCCTGCTTCAGCATTCATATAAAAAGGGAGAATTCTAGATGACAGCCATGAACACTGACCTGCTCTAGTAACTGAATGACTACATCCAGACCACCTCACTAATGGAAACAGGCATTCAGGGGTTGGCTATCAACCATCGATAGTTGCCAAACATCAAGGGCTAACCACCGATGGTCGATGGTTTTGCCATCTATGGTAGAGAGCCACTGGTTCTCTGCCATCGATGGCTAAGTGGAAGTGAATTGGCACGCGACCTGGACAGAACCTGTCTGCGGTGGCCATCGAGTGATGCAAACCATAGATTGTTCGCCATAGATGGTTTATGTGCTATAGATGGCTATTGCCGATGGCACCATCGATGGCAACCATCGATGGACAGCCCATCGATGGCCATTCCTACTCTGGGGTAGCGGCGCAGCCAGTTTTTGACCTGAGGGGAAGCGGAGATAGAAAAATATGTACCCCCCAGGCCCAGGTGTTTAAAAATCCAATTATCAACATCTGAATACATTTTATGCATCCAACATCAATAAGTACCCAATACATTACATTAATAACCGTCCCAGCCACACTGTACAGAAACAATAGAAAGCAACACAGACCCCAAGTGACCCTCAGTTGTCAGTATACGGTTGGTGTATTAACAGCGCACATTGTAAATATCGACTATAATGCGGCTATAAGTACACCTACACTGGGGGCTATTCATGGCACTAACATAATACTGTAAGTCTAATATACAGCAGACACACTGTTCTGTCTTCTGCAGGGGTGGGGCATGACCTGTTGACACTCATCATGGTAACATGACAGTGTTGTCAGGATGGAACTATCGACAAGCAGCACATCGGCATGCTCAGAATATCGACAGTGACCATGGTGGTCTACTGGTTTGTTACATTGTCCCGGTGGCTCCAGCGTCTTCCTCTGGGTCCAGGCGGTGCTGCAAGAGTCACTTCTGGTGTGGATATCCAATGCTGCAGCATTCTGGTATTTCTCCCCCTATCCCTAACCCTCCCTGAAGGGCCTAAAACTACCAATCTCTCAACAGCCTTAAGCTGGGTACACGCAAATGTGATCAACGCTCCACTTGTATGGGTAATACGGAGGTGGCAGCAGTACGAGTGAGAGGCTAAACCCAAATGCCTCCAAGGATTAACATATGTAAAGGAATTTTACCCAACTGCGCCTGTGTGTATATAAATTAATAAATGGGTGATTTGAATAAAGGGAAAAAACACAGTACTGTTTGGATAAAAATTAAATTGACATTTATTCTTTTGAAAAAAGAAAAGTATATATAAATGAAAAATGAAGGAAAATACAAAAACAAAAACAAAAAAACACCTTTTATTTCAGGTAACTATATGTCCAAAATGATAACAGGTCAGGAAAAATCTTCCTGCATCTGTACAGTGTTGAAAAAAACTTTGGGAAGAACGTGAATAAAAAGATTTGAAAAGTATATATTGAAAAATTTCAAATGTCTGGTGTGAAATAGAGTGTGGCGTCCCACCTCTTTTCCACCTTATTGTGACTGGTTATTAGGTAAACTACAGATAAGGTAGATTATCCGGAAAACAAGGCAATGTTCAATTTCCAAATTTAGCCCAGTGCTAATAATAATGTGTATCCCAGTGGAGGCAAGATCTTAATTTTGATGCTGCGATGCTGCGGGGTACCCCAACGTTGGTATCAGTGGGATAAGGTGTTCAGGGATAAGGTATAAAGAAACCCCGGACTCCCCGCTAGTTCTCCCCGTTATAGTCGGCCGGAGGCGCCTGCACTCACAGGCGTCTACCAACTGCTACTGACGGGGGGACGCGGTCATGCCACTGGGGGGAAGGTGCACTAACTTCGGGACCCACAAGGGGACTGTCCGTCGTGAACCTTCCCTCCTGCGGGGTCAGATACCTTATTCTCCTGTGCTTGATCCCGTTCTTTTCTTTCTTCCTCCGGTCTTCTCTCTCGGCGCTCTGCTTGTAGGTCTGTTCCCTTTCAGCCGCGCGGCTTCGTTTTCTCTTCACGGGATCACCGATCTGTGCAGTGATGTTCCGTCCGGATAGTCTTCTCGGTCTTGTAGCTTTTTGTAGGTGTGATGGTGTGATGATATGCTTTTTTCTCTCCAACGCGTATCGACCCGTCTGGGTCTTCCTCAGGGAGTCCGTGTCTACCATCTTGATTGAGGGCTTTTTATGCCCATAGTTCGTGACATCATAATGGGAGTGTCCATTTTTTTCTCCTTTCTCTGTGTTGCTGGATACAATTGTGTCTATAGAGTTGTTACATAACCCAATTGATTCTATTCTAAGTGATTATAGATACTAAATGGCTATATGTAAATTATATTGTGATTGGAAAATGTGTATAGCAGGGAAACCACCTTTTTGCTCCTATATTCTAGTATTGGATATGGATGATGAATATAATATAAATTAATTCTACTAATTGGATAGGGTAAAAGTGGGAGGAGCTAGATGAATTGAAGATGAAAAGAACACAGCTTTGAATTATTTTGTCTGATAATAATGAATTAGTAATATATGATGGTATTTTGTATATCAATGGCAAGACAGTTGCTGTATTTTAGTTTCTGTTGCGGGTTATGAAAATAATTTAGATTCTGTTGCGGGTTATGAAAATAATTTAGATTATTTGGGAAGAGTAGTAAACGAACAATGAAAAATAAATAAAATAAAAATAAATATAAAAACAAAAATAAAAATATAAAAAAATATAATGTGATAATAATAATATTGAGAATAAAATTAATAGTAAAGTTGAAAAATAAAGTAAATGAAATTGATAATAATAGATGAGTATATATTAAAATGTAGATTTCAGGTAAATAAATAGCTGATATTTAGTAAGAAGATATGGATAATACAATTAATTATATTTTCAAAGTATAGTGATAGGAAATGATTCTCATAATGGAAAATAGATTGTTTTGGCTATAGAACTCTTTCTTACTATCTAGGTTAACCCTTCTGTGGTTTTTTTGGCGGTTGATATAAATTGTTTGTAAGGATGGTGATATAGTCGGTCATGTTGTGTTGATTATAGATACTCAAATGTACATTATGCTGCTAAATCAAATAAAGTAATGTGTTGAAAAACTAGCAATAATCATTTAATTTTATTGTCCATGTATGTATACACATACACACAACAAATATACAGTTAAGTATGCACATACACATACATGACGATGGAGGAAAGGGTGGATTCTATATGTTGGTCAGTTCATAATTATTGACCTAACCTCATTATCTAGGTTTAGGCCTTGCGGTCTCAGTGTTTTCAATGTATACATCCACCTTAGTTCTTCTTTGTTGATTTTCTTCAGAAAATCTCCTCCTCTCCAATTCGGTGGGACTAACTTGATTCCTATTATTTTCAAGCCTGTCGGGTTGCTTTCGTGTAGGTCTTTAAAATGTTGTGACAAATTGTGTGTCTCTAGGCCGTTTTTTACGTTTCTGACATGTTCAGCTATTCTCGTTTTGAGGGGTCTTATAGTTCTTCCTACATACTGTAGTTTGCATGGACATTCGGCTAGGTAAATGACCCCTTTGCTGTGACACGAGATGTGTTCTTGTATATCGAAGATTTCTCCTGTTTTATTGGATGTGAAGTTGGTGACCTTTTTTGTGCTGACTCTCTGTGTTTTGCAATAATTGCAAGAGCCGCAGTGAAAAAAACCTTTGTTTAGTTTTTGACCTAACATACTAGTCTGTGTTTTTTTTCTACTCTTCTCATATGGCTGTGTGACAATCTAGATTTTAGGTCTGGTGCTCTCTTGTAGATGACCTTCGGTCTTGCTGGTAGTTTGTCAGCTAACATGTCATCTTCTAGTAGGATATGCCAGTGTTTGTACAAGATCTTTTCTAGCTGTCTGTTATTGGTATTGTATTGTGTGATGAATGCTGTTTTGAAAATTTCATTTGTTTTTTCCTTGTTTCTGTAAGTTAGAAGGGTGTTTCTATCAAACTTTTTTGCTTCTTCTAAATCTTTCTCCAGGATGTCTTTTTTATACCCTTTCTCTATGAATTGGTGTTTCATCTCTTCTGCTTGGACTCTAAAGTCTTCTAATTTTGTACAGTTTCTCCTAATCCGTTTGAATTGTCCTAGGGGGATGTTCTTGAGCCAGTTTCTGTGATGTGCACTGCTGTTTAGAATGTAGCTGTTTACATCCACACTTTTCTGAAAGGTTTTGGTATGAATGGTAGAATTTTCTATGAATATTGTTATGTCTAAGAAGTTCACTGTTGATTTGCTGTATTCTGTGGTGAAAATTAAATTGTTATTGTTCGCATTAATGTATGTGAGAAACTCTAGTAGTCTGTCTTCTGTACCTCGCCAGATAAAGAGCACGTCATCTATGTATCTTCGCCATAGGACCAGGTTTGCTCCAAAATCATGCTCGCACCAGATGTTGTTGTTCTCCCAGTGGCTCATGAATAAATTAGCATAGCTTGGAGCAAACCTGGTCCCCATAGCTGTACCTTTAGTCTGTCTATAGTATGTGTCGTTGAACCAGAAATAATTGTGTTCTAGAATGAACCTTATGCAATCTATTATAAATGTTGTTTGTCTGGAGTCCAAATTTTCGTCTGAAGATAAGAAATGTTTTGTTGCTGATAATCCTTGTTCTTGGTTTATTACTGTGTATAAGGAGGTGACATCGCTTGTACATATCCAATATTCGTCTGACCAGATTACATCTTTCAGTGTTCTGATTATATCCGTAGTGTCCTTAATGTATGATTGTTGTATTTTCACATATGTTTGTAGGTATGAGTCTATGTATTGTGATAGGTTTGATGTGAGAGAGCCTATTCCCGATATAATCGGTCGTCCTGGAGGGTTGTGTCTATCTTTATGTACTTTAGGTAAGTAGTAAAAGACTGGGAGTATGGGGTTGGCATTATGTATGTAGTCATGTTCCTTTTTGTTGAGAATTCCTTTGTCTATACCTTCTTTTAGAAGCCTGTCCAAGTTTTTTTTGTATTTAGTGGTGGGATCTTGCGTGAGTGTCTCATATGTCTCTTTGTCACTTATTTATTTTTCATTGTTCGTTTACTACTCTTCCCAAATAATCTAAATTATTTTCATAACCCGCAACAGAATCTAAATTATTTTCATAACCCGCAACAGAAACTAAAATACAGCAACTGTCTTGCCATTGATATACAAAATACCATCATATATTACTAATTCATTATTATCAGACAAAATAATTCAAAGCTGTGTTCTTTTCATCTTCAATTCATCTAGCTCCTCCCACTTTTACCCTATCCAATTAGTAGAATTAATTTATATTATATTCATCATCCATATCCAATACTAGAATATAGGAGCAAAAAGGTGGTTTCCCTGCTATACACATTTTCCAATCACAATATAATTTACATATAGCCATTTAGTATCTATAATCACTTAGAATAGAATCAATTGGGTTATGTAACAACTCTATAGACACAATTGTATCCAGCAACACAGAGAAAGGAGAAAAAAATGGACACTCCCATTATGATGTCACGAACTATGGGCATAAAAAGCCCTCAATCAAGATGGTAGACACGGACTCCCTGAGGAAGACCCAGACGGGTCGATACGCGTTGGAGAGAAAAAAGCATATCATCACACCATCACACCTACAAAAAGCTACAAGACCGAGAAGACTATCCGGACGGAACATCACTGCACAGATCGGTGATCCCGTGAAGAGAAAACGAAGCCGCGCGGCTGAAAGGGAACAGACCTACAAGCAGAGCGCCGAGAGAGAAGACCGGAGGAAGAAAGAAAAGAACGGGATCAAGCACAGGAGAATAAGGTATCTGACCCCGCAGGAGGGAAGGTTCACGACGGACAGTCCCCTTGTGGGTCCCGAAGTTAGTGCACCTTCCCCCCAGTGGCATGACCGCGTCCCCCCGTCAGTAGCAGTCGGTAGACGCCTGTGAGTGCAGGCGCCTCCGGCCGACTATAACGGGGAGAACTAGCGGGGAGTCCGGGGTTTCTTTATACCTTATCCCTGAACACCTTATCCCACTGATACCAACGTTGGGGTACCCCGCAGCATCGCAGCATCAAAATTAAGATCTTGCCTCCACTGGGATACACATTATTATTAGCACTGGGCTAAATTTGGAAATTGAACATTGCCTTGTTTTCCGGATAATCTACCTTATCTGTAGTTTACCTAATAACCAGTCACAATAAGGTGGAAAAGAGGTGGGACGCCACACTCTATTTCACACCAGACATTTGACATTTTTCAATATATACTTTTCAAATCTTTTTATTCACGTTCTTCCCAAAGTTTTTTTCAACACTGTACAGATGCAGGAAGATTTTTCCTGACCTGTTATCATTTTGGACATATAGTTACCTGAAATAAAAGGTGTTTTTTTGTTTTTGTTTTTGTATTTTCCTTCATTTTTCATTTATATATACTTTTCTTTTTTCAAAAGAATAAATGTCAATTTAATTTTTATCCAAACAGTACTGTGTTTTTTCCCTTTATTCAAATCACCCATTTATTAATTTATATACACACAGGCGCAGTTGGGTAAAATTCCTTTACATATGTTAATCCTTGGAGGCATTTGGGTTTAGCCTCTCACTCGTACTGCTGCCACCTCCGTATTACCCATACAAGTGGAGCGTTGATCACATTTGCGAGAAACAGATTTTTCAAACCCAGTATCAACAGCTCCTTATATGGGTATACTTGACCTAAGAAAAGATAGAGCCAATAGGGCAGACAAAATCTTTCACAACATCAACCATACCACTACCACACATGAGAGCATAAACAAGTTTTGCGACTTATTCCTAAAACTAGAAAGATTAGCTACTAAAGAATCCAAATTATGGTGGGACAACAAAACACTTAACTGGTACTTGTCACAGAAACTGATACCAAAGGGTCTTAGAATCAAAAAAATACCAACACACAACAAAAACAATCCACAGTTTATAGACAAATGGGATACTATATTACAAGAATGCTCCATGCAACTGATTCAACTTATTGTTAGCACACATGAAAACGAACTCAAAGATCTAGAGATAGAAATAGAATCCATACAAACAGCTCTAGAAGAACATAAGGTAGAAAAAGAATTTCAAGAACTTGAAACGATATCAAAAAACAGACTAAGACGAATAGAGGAAGACATAATAGCCACCAAAGAATCAAAAATCCTAAGAGACAAAATAGGAAAGAGGAAGCCTGACAAGAGATCCATAGGCAAACAGAAACACACATCCACACTACTGAAAACACCAACAAAGACAGACACACACAGACCAAAAAAACAGTCAGAAACTACACCGGTATACAAAAGGCTAAACCTCACGTATCAACAATACATGACAAGATTACACTCAAAAAATCCCAGATTACCCGCAAACATTGCAAACAACAAAAGCAGAGAAGACACAGAATATCATTCCATTCTAGATAGCACTTCAGAGACAGACTTCTCTACATATAGCATTGAAGAAGAGATTAATTATGAACAACTAGCCAGATTATCACTTGAAAAGGGATTTCAAGTCTCAGCTCATCTAGAAGACATCTCCAACACTGAGAAAGAAACATTATCCAACGAACCAGTAATACAAGAAACATGTGCAGACCATTTTTTAGGAAAGAATGCAGGACTCAAGTCCTGCAATCAAAAAACAACAACACCAAACAAACGAAAACTAATAGAACTAGACGAGGATGTAGAGGTGGAAGAAATAGGGAGACACAAAAGATACAACAACCAGAAGTAGAAAGTAAAGGCATATTCAACTTGAGCAAAGTAACCTTAAGTAAGGAACATATTTCTGTACTGAATAAAGGCTTAAAATTTGCACCGACTAAACAGTTGAACAAATTTGAAACCTACCTTGATTTACACAAATTTACAAGGAAATTGACACTTGCCAAATACTACAGTAAAGGACCTATCACACTCAATGAACATAAAGATGCAGACAGGACATACAAACATACAGATCTAAAACCAAATTCCACATTTTACCCACAACACATGAGAGGTTCACTTATCAATACATTTGAACATTTGGTAACCAGAGACATAGACAGAATGGAAACAAGACCGATGACACTCAATCTGACCAAAACTGAAAAAAATGCACTAAAGGACCTCAGCGATAACCAACAATTAGTGGTAAAACCAGCAGACAAAGGGGGGGGGGATCGTATTACTGGATAAGGAGGCATATATCAGCGAATCGCTCAGAATTTTGAGTGACAAAGAGACATATGAGACACTCACGCAAGATCCCACCACTAAATACAAAAAAAACTTGGACAGGCTTCTAAAAGAAGGTATAGACAAAGGAATTCTCAACAAAAAGGAACATGACTACATACATAATGCCAACCCCATACTCCCAGTCTTTTACTACTTACCTAAAGTACATAAAGATAGACACAACCCTCCAGGACGACCGATTATATCGGGAATAGGCTCTCTCACATCAAACCTATCACAATACATAGACTCATACCTACAAACATATGTGAAAATACAACAATCATACATTAAGGACACTACGGATATAATCAGAACACTGAAAGATGTAATCTGGTCAGACGAATATTGGATATGTACAAGCGATGTCACCTCCTTATACACAGTAATAAACCAAGAACAAGGATTATCAGCAACAAAACATTTCTTATCTTCAGACGAAAATTTGGACTCCAGACAAACAACATTTATAATAGATTGCATAAGGTTCATTCTAGAACACAATTATTTCTGGTTCAACGACACATACTATAGACAGACTAAAGGTACAGCTATGGGGACCAGGTTTGCTCCAAGCTATGCTAATTTATTCATGAGCCACTGGGAGAACAACAACATCTGGTGCGAGCATGATTTTGGAGCAAACCTGGTCCTATGGCGAAGATACATAGATGACGTGCTCTTTATCTGGCGAGGTACAGAAGACAGACTACTAGAGTTTCTCACATACATTAATGCGAACAATAACAATTTAATTTTCACCACAGAATACAGCAAATCAACAGTGAACTTCTTAGACATAACAATATTCATAGAAAATTCTACCATTCATACCAAAACCTTTCAGAAAAGTGTGGATGTAAACAGCTACATTCTAAACAGCAGTGCACATCACAGAAACTGGCTCAAGAACATCCCCCTAGGACAATTCAAACGGATTAGGAGAAACTGTACAAAATTAGAAGACTTTAGAGTCCAAGCAGAAGAGATGAAACACCAATTCATAGAGAAAGGGTATAAAAAAGACATCCTGGAGAAAGATTTAGAAGAAGCAAAAAAGTTTGATAGAAACACCCTTCTAACTTACAGAAACAAGGAAAAAACAAATGAAATTTTCAAAACAGCATTCATCACACAATACAATACCAATAACAGACAGCTAGAAAAGATCTTGTACAAACACTGGCATATCCTACTAGAAGATGACATGTTAGCTGACAAACTACCAGCAAGACCGAAGGTCATCTACAAGAGAGCACCAGACCTAAAATCTAGATTGTCACACAGCCATATGAGAAGAGTAGAAAAAACACAGACTAGTATGTTAGGTCAAAAACTAAACAAAGGTTTTTTTCACTGCGGCTCTTGCAATTATTGCAAAACACAGAGAGTCAGCACAAAAAAGGTCACCAACTTCACATCCAATAAAACAGGAGAAATCTTCGATATACAAGAACACATCTCGTGTCACAGCAAAGGGGTCATTTACCTAGCCGAATGTCCATGCAAACTACAGTATGTAGGAAGAACTATAAGACCCCTCAAAACGAGAATAGCTGAACATGTCAGAAACGTAAAAAACGGCCTAGAGACACACAATTTGTCACAACATTTTAAAGACCTACACGAAAGCAACCCGACAGGCTTGAAAATAATAGGAATCAAGTTAGTCCCACCGAATTGGAGAGGAGGAGATTTTCTGAAGAAAATCAACAAAGAAGAACTAAGGTGGATGTATACATTGAAAACACTGAGACCGCAAGGCCTAAACCTAGATAATGAGGTTAGGTCAATAATTATGAACTGACCAACATATAGAATCCACCCTTTCCTCCATCGTCATGTATGTGTATGTGCATACTTAACTGTATATTTGTTGTGTGTATGTGTATACATACATGGACAATAAAATTAAATGATTATTGCTAGTTTTTCAACACATTACTTTATTTGATTTAGCAGCATAATGTACATTTGAGTATCTATAATCAACACAACATGACCGACTATATCACCATCCTTACAAACAATTTATATCAACCGCCAAAAAAACCACAGAAGGGTTAACCTAGATAGTAAGAAAGAGTTCTATAGCCAAAACAATCTATTTTCCATTATGAGAATCATTTCCTATCACTATACTTTGAAAATACAATTAATTGTATTATCCATATCTTCTTACTAAATATCAGCTATTTATTTACCTGAAATCTACATTTTAATATATACTCATCTATTATTATCAATTTCATTTACTTTATTTTTCAACTTTACTATTAATTTTATTCTCAATATTATTATTATCACATTATATTTTTTTATATTTTTATTTTTGTTTTTATATTTATTTTTATTTTATTTATTTTTCATTGTTCGTTTACTACTCTTCCCAAATAATCTAAATTATTTTCATAACCCGCAACAGAATCTAAATTATTTTCATAACCCGCAACAGAAACTAAAATACAGCAACTGTCTTGCCATTGATATACAAAATACCATCATATATTACTAATTCATTATTATCAGACAAAATAATTCAAAGCTGTGTTCTTTTCATCTTCAATTCATCTAGCTCCTCCCACTTTTACCCTATCCAATTAGTAGAATTAATTTATATTATATTCATCATCCATATCCAATACTAGAATATAGGAGCAAAAAGGTGGTTTCCCTGCTATACACATTTTCCAATCACAATATAATTTACATATAGCCATTTAGTATCTATAATCACTTAGAATAGAATCAATTGGGTTATGTAACAACTCTATAGACACAATTGTATCCAGCAACACAGAGAAAGGAGAAAAAAATGGACACTCCCATTATGATGTCACGAACTATGGGCATAAAAAGCCCTCAATCAAGATGGTAGACACGGACTCCCTGAGGAAGACCCAGACGGGTCGATACGCGTTGGAGAGAAAAAAGCATATCATCACACCATCACACCTACAAAAAGCTACAAGACCGAGAAGACTATCCGGACGGAACATCACTGCACAGATCGGTGATCCCGTGAAGAGAAAACGAAGCCGCGCGGCTGAAAGGGAACAGACCTACAAGCAGAGCGCCGAGAGAGAAGACCGGAGGAAGAAAGAAAAGAACGGGATCAAGCACAGGAGAATAAGGTATCTGACCCCGCAGGAGGGAAGGTTCACGACGGACAGTCCCCTTGTGGGTCCCGAAGTTAGTGCACCTTCCCCCCAGTGGCATGACCGCGTCCCCCCGTCAGTAGCAGTCGGTAGACGCCTGTGAGTGCAGGCGCCTCCGGCCGACTATAACGGGGAGAACTAGCGGGGAGTCCGGGGTTTCTTTATACCTTATCCCTGAACACCTTATCCCACTGATACCAACGTTGGGGTACCCCGCAGCATCGCAGCATCAAAATTAAGATCTTGCCCCCACTGGGATACACATTATTATTAGCACTGGGCTAAATTTGGAAATTGAACATTGCCTTGTTTTCCGGATAATCTACCTTATCTGTAGTTTACCTAATAACCAGTCACAATAAGGTGGAAAAGAGGTGGGACGCCACACTCTATTTCACACCAGACATTTGAAATTTTTCAATATATACTTTTCAAATCTTTTTATTCACGTTCTTCCCAAAGTTTTTTTCAACACTGTACAGATGCAGGAAGATTTTTCCTGACCTGTTATCATTTTGGACATATAGTTACCTGAAATAAAAGGTGTTTTTTTGTTTTTGTTTTTGTATTTTCCTTCATTTCTCATTTATATATACTTTTCTTTTTTCAAAAGAATAAATGTCAATTTAATTTTTATCCAAACAGTACTGTGTTTTTTCCCTTTATTCAAATCACCCATTTATTAATTTATATACACACAGGCGCAGTTGGGTAAAATTCCTTTACATATGTTAAGCTGGGTACACACTGAGCTATATGTCGTCCGATCTGGTGGATCGGACCGACATATCACTCACATTAGGCATATCGGGCAGTATGTATGTCCCCTATGCGGGTGCCCACCGTCGTTAGGTTTGATATGCTGCTAGCATCCTGTAGTATGCTAATGACGAACAGAACATGATCATTCCGTTCTTCATTAACATTGTTCCCCCTTACCCCGGGGACATGCGGTATGGTAAATGGCTGAGGAGGCACTGGCTAGTACCAAAGCCAGATTTATGAGCCGAAGGGTACATGTGGGCATTATACACAGGTGCAGCGGTACATACATGTGGGCATTATATACAGGTGCAGCAGTATATACATGTGGGCATTGTACACAGGTGCAGCAGTATATACATGTGGGCATTATACACAGGTACAGCAGTATATACGTGTGGGCATTATACACAGGTGCAGCGGTACATACATGTGGGCATCATACACAGGTGCAGCAGTATATACATGTGGGCATTATACACAGGTGTAGCGGTATATACATGTGGGCATTAAACACAGGTGCAGCAGTATATACATGTGGGCATTATACACAGGCACAGTATATACATGTGGACATTATACACAGGTGCAGCAGTATATACATATAGGCATTATACAGAGGTGCAGCAGTATATACATGTAGGCATTATACATAGGTGCAGCAATATATACATGTGGGTATTATACACAGGCGCAGCAGTATATACATGTGGGCATTATACACAGGTGCAGCAGTATATACATGTGGGCATTATACACAGGTGCAGCATTATGTGTATGTGGGCATTATACACAGGTGCAGCATTATGTACATGTGGGTATTATACACAGGCGCAGCAGTATATACATGTGTGCATTATACACAGGTGCAGCATTATGTATATGTGGGCATTATACACAAGTGCAGCGGTATATACATGTGGGCATTATACACAGATGCAGTGATATATACATGCAGCGATATATACATGTGGGCATTATACAGAGGTGCAGCATTATGTACATGTGGGCATTATGCACAGGTGCAGCAGTATATACATGTGGGCATTATACACAGGTGCAGCATTATGTATATGTGGGCATTATACACAGGTGCAGCATTATGTACATGTGGGCATTATGCACAGGTGCAGCAATATATACATGTAGGCATTATAAACAGGTGCAGCAGTATATACATGTGGGCATTATACACAGGTGCAGCATTATGTACATGTGGGTATTATACACAGGCGCAGCAATATATACATGTAGGCATTATAAACAGGTGCAGCAGTATATACATGTAGGCATTATAAACAGGTGCAGCATTATGTACATGTGGGCATTATACACAGGTGCAGCAGTATATACATATGTGCATTATACATACTGCTGGAAATTTGTTGAGTTTTGAGCTGAGATGTGCAGTAAACACAGGCAGCGGAGAAACTGCCTCACCGTTTGACTATAAAAATGATTAGAATAATACAGAGGACATATTTCTTATTTCTAATATATTCTTTGTATTTTTCATATACTTTATACAGTCAAAACTCTGGTTTAAACGTTAGTATGCGAGGACAGGCTCTGCCTCACCTCACTGCACATCACTGAAAGTATAGGAAAAGGGCAGTGGCCACACCCCTTTCCTATTTTGTACCTATTTTTATGTGTAAAATGTTGGAGGGTATGACATACACTCAGGGCCGGACCGGCCATAAGCTCCACTGGGGAGATTCCCGTGAGGCCGGCTCTACTGCAGGGCCGGCCTGCGGCTGAGTGACTTTATTTTTGTGTTGTATCTGACAGCACAACCTCTGCTCAGCCTCAGGTCATAGTTACCTACTTTGCTGCCTCCTCCTCCGGGAGGAGGCAGCATTGTAGGTGTATGGGGGGCATGGCCTGCACAGGATAGGCGGTCTGGGGGCGTGGCCGGCAGCAGGATGGGCGGTCCGGGGGCGTTACATCAGGGTCGCGTCATCGTGACTCCGCCCCCGCTGTGCTTTGCCGAGAAACGAGCCGCTGCATAGCGGGGGGCGGAGCTACGATGACGCGATTCAGCGCGAATAGCGTCATCGGACCCCCTCGGGCCGCCCGCTTGTTCTCTGCTGCGGGCGGCCGAGGGGGAAAGCGGGAGGCTTGCCCACCTTTCCGGGGGGCCGGGAGGGTCACCCGATTTTCGGGAGCCTCCCGGCCATTCCGGGAGGGTAGGCAAGTATGCCTCAGGTTATACAGGAAGTGTCATGTGTGTTGAACTTCCTGCATGAGTGATTGCTGCCGTACACAGGCGTGGAGCTGCCAAAGAGCTAAACATGGGATACAGCAAAGAGGTACAATGGTAGCTGGATTAGAGGAATACAGCCCAGTGTAACAAACAAACACTTCTCCCCTACGTGTGTGTGGTGTTTGTGTGTGTGTATGTCCCTGTACCCAGCCCCTCTCCTGTACCCAGCCCTCTCCTGTACCCAGCCCCTCACCCAGCCCTCTCCTGTACCCAGCCCTCTCTTGTACCCAGCCCCTCACCCAGCCCTCTCTTGTACCCAGCCCCTCACCCAGCCCTCTCCTGTACCCAGCCCTCTCCTGTACCCAGCCCCTCTCCTGTACCCAGCCCCTCTCTTGTACCCAGCCCTCTCCTGTACCCAGCCCCTCTCTTGTACCCAGCCCTCTCTTGTACCCAGCCCTCTCCTGTACCCAGACCTCTCTTGTACCCAGCCCCTCACCCAGCCCTCTCCTGTACCCAGCCCCTCACCCAGTCCTCTCCTGTACCCAGCCCTCTCTTGTACCCAGCCCCTCACCCAGCCCTCTCCTGTACCCAGCCCTCTCCTGTACCCAGCCCCTCTCCTGTACCCAGCCCTCTCCTGTACCCAGCCCTCTCTTGTACCCAGCCCCTCACCCAGCCCTCTCTTGTACCCAGCCCCTCACCCAGCCCTCTCCTGTACCCAGCCCTCTCCTGTACCCAGCCCCTCTCTTGTACCCAGCCCCTCTCTTGTACCCAGCCCTCTCCTGTACCCAGCCCCTCTCTTGTACCCAGCCCTCTCTTGTACCCAGCCCTCTCCTGTACCCAGCCCTCTCTTTTACCCAGCCCCTCACCCATCCCTCTCCTGTACCCAGCCCCTCACCCAGTCCTCTCCTGTACCCAGCCCTCTCTTGTACCCAGCCCCTCACCCAGCCCTCTCCTGTACCCAGCCCTCTCCTGTACCCAGCCCTCTCCTGTACCCAGCCCCTCTCCTGTACCCAGCCCTCTCCTGTACCCAGCCTCTCACCCAGCCCTCTCCTGTACCCAGCCCTCTCCTGTACCCAGCCCCTCACCCAGCCCTCTCCTGTACTGTCAAAGTCGAAAAATATCATGCTACACGTTGCCAGATATTCACCTCATGCACTTGCCCGCTGCATGTGCACATTCTCTCCCGTGCGTGCGCATATTCGCAGCTGCGTAATGAAGCTTCTACGACCGTGCACATTGGCGCGTGGTATGCGCATTTACGGTAGAGTTTGTGTGCGTCTGGTGGGCGACTCGATCGTTACATAGTAAATCCGAATAGTATGTTTTATAGGTAATGTCCCCCTTAATAATAACTGTAAGTTTGTTTATTGTAACTGGTCACTGGACAGAGGAATTCCTCTTTGCATGATACGAAGGGTCAGACAGGGTTTGAGCAGTGGTGTTTGGTACCTAACTAAAGAACATTTTATTAGGAACAATCCGGTGCTGGTTAGGTAAAGATTAATCGCTCCTGCGTATAGTTATGTCTATTAGTAGTTTCTGGACATTTACTATATTTGCGGTTCATTATCCATGCGGCGGGAATCCTGAGATTCCCTCCCACTGAGCAGTTCGATATAGTCACAGCCCACCTGTTCAAACTAACCTATGACTTTTTGTTATAATGCGGGGAGACATTCCTGTGTCCAATGAACAATGAGATTATAGGTCCCTTTGTAGTATACTATATGCAGGGTATATAAGAACAGCCAGCCTGGCCCAGCTCAGTCGTCTTCTCTCGAGAGCTGGTGACCAGGACTGCGCAGCGATCATTCCCCAGTGTGTAAGTTTCTCTCTGTGACCACCCTTATTCTCTGACTGTATTTTGCCACGTTCTCTCTTTTACTCTCTCTCATTGTATGTTATTGTTTGCGATTGTGCCGCTATTGTATACTTATGTGTAGTTATTCTGCTTAGATATTGATGTTAGTCTGTAGTGTATGAACTGTTAACTGTTTTCCCCTTTTTACATAGCTAAATATTGTTAGTAAAGGTGTTGGAACCTTAGCAGGGTATTGTGTGTTTATTACATTACTGAGGTTATTCGGAGCGTCTCAATCGCTCAAACAGCTTTTATATTAACAAGGTTAAGCAGCGTTATATCGCTACAGTATTTAGTATTAAGGTTTACAATATAAGTATATCCCTTTAGTGTGTTTCTAACAAGGTTTACTGAGTGTCATCCCGTGAGCGTCTGCGCCGCTCGTGTTCCTCTAGTGGTCACAGCGTCCACTACGCTGGTAGCGTAGCATTACGGTAGTCGGCCGCCTATAGCGTGCTCGATACCAAGTGTAAAGCTGTGAGCGAGCGTGCCGCTCGTGCGTCTCGACCACGGCTGAGCGTCTGCTACGCTAAGTGCTTACCCTTACGGTACCCAGTACGCCCATTGCGTACTGAGTCTCTTACCAGTATATAGTGAAAGTTATACGATAAATAATTAGCTTTATCAAGTGAGGGCTCGTCCGTCCTCCACATATCCGCACTAGCGAACACAGACTTTATCTGTCAGCAAGGGCGGGAAGGCAGTATCCCTTCGTATCCGTATTGGTGGTGAGGGATACAGTAGTGCTGACTAGATAAGCGTCCGTGTCGCTACGCTGTAGGTTTGCTGGTGGAATCCGGAACCGGAAGGTAAGAACAGTACGCTATTGTCTTTTAAAAACTGTTTATTTCTGTTTGATACACATTGCGTACGCAACACACGCACATACCTGCATTTTTCATTTGTGTAATTTTCACATCTCACCTTCCTGTTTGCCATTTATAATTGATAACGTGCTGAGAAAGATTTGTTGCTATTGGTAGTTAAAAGTAAAATTAATACGTAAGGGAGTAAATTGTAAAACACGCACACGGCTTTACCTAAAGATACAAGGAAAGATCTGTGTGGTGCTCGGTAGATGATTACAGTTAAAGATCATTTACATTGATATAAACGTGTTAGTTGTATTTCTGTGGATATATCTGGCGTGCGTACACGTGTCTCTATCAAAGGGCGGGACTAGTGTACGCAACGCAAGGGCCGACGCACGGAGCGTATATTACGCAACGGAGCGTCTGGGTACGCCCACGTAATACAAATCACACGATAGTATTGTTTTAGTAGGCGATACGGAGGCAACGCGATAATAGCGCAAGCCAATCTCAGTGTCCAAAATTTTAATCTAATAGATCCTTCTCTAGTTACAACTCCTCTGGGACTAGACTGCGATACTGAATGAAAGGGATTTCTGTACAGAAACGAAAGTAAAGAGTATATGAGGTGAAAGAGAGTGTATATATATATAAGTATTTTCTCATTTTGGGTTGGAACGTAGAAGTCGAGTTCTCGTGAGGACATCCGCGAAAGTGACGGCGTGTGGTGGCTTGGGAGGCATCCCTTGTTAAATATTGAAATTAGAGCATTAGAGTATAGCAGACCAGGAGGTCTACTGTAGACACAGACCAGGAGGTCACGGACCAGGAGGTCCAGGTACAGCAGACTAGGAAGTCCGCTATAGATAGAGTCAAGAAGCACAACACCAGGAAGGGTTGGTGCGGTACCCATATAGGCCATTAAGCTCCGGCTGAAGGAATTCGCAGCCACAATTTTCGATTCCATTGGTCTTTCCGCACATAAGATTAGTTGCTTGTGTTCAGTACGATTGTACCGCATGTAATTGTGTGCATTAGTTTGTAACTTGACCCAGTACCGTTTGTGTACGCTAGAGGGGTCATAAACGCTATTTGTACATTCTAACGTGATTTGTGTAATTTTTTTATTTTAAGGGAGATTCGCTGGTCACTCGGGAATTCTCTAACAACCAATAGTTACTGGGAAGGGTTAAGTGCTCTGCGGATCACACCCACATGTTCCAGTAAATAGAGGTTCAGGTCGCAGGGGCCCTGGGTTGAGTATGCCAGCGCTAGGGCAGTGTGTGGGCATATTGGTCGACGTGGGCGAGTGTGTGAAGGTACTCAGTAAACTTTCACCGTCGGCCTACCCCGGACATCTTGGTTTTTGTAAGGGTTCGCTGAAGACCCTGATTTGAAGGTCAGAGGTAGTGAAAGCAACACCTGCAAAGATGGGGGCCAGTTGTTCAGGTAGGGGGCGATCAACCTTGGTTCCGGTTGATTTAGTAAACCGGCCAATAAGGTCGGCAAGGATAACGTGTGATACAGACCGGGAGGTCCGAAATGGATCACACGCAAAGGTATTATTCAATGAATGGGAAAGAATGACTGTGCATGATGGGGAAAAGTTCCCACGGGTAGGCAGTTTTAGCCCCGAGGTGTTACAAAATCTAAGGAGAAGGATATGTCTCATTAAATCTGCAAAGAGACGGATCAAATATTATGATTGTTTACAGTTATGGCAACGGGAAGGTGAAATACAAGGAGGATTAGCTTATACAGCTGACTCTCACTGTGGTAAGAAAAATATGGCAACAAGAGAGAAGGTGGTTACAGAGAGTGGCACACTGGGGTGTGATAAACATGCACTTAGCAACTGTATTATTGATGATAAAAGTAACAAATGTAACAATGATAAAAGTAATAAATGTAACAATGATAAAAGTAAAACTATTAAATGTACAACTGTTAACCCATGCAAGTTGCACCCCATGTTAAACTTCCCTCAGGATTACCAGCAAGAAAGTGAGCCCAGCACGATGTCGGCACCTTTTCCAGCAGCCAGCATACAAGACATCCAGGTGGACGCGACCAAATCGGTAAAGGCAGTAATCAAACCCCCTAATGGAGGGTCAGGTGAGGTCGTGTCC
Organism: Pseudophryne corroboree; assembly: GCF_028390025.1. Classification (NCBI taxonomy): domain Eukaryota; kingdom Metazoa; phylum Chordata; class Amphibia; order Anura; family Myobatrachidae; genus Pseudophryne; species Pseudophryne corroboree. Next base: position 326,124,991 of record NC_086453.1, on the reverse strand, counting down.
ACAGGTACGTACGGTGTTATATATCACGCACAAACAAATGTACCTCATATTGTAGAGCCAACACAAGATGATGTAGTTGAATTTAATCCTGTCAGGGTGATCACAGTCCCCAATGGGAAGACTGACGCTCAGGGAATCATTCCCGTCAAGGACAGTGCAATGCGCCGTCCCTGGTCCCGGATGGAATTGAGAGCAATTATGTCCGAATTCCCTGATCCTAGGAAAGATCTAGTTGCATGTCAGAGGTTTATTAAAGAACAAGGGTACAGACCACCAACCCAAACTGGAGAAATATCTCGGTGGCTGCATTAAGAAAGTCCGCTGTTGGGCATGAGCAAAACATCAGCAAGCACAGGGAGGTAAGAAGCCTCAGATCCCTGTGGGTAAGTCAAAGGTGATAAGGTGTTATAATTGCCAGAAGGAAGGTCATTATGCACGAGATTGTATGTTCAAAGATTTACAGAAGGCATATCAACCCCCTAGACAACGACATAACCATGGTATCCAAGGAATCAGGGAAGTACAGGGAAAGCGGTTGATGGTGATGAGCATCCAAGCGTTTGAGGAGGCACCAAATCAACCAAGACCCCAGGTCACTGGCACTTATAGGAAGCCAAGGGTTTGTTATCTTTGTAAAAGAGAAGGGCATTATGCCAGCAACTGTAATAGCCCACATAAAGTCAGACCCCCTAGACAAGAACACGAGCAGAGTTATGACACACAAAATTGTAATCAGGGATCGCATAAGAAGAAGTTTGAGCCGCACCTGTAATGCAATCAGGAAAGGTGATCATTAGGACTGATAGTAAGCCTGAGGTTACAGTTAATGTAATTGGGAGGTCATTCCTGGTAGACACAGGGATGGCCGGGTAAACTTTGTAATTTATCTGTAAATGTTTCTTTTCCCCATCTCTGACGTTCATCGGCAGAACTCAAACATCACATAGCTACTTGATCTTTGCAAAAGTCTACCTAACCCCAGTGTGACCTAACGACATCGGTGTGTCCTGGCCATGCACAAAAGGGTGAAGTGTGGAAATACTGGTGGGGGAGACTGCGCAAAGATACCAATGGATGTGTTGGTGTGACAGCCTGATGGTGAACGGAAGATCTGACAATGTTTTTTTGTTTGTTGTTTAATGTAATATATATGTGAATTGTTCTCTCTCTTGTTTGTTTTTTTTTCTCTCTCTCTCATGTTCTTATGTTTTAAAGATGGTATGTCACACATCAGTTAGACAAATGGTAATGCAAGATTTTTGCTCCTTACAGAAAGATCGCAGATTTGGAAGGAATATTGTATCACCAGAGTGTTCGTTTGGAAGACTGAGAGACAGCACCTTTGAGACGACAGCAGAGCAAGAAGAACAACAAGACTAGAGGACATAAGACATCGTAACATTTTTCTTTCCCCTCAAAGTATTTTTTTGTACCCCCATTACAAATTTCTCCTTTTACTCCTCTAAGATGGACTTGCCCCAAGAGACTGTGATCCGGATTTTCCTGTTGACCATGATGTTGACCAGAGCAGTCTGTTTCGGTGAGAGTACCATGGAGGTCGAGAAAGGATCTGGAATGGGTTCTGATGACAGAGACAGAGGCGTAGATTTCCAAGAGCAACACAATCACCGAGTAAAGGCGAGTATCAGAAAACGATCTGGTAGCATTGACAATAGAAGGAATTGTGAAGGATTGTTAGCTGAAGAGAACTGCATCTGTAGGCATTGTGACAATATAGTTGAGGATGGGTGCATCAAGAAATGTCAGTCCAGTTTTAATATCCACATGGACCGGCATCCATTGAGTGACTATCACTCCTTAGTGGGTAAAGTGTTATACCAGACAGACTGTTGGGTATGCTCTCAAGTACCTCAAGGTCATAGCAAACCAGGACTAGTACCCTTCCCTTTAACTGTAGGAGAGGTACTTGAGCTAAGTGGTGGGAGGCCGGTGGACAAGAGGTTTAATATCTCTAGTCCTCCTAGTTTAAAGCTCCACCAATATCATGTGGATAGGTCCTTAGTATGCTTTAACATTTCCAATCCCCGAAAGCCGGGAAATTGGGAAGTGTCATGGAGTAATCAAACCATGACCTTTTCATACAAAGCCGACAGAATGCCCATAGACACAGAACTTATACGCCAGATAGCCGACCATGGAAGATTTTTCCGGTATAGGTACACTCTAGGAAGTAGGACCATGTGAGTTGGAGAAGTATCACCAGGATACTGTGCACATATCGTACAAACAGATACGTGTACTAGACAGATGGGAGAATTAGGGTTAGGAGATTTCACATGGAAAGTTTGTAACATGGTTATGTCATACTCCGTCCCATATGTTCTCCCCGATGATGCATATTTCATATGCGGGAGGAAGGCGTATAAGTGGCTTGCCCCAAACTCAGAGGGATTGTGTTACATTGGAAAAGTACTGCCTGAAGTAATGACTGTATCCCATAGTAAAATGAAAGACATTCACCGCGGTGCCCAAGCTCCTTATACTCACACTCATTACGAGCACGTCGTTAAACGGCACCTGATAGAAAGAACAGAGCATCCGGCCTCTGACCTGATCCATGAATCCACCGGGATTCAAGTCCTACTCGCGTTAGATATCACTCGTACCGCCAGAGGAGTGTTAAACTATAGATATATATCTGCGCTAGCAAATTTGTTAGACAATATCACCGAAATGTATGACGACACGTTCAGGTGCACTGGGAAAGAGTTACAAGCCTACAAAACAGAGCTGGTTCAGCATAGGATGGTTCTCAATTACCTCACAGCTGTGACAGGCGGGTATTGTGTTACCCTAGCAACTCAATATGGAATAAAGTGCTGCACGTACATTACAAACAGCACGGAGGACCCAGCCGAGGTCATAGACCAAAGGATGGATGACATTTTGCAATTGAAGTGGGAGTTTCGAAGGAAACACAATCTCACACTCGCTGCTGTGGGTAATGAGCTGACCGGTTGGGTGTCATGGTTGAACCCACGAAATTGGTTCTCTGGTTTAGGAGAATGGGCATAAGGTATTATTATGGATGTAGGGAAATTTCTCTTGTGTATTCTGGGAGTCGTCATATTGGTTGGTCTGATATTTAGATGCGTTCGGATTTTAACGAAGTGTAAAGGTAATACCAGAGTGATGAGTCTGAAGAGCGAGGACACTGTAATAACAACAACTAATTTGATTTATGACCCAACGATAGAGACAATGTTGTGATGAAAATGTGATTCCACGGTCCGTTTCTTTCACCCGTTTGTCCTTTGTTTTCCTCCAAGGTACAAAGACATCCGCTTGGAAGAAGAATTTGACAACCTCTCTTATACAGACCATAGAAGGACTATGCCACAGACCCCCAATATCCCTAGTGACTTTAAATTTTTACGAAAGCCCAAATACTTTAGAGACTGTAATTTTATGGACATTGGAGAAAGCTTTTGTCGCCATTTATAACAAAAGCATCGAGAGACATCAGACAACATGTACATCAGACAAGACATCAGACAAGACCTCAATCGGCGACTGTTTATTTAAACTCACATAGTTTACGACTGCATTTATAATGATTGTTTCTTATCTTCATCTCTACAACCTTCAGGTAATGACACACATAGTCGATAGGGAATATAGACACAGATATTAGCACTCACATATTCCCCCCTTCATGTATCATCAACTAAATGTGCTCCCCCATTTGTTGTAACCAAAAGCCGAAAAGAGCTCGGTAAAGTTTGACAGCCCATCCACAGACCCTTAATACGGGATAAGAAGGATTCAAATGTATACTTCGCAATACCTCGAAGCTTGATTTAAAACACGTACGGCACGATGATACATGACCCCTCAAACATGGATTCATACACACACGCTTCTACTATCTCACTAGGTCATAACTTTTCCCACCTTCTCCTCTCCTCCCTTTACCCAATCATAAAAAGGTATTTACATGATGACATATATTTTTCTGTTTGAACTGTTTTAGGAAGTGGCAGTTATTGATGACTGCCAAAGGGTGGACTGTCAAAGTCGAAAAATATCATGCTACACGTTGCCATATATTCACCCCATGCACTTGCCCGCTGCACGTGCACATTCTCTCCCGTGCGTGCGCATATTCGCAGCTGCGTAATGAAGCTTCTACGACCGTGCGCATTGGCGCGTGGTATGCGCATTTACGGTAGAGTTTGTGTGCGTCTGGTGGGCGACTCGATCGTTACATAGTAAATCCGAATAGTATGTTTTATAGGTAATGTCCCCCTTAATAATAACTGTAAGTTTGTTTATTGTAACTGGTCACTGGACAGAGGAATTCCTCTTTGCATGATACGAAGGGTCAGACAGGGTTTGAGCAGTGGTGTTTGGTACCTAACTAAAGAACATTTTATTAGGAACAATCCGGTGCTGGTTAGGTAAAGATTAATCGCTCCTGCGTATAGTTATGTCTATTAGTAGTTTCTGGACATTTACTATATTTGCGGTTCATTATCCATGCGGCGGGAATCCTGAGATTCCCTCCCACCTGAGCAGTTTGATATAGTCACAGCCCACCTGTTCAAACTAACCTATGACTTTTTGTTATAATGCGGGGAGACATTCCTGTGTCCAATGAACAATGAGATTATAGGTCCCTTTGTAGTATACTGTATGCAGGGTATATAAGAACAGCCAGCCTGGCCCAGCTCAGTCGTCTTCTCTCGAGAGCTGGTGACCAGGAGTGCGCAGCGATCATTCCCCAGTGTGTAAGTTTCTCTCTGTGACCACCCTAATTCTCTGACTGTATTTTGCCACGTTCTCTCTTTTACTCTCTCTCATTGTATGTTATTGTTTGCGATTGTGCCGCTATTGTATATTTATGTGTAGTTATTCTGCTTAGATATTGATGTTAGTCTGTAGTGTATGAACTGTTAACTGTTTTCCCTTTTTTACATAGCTAAATATTGTTAGTAAAGGTGTTGGAACCTTAGCAAGGTATTGTGTGTTTATTACATTACTGAGGGTATTCGGAGCGTTTCAATCGCTCAAACAGCTTTTATATTAACAAGGTTAAGCAGCGTTATATCGCTACAGTATTTCAGTATTAAGGTTTACAATATAAGTATATCCCTTTAGTGTGTTTCTAACAAGGTTTACTGAGTGTCATCCCGTGAGCGTCTGCGCCGCTCGTGTTCCTCTAGTGGTCACAGCGTCCGCTACGCTGGTAGCGTAGCATTACGGTAGTCGGCCGCCTATAGCGTGCTCGATACCAAGCGTAAAGCTGTGAGCGAGCGTGCCGCTCGTGCGTCTCGACCACGGTTGAGCGTCTGCTATGCTAAGTGCGTACCCTTACGGTACCCCGTACGCCCATTGCGTACTGAGTCTCTTACCAGTATATAGTGAATGTTATACGATAAATAATTAGCTTTATCAGTACCCAACCCTCTCCTGTACCCAGCCCTCTCCTGTACCCAGCCCCTCACCCAGCCCTCTCCTGTACCCAGCCCTCTCCTGTACCCAGCCCCTCTCTTGTACCCAGCCCCTCTCTTGTACCCAGCCCCTCACCCAGCCCTCTCCTGTACCCAGCCCCTCACCCAGCCCTCTCCTGTACCCAGCCCTCTCCTGTACCCAGCCCCTCTCTTGTACCCAGCCCCTCTCTTGTACCCAGCCCTCTCCTGTACCCAGCCCCTCTCTTGTACCCAGCCCTCTCCTGTACCCAGCCCTCTCTTGTACCCAGCCCCTCACCCAGCCCTCTCCTGTACCCAGCCCCTCACCCAGTCCTCTCCTGTACCCAGCCCTCTCTTCTACCCAGCCCCTCACCCAGCCCTCTCCTGCACCCAGCCCTCTTCTGTACCCAGCCCCTCTCCTGTACCCAGCCCTCTCCTGTACCCAGCCCCTCACCCAGCCCTCTCCTGTACCCAGCCCTCTCCTGTACCCAGCCCCTCACCCAGCCCTCTCCTGTACCCAGCCCTCTCCTGTACCCAGCCCTCTCCTGTACCCAGCCCCTGCTACTGTGCTCAGCCCCTCTCCTGTACCCAGCCCTCTCCTGTGTCAGCCCCTGCTGCTGTACCCAGCCCCTTTCCTGTACCCAGCCCCCTCCTGTACCCACCCCTGTACATGTGCCAGCCCTCTCCTGTACCCAGACCCTGCTACTGTGCTCAGCCCCTCTCCTGTACCCAGCCCTCTCCTGTACCCAGCCCCTCACCCAGCCCTCTCCTGTACCCAGCCCTCTCTTGTACCCAGCCCCTCACCCAGCCCTCTCCTGTACCCAGCCCTCTCCTGTACCCAGCCCTCTCCTGTACCCAGCCCCTCTCTTGTACCCAGCCCTCTCCTGTACCCAGCCCTCTCCTGTACCCAGCCCTCTCCTGTACCCAGCCCTGTCTTGTACCCAGCCCCTCACCCAGCCCTCTCCTGTACCCAGCCCCTCACCCAGTCCTCTCCTGTACCCAGCCCTCTCTTGTACCCAGCCCCTCACCCAGCCCTCTCCTGTACCAAGCCCTCTCCTGTACCCAGCCCCTCTCCTGTACCCAGCCCCTCACCCAGCCCTCTCCTGTACCCAGCCCCTCACCCAGCCCTCTCCTGTACCCAGCCCCTCACCCAGCCCCTCTCCTGTACCCAGCCCCTCTCCTGTACCCAGCCCTCTCCTGTACCCAGCACCTGCTACTGTGCTCAGCCCCTTTCCTGTACCCAGCCCTCTCCTGTACCCAGCCCTGTACATGTGCCAGCCCTCTTCTGTACTCAGACCCTGCTACTGTGCTCAGCCCCTCTCCTGTACCCAGCCCTGTGTGTGTGTGTGTGTGTGTGTGTGTGTCAGCCCCCTTTCCTGTGCCCAGCCCTGTGTGTGTGTCAGCCCTCTTTCCTGTACCGAACCCTGTGTGTGTGTGTGTGTGTGTGTGTGTGTGTGTGTGTGTGTGTGTCAGCCCCCTTTCCTGTACCCAGCCCTGTGTGTGTGTCAGCCCCCATTAAAGGGTCAGGAGTTGGTATTAACTGGGTTTGAACCAATTTCTGGGGTGATTCCTGGCTCCACGGGTGGGGGGTAAGGATATTTGTGATCTTTGGGCAATGAGTTTGGTCTCTTTGTTTTAATGATTGTGTGTCTATTTGCTGGAGGTTTTGGTGTCTATGTTCTGTCTCGGTGGTGGTGGTGGCTGGGTGTTATTTGGAATATGGAGGTTTGGGGTTAAAGGTCTGTGAGTGTTGGGCCAGGACTATCAATAACATTGAAACCAACAACTTCCACACAAGTGTAGTGATGTACTTATCCTGCCTACTTTGGTGTTCTGGAAATTTTTCGGGCGCCGCTTTTAGTTCCCAATCCGCCCCTGCATACAGTACCCATTAATCGTTTCACCTTACCATACACCAGGCACAAACAGACCCCCATCTTCTCAGATCAGGAAGAGGAGGAGTTAATGGAAGAATAGAGCAGGCCAGGGGTTTGGCATCCACACTTGTAAACAATGCGCGTCAGCACTGTGCGGTTGACAGCCGGGCGGATGTGGCAGAGACCTGGTACTGGCAGTGCTGGTGAGGTCACTGAGGGTTCTATTCATAAGGAGAGCGAAATGACTGCATAGGAATGGAGAGAGTTAAACATCCTGTGAGGGGTGGACCTAGCTGTGAGGAAAGTACAGCCCATGGAAAAAGGGGAGGGTTAATATATATAGGGAATGCTAGGCCAGCTCGGTCTCTCTTGCTGCTGAAATTGCCTTTGGTGAGTGCTGCATAGCAGAGTTCCCACACTTTGGTAGCCTTGTTTGCTAGTGTTTAATTTTGCCACTTCCCTTCAAAACTATTTTGTCTGTAATGGCCGCATCTCGACCTCGCCGTACCGCAGGGGCCCCAGCCCGTTACCGCTCATCTGGCGGTGGGTCTGGGCCCGAGGACGGGCTTGCTGGCGCTGCTGACAGCTTCCCGGCTTCTGGGGCCTACGCGGGCGCGGGTGAGGACGGGGCGCGGCGGACCCGGTCCTCGTTGCCGCTGGATTCCGGGCCGGTCTTGCCGGCCGGGCGCGGGCAGCGGGGAGGGCTGGGGGCACAGGCAGGACGCCCGGAGGTGGACGGGCATCGGCCCTCACCTCCGGGTGCTGTGTTGGCAGCGTCGGTGCTGCGTTCGGGCGCCCGCGCGCCACGTGGGGCGGCCGACGGAGGCTGCCGTTGCGGTCCCCTTCTCTTTCCCCTTGTCGCAGCCGAGAGGCGGTGCCGGGCGAGGGGGGCAGAGCGGGCGGGCGGCGGTCGTGAGTCGGGCGAGGCCTCTAGCGGGGTCTCGTCCGGCTGCTATCTGGGCGCAGGCTGCAGACACAGACGGAGGGGTTGTGGCGGGAAGCGGCGGGGCGCATGCGCAGGGTGCGCGCACACCCGCGCTCGCCACAGGTGGCGCCGTTCACGCACGTGTGCGCGCAGCGGCGCCGCTGGTGTCCCTGTCTCCCCTGCTGCCCCCCTTGCAGCCGGAGTCCGGCGGCGAGGCGCAGGAGCAGCGAGCAGGGCAGCAGGGAGTCACGCCGCGGCGCCCTCCCAGCGGGCGGAGGGAGCTCCGGCCTGCGGGGGCGCGCGGGGGAGCAGACAGTAGTGGCAGCGCTGGCAGCAGCAGGCAGGCACTGGGGGAGAGCAGTGACTGGTGGGGGACCGAGCCGCTGATGTTCAGGGGCGCTGGCGGTTCCCCATAGGGACAGTCGGGGCTTCGGGCACCGGGCCCCCTGTTGGTGCCTGTCGGGCGACCGGCAGGGAGGCGCGTGTCGGCATCTGCGGGACTCCCGCGGGTGCCGGCAGTGAGTTTTGGGGTGGTCAGGACCCCTCCGGAGCACTCGCGTCGGCCCTGTCAACGGTAGTGGCGGCAAAGAAGGGCATCGGGGCCGAGGCTTTCCGTACCTTCGACAACTGGCTGGCCGGTTTTTGTGTCTTCGCGGCTTGTTACCTAGAAGATAGGCCTGACGAGCATATGAACGTCATTAGATACCTGCATTTAATACACGATATGCAGCGCACATCGTCGGGCATCGAATGGCGGATGTATGACGAGAAATTCCGGGAAAAACAGGACTGCTTGCAGGTGATTGACTTTGGTTGCAAGGACGTGGAAGTCTGGCTCCAAGTCACCCGGGCTTCTCAACCTACTAGGGAGCCCCGGAATCCGGGGGCGGACGGGCACCGCGCAGGGTCGTCCGCCCAAGGGACCGGCGCGGATGGCGGATCGGGCAAGACAGGTAGGTTGGCCGTCCGTGGGGGGGGGCAGGCCGCCACAAAAGGGAAGTGCTTCGCATTTAACAATGCGTCCTGTTCCTTCGGCAAGCAGTGTCGGTTTCGACATTTGTGCTTGCAATGTGGCGGCTCCCACCCAGCCTCTACCTGTTTTAAAGGCAGTCGCCAGGGCGCGCGGGGTAAGCAAAGTTACCCAAGACCTGGCGCGAGCGGGAGCGCTCCGCAGGGCACCAACGCCAATTAATTTGGATACAATGGCCAAGTGGTGGGACTGGTATCCAAATAAGGCGGACGCTCAGTTTTTGTTTCACGGTTTTCAGTTTGGTTTTCGCTTGCCTGTTGCGAGCAAGGTTTCGGTCCGGGCCCAACGGAATCTCCAGTCTGCTCGTGCCTTGCCGTCGGTTCTGCGGGAGAAAGTGGATAAGGAGATAAGGCTGGGTAGGATGGAGGGACCGTTTATCTCACCCCCGGTGGATGACTTGGTCATCTCCCCGGTGGGGGTAGTTCCCAAGAAGACTCCAGGTGCTTTTAGGCTCATTCAGCATCTTTCTTACCCGTCGGGGTCGTCGGTTAACGACGCGATACCGCCGGCTCATTGCTCGGTGGTGTATCAGTCGTTTGACGAGGCGCTAGAGTTGGTCCGTAGTTACGGCACTGGGGCCCTGATGGCTAAGATCGATGTGGAATCCGCGTTTCGGTTGCTGCCGTTGCATCCGGATTCCGTTTTATGGGTTTTCGGATTGGAGCGGAGTATTTAATCGACAAATGTTTGCCGATGGGATGTGGGTCCGGCGAATTCACCACGCTGCGGCGACTTGCTGTTCAGCATCCGAGCTCTGTTTTTTCACTTTGGCGTTCCTGTGGCCGAGGATAAAACGGAGGGGCCGGTCTCCTGTTTGTCATTTTTGGGGATAGAAATCGACACGGTGGCGGGATCGTGTCGACTGCCTCCGGACAAGGTTGCGAAGCTCCGCGAGGCTATCTGCCGGTTCGTAATGTCGCGCAAAGTCACGCTGCGGCAGGCGCAGTCCTTGCTGGGCCTTTTGAACTTTGCTTGTCGGGTAATCCCAATGGGCAGGGTTTTCTGCCGGAAGCTGGAGAGGGCGACTGCGGGGTGTGCCAGACCGCATCATTTCGTACGCTTGTCCTCCGAGATTAAGAGGGATCTGGCCGTATGGGCCTCGTTCCTGGAGGACTTCAACGGGGTGTGTATATGGCAGGCCCCAACAGCCGACGCGGCGGGTTCCTCTGGGTTCGGTTGCTATCTGGAGGGATCTTGGTGCGCGGCCTTGTGGCCGGCGGAATGGCATCGCGAGGGTTTAACTAAGGACCTTCTGCTGCTGGAGCTATTCCCCATTATGGTGGCGCTGGAGGTTTGGGGCGCTTGCTGGCGCATCGCAGCATCCTGTTTAGATGTGACAATCTGGGCGTGGTGCATGCGATAAATAACCAGAGGGTGAAATCGCTGGTGGTCCTGAGGGTGCTGGGGCAGTTGCTGTTGACATGCTTGCATAGGAATGTGTGGTTCCGCGCGCAGCATGTACCTGGTCTGGAGAACGGAATTGCCGACGCGTTGTCACGAGGTAAGTGGGAGAGGTTTTGTTTGTTGGCACCCGAGGCCGATGAGCAAGGGTTTCAATGTCCCGGTTATGTCTGGCAGGTGATCGGGCCGGACTGGAGGGTCTAGCGATGCGGTCAGTCGCTCCGAACACGCTCAAGGCTTACGGACAAGCTTGGAACGATTGGGAGGAGTTTGTCCGAGGACGAAGTCAACAAGGTAAGAGCGGGCATCGGATGATGCTTTCTTTTATTTGGCAGCTGTTTGTTACGGGTAGGTCCAGAGCGGTGGTATCCCAGTACTTAGCTGGTATTTCGTTCTTTAACAAAATCAAGGGTGTCCCTGACGTGACAAAGAGCGGGCTTCTGCTTAAGGCGATGAAGGGGTGGGCGTGCGTGGCGCCGACGCCGCCTGATAGGAGGCGGCCCATTGATGCGGCCTTGCTTCCGGCTGTCATCATGGCGGTTGGCAGTATCGCGTCGTCTATTTTTGAGTCGCTGCTGTTCCGTTTGGGGCACGGAGCGTTCTCAATGGCTTATCACGGTGCCTTTCGGGTTTCGGAGCTGGTGGTGCCATCTAAGCGAGCAGATTCGCGCATGCTTCTCGAGGACGTGGTGGTGGGTGAGAGGTCCTTGCTGTGCAGATTGCGTCGCTCTAAGACGGACCAAGTAGGTAGAGGTCGATGGGTCACCTTGGTTTTGGTGCTGGAGGAGAGCATTTGCCCAGTGAGGTTGGCGGTACAATATGCGGCAGTACGGCCCGATGGTCGGGGGTCGTGGTTGCTGCATTATGATGGTCTGCCAGTGACGAAATATCAGTTTCGTTGGATGCTGGGTCGCTGTCTGGCGAACTTGGGCCTTCCACCCGCTGCTTTCGGGACGCATTCCTTCCGTATCGGGGCTGCGACGTCGGCTGCGTCGGCAGGGTTTTCCGTGCTGAAATCCAGGCGGTGGGGCGATGGAAGTCGTCGAGTTACAGACGATATATTCGCCTCGTTGCATGATATGTTTGCTTGAATATGGGTTTTGTTTATTTGTAAGTTGTATAAGTCCTGTTGTAACGTTCGGTACGTCCTGGTGTGGTGTATTTGTTTGTCTCCCCTGTTTATCCTACTCAGGGATTAGCTACTCGTCGCTGCTGGCAGCGGGGGTCTGGTGTTCTTTTGCGATTTTTTGCCTGACTTGACGGACTGAATTCTAATCTACAATTCGGCTGATCAGTTCTAATCAAAGTCCCTCAGCAGGTTTTTACGCTTTCACCTCCAGCTGAGTTCTTACATGTTTTTCCCATTTTATACCCCCCCCCCCCCTCCCATTTATTTTCTTATTTTATTTTGATTTTTCCCATTGTGTGTTTATGTTTTGCTTCAAATTGGCTGGAAGCTTGTGCAGATCGGCTAGGCCGTTACTTCTGCAAGACACGAAAATCAATTTTTCTTTTGGCAGATCCTTCAGGTTAATGCGTTTAATAAACTCCGTTTTAAATTCTTATTAACCAAATTTTTACCCCTTTCCTTCTCTTCAGGTTGGGTAGACGATGATTTGGCAGTCTGGGTGGTTGGCCACTCTTATGTGTACTGGGCAGCCAGGTTGTTGGCCTCGGAGGGGGCGCAGATGTTTCCTAGGGCTCATGGCGTTCATTGGCTTGGTTGGCGGGGGATGATGTGGAAAGAGTAGATTAGTCAGTCAGGCCAGCGAGCATGGAGTCCCTAGGGTACTGGTTGTCCATTTAGGTGACAACGACCTGGGGAAGAGGACATCTTTGGAGCTGCGGTGGGCCATGATTAAGGATCTGGCCTGTGTGGCCGCAGCATGGACCAATTGTGGCTTGGTGTTCTCAATGATGGTGCCAAGGTTGAGTTGGCGAGGTGTGGCGGACGGTCGCCTGATTGATGAGGCCAGGCAGAAGGTGAATGGGGCGGTGGCGAAGTGGGTGTTGTCCCACGGAGGCAAAGTGGTTCGCCACCCTAGGATTCGGTTTCGAGAAAGTCACCTTTTTCGGCCTGATGGTGTGCATCTGTCCAATGAGGGGATGATGCTGTTCCTAGAGGATCTGTTTCTAGTGTTGCAGGAGTTAGGTTGAGGTTATGGTGGCGGTGCGAAGACTCTGGGGAGGAGTCTTTCGCTGTTGGCGGAAAAGAACGGCAGGTTGTAGTTTGTCTTGTTAGCTGTAGTGATTTACAGTTTGGTGTGGTTTAGGTGCACTTACCTCCATTGACTTTTAAGGTTGCTCGACCACCCATCCGGGGGCAGCGGCATCACCCATCAGGGTGGGTAGTCACCGTGGGGGTATGAGTTGGGCACCTATTACCGATTTTATAGTTTGTATTTAAATTAGGATAGTTTTGAATTTTAACGCTTTGAGGTTAGCATCAGTTGAATAGAGCCGTTCTTTTTTCTGCCACCATATGCCGGCTGAATCGGCATGTTAAATAAATTTTTCAATTTACAGGTTTACTAATGGTTAGGGTACAATAAATAGCTAACAATTTTCTGCCAAATTCAAGTCTCTGTGTCATTATTTCTTGGTAGTAAAGGTAATGAATGCTTTACTTTTGAATAAAGGGTCCACAAATTATCATTAGGATGTTTAAGCAGTGAAAAGTGTGGAGAAGTGAGCCTGTGGCAACCAATCAGCATTGAAGTAACATTTATAATTTGCATACTATACAACTGAACGGAGCAGCTGATATGTTGCCATGGGCAACTTCTCCACACGTTTCACTGCTTTATGAATAGACCCCTGAGTGATAGTGCTGTGGCTGATAAGACCCGCGGCAGCCACTAGCACAATGTAATAAAAGCTGCCTAATGGTTGCATCGTCCCTGCGTCTGCCCATCCTTTCAATATAATTGGTGTTCTTCATATTCCAAGGTCCATTACCTCCTTAATAAATGGCATATTTCACCAATATTGTGCTAATTATTTGGTAAATGTCATGTTGTGTGGCTTATTACTTGGCATACTTGGCATATTTGTCGCTGTGGGAAACTTCTACACTTTATCTCTCTCAAAGGTTTGATATATGTACCCCCAAATACCCTATATGGCTGGCAATGTCATGGGCAGTCAGCCCTTTGTCTGCAAGATCAGGTGATATGCATGGAGTACCAGATTATGCAGTAGCCATTACAAAGGAGTTCGGTATGTTTTTCCGGTAGTCAGGATGCCGCCGATCACATGACCGAAACCGGCATCTCAACATTGAAGATCCCAGTGGCGGAGGGGGTATTTTTACCCCCCACTCCCCTACCCTAACCCTTGGGGGCTGGTGGCTAGGGCTAACCCCCCTAGTGCATAACTTAAAGCCCCTCTAGCCCCCCAACCTCGGGCCCTAACCCTAAAAGTCTCCCCTATACTTACCTTTGGGATGTCGGCGGTTGGTCTTCCAGCGCCAGTCTCCCGAGTGGTGACGGGGTTCCGGTGTTGAATGACTGATAGCATCCTGGCCAGAGTTGTATGGAAGTCTCCACATCAGGAGAATAGCACTACTACAGGATCCCTACGTACTGCAGCTAAAGTGGGAGGTGATGGGAGGAAATGATATGTGTGCTGTATATATTATTATTATTGCATGGCTCCTACTGTGTGACTAACACCGTCACCATGTAACTCCACACAGTCATTTCATCATGCTTTCTTAATGGATTTCAGAAAAAGAGCATCTATTAAAAAAAAATCTGCCAGAAATTGACGTAATTTATATAGCTAGAGAAATTGTCGCTTCCTTTTACTCCATTTCTAGTTAGAACGATTATCTATATTGAAAATGATGCTGACAAAAAACTCCTACGCCGGCTAATTAGAGTAGGCGGACCACAATCCTCCAGATCTACATCCTGTTTGGCAGCTAAATCACATTTATAGTATTTAATTAAAGATGAGCAGGTTGTGGCAGAACTACAAACCAATTATACATCACCCACATCACAAATATTGCATATGGCTTTATCACAGCTAAATTAAGGCCATTTACGAGTGCGGGGAGTGTTTTTGTTTAATGCAGCTCTGCTCATGTAGATTGAGCTCACTCAGGTGGTCATTCCGAGTTGATCGCTCGATAACAGTTTTTAGCAGCCGTGCAAACGCTAAGCCGCCGCCCTCTGGGAGTGTATTTTAGTTTAGCAGAAGTGCGAACGAAAGGATCGCAGAGCGACTACGAAAAAAAATTGTGCAGTTTCAGAGTAGCTCCAGACCTACTCAGCGCTTGCGATCACTTCAGACTGTTCAGTTCCGGATATGACGTCACAAACACGTCCAGCGTTCGTCCAGCCATACCTGCGTTTTTCGGGCATGCCTGCGTTTTTTCGATCACTCCCTGAAAAAGGTCAGTTGCCACCCAGAAACGCCCCTTTCCTGTCAGTCACTCTGCGGCAGCCATTGCGACTGAAAAGCTTCGCTAGACTTTGTGTAAAACTACTTCGGCCGTTGTGAAAGTACGTTGCGCGTGTGCATTGCGCCGCATACGCATGTGCAGAAGTGCCATTTTTTTCATCATCGCTGCGCAGCGTACATTTTTAGCTAGTGATCAACTCGGAATGACCCCCCATAGGGCCTTATTCAGAGTTGTTAGCAAACCCAAAAAGTTAGCAATTGGGCAAAACCATGTGCACTGCAGGTGTGGCAGATGTAACATGTGCAGAGAGAGTTAGATTTGGGTGTGGTGTGTTCAAGCTGAAATCTAAATTGCAGTGTAAAAATAAAGCAGCCGGTATTTACCCTGCACAGAAACAATATAACCCACCTAAATCTAACTCTCTCTGCACATGTTACATCTGCCCCACCTGCAGTGCAACATGGTTTGCACCAATTGCTACATTTTTTGGTTTGCTAATAAATCTGAATGACCCCCATAGTCCTCTGCGTCACTTATAAGCCTATTTATTCCTGTATTACACTAATAGCCAGAAGAACCTCATTGCTCCCAATTCCTTATATGACTGTTTCCCCCGGGTCCAATAATGCGTAGATGTTACCTAGACAGACATCTGTACCAACAGTACATAACTAGACATATGTTACATTTACTCTGTGCTAGTGTGAAACACTACTGGTGCTGTGGTACACTTACCTGGAGTACCCGAGTGTAGTGTGGCTCACCCCCTTGCAGGGTTGGACTGGCCCACAGGGGTACAGGGAAAACCACCGGAGGGCCCTACTGCCTGGGGGGGCCCACACCCTCCTCTCGGGATCAGGTTCTAGACTGTGCTATTACTAATCTAGTACATTATCTTGCATGCACTACAGTATTTACTGTATATCTTTATCTAGGAGACCAACACTTGCAAATGGTTAGGCAAACCAATGTGGTGGCTGGGCACACCCCCTCTAGAGACCGGCCACACCCCTAAACATGGGCCCCTACCAGTGCATTCCCCCGGTGGGCCCTACATGCCCCAGTCCAACACTGCCCCCTTGTGGTGGCAGACCTCTGGCTATTGCATGGGTATGGCATCCACATCCAGCGGGAGGCTTGCCCACCTTTCCAGGGGGCCGGGAGGGTCACCCGATTTTCGGGAGCCTCACGGCCATTCCGGGAGGGTAGGCAAGTATGGCATATGACACATTAGTGAAATGGCAGCACATACCCGGTGCTGCTGGGCATTGTGGTTCTACAGCATGTCCATTCATAGAGGTTGGAAGGTGAACTAATAGGTCGAGTAGAATTGTAGGGAGAGGAAAATTAGTAAATACAGAGAACAGAGCAAACACAAACAATATGTGATAGGAAATAAGAGGTAGTAATGAAGGGAATGGGGGAGTGGGGGCTCGCACCTAACGGGTGAGCAGTATTTCCATGCCTCTGGTTCTGTGAATAAACAGCCGCCACGGAGCTAGGAGCCCATTTTGCAAAACTTCCCAGCAGTAAATACGGTTATTTCACCGTCTCTCCAGACTCCGAGTGCTTTCTTCTTTGTTTTATACACATGGGGATATCCTTCTCTTTGTTTTATACTAGAGATGAGCGGGTTCGGTTTCTCTGAATCCGAACCCGCCCGAACTTCATGTTTTTTTACACGGGTCCGAGCGACTCGGATCTTCCCGCCTTGCTCGGTTAACCCGAGCGCGCCCGAACGTCATCATCACGCTGTCGGATTCTCGCGAGGCTCGGATTCTATCGCGAGACTCGGATTCTATATAAGGAGCCGCGCGTCGCGGCCATTTTCACACGTGCATTGAGATTGATAGGGAGAGGACGTGGCTGGCGTCCTCTCCGTTTAGAAATTAAAATAGATAGGAGAGTGAGAGTGAGACACTTCATTTACTTACTGGAGCTTAGGAGGAGTTATACTAGTGACTGATGACCAGTGACCTGACCACCAGTGCAGTTTTATAATTTATTATTATTTAATAATCCGTTCTGTTCTTGTTCTCTGCCTGAAAAAAACGATACACAGTGACTCAGTCACACTCACATACCATATCTGTGCTCAACCCAGTGTGCTGCATCATCTATGTATAATATCTGACTGTGCTCACACAGCTTAATTGTGGGGGAGACTGGGGAGCAGTTATAGGTTATAGCAGGAGCCAGGAGTACATATTAAACAGTGCACACTTTTGCTGCCAGAGTGCCACTGCCAGTGTGACTGACCACTGACCACTGTGACCAGTGACCTGACCACACTGACCACCAGTATAGTATATTGTGATTGAATGTCTGCCTGAAAAAGTACACTCGTCGTGTGACTTGTGTGGTGTTTTTTTATTCTATAAAAATTAAAAAACTCATTCTGCTGACAGACAGTGTCCAGCAGGTCCGTCATTATATAATATATACCTGTCCGGCTGCAGTAGTGATATATATATATTTTTTATATCATTATTTATCATCCAGTCTACTAGCAGCAGACACAGTACGGTAGTTCACGGCTGTAGCTACCTCTGTGTCGGCACTCGGCAGTCCATCCATAATTGTATACCACCTACCCGTGGTTTTTTTTTTCTTTCTTCTTTATACATACTACATCTCATTATCAACCAGTCTATATTAGCAGCAGACACAGTACGGTAGTTCACGGCTGTAGCTACCTCTGTGTCGGCACTCGGCAGTCCATCCATAATTGTATACCACCTACCCGTGGTTTTTGTTTTCTTTCTTCTTTATACATACTACATCTCATTATCATCCAGTCTATATTAGCAGCAGACACAGTACAGTACGGTAGTCCACGGCTGTAGCTACCTCTGTGTCGGCACTCGGCAGTCCATCCATAATTGTATACCACCTACCCGTGGTTTTTTTTTTCTTTCTTCTTTATACATACTACATCTCATTATCAACCAGTCTATATTAGCAGCAGACACAGTACAGTACGGTAGTCCACGGCTGTAGCTACCTCTGTGTCGGCACTCGGCAGTCCATCCATAATTGTATACCACCTACCCGTGGTTTTTTTTTTCTTTCTTCTTTATACATACTACATCTCATTATCATCCAGTCTATATTAGCAGCAGACAGAGTACAGTACGGTAGTCCACGGCTGTAGCTACCTCTGTGTCGGTACTCGGCAGTCCATCCATAATTGTATACCACCTACCCGTGGTTTTTTTTTCTTTCTTCTTTATACATACTACATCTCATTATCATCCAGTCTATATTAGCAGCAGACACAGTACAGTACGGTAGTCCACGGCTGTAGCTACCTCTGTGTCGGCACTCGGCAGTCCATCCATAATTGTATACCACCTACCCGTGGTTTTTTTTTCTTTCTTCTTTATACATACTACATCTCATTGTCATCCAGTCTATATTAGCAGCAGACACAGTACAGTACGGTAGTCCACGGCTGTAGCTACCTCTGTGTCGGCACTCGGCAGTCCATCCATAATTGTATACCACCTACCCGTGGTTTTTTTTTTCTTTCTTCTTTATACATACTACATCTCATTATCAACCAGTCTATATTAGCAGCAGACACAGTACGGTAGTTCACGGCTGTAGCTACCTCTGTGTCGGCACTCGGCAGTCCATCCATAATTGTATACCACCTACCCGTGGCTTTTTTTTCTTTCTTCTTTATACATGCATACTACATCTCATTATCATCCAGTCTATATTAGCAGCAGACACAGTACAGTACGGTAGTCCACGGCTGTAGCTACCTCTGTGTCGGCACTCGGCAGTCCATCCATAATTGTATACCACCTACCCGTGATTTTTTTTTTCTTTCTTCTTTATACATACTACATCTCATTATCATCCAGTCTATATTAGCAGCAGACACAGTACAGTACGGTAGTCCACGGCTGTAGCTACCTCTGTGTCGGCACTCGGCAGTCCATCCATAAGTATACTAGTATCCATCCATCTCCATTGTTTACCTGAGGTGCCTTTTAGTTGTGCCTATTAAAATATGGAGAACAAAAATGTTGAGGTTCCAAAATTAGGGAAAGATCAAGATCCACTTCCACCTCGTGCTGAAGCTGCTGCCACTAGTCATGGCCGAGACGATGAAATGCCAGCAACGTCGTCTGCCAAGGCCGATGCCCAATGTCATAGTACAGAGCATGTCAAATCCAAAACACCAAATATCAGTAAAAAAAGGACTCCAAAACCTAAAATAAAATTGTCGGAGGAGAAGCGTAAACTTGCCAATATGCCATTTACCACACGGAGTGGCAAGGAACGGCTGAGGCCCTGGCCTATGTTCATGGCTAGTGGTTCAGCTTCACATGAGGATGGAAGCACTCAGCCTCTCGCTAGAAAACTGAAAAGACTCAAGCTGGCAAAAGCACCGCAAAGAACTGTGCGTTCTTCGAAATCCCAAATCCACAAGGAGAGTCCAATTGTGTCGGTTGCGATGCCTGACCTTCCCAACACTGGACGTGAAGAGCATGCGCCTTCCACCATTTGCAGGCCCCCTGCAAGTGCTGGAAGGAGCACCCGCAGTCCAGTTCCTGATAGTCAGATTGAAGATGTCAGTGTTGAAGTACACCAGGATGAGGAGGATATGGGTGTTGCTGGCGCTGGGGAGGAAATTGACCAGGAGGATTCTGATGGTGAGGTGGTTTGTTTAAGTCAGGCACCCGGGGAGACACCTGTTGTCCGTGGGAGGAATATGGCCGTTGACATGCCTGGTGAAAATACCAAAGAAATCAGCTCTTCAGTGTGGAGGTATTTCAACAGAAAAGCGGACAACAGGTGTCAAGCCGTGTGTTGCCTTTGTCAAGCTGTAATAAGTAGGGGTAAGGACGTTAACCACCTCGGAACATCCTCCCTTATACGTCACCTGCAGCGCATTCATAATAAGTCAGTGACAAGTTCAAAAACTTTGGGCGACAGCGGAAGCAGTCCACTGACCAGTAAATCCCTTCCTCTTGTAACCAAGCTCACGCAAACCACCCCACCAACTCCCTCAGTGTCAATTTCCTCCTTCCCCAGGAATGCCAATAGTCCTGCAGGCCATGTCACTGGCAATTCTGACGAGTCCTCTCCTGCCTGGGATTCCTCCGATGCATCCTTGCGTGTAACGCCTACTGCTGCTGGCGCTGCTGTTGTTGCTGCTGGGAGTCGATGGTCATCCCAGAGGGGAAGTCGTAAGCCCACTTGTACTACTTCCAGTAAGCAATTGACTGTCCAACAGTCCTTTGCGAGGAAGATGAAATATCACAGCAGTCATCCTGCTGCAAAGCGGATAACTGAGGCCTTGACAACTATGTTGGTGTTAGACGTGCGTCCGGTATCCGCCGTTAGTTCACAGGGAACTAGACAATTTATTGAGGCAGTGTGCCCCCGTTACCAAATACCATCTAGGTTCCACTTCTCTAGGCAGGCGATACCGAGAATGTACACGGACGTCAGAAAAAGACTCACCAGTGTCCTAAAAAATGCAGTTGTACCCAATGTCCACTTAACCACGGACATGTGGACAAGTGGAGCAGGGCAGGGTCAGGACTATATGACTGTGACAGCCCACTGGGTAGATGTATGGACTCCCGCCGCAAGAACAGCAGCGGCGGCACCAGTAGCAGCATCTCGCAAACGCCAACTCTTTCCTAGGCAGGCTACGCTTTGTATCACCGCTTTCCAGAATACGCACACAGCTGAAAACCTCTTACGGCAACTGAGGAAGATCATCGCGGAATGGCTTACCCCAATTGGACTCTCCTGTGGATTTGTGGCATCGGACAACGCCAGCAATATTGTGTGTGCATTAAATATGGGCAAATTCCAGCACGTCCCATGTTTTGCACATACCTTGAATTTGGGGGTGCAGAATTTTTTAAAAAACGACAGGGGCGTGCAAGAGATGCTGTCGGTGGCCAGAAGAATTGCGGGACACTTTCGGCGTACAGGCACCACGTACAGAAGACTGGAGCACCACCAAAAACTACTGAACCTGCCCTGCCATCATCTGAAGCAAGAAGTGGTAACGAGGTGGAATTCAACCCTCTATATGCTTCAGAGGTTGGAGGAGCAGCAAAAGGCCATTCAAGCCTATACAATTGAGCACGATATAGGAGGTGGAATGCACCTGTCTCAAGTGCAGTGGAGAATGATTTCAACGTTGTGCAAGGTTCTGATGCCCTTTGAACTTGCCACACGTGAAGTCAGTTCAGACACTGCCAGCCTGAGTCAGGTCATTCCCCTCATCAGGCTTTTGCAGAAGAAGCTGGAGACATTGAAGGAGGAGCTAACACGGAGCGATTCCGCTAGGCATGTGGGACTTGTGGATGGAGCCCTTAATTCGCTTAACAAGGATTCACGGGTGGTCAATCTGTTGAAATCAGAGCACTACATTTTGGCCACCGTGCTCGATCCTAGATTTAAAGCCTACCTTGGATCTCTCTTTCCGGCAGACACAAGTCTGCTGGGGTTGAAAGACCTGCTGGTGAGAAAATTGTCAAGTCAAGCGGAACGCGACCTGTCAACATCTCCTCCTTCACATTCTCCCGCAACTGGGGGTGCGAGGAAAAGGCTCAGAATTCCGAGCCCACCCGCTGGCGGTGATGCAGGGCAGTCTGGAGCGACTGCTGATGCTGACATCTGGTCCGGACTGAAGGACCTGACAACGATTACGGACATGTCGTCTACTGTCACTGCATATGATTCTCTCACCATTGAAAGAATGGTGGAGGATTATATGAGTGACCGCATCCAAGTAGGCACGTCACACAGTCCGTACTTATACTGGCAGGAAAAAGAGGCAATTTGGAGGCCCTTGCACAAACTGGCTTTATTCTACCTAAGTTGCCCTCCCACAAGTGTGTACTCCGAAAGAGTGTTTAGTGCCGCCGCTCACCTTGTCAGCAATCGGCGTACGAGGTTACATCCAGAAAATGTGGAGAAGATGATGTTCATTAAAATGAATTATAATCAATTCCTCCGTGGAGACATTGACCAGCAGCAATTGCCTCCACAAAGTACACAGGGAGCTGAGATGGTGGATTCCAGTGGGGACGAATTGATAATCTGTGAGGAGGGGGATGTACACGGTGATATATCGGAGGATGATGATGAGGTGGACATCTTGCCTCTGTAGAGCCAGTTTGTGCAAGGAGAGATTAATTGCTTCTTTTTTGGTGGGGGTCCAAACCAACCCGTCATTTCAGTCACAGTCGTGTGGCAGACCCTGTCACTGAAATGATGGGTTGGTTAAAGTGTGCATGTCCTGTTTATACAACATAAGGGTCGGTGGGATGGCCCTAGGACAATTCCATCTTGCACCTCTTTTTTCTTTAATTTTTCTTTGCGTCATGTGCTGTTTGGGGAGGGTTTTTTGGAAGGGACATCCTGCGTGACACTGCAGTGCCACTCCTAGATGGGCCCGGTGTTTGTGTCGGCCACTAGGGTCGCTTATCTTACTCACACAGCTACCTCATTGCGCCTCTTTTTTTCTTTGCGTCATGTGCTGTTTGGGGAGAGTTTTTTGGAAGGGACATCCTGCGTGACACTGCAGTGCCACTCCTAGATGGGCCCGGTGTTTGTGTCGGCCACTAGGGTCGCTTATCTTACTCACACAGCTACCTCATTGCGCCTCTTTTTTTCTTTGCGTCATGTGCTGTTTGGGGAGGGTTTTTTGGAAGTGACATCCTGCGTGACACTGCAGTGACACTCCTAGATGGGCCCGGTGTTTGTGTCGGCCACTAGGGTCGCTTATCTTACTCACACAGCTACCTCATTGCGCCTCTTTTTTTCTTTGCGTCATGTGCTGTTTGGGGAGGGTTTTTTGGAAGGGACATCCTGCGTGACACTGCAGTGACACTCCTAGATGGGCCCGGTGTTTGTGTCGGCTACTAGGGTCGCTTATCTTACTCACACAGCTACCTCATTGCGCCTCTTTTTTTCTTTGCGTCATGTGCTGTTTGGGGAGGGTTTTTTGGAAGGGACATCCTGCGTGACACTGCAGTGCCACTCCTAGATGGGCCCGGTGTTTGTGTCGGCCACTAGGGTCGCTTAGCTTAGTCATCCAGCGACCTAGGTGCAAATTTTAGGACTAAAAATAATATTGTGAGGTGTGAGGTATTCAGAATAGACTGAAAATGAGTGTAAATTATGGTTTTTGAGGTTAATAATACTTTGGGATCAAAATGACCCCCAAATTCTATGATTTAAGCTGTTTTTTAGTGTTTTTAAAAAAAAACACCCGAATCCAAAACACACCCGAATCCGACAAAAAAAATTCGGTGAGGTTTTGCCAAAACGCGGTCGAACCCAAAACACGGCCGCGGAACCGAACCCAAAACCAAAACACAAAACCCGAAAAATTTCCGGCGCTCATCTCTATGTTATACACATGGGGATATCCTTCTCTTTGTTTTATACACATGGGGATATCCTTCTCTTTGTTTTATACACATGGGGATATCCTTCTCCTAAAGGAAGGCAGCGATTCATTTGCTGGTTAAGCCATTGGAGTGCCAGGTCATCATTTTGCATGCAGAGTTTCTACATGTAGCTGACAAATACTGGATGAGGTATGCTTAAAAAAAAATCTCAAAGGACAGATCTCCTGGTAAGAGGTGTCTTTTGTGATAGAAGTGCTTCCAGGTGTAGGAGCCGGGAGTCCTTCTGCATATGGGCCGAGTGACGCACGTGATGCAGAGAGAGCTGGGAGGGATCCGATTGGATCCCTCTCAGGGGAAAGCATGGAAAGCGGTCCTTAGGCTTCTATAGGGAAACGCATCCATTCCGGAGTTTGGTGCATATGCGTTAAGCGGACAAACCAAAACTGCACATTCAGAGGTTTGATTGAACAATGGGGGTCTTTCCGAGTTGATCGCTCGCTAGCTAGTTTTTGCAGCCGTGCAAACGCTATGCCGCCGCCCACTGGTGAGTGTATTTTCGCTTTGCAAGTGTGTGAACGCATGTGCAGCTGAGCTCTGCAAAAACAGTTTGTGCAGTTTCTGAGTAGCTCTGAACCTACTCAGCGCTTGCGATCACTTCAGCGTATTTGGATCCGGATTTGACGTCATACACCCGCCCAGCGAACGTCCAGCCACGCCTGCGTTTTTTCAGACACGCCTGCGTTTTTGCAAACACTCCCTGAAAACGGTCAGTTGACACCCAGTAACGCCCCATTCCTGTCAATCTTCTTGCAGCCGTCAGTGCGACTGAAAACTTCGCTAGAACCTGTGCTAAACAACAAATGCCTGTGTATCCGTACGTCGCACGTGTGCATTGCGGAGCATACGCATGCGCAGAAATGCCGATTTTTAACCTGATCGCTGCACTGCAAACAACGGCAGCTAGCGATCAACTCGGAATGACCCCCAATATGCTTTGATGCATCCTGCCCTTAGTGTCAAATAGTAGTGTACACAATTACTTCTAATTAAAATACAAACATTGGGGTAAATTTAATAACCATTGGTTTTGGTGCTATTTCAAAATCGAAGGAAACTGACAGCATATTTGATCCTAAAAAATTTTCTCATACGTCCTAGAGGATGCTGGGGACGACATCAAGACCATGGGGTATAGACGGGATCCGCAGGAGACATGGGCACTCTAAAGACTTTTCATTGGGTGTGAACTGGCTCCTCCCTCTATGCCCCTCCTCCAGACATCAGTTTTAGAAATGTGCCCAGGTCGACTGGATGCACTCTGAGGAGCTCTACTGAGTTTCTCTGAAAAGACTTATGTTAGGTTTTTTATTTTCAGGGAGATCTGCTGGCATCAGACTCCCTGCTTCGTGGGACTGAGGAGGCAGAAGTAGGAACCAACTTCCTAAAGAGTTTAATGGCTCTGCTTCTGGCTGACAGGACACCATTAGCTCCTAAACGGAACTGAACGCTAGCCGCGCCTAGATGCTCACTCCCACAGCACGCCGTCACCCCCCTTCACAGAGCCAGAAGTCAGAAGACAGGTAAGTGTTAGAAGACAGATCTTCAATCAAGAAAGTGACGGCTAAAGGTACCGCGCGGCTGGCGGGAGCGCAGCGCGCCATGTTGCCCACACATACACTGCAGGGTGCGGGGGGCGCCCTGGAACTGGCATAAATAAGGGGCATAAGTTGCTGAGGCACAGCCCTACCCCCACCAGTATAAAAAATTACCTCAAAAAAGCTGAGGAGAAACACACCATTGAAGAGTGGAGCTTCCTCCTCAGTCAGCTAGCACACTGCTCAGCGCCATTTTCTCTCTCTCATCAGGCTGGTCCTCCTCCACTACTGAACAAGTATCAGGGTGCAAAACAGGGGGGGCCACAGTGAATTTGGTGCTATATAATTGTGTGATTAACATTATAAAAGCGCTGCATGTCAGTGGGCATTTTGTGTTCACAGACGTGTTACTGGCGCTGGGTTGTGAGCTGGCAAATCCCATCTGTGTCCCTCTGACAGATTTTACTGTGGGTCTGTCCTCTATAAGTCCCGGAGTGTCTGTGGTGTGTTTGTGCAGTGTGACATGTCTGTGGCAGGGAACTCTGTGGAGACATGTTAGGGACACAGAGGTGTAATATGACACCAAGAGCCTGACTGGGTGAAAGGTTACATGATAGTGTGAATCATATCAGTAAGAGGGACTGAATCTCATACAGAAAATGAAAATAATCTGTTGAAGATGTGATTTTTAATAGTTCTGCCTTTCATCCACAGGGACCTTTCTGGGTCACATACAAATTTGCACAAGTAGTACAAACTGATACCGACATGGGGGTATATTTACTAAGCTCCCGATTTTGACCGAGATGCCGTTTTTTCTTCAAAGTGTCATCTCGGTTAATCTCGGTCATTTACTAAACACTAATCACGGCAGTGATGAGGGCATTCGTAATTTTTTGCTAGTTCAGGTAAAAAATTACGAATGAATACACCATCGGTCAAATTACGCCTGTTTAGATATGAATCTCGGTCATTTACTAAGAAGTGCAAAGCAAAAAAACACAAAACACTGCCGTGAAAAATTACAACTCGTAAAAAAGTCCTAAAAAAAACAGACCTGCTTTTTTTTCCCGTGATTTGAGATGCATGCAGGGATCCATGAGATCCGTGCATGTATATCAGTGGGAAGGGGTGGGAAAGTGCTTATTTTTGCCAAAAAAATTGCGTGGGGTCCCCCCTCCTAAGCATAACCAGCCTCGGGCTCTTTGAGCCGATCCTGGTTGCAGAAATATGGGGGAAAAAATGACAGGGGTTCCCCCATATTTAAGCAACCAGCATCGGGCTCTGCGCCTGGTCCTGGTCCCAAAAATACGGGGGACAAAAAGAGTAGGGGTCCCCCGTATTTTTAAAACCAGCACCGGGCTCCACTAGCTGGACAGATAATGCCACAGCCGGGGGTCACTTTTATACAGCGCCCTGCGGCCGTGGCATCAAAAATCCAACTAGTCACCCCTGGCCGGGGTACCCTGGGGGAGTGGGGACCCCTTCAATCAAGGGGTCCCCCCCCCCCAGCCACCCAAGGGCCAGGGGTGAAGCCCGAGGCTGTCCCCCCCCATCCAATGGGCTGCGGATGGGGAGGCTGATAGCCATTTGTGATAATGAAAAGATATTGTTTTTAGTAGCAGTACTACAAGTCCCAGCAAGCCTCCCCCGCATGCTGGTACTTGGAGAACCACAAGTACCAGCATGCGGCGGAAAAACGGGCCCGCTGGTACCTGTAGTACTACCACTAAAAAAATACCCAAAAAAACACAAGACACACACACCGTGAAAGTATAATTTTATTACATACATACACACATACATACATACATACATACTTACCTTATGTTCACACGCAGGTCGGTCCTCTTCTCCAGTAGAATCCAAGGGCTACCTGTTGAAGAAATTCTACTAACCAGATCCATGGGTCCAGGCTCCTCGGCAAATCCAGGGTTAATCCACGTACTTGAATAAATAAAAAAAAACGGTGTCCCGACCACGAACTGAAAGGGGACCCATGTTTGCACATTGGTCACCTTCCCACGAATGCCAGAAACCCACTTTGACTTCTGTCTAAGTGGGTTTCTTCAGCCAATCAGGGAGTGCCACGTTGTAGCACTCTCCTGATCAGCTGTGTGCTCCTGTCCTCACTGACAGGCGGCACACGGCAGTGTTACAATGTAGCGCCTATGCGCTCCATTGTAACCAATGCTGGGAACTTTCTGCTCAGCGGTGACGTCACTTTAGGTCAACCGCAGGGCAGAAAGTTCCCATCATTGGTTACAATGTAGCGCATAGGCACTACATTGTAACACTGCCGTGTGCTGCCTGTCAGTGAGGACAGGAGCACACAGCTGATCAGGAGAGTGCTACAACGTGGCACTCCCTGATTGGCTGAAGAAACCCACTTAGTCAGAAGGCAAAGTGGGTTTCTGGCATTCGTGGAAAGGTGACCCATGTGCAAACATGGGTCACCTTTCAGTTCGAGGTCGGGCAACCGTTTTTTTGTTTTATTCAAGTACGTGGATTATCCCTGGATTTGCCGAGGAGCCTGGACCACTGGATCTGGTGAGTAGAATTTCTTCAACAGGTAGCCCTTGGATTCTACTGGAGAAGAGGACCGACCTGCGTGAGAACATAAGGTAAGTATGTATGTATGTGTGTATGTATGTAATAAAATTATACTTTCACGGTGTGTGTGTCTTGTGTTTTTTTGGGTATTTTTTTAGTGGTAGTACTACAGGTACCAGCGGGCCCGTTTTTCCGCCGCATGCTGGTACTTGTGGTTCTCCAAGTACCAGCATGCGGGGGAGGCTTGCTGGGACTTGTAGTACTGCTACTAAAAACAATATCTTTTCATTATCACAAATGGCTATCAGCCTCCCCATCCGCAGCCCATTGGATGGGGGGGGACAGCCTCGGGCTTCACCCCTGGCCCTTGGGTGGCTGGGGGGGGGGGGACCCCTTGATTGAAGGGGTCCCCACTCCCCCAGGGTACCCCGGCCAGGGGTGACTAGTTGGATTTTTGATGCCACGGCCGCAGGGCACTGTATAAAAGTGACCCCCGGCTGTGGCATTATCTGTCCAGCTAGTGGAGCCCGGTGCTGGTTTTAAAAATACGGGGGACCCCTACTCTTTTTGTCCCCCGTATTTTTGGAACCAGGACCAGGCGCAGAGCCCGATGCTGGTTGCTTAAATATGGGGGAACCCCTGTCAATTTTGTCCCCATATTTCTGCAACCAGGATCGGCTCAAAGAGCCCGAGGCTGGTTATGCTTAGGAGGGGGGACCCCACGCATTTTTTTGGGGGGATTTTACATTGTTTAATTAAAAAAAAAAAAAATAAGAACCCCAGCACGGATCACACAGATCCGGCCGAGATTGATTGTAAAAAAAAACGGCAGTGTTTTGCTAATCACTGCCGTAAAAATAGGTAAAAAAAAACGAATGACATCGACATCGGAAGAAAAGAAAAACCCGAATACGACAGCTTAGTAAATCCATCGTAATCAATTCAAAAAGTTGCAGTTTTACACTGTCGATGTCATTCGTGATTGAACTTTGACCTTTTTTCGGAAATTACGAATCTTAGTAAATTTACCCCATGGACTCTGATTCCTGTGTCAACACTAGTGATTCGAGGGGAATAGGTCCTAAGTTAGCAAAAAAGCGTTCAAAACATGTTTTAGCTATAAAGGAGGTGTTAGAAGTTACGAAGTCCCCTCTTTTACCACAAGGAGAGGGTTTACTTTAGTAAAGAAGTAATGAAATTTTCCCTCCACCTCAAGTCTGATTTAACCTGAAAAGAAATTTCAGATTCCCAAAAGGAATTCAGACAGCTTACCTTTTTCCAAAAAAGGTGGGAGTCACCCCGCATTTTAGACAGGGCCCTGTCATAAAAGAGAAAAGGTGTTTCTCCCTGCGCCTGGAGCCGACAGACCGCAAGTGAGTGAGGTGATTTATTGATGTGGCCAATGGGACACTACTCAGGCCTACCATTGTCTGTGAGTGGGTGAGTAGTGCTATTGAAAAGTGGTCAGAAAACTTGTCATTAGACATTGACACAATAAATAGAGACGAGATACTCCTAACGTTAGGTCATATCAAAGACGCTGCTGCGTACGTACTAGAATCCATGAAATATATTGTTTTCTAGGGATCAAGAACCGCTACCATGGCAGTATCGGCTCGGAGGGCGTTGTGGATTCGCCAGTGGAATGATGATGTAGATTCCAAAATAAAATATGGAGGCTCTCCCGTATAAAGGTGAGGCCTTGTTTGGTGATGGGCTGGATGCGTCAGTCTCGGCGGCTACCGCAGGTAAGTCGACATTCTTACCTTATGCTCCTACACCAGCGAAAAAGACACATCACTCTCACATACAGTCCTTTTTGCCCAACAAATACAAAAAGGCCAAAGGTCTCCCCTTTTTTGCAGGTAGGGGAAGGGGAAAAGGAAAGAAATCCGCACCGTCTCCCGGATCGCAGGAGCAGAAGTCCACCCCTGCTTCTGCCAAATCTGCAGCATAACGCTGGGGCTCCCTTGCGGTAGTCCACTCGGATGGGAGCACGTCTGAAACTTTTCAGCCAAATCTGGATTCAATCTGGCTTGGACCAATGGGTCTTACAAATAGTGTCCCATGGGTACAAACTAGAGTTTTAAGACGTCCCCCCATGCCGATTTTTCAAATCGACCTTGCCAGCTT
Source organism: Pseudophryne corroboree (assembly GCF_028390025.1). Classification (NCBI taxonomy): domain Eukaryota; kingdom Metazoa; phylum Chordata; class Amphibia; order Anura; family Myobatrachidae; genus Pseudophryne; species Pseudophryne corroboree. Next base: position 326,095,238 of record NC_086453.1, on the reverse strand, counting down.
CTCTTCCGGGAAGAGAGGCAGTAACAACGGCAATTCAAAAATTATGTCAGGATCAGGTCATTGTCCTGGTACCCTTGGCACAGTAAGTAGAAGGTTTTTTTTATTCAAGCCTCTTCGTAGTTACGAAGCTGGACGGCTCGGTCAGACCGATTTTAAACCTGAAAATCTGAATCTCTACCTTAAAAGGTTCAAGTTCAAGATGGAATCCCTGAGGGTAGTGATTTCCAGTCTGGAAGAGGGGGACTTCATGGTGTCAATAGACATAAAAGATGCTTACTTGCATGTTCCCATTTATCCTCCTCACCAAGCTTATCTGAGATTCGCAGTACAGGATTGCCATTACCAGTTTCAGACGTTGCCATTCGGACTCTCCACGGCACCGAGAGTATTCACCAAGGTGATGGCGGAGATGATGGTCCTCCTTCGTTAAAAAGGAGTCAATATAATTCCTTATATGGACGATCTCCTGATAAAAGCGAGATCCAGGGAACAGTTGGTGTAGAACATCGCACTCTCCCTGTCAATACTCCAACAACACGGTTGGATCATGAATTTTCCAAAGTCGCAGTTGGAACCGATGACAAGATTGTCCTTTTTAGGGATGATTCTGGACACAGAAGTACGGAGAGTATTTCTTCCAGTGGAAAAGGCTCTGGAAATCCAGAAAATGGTCAAACAAATATTGAAACCAACAAGCGTGTTGATCCATCAATGCATTCGGTTGTTGGGGAAAATGGTAGCGGCCTACGAGGCCATACAGTTTGGCCGATTTCATGCCAGAGTATTCCAGTGGGACCTGTTGGACATGTGGTCCGGATGCCACCTACACATACACCGGAAAATAATCCTGTCCCCCCAGAGCCAGGATTTCGCTCCTGTGGTGGCTACACAGTTCTCACCTACTAGAGGGATGCAGGTTTGGGATTCACGACTGGGTCCTAATGACCACGGATGCAAGTCTCCGAGGCTGGAGAGCTGTCACACAGGGGGAAAGCTTCCAAGGAAAATGGTCAAGTCAGGAAGCCTGCCTTCACATAAACGTTCTGGAATTGAGAGCCATTTACAACGGCCTTCTACAAGCGTACGTCTTCAAGATCCCGTGCAGATCCAGTTGGACAATGTAACAGCAGTCGCGTACATAAACAGGCAAGGCGGAATGATAAGCAGAGCGGCAATGGCAGAGGTGACAAGGATTCTCCTTTGGGCAGAAAGACATGTTAGAGCTCTGTCAGCAATTTTCATTCCGGGAGTGGCAACTGGGAAAAAGACTTCCTCAGCAGACACGATCTCCATCCAGGAGAGTGGGGCCTCCACCAAGAAGTCTTCGCAGAGGTGACGAGTCTTTGGGGAGTTCCTCAAGTAGACATGATGGCATCTCGTCTAAACAAGAAGCTACAGAGATATTGTTCCAGGTCGAGAGACCCTGAAGCGATAGCAGTGGATACACTGGTGACCCAGTGGGTGTTTCGGTCGGTATATGTTTTCCCTCCACTTCCACTGATTCCAAAAGTTCTCAAAATAATAATAAGAACAAAAGTTTGAGCAATCTTCATTGCCCCAGACTGGCCAAGGAGGGCTTGGTATCCAGATCTTCAGGAGTTGCTCATAGAAGATCCTCGGCCTCTTCCTCCTTGAGAGGACCTACTACAGCAGGGGCAGTGTGTGTATCAAGACTTACTGCGGCTACGTTTGACGACATGGCTGTTGAGCGTCAGATCCTAGCCCGAAAGTGTATTCCCAAGGAAGTCACCCGCACTCTTATTCAGGACAGGAAAGGAGTAACGTCTAAACATTACTACCGTATTTGGAGAAAATGTGTCTTGGTGTGAATCCAAGAAGGCTCCTACGGAAGAGTTTGAGTTGAGACGTTTTCTCCATTTTCCGCAGGCTGGTGTGGATGTGGGCCTTAGATTGGGGTCAATCAAGGTCCAGATTTCGGCCTTATAAGTTTTCTTTCAGAAACAATTGGCCTCCTTTCCAGAAGTTCAGATTTTCGTGAAAGGGGTTCTGCACATCCAGCCTCCATTTGGGCCTCCAGTGGCACCAAGGGACCTTAATATGGTGGTGCAGTTCCTTCAATCGGATTGGTTTGAGCCTCTACAAGAAATAGAGTTGAAGTTTCTCACTTGGAAAGTGGTGATGCTTTTGGCGGGTGTCTGAATTGGGGGCCTTGTCCCACAAGAGCCCTTACCTGATCTTCCATGAAGATAGGGCAGAGTTGAGAACTCGTCAACATTTTCTTCCAAAGGTGGTTTTCTCTTTCCACATAAACCAATCTATTGTGGTGCCAGTTGCTACTGACATGTTCGCTGAGTCACAGTCTCTAGATGTGGTTAGAGCTTTGAAGATTTATGTCGCTAGAACAGCTCGAATACAGAAAACAGAGGTTTTGTTTGTCCTGTATGTTCCCAACAAGATTGGGTGTCCTGCTTCCAAGCAGACTATTGCGCGCTGGATCAGAGGTACGATTCAGTAAGCTCATTCTACGGCTGGATTGCCGTTACCGATGTTGGTGAAGGCCCATTCTACTAGGAAGGTGGGCTCCTCCTGGGCGGCTGCCCAGGGGCTCTCGGGATTACAACTTTGTCGAGCAGCTACTTGGTCAGGGTCAAGCACATTTGCAAAATTCTACAAGTTTGACACCTTGGCCGATGAGGACCTAAAGTTTGGTCAATCGGTGCTGCAGGGTCATCCGCACTCTCCCTCCCGTACTGGAGCTTTGTATAGACCCCATGGTCTTGATGTCATCCCCAGCATCCTCTAGGACGTATGAGAAAATAGGATTTTGATAACCTACCGGTAAATCCTTTTCTCCTAGTCCGTAGAGTATGCTGGGCACCCGTCCCAGTGCATACTTTACCTGTAGTTTAGTTATTACAGTTACACAAGTTGTGTTATCTTGGTTTCAGCATGTTGCTGCAATTAACACATGCCAACAGGCATGAACTATGTTGAATGCCATGTGTGCGGCATGGTTGAGGGTGTGAGTTGGTAGATATCTCACCACTAGATAAGTAATTCCTTTCCTCGAAATGTCAGTCTCCCTGGGCACAGTTCCTACAACTGAGGTCTGGAGGAGGGGCATAGAGGGAGGAGCCAGTTCACACCCAATGAAAAGTCTTTAGAGTGCCCATGTCTCTTGCAGATCCCGTCTATACCCCATGGTCTTGATGTCATCCCCAGCATCCTCTATGGACTAGGAGAAAAGGATTTACCGGTAGGTTATCAAAATGCTATTTTTAATTACTTATCTAACAATGATATTCAGGGCAGCCATCAGGGGGGAACTGTGGGGACTGGTGTTCCGTGCCCTTACAGTGATGGGGGCCCACCTCTGGCTCCTACCGCCAATATTAGGAGAGCTGCACCAGGCTGTGAAACAACAGCATGCTGATACAGAGGGAGGACTTCTTAAAACAAGCTTTCCCTGCATATCAGCTCTCTGTGAACCCTTCCTCTAGGTCCGTAATGCTCCACCTGTATGTAATGTCACACTGTATGAGATCACATGGGATGTAGCGGTGCAGCAGAATCTGTTTTGGGGGGAGAGGCCCTGTCTATTTTGTCAATCCCGGGCCCCACAATTCCTGATGGCAGCCTGGTGATATTGGCCCTCATTCCGAGTTGTTCGCTGGCTAGCTGCTTTTAGCAGCATTGCACACGCTAGACCGCCGCCCTCTGGGAGTGTATCTTAGTTTAGCAGAATTGCGAACGAAAGATTAGCAGGATTGCTACTAAATAATTCCCTGCAGTTTCTGAGTAGCTCCAGACCTACTCCTAGATTGCGATCACCTCAGTCCGTTTAGTTCCTGGTTTTGACGTCACAAACACGCCCTGCGTTTGGCCAGCCACTCCCCCGTTTCTCTAAACACTCCCGCGTTTTTCCCTGACATGCCTGCGTTTTTTTGCAAATGCCGGGAAAACGCTGAGTTGCCACCCAGAAACACCCCTTTCCTGTCAATCATTAACCGATCAGCAGTGCGAATGAAAAGCGCCGCAGGATCCACAGCAAAACTGCTAAGTTTTGTGTTAAATAACTAAGCGTATGCGCCCTGCGTACCTTGCGCATGCGCAATTTGCAAAAAATCGCAGCATAGCGAAAATCGGCAACGAGCGCACAACTCGGAATGACCCCCATTGTTCTGTTTTATTGCAAGTTTTGATATTTCCAATGAAAACTGATTAAAATAGACCAACACTTCCTGATGGTTTTATATGGGTATAGGACTCCAGGTCAACACCAATTGGTCGACACACCTTAGGTCGACATGGAGAAAAGGTCGACGTGAACAAGGTCGACATGGAAAAGGGTCGACATGAGGTTTTTTTTTTGGTGTCGTTTTCTTCGTAGAGTGTCCGGGAACCCCAATTAGTGCACTGTGTCCGCTCACATGGCTCGCTTCCCTCGCCATGCTTCGGGCAAGGTGCCTCACTCCACTACCGCTGCGCTTGGCACAGGTTACCATTCCAATCGTAGTCCACGTGGATCGTAAAGTATGAAAAAGCCCTAAAAAAAATATATATATATATAAAAAAAAAACTCACGTCGACATTTTTCCATGTCGACCTAGTACATGTCGACCTTTTGTCAATGTCGACCTAAGGTGTGCTGACCAACTGGTGTCGACCTTGAGTCCGGATACCATTTTATATAGGGAAAACATACCTCATGCAATGTTCCAGTATTGTCATTGTTGGTTTCACCTTTTGTGCCCGCTTTTCTCAGCCACTCACCAAATGTATCAACAGAATGAATCTACCCAGCGTTTGCTTTCTGCATAAAGTTATCATCTCCTCTTGCGCCTACACCAGCAATGATCAGACCTGTTAGTTCATGCCGGCTATTATATGCACAATTATTACTCCACCTGTGCACCTGCTAAATATCTGACGTAGGGCCTGATTCAGATATGTAAGCAAATCCGGTTTGTTAGCAGCTAAGCGATTATTGGTGCACTGCACACTGGGCGATGGTCATGCGATGGTGGTCACAGAGAGGATTTCTTCGCAAAGTGATTGACAGTCAGGCACCGTTTGGAGGAGAGTGTCTGCAAAAAACGCAGGTGTGTCACAACCACTGTGGGCGCATGCAGTGGCGTCACAAGGGGGTGCAGTGGGTGCGGCACCAAAGTGCCAGGTCCTGCTCAGTGACAGGAGTCGGGTGCTAAACTGTCACTGTGTAGGAGCTGCCACTGCAGCAGGAGTACTCTGGGGGCAGCCCGCTCCTCCCAGACCCCCGGCATGATGAAAACGGAGGGTCAGGAAGGCTAGCCACACCCCTGTCCTGCAAGACCGTGCCCCCATTCTGTGAAGCCACACCCCATCCAGTGAAGCCACACACCCTTTTGTGCCTGCCACACCGGGTGTTAAGGGGCTTAGTGACGCCTCTGGGCGCATGTTACTGATTGCACCTGTGATCCCATATGCAGTTACACTTACACTAGCTCCAGTGTCTTAATTCTTGTGTCCATGCTACGTGACATTAGGGTTACTACGCGCTTCGACAATCAACTGATCTGCGTCAGATACTGAGTCTTTGTACACAGCCACTGGGATTTGTAATGTTGCCAGTGGGCATCTCAATACAAATCCAGGCATATTTACATGTTTGCATATTTACGTACAGCTGCTGTGTACAAATTTGCAGCTGCAAATACATTTGTGTAAATCTTTGAATCAGGCCCATGCTACGGCTGTGCGGTCAGTGAATTTGGAATAAAACAACCGGCTGTTTAAGTCATCACAGCTGCCTCTGTCTCAACTGATTGCACCAACCTATCATACAAATGCTATATTAATGCCGTACACAGTAACATCTGTATAGCAGGGTGACGTGATGTAAGTGTACAGTATTACACATGTAAAACACTTTTTTGAATGACTTGCTAGTGCCCGAGACCTGACATCAATCCTGGGAAATGTCATAACTTATCAAATTTTTATAGGAGATTTTATAGAATATATTAGGAACGCTGTAATGTAGACTCGGTTTATGATTCCCCTACATGAAATATAAATCTTTATAGATCCTCTCAGGGATGAACAGATTTCTACATTTCAAGAAAATGGTCCAGATGTTTTTCTGCCGTCTGTATGATTGTCAGCTATTGTATAAATGTCAGTATCTACTGTGGAGTGGGTATAAAAATCTTACAATGGATGCACTTTGTTTTTACTTTATTTAGTAGATTGTTTTTGTTTTGTTTTATGTTTTCAGAATTTGGTTGTGTTACAAAGAAATGGGTCGAAATGCCGGAGCTGGGATCCCGAACGCCGGAATCTCAATCGACCTCTGCTGGACTCCTTATTGATAAGATGAGGGGGTCGCGGGGGGAGTGTAGGTATAAGCTGCGTGGGGAGAGTTAGGGCTAGGCTGCTGGGGAGGTTAGGTTTAGGCTGCGGGAAGGGGTGGTTAGGATTAGGCACTACCGGGGAAGGTTAGGGTTAGGCTGTGGTGGGTGGTAAAGGGTTAGGTTCAGGCTGCGGGAAGGGAGGGTTAGGTTAGGGGGGTAATAGGGAAGTGTACACATACTTACCCAGCCCCTGTCGGGATTCTCTGCTTCAGGAGCCGGTGTTGGTCATATGACCGCCGGCATCCCATCCGCCAGAATATCGTATGCTTCCCACTAGGGGGTGATATAAAGTTTTAATTATCACCATGAAGTTATTGATATATCCTGATGTAATCTGATGAATATAACCATTGATCCTTATGTGCATGATGTAAATTACAGCTACTTGTGTCAACTTGTTTAATTTCTGGAGCTGGTAGATTTCAGTGACCTGCATGATGGACAAAACTGAAGCCTGCAGTGTTATTAAGTTCCTCCACTTGAAGGGTAACAGCGCCCACCAAATCCATGATGAAACGATGGCTGTTTATGGTGATGAAAGTCCATCATATGACACTGCTGTGAGGTGGAAAAGGAACTTTCAAACTGGACACATTTCCCTCTCAGATGAGCCTTGATCCAGGAGACCCTCAACCACGGATGATCTTGACATGGTGAAGAAAGTGGAGGCTCTTGTCCTCGAAGACAGATGACTAACCATTAAAGTGATCATGAAAGAAGTTGGTCTTACTTATGGAAGTGTGCGGAAGATTATGCATGAGCCACTACACATGTCTATAGTGTCATCAGGATGGGTTCCCAGCTTGCTGACCCCAATTCACAAGCAAACTCCATGTGAACTTTCGCAGCAGATGTTGGCTCTGTTGGAGCAGGATGAAGAGAATTTCTTTGCACTTCTCATGACTATGGATGAATGCTGGGTCTACCTGTACGATCCAGAGACCAAAGAAGTGAGCAAGGAGTGGAAACACTGCTCCCCCCATCCCCCAAAATAAAAAAAGGCTAAGGTGCAGAAATCTGTCGTGGTGTATACCTAACCGATTACCTTCTGAAGGGTCAGTCCATCACTAGCGCTTACTACTGTACCCTTCTGCAGACATTGAGAGATGCCATGAAAGAAAAAGGCTGTGGTATGATCAGTAAAGGCTTCCGCCCTCTAGCCAACAATGCACCCGCACATTCCGCCCAAGCATCCGCTATGGAAGCCGACAGGTGTGGCTATTAACTGTCCCTCCCCCCTCCCCCATTTGCATGATCTCGCACCCAGTGACTTCTTTCTCTTCCTTGAGCTGAAGAAGCCACTTCGGGGTAGGCAATTTGACAACACAAATGATGTCATTCTGCAAGCGGAACAGTGGTTCTCGAGGCAATTGCAGAACTTCTATAATGATGGGTTGTGGAGGGTCAAGAAAGGCTGGCAGAAATGTGTGGCTGTACGGGGTGACTACATGGAGAAGACTAAAGGGCCTACACACTCGGCGATTTCAGCGATTTTGGTGACCAACGATATTATCATTGGACGATTTTTCATCAGTGATTTTTGCATACACACTGGATGATATGGCCGATTTGGACGATATGACAGTACATTACATCTGTATCATCCAAATTGGCTTGCATGTATAAACATTGATTGACCAACGATGAACGATTGCGGGGACACGGATCGTTTATTGTTGATGCATACACACTGAACGATTTGAGCAATATCATTCATATCTATCATCGATGTCACCAAATGTGTAGGGCCCTTTAGGTTCAACATACCACATTTGACTTTCTATCTCATTCTGTTCATGATGATAATTGAAACTTTATGATACCCTCTCGCATACTAATTAAGATCTGACAACCAACAATGCGCCTTTAGGACCTGTTAGCCATATATAGTACTATACAATAGGGGAAAACATACCCTAAGACGTTACATTGACCTAGTGTCTTTCCTTAATCCCTCAGATAATAGATAAGTGATACGGAGCTACGCCCTAGAGCAGTGGTTCTCAAACTCGGTCCTCAGGACCCCACACGGTTCACGTTTTCCATGTCACCCAGCAGCTGCACTGTGTATCACCAACTGTCACATTTAAAAAATCTACAGGTGACCTGCAAAACATGAACTGTGTGGGGTCCTGAGGACCGAGTTTGAGAACCTGTGCCCTAGACTATATCACATTGACTAGCCTTTAATACACATTGTAGCTAGCAGGTAACGCTACTGTATGTTACTGAGTTATAATTCTCCTGATTATGGTGTCACCAACCATTTCTCTTCCTGTGTGGAGATGTGTGCGGATTCTCATGTTTTGGTGTTGGTTCTTATTCATTATCATATTTTGGTTTAAATTTTGGCAAAACCACCCTCAAGTGTTTTGGTTTGGATTAAAAATCAATAAAAAACCACGATAAAAACAGCTAAAATCGTTTAATTTTTGCAATCCAAAACCCAAAATTTGGATTTAAAATCCGAATTCCAAACCACGGGACTCCGCTCGGATTGGATCTCCGTGGGAGATCTAGACCGAGTTTTGGTTTGGTTCAGATCCACAAAATTCATGTGGATTCGGATTTCTGGATAACCGAGCCGCACATCTCTACTCCTTTGTCCTTCTTTGTACATAACAATTTAACAGCTTTTGTCTCCACATATCCTGCTTAGTATATTCTGTCACCTGTATCTGTATACATTTTTTACTGCTATTTATTTAATCACCTAAGTTCTCTATCCATTATCTGCCCCTTATGAACATTAAGGGGCATATTCAATTAGCCGCGGGACTTATTGTCTTTACTGTAGCTGCCGCAAGCACGCTAACCCATAGCTACGGGGACTTAACCTGGAACCTATTGCTTAATGCGTATACCTATGATTCTTCAAACTCCGCTTTCTCATAGTTTTAGGCATAGTACACAGTGTGAACTTCATCTCTGGTGATCCACCACTACACTTTTGAACAATTTGGTCTGGCCTTATTCCAGTCAAGACCGTGGGGTCCATTTACTAAGCCTTGGATGAAGATAAAGTAGACGGAGATTTAGGACCTGATTCGGCAATGATAGCTGAAGTGCGGAAATCGCTATTCGGTGATTTCTGCGCATGCGCGCATGATGCTGCGCACACTTGCGAGGACTTAGATTGCGATCGCACACGATTGAAAGGTGTTGGGGAGGGGCATGGTCCATACAGCGGAGGCGTGTCCGGACTGTTTGTGGGGCGGGACATGGCTGCTGCTTGATGTCACACGCCGCCGCTGCGACACAAAACATGGTGGCCTCGCTGTTTAGTGGAGCACTCGCAGGGGAGGACTTGGCATGGGAAGCCTCCTTGCCCTGTGTCGGGTGGCCCCCTGCATGCTAGAGAACAAAGTTATAGTTTTGCGATTTCCCACAAAACTACAACTCAAGCTGAATTAGGCCCAAAGTACCAACCAACCAGCTCCTGTCATTTTTCAAACACAGCCTGTGACATGGCAGTTAGGAGCTGATTGGCTTGTACTTTATCTCCATCTACTTTATCTCTCGCCAAGGTTTAGTAAATAGACCCCTATGCAGTATTTCCAGAAGGATATAAATACATCTGAGATGGTGCATGACTTACATCACAAAACTTACCTGGAAATGTAAGGAAAACTTACTTTACAGAAAGGGTTGTGGACAAGTGGAACAGTCTCCCATCAAAGGTGGTAGAGGCAAGACAGTAGAGCTATTTAAACATGCTTGAGATAGGCATATGAATATTCTTCAAACAACAATGAACAGTCCGAGACCTGAGTCCCTGATTATATGAATATTCTTACAAAGAACTAAGGATCCACAGGCGTGCGCAGAGACTGACTGGCGGGTGCCGCTCCGGACTTCCCCCCCTCCACGGCATTATAGTGTTCTCTCACCTCCCCTGTCCTGGATATAGACTGCTCACCTGGTCCGCTCACCTGGGCCGCCCAGGTGAGCAGTTTATATCCAGGACAGGGGAGGTGAGAGAACATTATAATGCCGTGGAGGGGGGGAAGTCCGGAGCGGCACCCGCCAGTCAGTCTCTGCGCACGCCTGTGTAAGGATCAAACAAGGTTGAAATGATCTAAAGGATAAAAAAGAGATACACTAGATGGACCAAGTGGTTCTTATCTGCTGTCAAATTTTATGTTTCTATGGTGGTCATTCCGAGTTGATCACAGCCAGCAACTTTTTGCTGCTGCTGCGATCAACTAGTCCACGCCTATGGGGGAGTGTATTTTAGCTTTGCAGGGCTGCGATCGCTTGTGCAGCCCTGCTAAGCTAAAAAATTTTCAAGCAAAACATGACTATCCCTGGACATACTTACCCTGTGCGATGATCTCAGCGATGCTGGAGCCGGCTTTGACGTCAGACATCCGCCCTCCGTTCTCCTGGACACGCCTGCGCTTTCCTTACCACTCCCCGAAAACGGCAGCCAACGGTCCGGATCCGCCCAGGAACGCCTTCTTTCTGTCAATCTTCTTGCGGTCGGCTCTACGACCGCTTTCTTCATAGGATGCGACAGAACGGGCAACGTCGCACACCGCACAATGCGCATTCCAGACCCGTTCGCACCACAGCGACAAACCGCTGCGTGCGAATGGGTCGGAATGACCCCCTATGTACTTTGGTTCTTGCTTTAAGAAATGTGACCTATGCTTTTCTGGTGATAGCCTTTGGGTTACACACAATGTTTATAGGCAATGATTCAATCAGAAAGTATATAGAAAAAAGTGCAATGAAACCAATGAGAGACCCCCCCCCCCATAGATATAGGTGCATAACAGCATTTGTAAGTTCAGTACTTTTGTGATTAAGTTTTATTGGCCATAGGAGGAATGTATGATGTTCACTGTCAGGTAGGAAAATGTTGCTCTGTCTTCATATCCTGCTGTTCTGCAAAATACAATCATTAGTCTGATAAACCAGGGCAAATAGTATCCGAATCTGAGTGTGGGAAAAGAAAGACTAAGAGATAACCGCTTGTTTTAAGAATGGAAAATCCTGTAGCAAGCTAATCTGACACACTGAGAGGCTGACTAATCACACCAGGCACTGGAACATTCTACTAGCAGGGGGGTTATATAATCTCAGTGACACCCAAAACATTTCCACATTATTATAGCCAGCCTAATCTGCTAAAGAAGGACACAGGCATAGAGCACATACGGAAATCACAGCCTCACTTATATTCAATTTCAAACCTGCTGCATTTATTTTTGTGAATCACATTTAGAAATGCGATGCACAGCCCACAACTTGTATGTGTGTACCTGTCTTTCCTTTGAAAAAATGTAGATTATTACAGTTAAAATGTTATACTGTTGAATTTGCGTTAAGGTGCAGACCTGACGAGGACACATTTATAAAAATCATTTTGTCAGTTATAGTTTAGTGTTCATTCTAGCACCCTGCACCATTCGAATCCTGTGCAGTTCCTCTTTCCTGCCTGGGGTGGCGCTCTCTGCTCTGGTGCTTCTCAGCACACACAGGTCTGTATCACAGCACTGAGTAACATATCAGAGTGTGCTGAGAAGCACCACAGCAGAGAGCGACACCCCAGGCAGGAAAGAGGAACTGCACAGGATTTAAAAGGTGCAGGGTGCTAGAAAGAACACTAATAGTTCTTACTATGAAATTGAACTTCATTCGTTTGGAACAGGATACAGATGGGTCCATGTTTATCTTGACCTTTAATAGGATTATCTGAGATTATCTGAGAGTCGGACTTAATCCCCTGCTGTAATGTTCTCTCTATTGTATTGCAGCTAAGAACAATAGATGAAGGGTTTATGTTAATAAACCATGTTGTGCCTAGGCGCAGCAAACTAGCCAAGATAACCGTGGACCCATCTGTATGTGTGGCAAATGCCAGGAGTGCAAATACATTTATTTTTTGCATGCAGGGCAAATCATGCTTACTGACTTTTCTCACCTCCTCTCCGAGAGAAGCCCAGAAAGGAGATGCGGGTAAACACTTCAGGGGTGGGGCTAGGCTCTTTGCACCATTAGACTCTACCCCTGCCTACAAACCTGAATACCTGTATTAACTCCCCATCCTGCCCACTTCACTAGGAGTGGGCGGGATGTGGGGGATCCATCCAGTCTTGCAAGGGTCTGGGGCACTACCTGAAAAGTCTGGAGTCTCCCGCACCTTTAGGGGGATTAGGTAAGTGTGATGTAAATACTGGTAGCCCACAAATGCTGAACAACTTTATTTTTACACTGCAATTTAGATTTGAGTTTGAGCACACCCATCACATTCCACTCACAACGACTGTAATTCTCTCTCTCAGTGCGTTTTACATTTTACCACCCGCAGTGCAACATGGTTTTACCAGGGCGCAAAGTTACAGTACTTGCTTGTTTTTACTGTACTTTGGGGGTCATTCCGAGTTGATCGCTAGCTGCCGTTGTTCGCAGCACAGCGATCAGGCTAAAAATCGGCATATCTGCGTATGCGTATACACTGCAATGCGCAGGTGCGTCGTACTAGTACAATGAGCATCGTGGGTTTGCACAGTCTAACGAACATTCCTGTCGCACGGCCGAACGCAGGAAGATTGACATGAAGTGGGCGTTTCTGGGTTGCAACTGACCGTTTGGCAAAATGTAGGTGTGGCAGAAAAAACACAGGCGTGGCTGGGCGTTCACTGGGCGGGTGTGTGACGTCAAAAGCCATCCCTCCGTCGTTAGAATCAACGCACACGAAGAGTAACTACAGGGCTGGTCTTGTTTTGCACAAAAAGATTTTGCAGGCGCTCTGCTGCACAAGCGTTCGCACTTCTGCAAAGCGAAAATACATTCCCCAGTGGGCGGCGACAATGCGTTTGCACAGCTGCTAAAAACTGCTATCGAGCGATCAACTCGGAATGACCCCCTTGTTCTCATCCAGATACTGGCCCCTATATGACGACTAGAGATTCTCACATTTGTTTCAAAGAAGTTTGTTACACACATTTAATCTAAATTTAAGCAAGTCTATCAGATCCGAACATGTTTGAGCATAAATGGCTACACCAGAGCCGGATTAAGCGGGAGGTCCCGGGGATACGTACCCCGGGCCCCCCTTTCTAAAAGGGGCCCCCAGCCAGTGGCATATCAATGAGTCACACTGACTCATTTACAGTATATGCCGCCGCCAGCGCTGTGCCACCCACCACCAGTACCCCACGCTTGGTAATGCTGCGCTGCTATCTATGACATGTCAGCAGCGCAGCAGTACGGCCCCGCTGGAGGGGAGGAGGAGACGCTCTCCCTTCTCTTAGCTCCTCCCCTTTCCTGCATTTCCCCAGTCCCAGCTTCCTCTCTGTTTCTGGGTCCGAAGGGAGAGGGGCAGAGAAGAAAGGAGGAGGAGGGGTGACGTTATTATGCTGTGCCCGCGCTGGCCCTTGTCGTCTGTTCCTGACACCGCGGCCACCGGTTAAAGCTGCAGCCTGTGGCTCAGTCATTGGCTGGGCGCGCAGGCTGCAGGGAGGAGGAAGGAAGACGGATCCCTGGCAGCATGTGGAGCCAGCAGAGGCTGCGTGGTGCAAGTAAGGCTGGCTATATTGCATTGTGTATATATATATATATATTAATCTATAATATATTATATATATAATCTACCTCTTTAGCAAGGGCCCCACAGTCTGAAGTGCCCCGGGCCCCCCATAGCCTTAATTCGGCTCTGGGCTACACTGTACAGTACGAGGGTATACAATAAGTTCCCGGATGTGCAGTGCAGAGTTAGAGTAAACCCAACCTGATTGTCTGGTTGTGAACTCTAATCTCTGACTAAAGTTCTTGTGAAATGTCAGGACACATGGACTGAGAGCTGCTCTTGGTGAGGAAGCACCGTCCAAGGATTCTTCTGCACCCCTCATTGTATATCTTAGTATGATGAGCTTCGCAGTGGCACTGGTATCAGGGCCTGGACTGTGGTTAATCTGTGCCCACCCTCTCCACACACCAGGCTATGGGGATAATTCAGACCTGATCGCTAGGCTGCGTTTTCTTACAGCGGGCGATGAGGTCTAAACTGCGCATGCGTATGCACCGCAATGCGCAGGTGCGTTGCACAGGTACAAAATGGATCGCCGCCCAGTGATGGGTTTGTGCGAAGAATCCATTCGCACGGGTGTTCGCAAGGTGATTGACAGGAAGAGGGCGTTTGTGGGTGGCAACTGACCGTTTTCTGGGAGTGGTTGGAAAAACACAGGCGTGTCCAAGCGTTTGCAGTGAGGGTTCCTGGCGTCAATTCCGGCCCCGGACAGCCTGAAGTGATCGCAGCGGCTGAGTAAGTCCTGGACTGTGCAGAGACTGCACAAGATCAGTTTGTACAGCTCCGCTACACATGCAATCGCACACTTGCAAAGCGAAAATACACTCCCCTATGGTCGGCAACTATGCGAACGCAGGACTGCAAAATAACCCTAGTGAGCGAACAGGTCTGAATTAGTCCCTATATTAGTTAGGTAGTGTTTCAGTCACGTTGAAGCGTATGAACATGATTTCTTATACCTGCATCTCTTCAACCACTGCCCTGAGACGGATGTGCACATCAGGCGCAGCATGGAGTTTCAGCAGCCCATCTTTGGCCCTTGTGGACATGGACAAGTGGGCGTACCACAGTGGACAAATAAACTCCCTTGTCAAATTTCCCCTATACTGTATGTCAATTTTAAGCATTATTATTATTTTTTTATTATTTAAAAGGGTAATAAAACATACATGAAAAGTCATTTACAAGTACTCACATTTATGGCAAAGTATATTAACGTCTATACAGGCTCTACATTCTTTTTACAAAGTGCTTTTCTCAATGCACAATTTCTTTTACTGCCATAACTGAGATAATAAACATTGTTTTGTTTTTGAGGAAATATACAGTCAAAAATGGTGGAAAGTGGAAAGGTCGCCGTGAGGTGAGAGTAAAACGCGTTGAGAGAGAGGTTTGTGAAGTTTCTGCTCTCTTGGAAAGAGAATAGACAAAATTATTTGTGACAAGTTAGACGAGTACACCCGGAATAGTTAAACCTCATGGGATTGTTTGTACAGTGAGTAGAACAAAGCCGTACAGTAGCTATAATGCGTTCTTCTCAGCTTTTCACCTGTTTCCTGTCATTGACAGGCCGGAGCTATAGGGGGATATTTAATAAAACATAATTATCTCATAAAATCTGGAAAATGTGATATTTAATGTACTCTAGAGATGGAGATAAATATCTCCTCTCCAGTGGCAGTTGCAGCGCAGTCTACAATTCAAATATGGGAGCTACACCAACTGCCAGTGTGTCCCAGAAGCAATGTCTGGCAGTATTTGGGGTGGCAGTTGGTGTGGCTCCCCTTTTTGAATTGTGGACTGCTCTGCAACTGCCACCGGTGAGGAGATATTTATCTCCATCTCTAGAGAACATAAATATCAAATTTTTCAGCTTTTATGAGACAATTATGTTCTATTAAATATCCCCCATAGATTTAAAGGGATGGTGGCACATTAGTGGTGTCACTTACCATGTGCTGACATTGGGCAGTAATGTTTAGGTGCTTATTTTAATAAAAGAGACAACATTTTTGTGCAGTGTCAGATGGTATTGCAACCTTCAGGGGACACTTGACTATGTAATGGCCATGTGTGCAGTACACAGATACAATATCATCTTTAACAGTTACCTAAGAGCCCCCATACATCTGCGATGGATTGGGGGATATTCCCTGATCCCCTGATGCCTGGTTGGAGAACTGTAGATAGTCAACATGTTGAATTTCCCTGATTTGACGATCCTGACCAAAAACTGATCAGGATTGGCAAATTGGGGAATTTTAGCATGCAGAATTTCCCAGACTCCCCAACGGATGGCCTATGATTGATGGCAGCTGATCTGCATTTTTTGGCAGATGGGAAAAATAGACCAGATCATGGAATTGGGGAAAGCCATCACAGATGTATGGGGCCCTTAAATGTGTTCCTTTGTCCTAATCTGATTCAATGGTCTCTGCTTGCCTGATTCAAGTCCAAATGACAAAAATGTGGTAAGTGGCAACCTTATTCAAGTGATCATGGCTCCACCATAAAGGAGGCATCTAATCGGCTCCAAATTTATTCTGCAGCAGGACAATGTCCCCAAACATCCAGCCAATGCCATTAAGACCTATCTTCAGAGTAAAGAAGAACAAGGAGTCCTGGAAGTGATTATATGGCCCCCACAGAGCCCTGATCTCAACATCATTGAGTCTGTCTGGCATAACATGATGAGAAGGAAGGATTTGAGCGAGCCTACATCCGCAGAAGTTCTGTAGTTAGCTCTTCAAGATTTTTTGGAAACAACCTCCCTGCAGAGTACCTTCAAAAACTGTATGCAAGTGTACCTAGAAGAATTGATGATGTTTTGATGGCAAAGGGAGAAATACTCACCGGAATGCTGCAGCTTTGGAGGTCCACACCAGAAGTGACTGCCTCATAGCTGCCACGTCTCTTTGCAGAGATAACCTTGATAAGTCTATCCACACCTCACCTTGTGTAAGTTGAGGTGCGCACCCAAGAGTTCACAATACAAACAAGTCTGTTTGTTGTATTAATAACAAACTTAATTCTACAAAGACGCAATTTAAAATTGCGATTGTGCCAGAAACAGGGCCAATCAAAATAAAACATTTACTTCCCACAATCCAAAGGGCTACAACTCATTTGCGGGCCCTAACCTATATATATATATATATTTTTACCATAAGAAAGGATTAAGAATAATGTCAATTTAGGCAAATTGAATATCAATACTTAACACCTATCTTATCTCCTGAAATTCCACTACATGTTACTGACGATAATCGGAGGAGACTTCCACAGCAGAAGGCCAAGAACAGATCATCAAGCTTATCCTCTGCCAGATAAGTATTCTTTCCAGTTCATTCATTCCAACTTCACCATTCTGTTAATATATATTCATCACCTCCCACATCTCAGCGCCAACTTTCAGCGCCAACTTGCACTCCCCAATCCTACTTTTTATATGTTTTTATGTTGGATCTTCAGGATAGATCCTTGGTCTAGTCAAGAGGCAGCAGAGTATTTCAAAAGGAGCACCCCAAAAGCCCCAAACCATTTTCTTTACACATAGCTGCGAGAGCCGGATGAAGATGTTGGAGCCACTGCTGCTACTACAAGGTAAGAGACCACTTTTGGTCAACAGTTCATCATGGTCACTGTCAACATGCCGACGTGCTGCATGTCGACAGGCATTCTCGTATCGACCTGATGACTGATAATCTGATGACTCTCAACCAATCATACCACACCCCTTTTAGGATAAACTAACTAGGGGTTGTACAAAGGTGGACAATTCCTTGAAGCAATTGTTTTGTGTAATGTGGCTCAGAAATTAGCGACGTGGCAATGAAATGGAGTCCCATACCATTTAATTATCTCTGATTTATTATTATTACTGTTGTGTTCAAAGCAAACATTTGATTCATCACAAACTCTCCTAAACTAATTAAGGGGTCTATTCATGAAGCAGTGAAAAGGTGAGCCAGTGGAGAAGTTGCCTATGGCACCCAATCAGCTGCTCTGTATAATTTTAGAGTATGCAAATTATAAATGTCACGTCAATGCTAATTGGTTGCCATGGGCAACTTCTCCACTGGCTCACTTCTCCACACTTTTCACTGCTTCATGAATAGACCCCTTAGTTGTATGTATCGCTTTTTAGTTTTCTTTCAGTCTCCATTAAATTCTTTCATTTTTACGGCCATAGCACAACAAGCAAAAATTCCCATTACCATAATTGAGTAACTTTTCACAGAAGCCGCTCTCTATGTGGGATTGCGAACATGCAGATTAACACATCATATGTTTTACAGTATCACATAATATTATAAGGTGACAAGGAATTATACATATAATATTTCTAACGTTTCTTCTTCATTAGTGCACATTAACGACCCTGGAGAGAATGCAATTTCCTGCAATTTTATGGATTCCTTAAAAGGCTTTAGAATTATACTATTTAATTCCAAAAACATGCTTTTGGCCACAAACTGGAAAAAAAAAAAAAAAAAACCACCTCCTTGATCATAAAGAATTCTTGCATTTCGATACTGTAAAGGTCTGTGGGTTTCCTGCTGAAGAACCGTTGTGTAAGAAGCTAGACATTGTGTGGGATGGACTGTGCAGATGTGAAACAGGGTAATGGTTTGTTAAAAAAAAAAAAAACCAGACGTACAATGGAAAAGCTCAGACACAACTCTCCAACATGTAACTTCATAAACTTCTTTAGTACTTACCAGGGTACGTACCTATATCATCGTCAGTCAGATCACCTGATATCAGGCCTGACGATTGTATATGTGTGCATGCAGGAGCGTTAGCCAATAAACAGCTTAAAACACTAAGAACGAGATAAACCTCCGAAAATGCCGCATCCAAAGGTTTGGCTGTGTACCGCGTATGCACCAAGCCCCGGAATGCCTGTGGGCTTCTATAGCACCTCCCCACTGAGAGGGATCCAACCGGATGCCTCCCAGCACCTCTCGCAGCACGCGCGAAACTCGGTGTATGTGCAGATAGTACTCCGGGTCTTTAACTCGTAAGTCCTATCATCGCAAAGGACAGCGGTACAGCAGGAGATGTCCTTTGTGATTCTCTTCCTGCATATGGCATTAGTAAACTACGATATGCATGCAGGGTATCACTGACCTGGTTTGAGGAGGTTGTGGACTCGGGGTTTCTTCCGATGACCGGGAAGTGGAACCGCAACTGGGCCGCAGCAGAGATGGCCGGATGTAAGTCTTCCTCATGAGGATCTGATCGGCGGACAGGAGGCACGTGCGGACGCTGAAGGTCTCCTGAAAGAGAGAACTTGACAGGTGCTGGTAAATCACGAAGGTGCTGGGAGGCACGGAGGTGCTTGGAGGCACGGAGGTACGAAGGTGCTGGAGGCACGGAGGTGCTTGGAGGCACGGAGGTGCTGGAGGCACGGAGGTGCTTGGAGGCACGGAGGTGCTGGAGGCACGGAAGTGCTGGAGGCACGGAAGTGCTGGAGGCACGGAGGTGCTTGGAGGCACGGAGGTGCTGGAGGCATGGAGGTGCTTGGAGGCACGGAGGTGCTTGGAGGCACGGAGGTGCTGGAGGCACGGAGGTGCTTGGAGGCACGGAGGTGCTGGAGGCACGGAGGTGCTTGGAGGCACGGAGGTGCTGGAGGCACGGAGGTGCTTGGAGGCACGGAGGTGCTGGAGGCACGGAGGTGCTTGGAGGCACGGAGGTGCTTGGAGGCATGGAGGTGCTGGAGGCACGGAGGTACTTGGAGGCACGGATGTGCTGGAGGCACGGAGCACTGGAGATCACAGGTACAGTTTGAACGATGATACTCAGGCGCCGGAGCACTGTCCGGCGTCTGAATTTAAACTTCCCGCCAGGGCCTGATTGGAGGACGGGCCGATGACGTCACCCACAGCTCCCGAGGACGTCGGACGTGGAGGCCTGCTAGACGGAGCGCCGGACGCCGGGGACCCACCAGCGAGGACGACCGTACGGAGACCCAGCGCGCCCGGAGAGGTAAGTATGAAGACCGCGGCGCCGTGACAGTACCCCCTCCTCTAGGAGTGGCCCCTGGACACTTTCCCGGCTTCGTAGGATGTCTAGCATGGAAGATCCGGACTAGTCGAGGAGCCGAGACCTCAGAAGCCTTTATCCAACTTCTCTCCTCAGGACCATATCCTTTCCATTCCACCAGATATTGCAGATTCTTGTGAAGGTAACGCGAGTCTAGAATATTTTTGATCTCGAAGTCTGTTCCTGTTTCAGTCTCCACTGAGGTGGGGCTAGAGGTCTTTGAATGGAAACGATTAAGGACGAGAGGACGAAGAAGAGAAACATGGAAGGCGTTCGGTATACGTAGGTGTGAAGGTAAACCCAGCTTGCAGACCACAGGATTCAGGACTTGTAGCACAGGGTAAGGACCGATGAATCTTGGAGCAAACTTCATGGTGGGCACCTTCAACCGGAGATTACGTGTGGACAGCCATACCCTGTCGCCAACCTTGTATTGTGGAGCGGCTCGCCGTTTCTTATCCGCAAAGAACTTGTAGCGGACTGAAACCTTCTTAAGATTAGCATGAACCTTACTCCAAATTTGTCTGAAGTGTAGTAGAGTGGACGTTACGGCTGGAACCTCTTCCATCGGAAGGCTTAGTAATTCTGGAACACTTGGATGGAACCCATAGTTGATGAAAAATGGAGATTCACCAGTGGAAGAATGAAACGAATGATTATGGGCAAACTCTGCCCAAGGTAACAACTCCACCCAGTTGTCCTGTGAAGGGGAGAGATAAAGACGGAGGAAAGTCTCTAGATCTTGATTGACTCGTTCCGTTTGTCCATTCGTTTGGGGATGATAAGCGGAGGAAAACTTAAGTTTAATCTGTAGAATCGAACAGAGGGCTTTCCAAAACCTTGCGGTGAACTGTACCCCACGATCAGAGATTATTTCCTGTGGCAACCCATGCAACCGAAAATGTTCTTGGATGAACAGTAGAGCTAGTTTCGGGGCTGTTGGTAGACCAGTCAAAGGAACGAAGTGTGCCATCTTTGAAAAACGGTCGACGATTACCCAAACGGTGTTGCAAACCTTGGAATGGGGCAAGTCAGTGATGAAGTCCATGGAAATATGAGTCCAGGGTTTCATAGGAATGGACAGGGGACGAAGCAACCCAGCAGGAGGTAAACGGGGAGATTTATGCTGTGTACACTGGGGACAGGAATTAACGTAATCCTGTACATCCTTCCTCATGGAGTCCCACCAGTAAGATCTTTGCAGAAACTTGTACATCTTCTGGGCGCCGGGATGACCGGAGAATTTGGAGATATGGGCCCACTGAAGTACAGATGTAGCCACCTTTATCTTGAGTGGCTGCGGCGTTTGTCCCGTTCGACCATACGCAGCGTACTGGGGCGTAGCGAGGCGCGCCTAGTCACAGAGAGGCTATCTAATCGCACGGAGACAGACATTTGACGTTTGGCGTTACCTTTACGTGTAATACCTGCGATCAGCCACCAGATGTCGCTTTTTACAATCACCACTGCGCATGCGTGTGGTCTCCCGTAAAATACAATACTGAAATACATAATAAGGACTACTTTACTAAGGCGTCTCATTACGCTGCATACAGTAAATACTCATTACGCTGCATTATTTAATACAGTACTGTATATACGACACCGACGCAAATAGTACAGCATACAGTACTGTATATGATCCATCTACAATACTTTATGAATACTGTATGTGAGCGTCCAAGTCCCGCAGACAAAACATACAGTACTGTAAAACCAGTAGTGTACACTGTCGCAAATGGATGTGTGTTACAAGTTCACTATTGCCTCTCAAGATTAGGAATTTTGTACAGTATGTTATCGTCCTAATCCCGTAGCCATTACAGCATAATCAAAACCAACGGATTTATACATTTGTCTGCGGCGAAGTGGTGAAGTGTTTCGCTTCCTATACTCAGAGTCCAGGGTTCGATTCCTTAAGTACGAATGCATGTTAGTTTTTTTCAGACACTTTATTATTTTTTTTATTCACATAAACCAGGGCAAAGCTGCATGAGCGGTTCTATGCGATCGAGTCCGGTGTACCATAATGTGCAGGTTCTATGCAGGTTAAGGTTCTATGCTCCGTACAGTACACATACAATTCTGTAGCTGGGCAGACTGAATAGAAATGGCTACCACCTATGACTCCTTGCCCCACAGAGGCCCTAGGCTACGGAGCAAGTAATAGTCCAGATTGTACAGACTATGGGGCAATGCTGAAGGAGCGTCACAATCCCTTAGCTAAAATACACAGTATGCACATTATGGTACACCGGACTCGATCACATACTGTAGCACACTGGCAAAATGGCCGCCGCCCCTGAACCCTTGTGCAGGTTATGGGGCAATGCTGAAGGAGCGTCACAATCCCCTAACCAAAATACACAGGGGAGATAGGGATAAGCTACTGTAGGATTGCATACAGTATTACGGTACACCGGACTCAATCGCATAGCACACTGTCAAAACGACCACTACCCATGAACCCCCACCTCCTGAACCCCCACCTCGTGGCAGGCAGCAGTTGGGTATGGAATGAGAAATGGCATAAGCTGTGCAGGCTACGGGGCGATGCTGAAGGAGCGTCACAATCCCCTAGCCAAAATACACAGAGATAAGCGAGGTCTATGCACATTACAGTACGTTACACCGGGCTCGGTCGCATAGCAAACTGACAAAACACAAGTTTTACAGTACATACAGTAAAGCAGGCCAAAGCTGCAGGAGAGTTTCTACTGTAAAGGTTCTATGCACCGTACGGTAATGTACACATACAATTCTATAGCAGGGCAGACTCAATTGAAATGGCTACCGCCTGTGACTCCTAGCTCCTAGGAGGCACTCAGCTATGGAGCAAATAACAGCACAGATTTTGCAGGCTACGGGGCAATGCTGAAGGAGCGTCACAATCCCCTAGCTACAATACACAGGGGTGATAGAGATAATCGAGTGGCTGGAGGGGGGGTCCCCTTGATTTAAGGGGCCCCCACTCCTCCAGGGTACCCCGGCCAGGTGTGACTAGTTGGGTATTTAATTCCATGGCCGCAGGGACCGGTATAAAAGTGTCCCCCGGCTGTGCATTATCTGTCCAGCTAGTGGAGCCCAGTGCTGATTCAAAAAATATGGGGAACCCCTACGCTTTTTTGTCCCCCTTATTTTTTGCACCAGGACCAGGCGCAGAGCCCGGTGCTGGTTCTAAAAAGATGGGGGATCCCGTGTCCATTTTTTCGTATTCCTGCCGGAATTCGACCGCAATTGCATATACAGTACTGTACCCCTTAATGTCACTGCTTACAGTATACAGTATTTAGACATGAGCTTGTGTACAGTATCTGTCATGAGGTGCTTTTTTCACTGACACTATAACTTTTTTCTATTGTAATATACTGTACAGAGGCGGCAAACTAGCCAAACGGGAATAATCAGCTTCTGCTGAATAAAATGAGATGCTACAGTACATGCCTATATTCTGTGAGTGACTGCGGCTCTATGAAATTAAATCAGAAAATTTAAATATGAAATGCATTACTAATGTGTGGCATTACTGTACTGTATGTGTATAAGGTGTACTACAATATTTTCTGGTGTAACATAAGGAAAGGGCACTACTGCATGGTCTAATGCAGTGGTTCTCAAACTTGGTCCTCAGGACCCCACACAGTGCATGTTTTGCAGGTAAACCAGCAAGTGCACAGATGTATTCATTACTAACTGACACATTTTAGAAGGTCCATACAGTAGGTGGAGCTAATTTTTTCACTTGTGATTCTGTGAGACCTGCAAAACCTGCACTGTGTGGGGTCCTGACTCCTGAGGACTGAGTTTGAGAACCTGTGGTCTAATGTAAATAAAGATGAATGTGGTGGGGTGTAATGTGAATAAGGGGCATTACTGTTAGGAGTAATGTGGTACTATGATATGATGTCATGAGAATAAGAGACACCACTGCATGATATAATGTGAATAAAGTTGCAGTACTGTGTTGTGTCATTTCATCTTCGGGTATTATTGTGTTACCATGCCCCTTCCCAGCAAGAACATACTGTACACTGTTTTGGGCTGGCACTAAATGTGCACATTGTTCTTATTTAGATTATAGGGGGTAGGAGCGCCAAAATGGGTGATGGTGCTGGGAAAGGGGTGCAGGGTTAGAGGCGGAACTACGTAGCATCTGTGCAAGAGGGCATCAGCCAAAATCTAGCCTAGGGCATCATGTTGGTCAGGTTTGGCTCTGATAATACTGTATACTGTACTCTTACTGTACTTTGCATTCAATACAGATACTGTTTGCACACAGGTTTTACATGAATCATTGGCAATGCTGCAGGAGTGTCTCATTAGGCAATCTAAAATATACCACGACTATGGGTGGGGATACAGTAGGGAAGTTCTGTCACCATAAGCTGTCTGCTGTGTATAGCATATTTCCATCTGAGATGCATTTGTGTGTTTGTAATAAGAAAAAAACATTTTACTGTACATTTAGTGGATACAGTATTTCTCCCCCATAATGACGTATCATACTGTACAGGTACCCTCATGTACTGTACCGTACCATACTGTAAAATTGAATATTTATTGGAAAAACATCAATATTAATGTAAAAAAAAGTATTACAACATCCGATTCCATGTACTGCACTGATCAAAATGTACAGTACTCTTATTCAGGACTTATAAAACTGAAAATAACTGTTCATACACATCAATAACATTACTACTGTATAATATTCTACATTAGTTTATGCAATAATCAGACAAAGGCAATTTTATAATTGTTTTTAATAATGCACCAATTTAAAATTTTAAACAGAAAATACAGTACAGAACTACATATTTGTGGCTTGACCATTTCTTTCGACTACAACAGGTAATACTTTATACAGGTGATTTATATAATTATTACAATGTTCAGGTGTGAGTACTTCTAGCCAAAATTTCTTTATCCCATCCACCAGTTGCTGCTTTGTTGTTGGCTTTGCAACACTCCTAACGTACCTCTTCAATTGAGCCCACACTAATTCGATTGGGTTCATGTCTGGTGATCTATATAAAAATTAAAAAAAAGCGTATAGAAAAAATTAATGACATTACAGTAAATAGAGAAAATTAAACATACAATATTGTACTGTTTATTAAACAAAATTTTTTTTTACAGTACTAGAGTGCTATCCAAAATTTTACTTGTACACTGTTGAAAGAATACTCACTCTGGTGGTGTGCGTTCCCAATTCATACCTTTCTCTTCCATAAATTTGGCTGAGGCGGAGTGTTTAGGATCATTGTCTTGGAATATCCTATGGTGAGTTGGGTAATATTTATTCACAAATGGCACCATACATTCCTCTACTATTGTTTCTTGGAAAAATTTCTTATCCATGATCCCTACAGAAATCAAAAAATGTTGTTCGTTAATAAGCAACTCCTTTTATTGTGCAGTTACACGTACTCTACAGTACAGCATGTATTTTTACAGAACACAGGCACAGAATAAAGTATAGTACTGTACCTTCGAAAAATAATAGGGGACCAGCTCCTAATCGTGATATGCCTCCCCATACATGGACTTTCAATGGATGCTTTGGGCGTGGTTTTAAAGAGATATGGTTACGTTTCCTGAATGACATTCTGGAGAACCGCTCAAGGGCAACAGACGATTCATCTGTGAAAATGACATCATCAAATGTTTCACCACTCTCAATCCATCGCCGTGCCTGTTCCACTCTCTTTTCTTTATTCACATCTCTTATCATTGGAGATATCCTGTGAAGAGCCAAAAATAATGAAATCAGATACAGTTATGAAATTACAGATTTACAGATTACTGTATATACAGTAGACTGTATGTGCAGTATACTGTATTATATACCTACTGTATACATTAAACTGTACATACAGTACATTAAGGTACATACAGAGTAATATATATATATACATACTGTACATACACACACACACACACACACACACACACACACACAGTATACAGTATGTAATCATCACAATAAGCCGGCAATGCTTCATTGCTGTCTCTGAGTGCCTATACAGTAGGTATCTCTTTTGGGATAGAATATATACAGTATATACACACACACATACTGTATATAGTATAAAGCACACACTCTGTATAATGATTTATGGCATTGTTATATCACGTATCAAGGGATTATTAACAGTGCATTTACTGTATGGTTTATACTGCTTTCAGTATTTTACCTTGTTGCGCCAAAGGTCCATCCCATTTTCCGTCGCATCCTTCTGATGCTGGTGGCCGATATGTCCAGGTCATACTTGGAATGGAGAATTCATTTTATTTGCAAAGCAGTACGCTCATCATCCTCACGAGTTAGTTCCTCCACAATTTGTTGCACTCTCCTACAGTACAATACAGTATGAAAAATATGAATTCATGAACAGCACAATCACAGTTACAATTGATGAAGTTTTTATTTTATTTCCAAAAAATTGTTTATGGTATAAAGCAAGTCATTTAAACATTACAGTAGTGTACAGTACATACCATGTGCATTTTGTAGGAAATACAAATCTTGGCGTTGTTCTCTCGAATGCATGATAGCGCACCGTTTCTAAAGTGACTATAATGCCACTTTCCTTGAGCCATGCATGGATCTCTTTGATGGTTTTATTTTCTTTTTTCATGTTGGCGATTATCTTGCTCATCGTTTTGTTGATAGTTACTGGCATGTTGTCCAACTATAATTCCTGTATGGAGAAAAAACATTTGTGAATACTGTAGTCTAAAATTTACACATCTGAAAATGCATAAGAGTTTTATGATAGAAGTTAATACTGTACATGTTTACTATCCAGTACCTGATGTTCAAATTTAAGTATTGTATACTGTACAGTACTGAAAATACCACTTCAGTGTTATGGACTGCAATTAGTTTCCTGTATGAAACAGATACAGTAAATAACCCTCCTTGGAAGTGCATGGGCCCTGTGAGACTTACAGTAGTGTACAGCATAAGGGTCGACTGACATGATGTACAAGCATTACATACAGTACATGTCAGTACTGTATGTAAATTCTTCAATTATTGCCTAACAACAATGCTGCTTACTGTATATTAAATACTGTAGGCCTAGAAATGTGCATCTCAATATACAGTAGTAGTTAAAAACACAGGGGCCTATGTGGATAAGCGAGTTCTATGCACACTAAAAATGGCCACCGACCGTGAACCCCCAGCACGTGGCAGCGCTCGGATATGTAGTGAGATACAGTATGGCATACATTTCACAGTCCAGGGGGCAATGCTGAAGGAGCGTCACAATCCCCTAGCTCAATTACACCGGGATAAGCGAGGTCTATGCACATTACGGTATACCAAGCTGGATCGCTTAGCAACCTGACAAAATGGCCGCCGACCGTGAACTCCCAGCAGGTGGCAGCGTTCGGATATGTAGTGAGATACAGTATGACATACATTTCACTGTCCAGGGGGCAATGCTGAAGGAGCGTCACAATCCCCTAGCTCAATTACATTGGGATAAGCGAGGTCTATGCACATTACGGTATACCAAGCTGGATCGCTTAGCAACCTGACAAAATGGCCGCCGACCGTGAACTCCCAGCACGTGGCAGCGCTCGGATATGTAGTGAGATACAGTATGGCATACATTTCACACTCCAGGGGGCAATGCTGAAGGAGCGTCACAATCCCCTAGCTCAATTACACTGGGATAAGCGAGGTCTATGCACATTACGGTATACCGAGCTGGATCGCTTAGCAACGTGACAAAATGGCCGCCGACCGTGAACTCCCAGCACGTGGCAGCGCTCAAATATGGAGTGAGAGATGGTATACATTTTAAAATACACCGGGATAAGTTGTACAGGCCAGGGAGCAATGCACAGGGACATTCATCATTTACGTATATAAATAATTGTAAACCGTAAATGAAAGAATTACCGGTCAAATACTGTATGACGAAACTGTGTCAATGAGCTGGAACACGTGAGCCTAGCAGAAGTTTTCGAAGGCAGAAACAGAGAGCAAATTATGAGGAGATTTCTGAAAGGTCGGAGAAGATCCAGACAGCAAGTCTGCCTACGAGGAAACAGCTTTGCAAAGTGGGTAGCGGGCGGTGACTGAGACGCTCTTTTATTCTATTTTAGGACACATGTACAGTAGTGTAATGATGACAGTCGCACTAGAATTCTCGTTACACAATACCTGGCAGTGCAGGTGGTGGTGGTGGTGGTGGTGGTACTGTGAGAAAAAAAACAACAGTGCTGTAAGTGAAGCTGTCAATTTGTAACATGTACTATACAGTATCCAGGACACATGTACAGTAGTGTAACGATGACAGTCGCACCAGAATTCTCGTTACACAATACCTGGCAGTGCAGGTGGTGGTGGTACTGTGAGAAAAAAAACAACAGTGCTGTAAGTGAAGCTGTCAATTTGTAACATGTACTATACAGTATCCAGGACACATGTACAGTAGTGTAACGATGACAGTCGCACCAGAATTCTCGTTACACAATACCTGGCAGTGCAGGTGGTGGTGGTACTGTGAGAAAAAAAAACAACAGTGCTGTAAGTGAAGCTGTCAATTTGTAACATGTACTATACAGTATCCAGGACACATGTACAGTAGTGTAACGATGACAGTCGCACCAGAATTCTCGTTACACAATACCTGGCAGTGCAGGTGGTGGTGGTACTGTGAGAAAAAAAACAACAGTGCTGTAAGTGAAGCTGTCAATTTGTAACATGTACTATACAGTATCCAGGACACATGTACAGTAGTGTAACGATGACAGTCGCACCAGAATTCTCGTTACACAATACCTGGAAGCGCAGGTGGTGGTGGTGGTGGTGGTGGTGGTACTGTGAGAAAAAACAACAGTGCTGTAAGTGAAGCTGTCAATTTGTAACATGTACTATACAGTATCCAGGACACATGTACAGTAGTGTAATGATGACAGTCGCACCAGAATTCTCGTTACACAATACCTGGCAGTGCAGGTGGTGGTGGTGGTGGTGGTGGTACTGTGAGAAAAAAAACAACAGTGCTGTAAGTGAAGCTGTCAATTTGTAACATGTACTATACAGTATCCAGGACACATGTACAGTAGTGTAACGATGACAGTCGCACCAGAATTCTCGTTACACAATACCTGGCAGTGCAGGTGGTGGTGGTGGTGGTATTGTGAGAAAAAAAACAACAGTGCTGTAAGTGAAGCTGTCAATTTGTAACATGTACTATACAGTATCCAGGACACATGTACAGTAGTGTAACGATGACAGTCGCACCAGAATTCTCGTTACACAATACCTGGCAGTGCAGGTGGTGGTGGTGGTGGTACTGTGAGAAAAAAAACAACAGTGCTGTAAGTGAAGCTGTCAATTTGTAACATGTACTATACAGTATCCAGGACACATGTACAGTAGTGTAACGATGACAGTCGCACCAGAATTCTCGTTACACAATACCTGGCAGTGCAGGTGGTGGTGGTGGTGGTGGTGGTACTGTGAGAAAAAAAACAACAGTGCTGTAAGTGAAGCTGTCAATTTGTAACATGTACTATACAGTATCCAGGACACATGTACAGTAGTGTAACGATGACAGTCGCACCAGAATTCTCGTTACACAATACCTGGAAGCGCAGGTGGTGGTGGTGGTGGTACTGTGAGAAAAAACAACAGTGCTGTAAGTGAAGCTGTCAATTTGTAACATGTACTATACAGTATCCAGGACACATGTACAGTAGTGTAATGATGACAGTCGCACCAGAATTCTCGTTACACAATACCTGGCAGTGCAGGTGGTGGTGGTGGTGGTGGTGGTGGTACTGTGAGAAAAAAAACAACAGTGCTGTAAGTGAAGCTGTCAATTTGTAACATGTACTATACAGTATCCAGGACACATGTACAGTAGTGTAACGATGACAGTCGCACCAGAATTCTCGTTACACAATACCTGGCAGTGCAGGTGGTGGTGGTGGTGGTGGTGGTACTGTGAGAAAAAAAACAACAGTGCTGTAAGTGAAGCTGTCAATTTGTAACATGTACTATACAGTATCCAGGACACATGTACAGTAGTGTAACGATGACAGTCGCACCAGAATTCTCGTTACACAATACCTGGAAGCGCAGGTGGTGGTGGTGGTGGTGGTGGTACTGTGAGAAAAAAAACAACAGTGCTGTAAGTGAAGCTGTCAATTTGTAACATGTACTATACAGTATCCAGGACACATGTACAGTAGTGTAATGATGACAGTCACACCAGAATTCTCGTTACACAATACCTGGCAGTGCAGGTGGTGGTGGTGGTGGTGGTGGTACTGTGAGAAAAAAAACAACAGTGCTGTAAGTGAAGCTGTCAATTTGTAACATGTACTATACAGTATCCAGGACACATGTACAGTAGTGTAACGATGACAGTCGCACCAGAATTCTCGTTACACAATACCTGGCAGCGCAGGTGGTGGTGGTGGTGGTGGTGGTGGTGGTGGTGGTGGTGGTGGTACTGCGAGAAAAAAAATAACAGTGCTGTAAGTGAAGCTGTCAAACGTAAATTAACAAACAACTATCACTGTAATTTACCATCCTCATCCCGTAGCGCAGCACGGGTATTCAGCTATCTACAATGTTATTTATACTGTGTGTTTAATATTTACAGTTAGTTTTGTAAACAGACATTCTTAACATCACGGGCAACCAGATCTCACAGGAAGTGTCCCACCCTCTCTCCCATCCGGATTGCAGCGAGTTATCTGTGATGGTCAGGACAGGGGGGTGGGACTATAGAAATCACTATGTACTGTACACTACTGTATTTGACAATACTTACCAGCTTGGCGGCGCCTGTTCCGCCTCCTGTGCCGTCGTGCTACCAGCCCTGTAAAAATATATATACAGTATAATGGCAGCATACTGTACAGTCAATGAAATTCAACATTGACAGCATCTTTATGACATCACAATCAATGGAATTGTTCATTCTAGTACCCTGCACCTAATCACTCAGGAGGGCATAGTGTACTGTACTGTCTTCAAAACTTAAGGGGCACATTTCTAAATGTGACATACAGTACACTTACAGTATCGCTACAGTACAGTAGGTCCAGGGTATTAGACAGAACACTACCTTTATAGACATTGTAACACACATTAGCATTGCCCTTATAAACATTATGACACACATCAGCATGCAGCCCTCCCACCCTTAACCATCTCAGTACTGTTCATTACAGTATAAATTGATTCCATGACAGATGATGCAGCACTCACCTGAATTCATCTTATTCACGTCATGTCACAGTAGTGCAGTTTATTCACGTCACAGTACTGTCCTTGATTCACGTTGTGTCACACAGTAGAGCACCGTATTCACGTCACAGTACTGTCCTTGATTCACGTTGTGTCACACAGTAGAGCACCTTATTCACGTTACTGTACTGTACGTCACAGTAGTGCAGTAGTACTAGTATATCCACATTACGTCACAAAGTAGAGATCTGCCACAGTCATGAACCTTATAACACATTATGCAAGAGTAATGCACGTCAGAACACATTAGGCCACTGTAACATCCCTTAGAATAATTTCTGCCAAAGTAACATCCCTTAGAACACTGTACTATCTGAAACACAAATTTCTGCACACTGCACGACACACTGCAATTAAACCACACAATGCACTGCACGATACTGCATAGTGTATGCACTGCGTGATATGACAAACTGCACATTACACTGCACATTTCCCTGCAAAATATGATACAATGTACACTGCACAAAAAACTGCAATTACCACATGTGTATACAGTACACTGCACGACAGTGCTGGCCCTAGCCAGATACAGATACAGCCGCAGTCACGCAAAATATAGGCATGCCGCATATCATTTTAATCAGCAGAAGCTGCTGGTGCCCCTAAGCATAGCAAATGCCCTAGGCATTTGCCTACTGTAGTTTGCCTATGCCTAAGGCCGGCTCTGCTGCACGATGTGATTCACTATGCATTACACTCACTGCACAATACCATATACTGAATGTACACTGCATGACACGCTGCAATTACGCAGCACGATACACTGTGATACATTGCATATACTGTACACTGCATGATACTGTACACTGCACAATCGTAGACCACGTGGATTGTAAAGAACTACTGTATATACACAAGTTTAAAAAAATAACAATTGTTTTTGTAAAACGCATGTCGATCTTTTTCCATGTCAACTTAACGACCATGTCAACCTACAGTAACTGGTGTCAACCAATTTCAAAAGCCGCACCATCTAGGTCGACGCAAAAAAACAAATTGACCTTTTGACCCGGGTTAATGTTTGGTCCTTGTTTAACCATTTGTTTACCACAAATACTGTACAGTGCTGTATAGACCGGATACCTGCTGCTACAGCAGCCCCTGCTATAATGTACTGTACCTGTAACTACAGTAACTTAAAGTACAGTAATCTACAGTAATGTACTGTACTTACAATCCCTTATGGCCTGCAGGCGTCGTGGGGTCCTCCTCACGAGGTCACTCCATCTCCTCTGGAGTGACCTCACCGTTCTCCTCCGGTTGTAAGTCCGGAGGATATCCCTGCTGGCCCTCCTATAAGCTCTCACCTTCTCCTCGTTGCTGGCGAGAGTTCTGTCCCGCCAGCGAACGAGGAGACGCAGCTCACCCAGAGCATAGGGACGGTCCCGTACAGCAGCCATGACCGTCCTTATGCTCAATGAGCGTCTCAGACGTCGTGCGCCTCAGACGTCGTGCGTCTCAGACGTCGTGCGTTCCAGGCATTCAACGTACAGTACTGTAGTTACTGTACTTTGTGACAGTTTCCCTTAGTTTTAAATATGCCCTTTCTTTGACCACAGTATTTTCCACTGTCTTGCCCTACGCCCTTCCCTCCTGGGAGCCTTCACAGATCTTATGCAATACACAAATACCGAAGATGCACAGTCCGTCAGAATACACTCATTTCATTCCCGCTGTTTAGGTGCATTTAGCGTAAAGAATCGCTCCTGCAGATGTACTTTGATTTATGTGAAACCTGTGTGCATCCTTCCATTGACTGTCTTACAATGTAAATAAAATAATACAGTGCATTATTACAGAAAAAAAAAAAAAGAAAGAAAGCACATCAGGTCTCGAACCCTGGACCCCCAGCGAGGGAGGTGGGAGCCTTCACCCCTTGCCCACGACGCCTCATGAGAGATTTCCAATTTCATGTGTGAAAGTACTGCAAACAGCGCCCGGCCCCCGCCCCTTTGCTGTTGGTTTATGCCTTAGAGGACTCGGACGCTCGCATTTGTAAAGCACGGTGTTTT
The DNA here is from genome assembly GCF_028390025.1 of Pseudophryne corroboree. Taxonomy (NCBI): domain Eukaryota; kingdom Metazoa; phylum Chordata; class Amphibia; order Anura; family Myobatrachidae; genus Pseudophryne; species Pseudophryne corroboree. The sequence goes on along the minus strand of NC_086453.1, from coordinate 326,061,998 downwards.
CCTCCGCCTGCTGCTAGCCTGTTGCCCTTCCCCCATGGGAGCCTGCACAGATCATGCAGTAGACAGGGAGGGAATGCAGGTCATGTGCAATACACAAACGCCCACTGTAGTACTGTTTTGCTCACTTACAGTACTGTACTGTAGGTTGCATTTAGCGTAAAGAATCGCTCCTGCAGATGTACTTTGATTTATGTGAAACCTGTGTGCATCCTTCCATTGGATGTACTGTATTGGAGAGAAAAAAAAAATGTTACAGTGAATGTCACGGGAACACATTAAAAATAATGTTGGCACTTCCTTCCCATTGGTGTTGGTTTACAGTATGCCGTAGTGTACTCGGACGCTCATGTAATTGCATTTCAAAGGCACAGTATTTTCCATCGTCTCCCCCCTACCCCCATCGCCCTTCCCCCCTGGGGGCCTGCACAGGGAGGAAATTCAGGTCCTGTGCAATACACAAACGCTGAAGATCTACAGTACTGTTTTGCTCAGTTGGTAGCGTCAGAATACACTCATTTCATTCCCGCTGTTTAGGTGCATTTAACGTAAAGAATCGCTCCTGCAGATGTACTTTGATTTATGTGAAACCTGTGTGCATCCTTCCATTGACTGTCTTACAATGTAAATAAAATAATACAGTGCATTATTACAGAAAAAAAAAAAAAAAAAAAGAAAGAAAGCACATCAGGTCTCGAACCCTGGACCCCCAGCGAGGGAAGTGGGAGCCTTCACCCGTAGCCCACGACGCCTCATGAGAGATTTCCAATTTCATGTGTGAAAGTACTGCAAACAGCGCCCGGCCCCCGCCCCATTGCTGTTGGTTTATGCCTTAGAGGACTCGGACGCTCGCATTTGTAAAGCACGGTGTTTTCCTCCGCCTCCTGCTAGCCTGTTGCCCTTCCCCCATGGGAGCCTGCACAGATCATGCAGTAGACAGGGAGGGAATGCAGGTCATGTGCAATACACAAACGCCCACTGTAGTACTGTTTTGCTCACTTACAGTACTGTACTGTAGGTTGCATTTAGCGTAAAGAATCGCTCCTGCAGATGTACTTTGATTTATGTGAAACCTGTGTGCATCCTTCCATTGACTGTCTTACAATGTAAATAAAATAATACAGTGCATTATTACAGAAAAAAAAAAAAAGAAAGAAAGCACATCAGGTCTCGAACCCTGGACCCCCAGCGAGGGAGGTGGGAGCCTTCACCCCTAGCCCACGATGCCTCATGAGAGATTTCATGTGTGAAAAGTACTGCAAACAGCGCCCGGCCCCCGCCCCATTGCTGTTGGTTTATGCCTTAGAGGACTCGGACGCTCGCATTTGTAAAGCACGGTGTTTTCCTCCGCCTCCTGCTAGCCTGTTGCCCTTCCCCCATGGGAGCCTGCACAGATCATGCAGTAGACAGGGAGGGAATGCAGGTCATGTGCAATACACAAACGCCCACTGTAGTACTGTTTTGCTCACTTACAGTACTGTACTGTAGGTTGCATTTAGCGTAAAGAATCGCTCCTGCAGATGTACTTTGATTTATGTGAAACCTGTGTGCATCCTTCCATTGGATGTACTGTATTGGAGAGAAAAAAAAAAATGTTACAGTGAATGTCACGGGAACACATTAAAAATAAGGTTGGCACTTCCTTCCCATTGGTGTTGGTTTACAGTATGCCGTAGTGTACTCGGACGCTCATGTAATTGCATTTCAAAGGCACAGTATTTTCCATCGTCTCCCCCCTACCCCCATCGCCCTTCCCCCCTGGGGGCCTGCACAGGGAGGAAATTCAGGTCCTGTGCAATACACAAACGCTGAAGATCTACAGTACTGTTTTGCTCAGTTGGTAGCGTCAGAATACACTCATTTCATTCCCGCTGTTTAGGTGCATTTAGCGTAAAGAATCGCTCCTGCAGATGTACTTTGATTTATGTGAAACCTGTGTGCATCCTTCCATTGACTGTCTTACAATGTAAATAAAATAATACAGTGCATTATTACAGAAAAAAAAGAAAGAAAGAAAGCACATCAGGTCTCGAACCCTGTGTCGAAGTCAGAAAAATGTCTCAATGCACACTGCCATATTTGCACCGCACACTGGTCCGTGCTGCGCGTGCGTACGCTCTCCCGTGGAGGCGCATACCCGCAATAGCGTGCACACGCAGGCGCGGTATGCGCATTTACGGTAGAGTTTATGTGATCGTAGCGTGCGACTCATTCGTTACAAATGTTCACAATTAATGTAGTTTATAGATTATGGTCCCTTTGATAGATTCTGAAAGTTTGGTTAATATAGAATGTCCCTGAACGGAGGAATCCCTCTTTGTATTGTGCGAAGGGTCTAACAGGAGTCAGACAGTGGTGTTTGGTACCTATCGGAAGAGTATTTAAATAGCAATATTCCGGTGTTGGTTTGGAGCAGATTAATTGCTCGTGCGAATAGTTATGGACATAAGAAGTTATGTCCATTTATTTATTTGTCCTTACTTAGTCATGCATCTGAACAGTTGGAGACAGGCATCAGTAGGTCTCAAATGTCTCTTTGACCTCAGAGATCCCCCAAACAATAGTTTGCATGTTAAGAGGGCCTCATACCTACACATGCATAAGGTAAACACAGGAATAGTAATTGAAGATCAATTGTACTCCAAATCAGTATCTTTCCCGCAGACGGAGTACAATAGTCTTTAATTACACTGAGCTTTTGAGACTCAATGAGGAAGGCCAACACCTGTGTTTACAAATGGGGCTGGATTTGTATACAGGAGAATGAGGGCTGAGATGTCATTGTCTCAACTGAAAGTGGACATCATGAATATAGAACAAAACCCAGACAGGATTCTGTTTTGTATTCGCCAAACAATACCCCCTCCAGAAGACAGGAATGTGTTAGTTATCACCCATTGTTTTGCATAACCAGGGCCACTGATATGAATCAACTTGTGACCTTTGTTATAATGCGAAGCCGAGTTCCTGCGTCCAATGGACAGTGAGACTGTAGGGACCAATAGATTGCATTGTGTGAGTAGCATAAAAGACGGGCCTGTGACATCCAGCCTTTACTTCTCTTCAAACTGTTATCATTGCTGATAATCGGGAAGCTGGCTGTCCAGAGGCGCTTGCGATCGTTACCCTTTGTGCGTAAGTTTATCTCCGTAATCATTGTCTTTCTGTGAGCCAATTTCTCTCATCTCTCTCCGTCTCTCTCTCTCTCTCTCTCTCTCCCTCTCTCTCTCTTCTTTTCTCTTATATCTCTCATAGTATTATAGTATTGTATTGTATTGCATTTAGGTCAGTGTAGTATTGTCTTTTTGTATTTATTGTTTAGTTCTGTGGTTAGGAAGTCTTTGTTATATTGTAGTGTATCATATGTACTGTTATCCCCTTTTACAAGTATATTAGATATAATACAGTTAATAGGCTTTGGAACCTAAACCAGTATCTGTGTATTTTCTATAGTGTTAAGTGTTCACTTGAGCGTCGGTGACGCACAAGCAGCTTTGTAGATAGTCAGGTTACACAAGGTTGCACTTACACCCTGTACTCACATTAAGGTATTCAGTGTATTTCATTGGTATAAGGTTTTATCATAAAGGTATAGTGTTGTGAGCGTCTGCATCGCTGGTGACCTCCTCGTGGTCTCGAGCGTAAGCTACGCCATAGCGAATCATTACCCTAGACATAACCAATAACGTGTCCTGTGATCCCTGGGCCGTGAGCGAACGTGACGCTTGAGCGTCTCGCCTACGGCTGAGCGATCGTTACGCAACTAGCGTACCATTACGGTACTTCTTCAGTAAACAGCGTACAGTGTTCTTAGCTTCATAAAGGGTTGTTTATACGACAAAGGAATTTAGTATTGTCAATTGCGGGCTCGTCCTATACTTCTCACATCTGCACTAGGTAGATCAGCAGACATTATCCCCCAGCAAAGGGTGGGAGAGATTGTCTCATAGTGCTGGCGGGATAAGCGTCTGCTTCGCTTAGATAAAGAGTGCTGAAGGAATCCGGAGACCAGGAGGTAAGAACAAAACGCTTGTGTCTTTTAAAACTGTATTTTTCTTCTGTCTTGCGTATATACGCACGTATACATATATATCTGCATTTCTTTTCCATCCGTGTATTTCATTTTTTTCGTATATCACTATCCTGTTTGCCAGTTTTATAGTTGATAAATGTGCTGAGAGAGATTTGTCGCTATTTCAATAATTTAAGTAGAAGCAACATAGTTAAAATATAGACAAACACACAGCTTTGCCAAGAGACAAGGTCAGTGTGGTGCGCGGTAAATGATCAAGGATCATCTACATTGATAAACGTATAAATCGTGTTACGGTGGATCTTTGCTGTGCGTACACGTGTCTCTAACAAAAGACTGAGACTTGCGTACGCAACCCAAAGGCCGACGCACGCAGCACAACGGAGCGTCCGTGTACGCTCATGTAACAAATCACAAATGTTATAATTAAAAGGCGATAAATAGCGCAAAGCAATAAGTAGCGCAACGCGGTAAATAACGCAAAGCGATAAATAGCACAAATTGATTTCAGCTTTCCAAAACTTAGTTTAAATACCTTACTTTACTGTAATACCTCTGGGGAGAGCTATCAGACTACGGGAAATGATTTTTCTGATCAGAAAACTATAAGAATGATATTGGGTTGAAAACGGTATGAGTGTATTGAATCCCGCTTTGTGGACTTTGTGATCTATGTGATAATCCCGCTTTGTGAACTTTGTGATCTATGTGGAACGTGATGAGCACGATCTGAGTGAAAACGTGCAACAGAGTGTGATAAAGTTTTCGTTGTATTACGCTCTGGCTGTTTTGGAGCACAGTAGGGAGACTCCAATGATCCTACCATTTATGGGCAACAAGTGTCTATAAGTGGTACGATTGGACCGCACGGTTGTATGTGTGACCAATAACGCAACGTGATATGAGGTCGTATATCCATGCGTAAATCTTGCCCTCATACGTGTTGTAGGGAGCACATGCAAGCGTGATTTGTGTAAAGAAAAAGGAAGGGAATTTTCTCAGGAAAATCTCTAAAAATAGGGCCTGCAACGGCTACACGTGTCTGCTAGAAGGCGGAACGGAGATACCCGGAGCAGAAGAAGTTCAGTGGAAGAGCTTTAAGGATTTCTGTGTTTGGTGCATTTTAGGAAGTTTTTTCTGTGTTCCACAATGGCAGCCAAGTGCACAATACAGAGACGGTCGGAGGTCAGGATTCAGACTCCAGAGGCTTGCAGACCCCGAGGGTCTGCTCGGTTAGTAATGTGGGGGAAATATGGTCCCCACTCTGAGACCTTTTGTGATGAATGGACACGAATGACTGCGGGGGATAAGGTACCATTTCCCGGGATAGGTAGTTTTGACTTAGAGGTGTTGCATAATTTAAGGCGAAGGATATGTCTCATCAAATCAGCAAAGAGACGAATCAAACATGATGATTGTTTGCAGTTATGGCTACAGGAAAGTGAAATACAGAGAAATGTAACTTACATACCTAACTTTCATCTTGAGAGGAGAAACGTGGCAGCAGGGAGAATTATGATTGCGGAGAGAAGCACAGGGGTGAACAATATAAACGCTCTTAGCAACTGTAGTATAGATGATAAGAATAAGTGTAATAAATGTAACAAAGATAATTGTAATACTGTTGAATGTACAACTATTAACCCATGCAAGTCGCACCCCATGTTAAACTTTCCTCAGGAACACCAACCAGAAAGTGAACCCAGAACGATGTCGGCACCTCCTCCAGAAGCCATCACACAAGACATCCAGGTGGACGCGACCCAATCGGTAAAAACTGTAATCAAACCCCCTAATGGAGGGTCAGGTGAGGTCGTGTCCACAGGTATGTATGGTATTATACATCACGCACAAACAAATGTACCTTATATCCTAGAATCAATTCAGAATGACATTACTGGACTTAATCCTGTTAGGATAATTGCAGTACCAAATGGGGAAACTGACTCTTCAGGAATCACTCCTGTCAGGAACATCGCCATGTACTGCCCTTTTTCCCGAACAGAATTAAGAGCAATTCTGTCTGAATTTCCTGATCCCAGGAAAGACTTAGTTGCTTGTCAAAGATACATTAGAGTGCTAGGACATACTGCAGAGCCAAGTAACAAAGATTGGAGGACAGTTTTGAGGGCATGTTTACCCCCCGATGTTGATTCATTGAAATTTATCACTGATTGTAAGCTAGATGAGGAAGTGCCACTAACAAAGGAGTATAACCAAGATAATGTAAAAAGAATCAACCTACAGTTGAAAGAATATTTTCCTACAGTAACAAAGTGGAATAAAATCTATACAATAAGACAAAAAGAAGGTGAATCCGCAGAAGAGTATTTTCACCGGGCTCTGCAGGATATGGCTAGGTACACTGGTATAGACGACATTGAAACTAATGTACACCACAGAGAGGTAGCTGTGTCCGTATTAGCGAACAACTTAAAAGATACACTAAAAATTAGGGTACAAACTTCAATACCTCATTGGAGAGGTATCTCGGTGGCGGCATTAAGAGAGTCCGCTATCGAGCATGACCGAAATATCCAAAGAACCAGGGAAGCGCAGGGAGAGCGGTTGATGACACTGAACATCCAAGCACTAGAGGATGCATCAAGTCGACCGGAACCCCAGGCCCCTAGCACATGGAGAAAGCCAAGGATTTGTTACAATTGTAGAAGAGAAGGGCATTATGCCAACAACTGTAATAACCCACATAAAGTTAGACCCCCTAGACCAAGAAATGAGCAAAATTACAACACACACCATTATAATCAGAGATCAGATAGGAGGAATTTTGAGCCACACCCATGATAGGTAGTCAAGAAAGGTGATCATACGACGGATGGTAAGCCTGAGGTAATGGTTAGTAAATTGGGAGGTCATTCACTGAAGACACAGGAATGACCAGGTTAAACGTTGTAAATGTATTTGTGAAAAATGTTTTTTCTCTCTCTCTCTATCCCCATCTCTGACGATTATTGGTAAGAATTCGAACATTGCATATTCGCTTGGTCCTTGCAGAAGTCTACCAAACCCCAGCATGACCTATCCACCACAATGTATTCTGGCCAGATACAGACAGTGGAATAATGCAAGTGCTGGTGGGGAGGGACTGCTCAAGGAAACCATTAGACACGTAGATACGACAGCCTAATAGTCTGACAATGTTTTCTTAATGTTGACAACATTTAAAAATGCTTTGTTTCTCTTCTCTTATTGATGGTTATTGTCGAGTTATGTAATGTATATATGCACATGAATTGTTCTCTATCTCTTTTGTTTTTATTTTCTCTCTCTTCTCACTCATGTTTCCATGATTTAAAGATGGTATGTCACCCCTCAGTTGGACCAATGGTAATGCCAGATTTTTGCTCCTTACAGAAAGATCGTCGGTTAGGAAGGAATATTGCATCACCAGAATGATCGTTTTTGAAGACTGAGAGACAACACCTTTGAGAGGACAGCAGAACAAGAAGAACAACAAGACGAGAGAACTTATTATCGTAACGAGTTCTCTCCCCCTCAAACTGATTTTCTTATACCCCCTTTACAAATTTCTTCTTTTCTCCTCCTGTAAGATGGACTTGCCCCAAGAGACTGTGACATGGATTTTCCCGTTAACCATGATGTTGACCAGAGCAGTCTGTTTCGGTGAGAGTACCAGTGAGGTCGAGAAAGGATCCAGAAAGGTCCTGATGACTGAGACGGAGGTGTAAATTTCCAATAGCAACCCAATCACCAAGCAAAGGCGAGTACCGGGCACGATCTAACAACCATGTTATTTGTAAACAACTGTGAAGGAATGTTAGTTCAAAAAGAAAGTTGTATCTGTAGGCTCTGTAACAAAGAAATGCCAATCTAGTTTTAATATCCATATGGACCGGCATCCATTGAGTGACTATCACTCCTTAGTGGGTAACGTGTTAAACCAAACAGATTGTTGGGTATGCTCTCAAGTACCTCAGGGACACAGCAAATCAGGGCTAGTACCATTTCCTTTAACGTTAGGGGAGGTACTTGAGCTAAGTGGTGGGAGACCGGTGGACCGGAGGTTTAATATCTCCAGCCCTCCTAGTTTGAAGCTCCACCAATACCATGTGGATAGGTCCCTCATATGTTTTAACATCTCCAATCCCAGAAAACCGGGAAATTGGGAAGTGTCATGGAGCAACCTTACCATGACCTTTTCACACAGAGCAGATAGAATGCCTACAGATACAGAGCTCGTACGCCACATAGCCAGTAAAGGAAAATCTTTCCGGTATCGATATACCTTAGGGAATAGGATTACTAGAGTTGGAGAGGTATCACCAGGATACTGTGCACATATCGTACAAACCGATACGTGCATTAAGCAGTTGGAAGAATTAGGGTCAGGAGATTTCACCTGGAAGGTTTGTAACATGGTCATGTCCTTCTCCGTCCCTTATGTTCTCCCCGATGATGCATATTTCATATGCGGGAGAAAGGCGTACAAATGGCTTGCCCCAAACTCTGAAGGATTGTGTTATATTGGAAAAGTATTGCCTGAAGTGATGACTGTTACACATGACAAAATGAAGGACATACACCGTGGTGCCCAAGCTCCTTATACTCACACTCATTACGAGCACCGAGTTAAAAGACAACTGTCAGAAAGGTTAGAGCATCCGGCCTCTGATCTTATCCATGAATCCACCGGGATTCAGGTTCTGGTAGCGTTAGATTTCACTCGTACCGCTCGGGGAGTGATGAATTATAGATACATTTCCGCACTCGCCAATTTGTTAGATAATATCACTGAAATGTATGATGACACGTTTAGATACACTGGAAGAGAACTTCAAGCTTACAAAACAGAACTAGTTCAGCATAGGATGGTTCTTAATTATCTTACAGCAGTAACAGGCGGATATTGTGTTACATTGGCAACACAGTACGGCATAAAGTGTTGCACGTATATCACAAATAGCACCGAGGATCCGGTAGAGGTCATAGACCAAAAGATGGACGATATTCTCCAATTGAAGTGGGAATTTCGTCGAAAACACAATCTCACCCTTGCTGCTGTAGGTAATGAGCTGACTGGTTGGGTGTCATGGTTGAACCCGCGAAATTGGTTCTCCGGTTTAGGAGAGTGGGCTCAAGGAGTCATAATGGATGTTGGAAAGTTTCTACTATGTATCTTGGGTGTCGTTATATCGATTGGATTGATATTTAGATGCGGGCAGGCTTTAATGAGGTGCAAACAAAGTACAAAAGTGATGAGCTTGAGGAGTGAGGAAACTGTAATTAACCTGGATTTGATTTATGACCCAATGATAGAAACCAGAATGTGATGAAAATGCGATTATACGGTCCGTTTCTTTCACCTGTTTTTCTGCTTTTCTCCAAGATACAAAGACCCCCTTGGACGAGGAAGCTGACGAGACGAGATGTATACAGACAACAGACAAGCACCGAAGAAGAAGATTTGACAACTTTAAATATGGACACTTGATGAACTTTGCCATGGATCCCCAGTTTCCCTAGTATCTTTAAACTCACGCTAGCCCAACATTTTTGTAAATCTGATGGCTCAGACAAAGCTATTTGCTCATGCCTAAGGAGCAATACAGCGCAAAGAAGACGACTCTCAACAGATACCGAAAACAACTTCGACGACAGATGTACATTTCCCTGACATAGAATATCATTGCATTTTTCGTAAGTGTTCTTTATCTTCATCTCTACAACCCTCAGGTAACGACACACATAGACGATAGGGAATACAGGCACAGATATCAGCAACCACATACCTCCCCCATTCATGTATCATCAACTAAAATGTGCTCCCCATTTTGTTCAAAATCCGAAATGAGCTCGGTAAAGTTTGACAGCCCATCCACAGACCTGTGCCACAGGATAAGAAGGAATTCAAATGTATACTTCGCAATACCTCGAAGCTTGATTTACCACACGTACGGCACGATGATACATGACCCTCCAAACATGGACTCATACACACACGCTTCTACTCTCTCACTAGGTCATACCCTTTTCACACCTACTCCTCTCTCCTTCCTTACCCCACCATGGAAATCAATTAACCCCTGACTTACATTTTTCTCCTTAAAAGTTTTGTGGCAGTTATTATTGACTGCCAAAGGGTAGACTGTCGAAGTCAGAAAAATGTCTCAATGCACACTGCCATATTTGCACCGCACACTGGTCCGTGCTGCGCGTGCGTACGCTCTCCCGTGGAGGCGCATACCCGCAATAGCGTGCACACGCAGGCGCGGTATGCGCATTTACGGTAGAGTTTATGTGATCGTAGCGTGCGACTCATTCGTTACAAATGTTCACAATTAATGTAGTTTATAGATTATGGTCCCTTTGATAGATTCTGAAAGTTTGGTTAATATAGAATGTCCCTGAACGGAGGAATCCCTCTTTGTATTGTGCGAAGGGTCTAACAGGAGTCAGACAGTGGTGTTTGGTACCTATCGGAAGAGTATTTAAATAGCAATATTCCGGTGTTGGTTTGGAGCAGATTAATTGCTCGTGCGAATAGTTATGGACATAAGAAGTTATGTCCATTTATTTATTTGTCCTTACTTAGTCATGCATCTGAACAGTTGGAGACAGGCATCAGTAGGTCTCAAATGTCTCTTTGACCTCAGAGATCCCCCAAACAATAGTTTGCATGTTAAGAGGGCCTCATACCTACACATGCATAAGGTAAACACAGGAATAGTAATTGAAGATCAATTGTACTCCAAATCAGTATCTTTCCCGCAGACGGAGTACAATAGTCTTTAATTACACTGAGCTTTTGAGACTCAATGAGGAAGGCCAACACCTGTGTTTACAAATGGGGCTGGATTTGTATACAGGAGAATGAGGGCTGAGATGTCATTGTCTCAACTGAAAGTGGACATCATGAATATAGAACAAAACCCAGACAGGATTCTGTTTTGTATTCGCCAAACAATACCCCCTCCAGAAGACAGGAATGTGTTAGTTATCACCCATTGTTTTGCATAACCAGGGCCACTGATATGAATCAACTTGTGACCTTTGTTATAATGCGAAGCCGAGTTCCTGCGTCCAATGGACAGTGAGACTGTAGGGACCAATAGATTGCATTGTGTGAGTAGCATAAAAGACGGGCCTGTGACATCCAGCCTTTACTTCTCTTCAAACTGTTATCATTGCTGATAATCGGGAAGCTGGCTGTCCAGAGGCGCTTGCGATCGTTACCCTTTGTGCGTAAGTTTCTCTCCGTAATCATTGTCTTTCTGTGAGCCAATTTCTCTCATCTCTCTCCGTCTCTCTCTCTCTCTCTCTCTCTCCCTCTCTCTCTCTTCTTTTCTCTTATATCTCTCATAGTATTATAGTATTGTATTGTATTGCATTTAGGTCAGTGTAGTATTGTCTTTTTGTATTTATTGTTTAGTTCTGTGGTTAGGAAGTCTTTGTTATATTGTAGTGTATCATATGTACTGTTATCCCCTTTTACAAGTATATTAGATATAATACAGTTAATAGGCTTTGGAACCTAAACCAGTATCTGTGTATTTTCTATAGTGTTAAGTGTTCACTTGAGCGTCGGTGACGCACAAGCAGCTTTGTAGATAGTCAGGTTACACAAGGTTGCACTTACACCCTGTACTCACATTAAGGTATTCAGTGTATTTCATTGGTATAAGGTTTTATCATAAAGGTATAGTGTTGTGAGCGTCTGCATCGCTGGTGACCTCCTCGTGGTCTCGAGCGTAAGCTACGCCATAGCGAATCATTACCCTAGACATAACCAATAACGTGTCCTGTGATCCCTGGGCCGTGAGCGAACGTGACGCTTGAGCGTCTCGCCTACGGCTGAGCGATCGTTACGCAACTAGCGTACCATTACGGTACTTCTTCAGTAAACAGCGTACAGTGTTCTTAGCTTCATAAAGGGTTGTTTATACGACAAAGGAATTTAGCATTGTCACCTGGACCCCCAGCGAGGGAGGTGGGAGCCTTCACCCCTAGCCCACGACGCCTCATAAGAGATTTCCAATTTCATGTGTGAAAGTACTGCAAACAGCGCCCGGCCCCCGCCCCATTGCTGTTGGTTTATGCCTTAGAGGACTCGGACGCTCGCATTTGTAAAGCACTGTGTTTTCCTCCGCCTCCTGCTAGCCTGTTGCCCTTCCCCCATGGGAGCCTGCACAGATCATGCAGTAGACAGGGAGGGAATGCAGGTCATGTGCAATACACAAACGCCCACTGTAGTACTGTTTTGCTCACTTACAGTACTGTACTGTAGGTTGCATTTAGCGTAAAGAATCGCTCCTGCAGATGTACTTTGATTTATGTGAAACCTGTGTGCATCCTTCCATTGACTGTCTTACAATGTAAATAAAATAATACAGTGCATTATTACAGAAAAAAAAAAAAAAAAAAGAAAGAAAGCACATCAGGTCTCGAACCCTGGACCCCCAGCGAGGGAGGTGGGAGCCTTCACCCCTAGCCCACGACGCCTCATGAGAGATTTCCAATTTCATGTGTGAAAGTACTGCAAACAGCGCCCGGCCCCCGCCCCATTGCTGTTGGTTTATGCCTTAGAGGACTCGGACGCTCGCATTTGTAAAGCACAGTGTTTTCCTCCGCCTTCTGCTAGTCCTCCATTCCCATTATGCATTAGCGAACTCAGACGCTCATATATTTTAAAAGCACGGTGTTTATACATTGTACTGTACATTCTTCCTTTTACACAATTACTGTAGTTGCGTCTCCATACACATACAGTACTCCATACTTTTCCACCGCCTCCCGTTACGCCTACAGTATTGCCAGAGCTGTAGATCAATCCGCCGCTATACTGTACGATCGAAAGTACTGGATTAGTGGAGCATTAGCCACACAGTGGTGGAGATGTGTAATGCATGATGAGTATCTAGATCGCCTCAACGCGCCTGCCTGTGATTAAACTCAGCTATCGCATTAGCGTGACTAAACGCCCGTCTCGGCGGAGAAACAGTCAAGATAAAGGTGGCTACATCTGTATCCTCGACCGGAATTTGACCGGTACGGACATTCTTCCAGGAAGAGGACCTGGAGTAGTCGAGGCAGCAGAGACAGAAATTGGATTTAGAATTAAACTCCGTTCAAAGGAATCCTCATCATCTGTGGGAGTTTGTGAACGGGACAGTGCATCCGCTTTTGTATTGAAAGTCCCGGCTCGGTATTTGATAATGAAAGAAAATCTAGTGAAGAAGAGTGCCCATCTAGCTTGGCGAGGATTCAAACACTGTGCGGTTTTGATATACAACAAATTTTTGTGATCAGTGTAAATGGTAGTCACATGTTTGGCCCCCTCTAAGAGATATCTCCACTCTTCCAAGGCAGATTTAATCGCCAAGAGTTCCTGGTCTCCAATAGTGTAATTCCGTTCAGCTGGAGAGAATTTACGAGAGTGAAAGCCGCACGGATGTAATTTCTTATCTGAGGCATACTGAGAGAGAACGGCCCCAACTCCGACCGAGGATGCGTCGACTTCTAGGAAGAAAGGTTCCTCGAAATTTGGTTGTTGGAGTACTGGAGCGGACATAAAAGCTAATTTCAAGTGGGAAAAGGCCTCTATGGCTTCGGGAGACCGCAACCCCGGGTTGGAACCCTTTCTCGTTAGGGCGGTAATGGGTGCAACAATGGTGGAGAAACCTCTAATGAACTTTCTATAATAGTTCGCAAAACCCAGGAACCTTTGTATTGCTTTCAAGGAGAGTGGCTGTGCCCAGTCCCGAATGGCAGAGAGTTTCTCCGGATCCATGCGAAGCTCCTTCCCCGAGATAATATAACAGAGGAACGGTATTGATGTTACTTCAAAGGTACACTTGGACATCTTGGCATAGAGATGATTCTCACGTAGACGGCGGAGTACCTCTTTGACTTGTAATCTGTGTTCAGCAAGGTCTTTTGAAAAAATCAGGATGTCATCCAAATACACCACGACACTTAGGTATAACATGTCTCGGAATATTTCGTTGACGAATCCCTGGAAGACAACAGGAGCATTGCTAAGACCGAACGGCATCACCAGGTACTCATAATGCCCATCCCAGGTATTGAAGGCGGTCTTCCATTCATCTCCCTCTCTGATGCGTATAAGGTTATAGGCCCCCCTCAAATCGAGCTTGGAAAAAACATGGGCACCACGAACTCTATCAAATAACTCTGTGATTAGAGGCAAGGGGTATTTATTTTTGATGGTAATATCATTTAAGCCGCGGCAGTCGATACATGGTCTTAACCCTCCGTCCTTTTTTTTCACGAAGAAAAAGCCCGCTCCAGCCGGGGAAGTAGAGGGGCGGATGAATCCCTTGTGAAGATTGGTTTTGATATAGTCAGACATAGCCTGTGTCTCTGGGAGAGACAGAGGATAAATGCGACCCCGAGGCGGCATTTTTCCAGGGATAAGGTCAATGGGCCAGTCCCAAGCTCTATGGGGTGGTAACTGGTCGGCTGCTTGTTCCGAAAACACATCTCTAAATTCTTGGTATGCCTCTGGAATAGGTTCCTCCTCCACCTTAGAAGAAACACGAAGCGGACAAACAGGGGTGAGACAGTTAACGTGACAAAAAGAACCCCAAGACCGAATCTGTGCGGTCTTCCAATCGATATGGGGATTGTGACTTTTGAGCCAAGGTATTCCGAGAACCAGATCGTGATGCATTTCCGGGATCACCAGGAACTCCAAGTATTCTTGATGTAGAGCCCCGACCTGTAGTTTAACTGGAACCGTGCGTTCTGTTATGATACCCTTGGATATCCTAGTACCATTGATGGCTGTCAAGGAAATAGGCCGTTCGATGGACCGTACTTCCAAATTCAGGCTTTGAACACAGAGGGAAGAAACGAAATTCCCCGCAGCTCCAGAGTCCAACAGGGCTTCAAAAGACTTGGAAGTGGCCTTGGTGATTAACGTTACAGGAAGCAAACAGTCCGAAGTGGGAGAAGATTTGGTCGTAACCCCCAACTTGACTCCTCCGGAACAAGCTAGGCCTTCTCGTTTCCCGGGCGGGATTTGCAGGACTTGATGAAGTGACCCGCAGCTCCGCAGTACAGGCAGAGCTTACCCTCATGACGACGTTGCCGCTCCTCCGGGGACAATCGGGATCGGTTAATCTGCATGGGTTCGTCTGGACTTGGACCCACCGCTTGCCTTGCAGGAGGAAGCCGGAACCTAGAACGATCCGATCGACTACGTTCTCCTCCACGTTCCTGCATCCGGAGATCTACCTTGACACAGAGGGAGATCAATTCCTCTAAAGAACCCGGAAGCTCTCGAGTGACCAACTCGTCCTTCAGGCGATCAGAAAGACCGTTCCAGAAAGCAGCTCTCAGAGCCTCATTATTCCAACGAAGTTCAGAGGCAATGGTTTGGAAATGAACCACATACTGACCCACGGATCGGGAGCCTTGATGGATGCGGAGTAAGTCAGAAGAGGCCGAGGTCATCCTGCCGGGCTCGTCAAAAATTCGTCGAAAAGAAGTGATGAATTCAGAGTAATTGGAAACCAGTGAATCAGAACGTTCCCATAATGAAGACACCCAGTCCAAGGCAGATCCTTCCAGCAGAGAAATAATATATGCTACCTTGGACCGGTCTGTAGGAAAGTTGTGAGCTAGTAGCTCGAAATGTACCTCGCATTGGTTTAAGAAACCACGACAATTCTTAGGATTCCCATTGTAACGGGATGGCATAGGCAGCTGAAGGCGCGGAGTGGCACCGGCCGATGGTTGGACATTGCTGGAGGTGGCAAGTGGTGCAGCTACCGGAACTGGTGCCGGAATTACTGAGGCTAGAGACGCCTGAATCTGATCCAGACGTCCGGACAACTCCTGGAGGTACTGCATCACCTGACCTTGTGCCGCTTCCTGACTTTGCACACGGGAAGCCAGGTCCTGGATGGCACTTGAGTCCGTGTTCCGATTCCCCGGGTCCATGGGGCCTGAGTATACTATCACTGACCTGGTTTGAGGAGGTTGTGGACTCGGGGTTTCTTCCGATGACCGGGAAGTGGAACCGCAACTGGGCCGCAGCAGAGATGGCCGGATGTAAGTCTTCCTCATGCAGGATCTGATCGGCGGACAGGAGGCACGTGCGGACGCTGAAGGTCTCCTGAAAGAGAGAACTTGACAGGTGCTGGTAAATCAGGAAGGTGCTGGGAAGCACGGAGGTACGAAGGTGCTGGAGGCACGGAGGTGCTTGGAGGCACGGAGGTGCTGGAGGCACGGAGGTGCTTGGAGGCACGGAGGTGCTGGAGGCATGGAGGTGCTTGGAGGCACGGAAGTGCTGGAGGCACGGAGGTGCTTGGAGGCACGGAGGTGCTGGAGGCACGGAGGTGCTTGGAGGCACGGAGGTGCTTGGAGGCACGGAGGTGCTGGAGGCACGGAGGTGCTTGGATGCACGGAGGTGCTGGAGGCACGGAGGTGCTTGGAGGCACGGAGGTGCTGGAGGCACGGAGGTGCTGGAGGCACGGAGGTGATTGGAGGCACGGATGTGCTGGAGGCACGGAGCACTGGAGATCACAGGTACAGTTTGAACGATGATACTCAGGCGCCGGAGCACTGCCCGGCGTCTGAATTTAAACTTCCCGCCAGGGCCTGATTGGAGGACGGGCCGATGACGTCACCCGCAGCTCCCGAGGACGTCGGACGTGGAGTCCTGCTAGACGGAGTGCCGGACGCCGGGGACCCGCCAGCGAGGACGGCCGTACGGAGACCCAGCACGCCCAGAGAGGTAAGTATGAAGACCGCGGCGCCGTGACACAGGGATTGGCGGGATACATCGCAACCACAATGCCCCTTCCCTGCCCCCAAACGCCCTCAGTCTGTCAATCAGGCTGGGGCTTAGGTGGCACTGCGTGCGAGGATGCAGGACCCGTCCTACACATGCGCAGTCTCCCCACCATAGGACTTGTGCGCTAACCATCGGCACATAAGATGCGACCTCCTCATCTGACCATTGCAGCAGCGGTGCAGGAGGCTTAAGGTGGGTTCACACTGATAGATATATCTGCCGATCAATTGATATATCTATGGCTGGATCGGGCAGTGTGTTGAGCATACACACTGCCCGATCCGTCGGGGACTGACGTCATGAACTGGGCGGGCGTGTACACACGCCCCCAATCCCACCTCCAAATGTAATTCTCCATCCTTGCCACACCTCGTGCTGCATCACGGCCCCCTGCTACTCCGACCTGGCTGCCTCCTCCCGCAGGGGGCAGCCAGATTGTCGGTAAGTATGTGCTACATATATAAAAAGATGCAGTTATCGCTAGGCAGCAGAATGGCTACACGCTGTCACCTGCCATTCAGAATACACACTTCCTGATGACCACTGTAGACATATCAAAATTAGGGCAACAAATGTTATTTTTGTACAAGGCTGCCCAATATGAATTCATTATCTCGCTTGCATAGTAAGTGTTTATACAAAATTCACTAAGATGCAACAATGTGTCACAACAGAACACTTTCCCCAATTTGCAAAAACAGTGACATGATTTGAGGATGAGAATGGAGGCAGCGGGAAACCACAAGTTATATAGTGGAAGGATCAAGCTTCCCCAGCAGCACAAAGTATATCAGGAGATGAGTGATGTGTTAGTGAGGACAGGGCTGTAAGTGGCAGGGGCAGTGACATGATGTGAGGAGGGGAATGGAGGCAGTAGGAAACCACAGACAGTGAGTTATATAGTGAAAGGAGTGGGGTCCCCCAGCAGCACAAAGTATATCAGGAGATGAGTAAAGTGTTGGTGAGGACTAGAGATGAGCGGGTTCGGTTCCCTGAGAACCAAACAACCCCCCCCCCCCCTCCCCCCCCCAACTTCACGCTCCGAGCCGGTATCCGAGGCCGGCTCAGGTTTTCCCGCCTGACTCGGAAACCAGAACGAGGCAAAACGTCATCATCCCGCTGACAGATTCTCGCAGGTGTTGGATTCCATATAAACAGCCGCGCGTCACCGCCATTTTCACTCCAGACTTGGAGAATGAGGGAGACAGACCTCTGTCTCTCTCTGTGGGTGGTGGCGTCGGGTGGGATTAGTGTGTAGGGGTGCTGCTGTAGTCACTGTGGTGTACCTGTGCTGTGTTAGGAGTGCTGTCCTGGCTGTCACTGGTGTTTCATGCGCTGTTATGGGTGCTACAGCCGTACATGGGTGTTGCTGTCCTGGCTGTCACTGTGTTGTACAGGGGGAAGGGGTACTAGCCTCCGCTATGCTGTAAAATATAGGCGTGCTGCTGCTAAAATAACATTACACTGGCCCTGTATGCTGTAAAAAATCAGAGGTGCAGTTGTTAAAAATTAAAAGCACACTGGTCCTGAATGCTGTAAAAGTATAGGGGTGCTGCTGCTAAAATAACATTACACTAGCCTGTATGCTGTAAAAATTCAGGGGTGCAGTCGTTAAAAATTAAAAGCACACTGGTTCTGAATGCTGTAAAAGTATAGGGGTGCTGCAGTTAAAATAATATTACACTGGCCTTGGGTGCAGTAAAATCAATGTACACTGGCCCTGTCTTGTATGCTGTAATAAATCTAGGGTGCAGTGAAAATACATCGCCGTGATGCTAATCGCATATGTACATATGTACTAACATATGTGATTAACATCGCAATGCGATGACAGAGAACCCCTGCGATACCTGTGAGAAGGATTATAGGGGGTCCGTTTGCTGCAGCTGGAAGGAGAAATGGCTGTGCTGCAGGGGAGAAGGAGCTGGGGATCGAGGAGTGGCACCTGGACACAGATGAGGGGGGTAGGGGGGGTCAGCGGGTGCGGCGTTTGGCGGTGGGTGCAAAAGAAACCCATAGGGTATCGCCATCAAAAGATGGCGATACCCTTCGCAGCGAAAACCCGGCAGCCGGGTCTTAGTACATATGAAAATGCAGAAAAAACCCTGAAAACGGGGGTTTTACCGCATTTTCCCTTTAGTACATACCGCCCTTAGTGAGTAGAGGACAGGGTTGTATGTGACAGGGGCAGTGACATGATGTGAAGAAAGGAATGGATTCAGCAGGAAACCTCAGACTGAGAGTTATATAGTGAAAGGAGCGGGGTCCCCCAGTAGCACAAAGTATATCAGAAGATGAGTAAAGAGTTAGTGAGGACAGGGGCTGTATTTGGCACGGGTAATGACATGATGTGAGAAGGGGGATGGAGGCAGCAGGAAACCAAAGACTGAATGTTGTTGCCCTAATTTTGATATTTCTACAAAGGTCCTCACCAAGGGGGTAAATTCCAAGTTGATCGCAGCAGGATTTTTGTTAGCAATTGGGCAAAACCATGTGCACTGCAGGGGAGGCAGATATAACATGTGCAGAGAGAGTTCGATTTGGGTGAGGTGTGTTCAATCTGCAATCTAATTTGCAGTGTAAAAATAAAGCAGCCAGTATTTACCCTGCACAGAAATAAAATAACCCACCCAAATCTAACTCTCTCTGCACATGTTATATCTGCCTCCCCTGCAGTGCACATGGTTTTGCCCAATTGCTATCAAAAATACTGCTGCGATCAACTTGGAATTACCCCCCAAGTGTATAATCAGGATTGCAGGTGTCAGTGTGTGTCTACTGCTTGGTGCAATAACTCCATCTTTTATAAACTGTATCATTTTTAAAAAAAAAGTTTGTATTTGTGTAGTGCACTATAATTACATCAGGCAAAGTCATAGACGCCCCCAGTTTAACCTCTTGTAGTCATAGAATTAGGATTTTCTACATTCATTCATTCGACAATTTATTTTAATCACCCCAATACAGTTGCCTCAGTTTGTTACAACTGGCAAATCCATCATCAGGATTATAACATTTATAATACAGTAAATCTCTCATCCCAAAATGACGTTGATGACAACGTGTCTATGTATTTTCCAAACGCTAATTTGCTGAAATATTTGGTTATATAAACATGCATTATGTACTAAATGAAAGAGAAAGAAAACAGAAATTTGCATTGCAAAAACCTGTCACATAAGGATATTTGTGCATTTATGGATTTAAGGAGACGAATGAGTCATTAATCCTGAGGGGATTTCTCAAATGTGACATAAAATAAACTGAAATCTATGTATTTTCCATGAATCCATCATTTCTTTCAGTTTGCTAATTTGTCATATATTATTTCTACAGTCATTTCATTTTATCTCCACCGCTCCCCATGACATAATCTTTTCCTTTTTATTAAAATGTGGTCATCTTCCGGCATTTATCCTGCTCTCAGTAAATCCCAGCCTTGGATGCGGCATCACCCACCTACACACTAAGTATGCTCTGTAACATATATCTGCTCTGACTGGACCGGTACAGTGCCGCTGTCTCTTACACACAGCAGATGCAGCCATTCTCTAACACTCCAAAAAGTACAAACTGGTTTCGCTCTTCACATGGTGGCTTTCCCCATCTGCCTTTGTGACTGGTTCCTGAATCAATAGTAGCACTGTAAACATTGATTCAGTCTACAAAATAGATATCTCCAGTGCATGTAGGCAACACAGAGCTTAAGGGCAGCACACTAGTGAGAGACAGAGCCGTAGCTAGACATTTTGGTGCCCTGTGCCAGAAAGAGAATTGGTGCCCTGCCCCCTTCATATTTAAAATATGGACTGTGCGTGCTAAAAACATATGGGGTGTGGCTTCATGGAGAAGGTGCGTGACCACTGAATAGTACCAAATCATATTACATCGCACAGTAGTGTCAGTTATTCAGATTACATCACAAAGTAAGAGCCCCTTATACACATTACACCGCACAGTAAGAGCCCCTTATACATGTTACACTAGACAGTAAGAGCCCCTTATACACGTTACACCACACAGTAAGAGCCCCTTATACATGTTACACCACACAGTAAGAGCCTCTTATACATGTTACACCGCACAGTAAGAACCCCTTATACATGTTACACCACACAGTAATAGCCTCTTATACATGTTACACCGCACAGTAAGAGCCTCTTATACATGTTACACTGAACAGTAAGAGCCCCTTATACACGTTACACTGTACAGTTAGAGCCCCTTATAAATGTTACACCACACAGTAAGAGCCCCTTGTACATGTTACACTAGACATTAAGAGCCCCCTATACATGTTACACCGCACAGTAAGAGACCCTTATACATGTTACACTAGACAGTTAGACCACCTTATACATGTTACACCGCACAGTAAGAGCCACTTATACATGTTATACCACACAGTAAGAGCCCCTTATACATGTTACACCGCACATTAAGAGTCCTTTATACACATTAAACCACACAGTAAGAGCCCCTTATACATGTTACACTGCACAGTAAGAGCCCCTTATACATGTTACATTCAGGAAGGCTGAGTTAAAGTCTAACTGGTATAGTAGCAACTCATACACAGTAATCATAGCAATGGCCATACATTACATACTGTACCTTGCAACAGGCGAGAAGTTCTCCCCATAATCAATGCCAG
Organism: Pseudophryne corroboree; assembly: GCF_028390025.1. Classification (NCBI taxonomy): domain Eukaryota; kingdom Metazoa; phylum Chordata; class Amphibia; order Anura; family Myobatrachidae; genus Pseudophryne; species Pseudophryne corroboree. Next base: position 326,040,512 of record NC_086453.1, on the reverse strand, counting down.
ATTTTTGAGTGTCCCTTTGTAATAAGTTGGGCTTTGTAGAGAGAAGGCTTCCATCTGTGTTGATTTTTTTTGCAGTAGATCCACTTGTATATCACTGTTTTGCAGTCACTCAGCCTGTCCACAATAGTCCATGTGACATTGTCATTTGAAGCACTAAGTTCTTTATCCAGAACTGATTTCCAGTCTTCCCAGGCACTGTTTGACTTTGCATCTTGTAGGGTTTGAGGTTCACAGCAGACAAAGTTGGCAAATCCCTCCCTGTATCTTTTAGGGGTATGGGACTCAAGGTCGACACCAATTAGGTCAACACCCATTGGTCGACAGTGGGTAGGTCGACACTAGAAATAGGTCGACATGACCATTAGGTCGACATGCACAATGTCGACATGAAAAAAAGATTGACATGAGTTTTTTTATGTTTTTTTGGTGTCGTTTTCTCCATCAAGTGACCGGGAACCCCAATTAGTGCACCGTGTCCCCTTGCATGGCTCGCTTTGCTCGCCATGCTTTGGGCAAGGTGCCTCACTCCGCTACCGCTGCACTCGGCACAGGTTACCGTTCCCAATCGTAGCCCACATGGATCGTAAAGTATTAAAATGTCCTTAAAAAATGTGAAAAACTCATGTCCAGTGATCTTGCTTTTACATGTTTTTGTTGTTAATGTCCCACAATCTGTATCCCTTGCTTTTGTGACAGTATCCAAGGATGATCTATAAGATGCACTTAGCATCCAGCATGCACCTCTTTTCTTTAAGGATTTGGGCAATTACTTTACACCCAAAGACACGTTCATGGCTGATACTTGGAATATTACAAGACCACACCTCCAATAATGTTTTTTCTTTGACTGCCACTGTAGATGCTCAATTATAGAGATATACTGTAGTTTAAACTGCTTCTTCCCAGGATCTCTTGCCTAGTCCTGCTTAATTCAACATGGTCCATAATCATAACAATTGTTCTATTTACTCTTTCACTCATGCCATTCTGTCCTGGTGTGTAGGCAATTGTGAGTTTGTGTTGAATGCCATTCTCTGTTCTCATATTCTCCGTCATTATCAGACCTTAACACGTTTATTCTCAAACCTGTTTGAGTTTCTACTGGATTTTTATATTAATTCTTGTAGCATCATCTATGAGCCTCATGAAGTAATGGATGCCCATCATTGACTCCATCTCCAAATGTCTATGTGCACAATTCCAATGATGTTCTTATTCTGGACATTGACTTAGGGCAGGGTCAATATGTGTGCTTACCCATCACACAAATTTTCACACTCTGGTTTCTCTGGATTGTTCTGTGACATCCCTGTCACCATACCATCTAGAAGCTTCTGTACATTGTTTTACCCTTGGTGACCCAGTCTTCTATGCCATACAGTAGTGCCATAGACTGGTTGGCGTCAGAAGCTGCCATTGCACAACGCTCTTCAGTGTCTAGGATATAATGTTATTGGCACCAGGTTGCTATTGCAATTACAGTCCCTTTTTTATTGTACACAACACACTGGACCTTGCATCTACTCTACTCCAGTACACGGGTGGTAATCAGATTGGTTCCTAGAACTGGCACAGACAGTACATGACAAATTTTGCCCTTGATCCTCAAGCGCACAGTAAGTGTCACAACTTTTATGGTATTTAGCCATTCCTCTCCTATTCCTCTAATGTTAACAAGATCACATGACTTTAGTGACTTGAACCAACTTTCATTGCAGCTGAAGTGCCTTGCGGCTCCTGAATCCAGGTACCAGCAGTCTCTGTGGTGACTGTCTCCTACATTTAACACTGATTCATTCCTTCCATTATGCTTAGATGATTAAATACCACTCAATGCACTCATTCTGCATTCTAGGGGCCTTATGTTTTACTTTGTGACACTTGAAAACACTTGTACTTTTGTTTTTGGGGTTTTACACCATTTGACAACAGAAAATAATTCTCGGCATTTGTCTCTAGAGCTATGCGCTCTTAAAACTGCAGAAACTTAGTCTGTACAATATCTGTTGATAGTTTTGTAGTGAAAGACTCCAAAGCCATTACTAGGAAATCATACTCTGGAATAAGATTTTGCAGCATTGTCACTGCAACCTTCTTGTTGTCTGCTTGGATGCCTACTGATGTTAATTGATGAAATATAGACAGCATTTTAGCTATATATTAATTTAATTTTTGCATGTACTTAGCTTTGTGCCATATAAAGCATGCCTCAGGTTGATCCCTCTCATTATACCTTAGTCTTCATAAGATGTCTGTAAAGCCACCCACATATCACGTGCAGATGTCTTCCTATGGATAATGGAATATACATGCTATTCTACAGCTAAGCCAATTTTCCCTATGGCTTTAACTACTGTACACCCTCTAGGTTGGTATTATTATCATCTTCCGGATCACTGGTAACCTTGCACAGCTTGATGTTATAAAGTGTCACTTGGGTGCAATGGAGGTTAGTCCACACAACAGATAACTTAACCAGGGATTGGCCTATTAACCTGTAGAAAGAAGGAGCAAAATAATAGAGTTATATAAGATAGAGGAGAGAGGAACGCTCTGAGAACTGCACATGGACAGTAGCACACTTGGCCAGGTCACCTCCAGATGTCCAGTAACTTAGGGTGGAGAACAGAAATAGTGCAGAGTGCTCTCCTCCAACGAGTACAAGCATAAAAGGTAAAAGCTCAGTAAATAGTTAAAAAAAGGCCTAAAACTTGCTAAATCCTACAAACATATAACATAAAATTCAGACAGATTGATGTTTATTTACAGCTCTAGAATGGGATTCTTCTGTCTGTGTTTCTACAGCTACTGTGCAATATGTAGTGTTTGTATGAAGCAGGCCAGTAGCAACTGGAATGAGTACGGAAGGGAATTTGCCTCCTCTTTATGTGTTTCCAGACAAGCCAAGACAAATAATTAGGTAAAAGTCACATCAAATATCCAAAAAGCAGCCAATTATTTTGCCAAGTAGCACGGGTTAGGTGGAAACGAGCCAATCTAGCAACCACAGCCAGTCGTTAACTTAACACGGAATGTTTGCTATGGTTGCTGAGTATTTGCAATAAAATTGCAAAAAAATGAACTCTAGTAATACAAACTTGCCAAAAGACAATGGATGTGGTGGAATACTTTCTTGGCATTAAAAAAATTTCTATGACTTAGGGGGACATTTACTAAGCAGTGATAAGAGCGGAGAAGTGAGCCAGTGGAGACGTTTCCCATGGCAACCAATCAGCACTGAAGTAACATCTATAATTTGCATACTATAAAATGATACAGAGCTGCTGATTGGTTGGTGGGGCCACTTCTCCACTGGCTCAATTCTCTGCTCTTATCACTGCTTAGTAAATGTCCCCCTTAATGTTAAAAAGAAAGTTGTTGATTTGTCTTCCCTAAGACCTATCCATTCATATGAATTTCACTTCAGTCTCAGATCTAGACTAAGTAGAACCTAGGGTAAAAAGTCCCTTTAGTACTCCCTTTAAAAAAAATAAAAAAAAATAAAAATATATGTATGTGTATGTGTGTGTGTATATATATATATATATATATATATATATATATATATATATACTGTTATTTTTGTGTGCACTTAATGAAAATACACCTTACCTACAAAATGGTGGTTTCTCTGCAACAGATAATCTCCGAAGATATTGATCCTCTCTGGGCAGAGAGTGTCTTCACTATACAAGTAGATCACATGGTCCAGAAATGCCTGTTTCTGTGGAATATAACCAATATCTTTCATCATAAAACAGAAATTCAACTAGACTCTTGTCGCTGTGTCCCCACCAGACTCGTGTCCCTATGTCCCCGCCAGACTCCTGCCCCCTGTGTCACTCCAGCCTCCTGCCCCCAGTGTCACTTCAGCCTCCTGCTGCATCCCTTTCAGCTCCTTGTGCCTTTCCAGTCACAAGACGCCTGTGTCACTCAAGCCTCATGCCCCCTGTGTTACCTCCAGCCTTCTGTGCCCTGTGTTTCCAGCCTCCTGCTTTCTGTGTCTCCTCCAGCCTTCTGTGTCTTTCTAGCCTACTTCCCCTGTGTCTTTCCAGTCTCCTGCCTCTGACCACCTGTGTCACTCCAGCCGCATACTCCATGTTACTCCAGCCCACTGCCCCCTGTGTCACTTCAGCCTCCTGCTGTGTTCCCTCCAACCCCTATGTCTTTCCAACTACATGCCACATGTGTCATTCTAGCTTGTGCCCCATGTGTCACCTCCAGCCTCCTGCCCCTTGTCTTTCCAGCCTCCAGCCCCCTGTGTCACCTCCAGCCTCCTGTCGAACCTGCAGACTCCTGTGTCACCTCCTGCCCCATCTTTCCAGATTTCTGCCCCATGTCTCTCCAGCCTCCTGCCCCCTGTGTCAACTCCAGCCTCATGCCCATTTCTCTCCAGCCTCCTGCGACTCCAGCCTCCTGTCCGCTGTCACTCCAGTCAACTACTCGCGTCATTCCAGCCTCCTGCCTCCTGTGTCACATCTAGAACCAAACCCATCTCCACTATGCGTCTTCCTTTCAGGTGATTCAGCATTCTCCTGCCAATTGATTACACGCTGCCTGCCTGGCCTCCTCTGCCCTTCTTTACAGGCACACGCAGCATGCGTGATGTGATGTTACCATTGAGCTCAGTTTGGGGAAGGGGCATGTCAATCACGGACTAGGCCCCATATGCCTGCTCAGCAGCAGGTCCTCTCCTATTACTTTTAGTAGACAAAAAGGCAGAGGCTTCTTCCAACCGAGCACAGGACATGTGGGGGCATAGCAGGGGGAAAGGGGGACGACTGCAGCTGTGCACCCCAGGCCCCCCCAGGGCCATAATGCATTGGGTAGGTGACCTGTCAGCCCTCCCCTTGAGCTTCCCCAGTTTCACTTGAGTGCATAAAAATAGAGAGGAATTGGTAACTCTGACAAGTAAAATATTTACTATAATTATATATTATTGCTCCCACATTTATGGCCCATGCACATGTAAACATTTTGCTTTGCGTTCAAAAATTTTAAGTAAAGCAACTGTTAGGAGTTGATTCAATTAGGGGTGATGTGCGGGCAATGAGCATGCCGGGAAGAGCACCCTACATCACCACTAAATGACCCCAATGTCACCCGCAAAACGCTCATTTTATTTTAGGGATCAATAGGTCGGCATGTAAAAGGTAGGCACTTGAAAAGGTTGATAGGTACACACGCAAAAGGTCAACACAGAAAAGGTTGACATAATTATTATTATACTTTTGGGTGTCACTTTCTATGTTAAAGCATGTGTGACCCCAATATCATGCTCACCTACCCTGGTATCGGTGGTCAGGGCTCCGGTAAGGGCTACCGGTCATTGGGGCACAATGCTGCTCTTGTGACCTCCGGTGCAGTAAAGTGATGCTGCAAAGCAGCAGCTCACTTTACAGCACCGGTGGTCACAGCAGCAGGGAGACCCGATGACTGGCAGTCCTCACCCGATCACCGATCCCTGCTTGGTGAGTATGATCAGCGGTGGTGGGGCAGTCAAAGTGCATGCGGGGGGGTGGGAGTGTCAGCACAATGGGCAGAGGGGTGCTGGCGGCAGTGGGAGCGTCGGCGATGTCAGGCGGTGCATGTCAGCTCATGATCGTGGTATTTTTTTTAAAAAAAATACCCCAATAATGCTACAGAGTGCCGTCAAAGGGACAGAGCTTTCCCGCAAGGTCTGTCCCTGCAAGTAATTATTGCTACATCCATGTGATGGAATGAATAATCGCATTGCAAATTGGGTCGATTTTATCACATCTGCATCCTCAGTTGTGGATGGTGATAAATCAGCCCCTTAGTCACAGAGTACATTAAACGAGTAGACAGTGTTTAACTCAAGTCTGTTTGAGAAGCACATCTGGGCCAGTATTTACTAAAAATCCGAGTTTGTCCGATTTGTGTTTTTTTTTCTAAATCCCAAACCGGGAATTCACTAAGCATCAATCTCGGCAGTGTTTGGACTATTCGTAATGGTTTGAATGACAACGTTCAGAAATACGAATGAATAGACCATCGGTCAAACGCGGCTGTTATTTCATAAAATACGGGCATTATCTATTCATTCGTATTTGGGTGTTAGTTTCTGAGTGCTCAAGTGCGGGTCTGTTTTTTTCCGATTCGTTAAAAAAAGCAGCAAAAAAATAGACCTGCTTATTCCAGTCGAGTTTGGATAACCATGCACGGATCAGTGAGATCTGTGCATGGTTATCTATGGGAAAGGGTCTGTTTAGTGTAAAAACTGAAAAAAAAATTGCGTGGGGTCCCCCCTCCAAGGCACAACCAGCCTCGGGCTCTTTGAGCCGGTCCTGGTTGAAAAAATATGGGGGGAAAATGACAGGGGTTCCCCCATATTTAATCAACCAGCACCGGGCTCAGCGCCTGGTCCTGGTTCCAAAAATACGGGGGACAAAAAGCGTAGGGGTCCCCCGTATTTTTAAAACCAGCACCGGGCTCCACTAGCCAGGTACATAATGCCACAGCCGGGAAAGACACTTTTATACTGGTCCCTGCGGCCCTGGCATTACATACCCAACTAGTCATCCCTGGCCGGGGTACCCTGGAGGAGTGGGAACCCCTTAAATCAAGGGGTCCCCCCCCTCCAGCCACCCAAGGGCCAGGGATGAAGCCCGAGGCTGTCCCCCCCATCCAAGGGTGGCGGATGGGGGGCTGATAGCCTTGTGAAAAAATGTGAATATTGTTTTTAGTAGCAGTACTACAAGTCCCAGCAAGCCTCCCCCGCAAGCTGGTACTTGGAGAACCACAAGTACCAGCATGCGGTGGAAAACCGGGCCCGCTGGTACCTGTAGTACTACTACTAAAAAAATACCCCCCAAAAAAACAGGACACACACACCGTGAAAGTATAAGTTTATTACATACATGCACACCTCCATACATACATACTTACCTATGTTCCCATGAGGCTCGGTCCTCTTCTCCATGTAGAATCCTTGGGGTACCTGTGAAAAAAATTATACTCACATAATCCAGTGTAGAATCAGACCTTTGTATAATCCACGCACTGAATCCCGGCCACGCACTGAAAGGGACCCCATGTTTACACATGGGACCCCTTTCCTCGACTGCCAGGACCCCCCCTTACTTCTGTCAAAGAGGGTCCCTTCAGCCAATCAGGGAGCGCCACGTCGTGGCACTCTCCTGATTGGCTGTGTGCTTCTGTAGTGTCTGTCAGGCAGCACACGGCACAGATACAATGTAGCGCCTATGCGCTCTATTGTAGCCAATGGTGGGAACTTTGCGGTCAGCGGTTGACCGAAAGTAACCTCACCGCTGACCGCAAAGTTCCCACCATTGGCTACAATGGAGCGCATAGGCGCTAGAGATGAGCGCCTGAAATTTTTCGGGTTTTGTGTTTTGGTTTTGGGTTCGGTTCCGCGGCCGTGTTTTGGGTTCGAACGCGTTTTGGCAAAACCTCACCGAATTTTTTTTGTCGGATTCGGGTGTGTTTTGGATTCGGGTGTTTTTTTCAAAAAACACTAAAAAACAGCTTAAATCATAGAATTTGGGGGTCATTTTGATCCCAAAGTATTATTAACCTCAAAAACCATAATTTACACTCATTTTCAGTCTATTCTGAATACCTCACACCTCACAATATTATTTTTAGTCCTAAAATTTGCACCGAGGTCGCTGTGTGAGTAAGATAAGCGACCCTAGTGGCCGACACAAACACCGGGCCCATCTAGGAGTGGCACTGCAGTGTCACGCAGGATGTCCCTTCCAAAAAACCCTCCCCAAACAGCACATGACGCAAAGAAAAAAAGAGGCGCAATGAGGTAGCTGTGTGAGTAAGATTAGCGACCCTAGTGGCCGACACAAACACCGGGCCCATCTAGGAGTGGCACTGCAGTGTCACGCAGGATGGCCCTTCCAAAAAACCCTCCCCAAACAGCACATGACGCAAAGAAAAAAAGAGGCGCAATGAGGTAGCTGTGTGAGTAAGATTAGCGACCCTAGTGGCCGACACAAACACCGGGCCCATCTAGGAGTGGCACTGCAGTGTCACGCAGGATGGCCCTTCCAAAAAACCCTCCCCAAACAGCACATGACGCAAAGAAAAAAAGAGGCGCAATGAGGTAGCTGTGTGAGTAAGATTAGCGACCCTAGTGGCCGACACAAACACCGGGCCCATCTAGGAGTGGCACTGCAGTGTCACGCAGGATGGCCCTTCCAAAAAACCCTCCCCAAACAGCACATGACGCAAAGAAAAAAAGAGGCGCAATGAGGTAGCTGTGTGAGTAAGATTAGCGACCCTAGTGGCCGACACAAACACCGGGCCCATCTAGGAGTGGCACTGCAGTGTCACGCAGGATGTCCCTTCCAAAAAACCCTCCCCAAACAGCACATGACGCAAAGAAAAAAAGAGGCGCAATGAGGTAGCTGACTGTGTGAGTAAGATTAGCGACCCTAGTGGCCGACACAAACACCGGGCCCATCTAGGAGTGGCACTGCAGTGTCACGCAGGATGTCCCTTCCAAAAAAACCCTCCCCAATCAGCACATGATGCAAAGAAAAAGAAAAGAAAAAAGAGGTGCAAGATGGAATTGTCCTTGGGCCCTCCCACCCACCCTTATGTTGTATAAACAAAACAGGACATGCACACTTTAACCAACCCATCATTTCAGTGACAGGGTCTGCCACACGACTGTGACTGATATGACGGGTTGGTTTGGACCCCCCCCAAAAAAGAAGCAATTAATCTCTCCTTGCACAAACTGGCTCTACAGAGGCAAGATGTCCACCTCATCTTCACCCTCCGATATATCACCGTGTACATCCCCCTCCTCACAGATTATCAATTCGTCCCCACTGGAATCCACCATCTCAGCTCCCTGTGTACTTTGTGGAGGCAATTGCTGCTGGTCAATGTCTCCGCGGAGGAATTGATTATAATTCATTTTAATGAACATCATCTTCTCCACATTTTCTGGATGTAACCTCGTACGCCGATTGCTGACAAGGTGAGCGGCGGCACTAAACACTCTTTCGGAGTACACACTTGTGGGAGGGCAACTTAGGTAGAATAAAGCCAGTTTGTGCAAGGGCCTCCAAATTGCCTCTTTTTCCTGCCAGTATAAGTACGGACTGTGTGACGTGCCTACTTGGATGCGGTCACTCATATAATCCTCCACCATTCTATCAATGTTGAGAGAATCATATGCAGTGACAGTAGACGACATGTCCGTAATCGTTGTCAGGTCCTTCAGTCCGGACCAGATGTCAGCATCAGCAGTCGCTCCAGACTGCCCTGCATCACCGCCAGCGGGTGGGCTCGGAATTCTGAGCCTTTTCCTCGCACCCCCAGTTGCGGGAGAATGTGAAGGAGGAGATGTTGACAGGTCGCGTTCCGCTTGACTTGACAATTTTGTCACCAGCAGGTCTTTCAACCCCAGCAGACCTGTGTCTGCCGGAAAGAGAGATCCAAGGTAGGCTTTAAATCTAGGATCGAGCACGGTGGCCAAAATGTAGTGCTCTGATTTCAACAGATTGACCACCCGTGAATCCTTGTTAAGCGAATTAAGGGCTGCATCCACAAGTCCCACATGCCTAGCGGAATCGCTCCCTTTTAGCTCCTTCTTCAATGCCTCCAGCTTCTTCTGCAAAAGCCTGATGAGGGGAATGACCTGACTCAGGCTGGCAGTGTCTGAACTGACTTCACGTGTGGCAAGTTCAAAGGGCATCAGAACCTTGCACAACGTTGAAATCATTCTCCACTGCACTTGAGACAGGTGCATTCCACCTACTATATCGTGCTCAATTGTATAGGCTTGAATGGCCTTTTGCTGCTCCTCCAACCTCTGAAGCATATAGAGGGTTGAATTCCACCTCGTTACCACTTCTTGCTTCAGATGATGGCAGGGCAGGTTCAGTAGTTTTTGGTGGTGCTCCAGTTTTCTGTACGTGGTGCCTGTACGCCGAAAGTGTCCCGCAATTCTTCTGGCCACCGACAGCATCTCTTGCACGCCCCTGTCGTTTTTTAAAAAATTCTGCACCACCAAATTCAAGGTATGTGCAAAACATGGGACGTGCTGGAATTGGCCCAGATTTAATGCACACACAATATTGCTGGCGTTGTCCGATGCCACAAATCCACAGGAGAGTCCAATTGGGGTAAGCCATTCCGCGATGATCTTCCTCAGTTGCCGTAAGAGGTTTTCAGCTGTGTGCGTATTCTGGAAAGCGGTGATACAAAGCGTAGCCTGCCTAGGAAAGAGTTGGCGTTTGCGAGATGCTGCTACTGGTGCCGCCGCTGCTGTTCTTGCGGCGGGAGTCCATACATCTACCCAGTGGGCTGTCACAGTCATATAGTCCTGACCCTGCCCTGCTCCACTTGTCCACATGTCCGTGGTTAAGTGGACATTGGGTACAGCTGCATTTTTTAGGACACTGGTGACTCTTTTTCTGAGGTCTGTGTACATTTTCGGTATCGCCTGCCTAGAGAAATGGAACCTAGATGGTATTTGGTACCGGGGACACAGTACCTCCAACAAGTCTCTAGTTGGCTCTGCAGTAATGATGGATACCGGAACCACGTTTCTCACCACCCAGGATGCCAAGGCCTCAGTTATCCGCTTTGCAGTAGGATGACTGCTGTGATATTTCATCTTCCTCGCAAAGGACTGTTGAACAGTCAATTGCTTACTGGAAGTAGTACAAGTGGGCTTACGACTTCCCCTCTGGGATGACCATCGACTCCCAGCGGCAACAACAGCAGCGCCAGCAGCAGTAGGCGTTACACGCAAGGATGCATCGGAGGAATCCCAGGCAGGAGAGGACTCGTCAGAATTGCCAGTGACATGGCCTGCAGGACTATTGGCATTCCTGGGGAAGGAGGAAATTGACACTGAGGGAGTTGGTGGGGTGGTTTGCGTGAGCTTGGTTACAAGAGGAAGGGATTTACTGGTCAGTGGACTGCTTCCGCTGTCACCCAAAGTTTTTGAACTTGTCACTGACTTATTATGAATGCGCTGCAGGTGACGTATAAGGGAGGATGTTCCGAGGTGGTTAACGTCCTTACCCCTACTTATTACAGCTTGACAAAGGGAACACACGGCTTGACACCTGTTGTCCGCATTTCTGGTGAAATACCTCCACACCGAAGAGCTGATTTTTTTGGTATTTTCACCTGGTATGTCAACGGCCATATTCCTCCCACGGACAACAGGTGTCTCCCCGGGTGCCTGACTTAAACAAACCACCTCACCATCAGAATCCTCCTGGTCAATTTCCTCCCCAGCGCCAGCAACACCCATATCCTCCTCATCCTGGTGTACTTCAACACTGACATCTTCAATCTGACTATCAGGAACTGGACTGCGGGTGCTCCTTCCAGCACTTGCAGGGGGCGTGCAAATGGTGGAAGGCGCATGCTCTTCACGTCCAGTGTTGGGAAGGTCAGGCATCGCAACCGACACAATTGGACTCTCCTTGTGGATTTGGGATTTCAAAGAACGCACAGTTCTTTGCGGTGCTTTGCCTTTTGCCAGCTTGAGTCTTTTCAGTTTTCTAGCGAGAGGCTGAGTGCTTCCATCCTCATGTGAAGCTGAACCACTAGCCATGAACATAGGCCAGGGCCTCAGCCGTTCCTTGCCACTCCGTGTGGTAAATGGCATATTGGCAAGTTTACGCTTCTCCTCCGACAATTTTATTTTAGGTTTTGGAGTCCTTTTTTTACTGATATTTGGTGTTTTGGTTTTGACATGCTCTGTACTATGCCATTGGGCATCGGCCTTGGCAGACGACGTTGCTGGCATTTCATCGTCTCGGCCATGACTAGTGGCAGCAGCTTCAGCACGAGGTGGAAGTGGATCTTGATCTTTCCCTAATTTTGGAACCTCAACATTTTTGTTCTCCATATTTTAATAGGCACAACTAAAAGGCACCTCAGGTAAACAATGGAGATGGATGGATTGGATACTAGTATACAATTATGGACGGGCTGCCGTGTGCTGACACAGAGGTAGCCACAGCCGTGAACTACCGCACTGTACTGTGTCTGCTGCTAATATATAGACTGGTTGATAAAGAGATAGTATACTCGTAACTAGTATGTATGTATAAAGAAAGAAAAAAAAACCACGGTTAGGTGGTATATACAATTATGGACGGGCTGCCGAGTGCCGACACAGAGGTAGCCACAGCCGTGAACTACCGCACTGTACTGTGTCTGCTGCTAATATATAGACTGGTTGATAAAGAGATAGTATACTCGTAACTAGTATGTATGTATAAAGAAAGAAAAAAAAAACACGGTTAGGTGGTATATACAATTATGGACGGGCTGCCGAGTGCCGACACAGAGGTAGCCACAGCCGTGAACTACCGCACTGTACTGTGTCTGCTGCTAATATATAGACTGGTTGATAAAGAGATAGTATACTCGTAACTAGTATGTATGTATAAAGAAAGAAAAAAAAACCACGGTTAGGTGGTATATACAATTATGGACGGGCTGCCGAGTGCCGACACAGAGGTAGCCACAGCCGTGAACTACCGCACTGTACTGTGTCTGCTGCTAATATATAGACTGGTTGATAAAGAGATAGTATACTCGTAACTAGTATGTATGTATAAAGAAAGAAAAAAAAACCACGGTTAGGTGGTATATACAATTATGGACGGGCTGCCGAGTGCCGACACAGAGGTAGCCACAGCCGTGAACTACCGCACTGTACTGTGTCTGCTGCTAATATATAGACTGGTTGATAAAGAGATAGTATACTCGTAACTAGTATGTATGTATAAAGAAAGAAAAAAAAACCACGGTTAGGTGGTATATACAATTATGGACGGGCTGCCGAGTGCCGACACAGAGGTAGCCACAGCCGTGAACTACCGCACTGTACTGTGTCTGCTGCTAATATATAGACTGGTTGATAAAGAGATAGTATACTCGTAACTAGTATGTATGTATAAAGAAAGAAAAAAAAACCACGGTTAGGTGGTATATACAATTATGGACGGGGTGCCGAGTGCCGACACAGAGGTAGCCACAGCCGTGAACTACCGCACTGTACTGTGTCTGCTGCTAATATATAGACTGGTTGATAAAGAGATAGTATACTCGTAACTAGTATGTATGTATAAAGAAAGAAAAAAAAACCACGGTTAGGTGGTATATACAATTATGGACGGGCTGCCGAGTGCCGACACAGAGGTAGCCACAGCCGTGAACTACCGCACTGTACTGTGTCTGCTGCTAATATATAGACTGGTTGATAAAGAGATAGTATACTCGTAACTAGTATGTATGTATAAAGAAAGAAAAAAAACCCACGGTTAGGTGGTATATACAATTATGGACGGGCTGCCGAGTGCCGACACAGAGGTAGCCACAGCCGTGAACTACCGCACTGTACTGTGTCTGCTGCTAATATATAGACTGGTTGATAAAGAGATAGTATACTCGTAACTAGTATGTATGTATAAAGAAAGAAAAAAAAACCACGGTTAGGTGGTATATACAATTATGGACGGGCTGCCGAGTGCCGACACAGAGGTAGCCACAGCCGTGAACTACCGCACTGTACTGTGTCTGCTGCTAATATAGACTGGTTGATAAAGAGATAGTATACTCGTAACTAGTATGTATGTATAAAGAAAGAAAAAAAAACCACGGTTAGGTGGTATATACAATTATGGACGGGCTGCCGAGTGCCGACACAGAGGTAGCCACAGCCGTGAACTACCGCACTGTACTGTGTCTGCTGCTAATATATAGACTGGTTGATAAAGAGATAGTATACTCGTAACTAGTATGTATGTATAAAGAAAGAAAAAAAAACCTCGGTTAGGTGGTATATACAATTATGGACGGGCTGCCGAGTGCCGACACAGAGGTAGCCACAGCCGTGAACTACCGCACTGTACTGTGTCTGCTGCTAATATATAGACTGGTTGATAAAGAGATAGTATACTCGTAACTAGTATGTATGTATAAAGAAAGAAAAAAAAACCACGGTTAGGTGGTATATACAATTATGGACGGGCTGCCGAGTGCCGACACAGAGGTAGCCACAGCCGTGAACTACCGCACTGTACTGTGTCTGCTGCTAATATAGACTGGTTGATAAAGAGATAGTATACTACTAATATTATATACTGGTGGTCAGGTCACTGGTCACTAGTCACACTGGCAGTGGCACTCCTGCAGCAAAAGTGTGCACTGTTTAATTTTAATATAATATTATGTACTCCTGGCTCCTGCTATAACCTATAACTGGCACTGCAGTAGTGCTCCCCAGTCTCCCCCACAATTATAAGCTGTGTGAGCTGAGCAGTCAGACAGATATATAATATATATAGATGATGCAGCACACTGGCCTGAGCCTGAGCAGTGCACACAGATATGGTATGTGACTGACTGAGTCACTGTGTGTATCGCTTTTTTCAGGCAGAGAACGGATATATTAAATAAACTGCACTGTGTGTCTGGTGGTCACTCACTATATAATATATTATGTACTCCTGGCTCCTGCTATAACCTATAACTGGCACTGCAGTAGTGCTCCCCAGTCTCCCCCACAATTATAAGCTGTGTGAGCTGAGCAGTCAGACAGATATATAATATTATATATAGATAATAGATGATGCAGCACACTGGCCTGAGCCTGAGCAGTGCACACAGATATGGTATGTGACTGAGTCACTGTGTGCTGTGTATCGCTTTTTTCAGGCAGAGAACGGATTATAAATAAAAGTGGTGGTCACTGGTCACTATCAGCAAAACTCTGCACTGTACACTACTGAGTACTCCTAATGCTCCCCAAAATTAGTAAATCAAGTGTCTAAACGGAGAGGACGCCAGCCACGTCCTCTCCCTATCAATCTCAATGCACGTGTGAAAATGGCGGCGACGCGCGGCTCCTTATATAGAATCCGAGTCTCGCGATAGAATCCGAGCCTCGCGAGAATCCGACAGCGTCATGATGACGTTCGGGCGCGCTCGGGTTAACCGAGCAAGGCGGGAAGATCCGAGTCGCTCGGACCCGTGAAAAAAAACATGAAGTTCTGGCGGGTTCGGATTCAGAGAAACCGAACCCGCTCATCTCTAATAGGCGCTACATTGTATCTGTGCCGTGTGCTGCCTGACAGACACTACAGGAGCACACAGCCAATCAGGAGAGTGCCACGACGTGGCGCGCCCTGATTGGCTGAAGGGACCCTCTTTGACAGGAGTCAGGGGGGGTCCTGGCAGTCGGGGAAAGGGGTCCCATGTGTAAACATGGGGCCCCTTTCAGTTTCGGGTTTCCGTTTTATTATTTTGCCAAGTACGTGGATTATACAAAGGTATGATTCTACACTGGATTATGTGAGTATAATTTTTTTCACTGGTACCCCAAGGATTCTACATGGAGAAGAGGACCGAGCCTCGTGGGAACATAGGTAAGTATGTATGTATGGAGGTGTGCATGTATGTAATAAACTTATACTTTCACGGTGTGTGTGTCCTGTTTTTTTGGGGGTATTTTTTAGTAGTAGTACTACAGGTACCAGCGGGCCCGGTTTTCCACCGCATGCTGGTACTTGTGGTTCTCCAAGTACCAGTTTGCGGGGGAGGCTTGCTGGGACTTGTAGTACTGCTACTAAAAACAATATTCACATTTTTTCACATGGCTATCAGCCCCCCATCCGCCGCCCTTGGATGGGGGGGACAGCCTCGGGCTTCACCCCTGGCCCTTGGGTGGCTGGAGGGGGGGGACCCCTTGATTTAAGGGGTTCCCACTCCTCCAGGGTACCCCGGCCAGGGGTGACTAGTTGGGTATGTAATGCCAGGGCCGCAGGGACCAGTATAAAAGTGTCCCCCGGCTGTGGCATTATGTACCTGGCTAGTGGAGCCCGGTGCTGGTTTCAAAAATACGGGGGATTCCCTACGCTTTTTGTCCCCCGTATTTTTGGAACCAGGACCAGGCGCAGAGCCCGGTGCTGGTTGATTAAATATGGGGGAACCCCTGTCATTTCCCCCCCCATATTTTTTCAACCAGGACCGGCTCAAAGAGCCCGAGGCTGGTTGTGCTTAGGAGAGGGGACCCCACGCAATTTTTTTCAGAATTTTTAAGACTTTAATCAACTTTTTAAGGTACACAATGAAGCCCTGCACGGATCTCACAGATCCGGCCGGGATTCCTTGTGTTTTGTCAGGCAGTGTTTTACTCATCACTCCCGTAAAACACTGCCTGATATTACGAATCACATCGACATCGGAAAAAACGATTGTCCAAAACTCGGCAGCTTAGTGAATGATCGTATCAGGATTCAAAAAGTTGCAGTAAAATGCACCCGATACCATTCGAGTTCAAACACCCTTCAAAACGGCCAAAACACGAATCTTTGTAAATATACCCCCTGGTGTGTGATTGCTCTATACTCGCATCAGAACCAAGTGTATGCAATTAGGGGTGGTGCACAAACCAAACTTTTAAAGTAGTCCCATTGCTACTGTAGGGGGGCATAAACTGGGTGCTATGAGACAGGATCATATCAGGATGCCAGCAGTCAGAATGCAGACAGCAGCACACCGACATGCAGGATCCCAACAACTACTAGGTAAGTATTCTAAACTTAGGGGTACATTTACTAAGCAGTGATAAGAGCGGAGAAGTGAGCCAGTGGAGACATTTCCACATCAACCAATCAGCAGCTCTGTATCATTTTATAGTATGCAAATTATAGATGTTATTTCAGTGCTGATTGGTTGCCATGGGCAACTTCTCCACTGGCTCACTTCTCCGCTCTTATCACTGCTTAGTAAATGTACCCCTTAATCCCATACCTCCCCGAGTCCCTAACCCTTCCTCCCCACAGCCTGACCCCAACCTCCACTGCAGCCTAACCCCACCTGGTGGTGCCTAATCCTAACCTCCCCTCTCTGCAGCCTAAACCTAACCCTCCCACCCCTGCAGCCTAACCCTTCCCGGTGGTGTCTAACCTTCCCCGCAGCCTAACCCTAACCTCTCCCACCCCCAGCCGCCGCCTAACCCTAACTCTCCACCCACAGTCTAAAACTAACCTCCCCTTCCCTGTGGTCTAACCCTAAGCAGCCCCGGCATCCTTACCTTCAGGATGCCGGCAGTCAGGATTCCGGCGTCGGCTTTGCAATCGAAGTCGGGATCCCAGCGTCGGTATTCTGAGCTGTGTCTGCTTACCATACGCCAGTACCCTTATGAGGTATTTTCATGTACTGTAGGCCTAGGGGTCTATTTACTAAGGCTTGGACAGAGATAAAGTGGACGGGTGATAAAGTACCAGCCAACCAGTTCCTGACATTTTTCAAACACAGCCTGTAACATGGCAGATGCTGATTGGCTGGTACTTTATCTCCATCCAAGGCTTAGTAAATATACCCCCTAGTCTAGGGAGGGAGTTTTGAGGGCTGGGCAGAGTTGTGCTTAAATTCAAACCTTTTACACTGTATACTGGTAACGTTGACGGCTATACAGCTAAACATATGGACTGGGGAGGTCCGGCTGGAGAAATGCAATCAGCATTCTTTGCCCACAGCCGACTTGGTGGTCATGTCTCTGTGTTACGAAAAAACGATCAGATGAAGTCATTTAACTTTTGCCTTTTCAAATTCCAAAACTTGATGGATAAAGTGCTTCTGGAGAACAGATCCCAAATGCTATTACATCGCTACACCCAGCCACAACAATGACAAACAGACTGGGAAAACTCTCAACACGAGCTTCTGAATGCAGCAATATCTATAGCGTGAGATCTCTTATCCAGTGCTTAAACCAAGTGCGTTTTCCCACAGTTACTGCGGAGAGCTCTGTTATATAATTTAATGTGGAGGGGAAGACCAGGGGCGGCGTGGGAAAGACAGGAATAATGTTCAATTGTGTTTTAATACATCTTATGCCTGGTGTTCCCATTTATGGGAAGAAGAACCTTATCTGGAAAACCCAGTGTCCCAAATATAACAAGTTACAATTAATGTCTGCCATACCTGTATCTTGAAAATTAGCATTAGAACTAATTTCCCATCAAATCTGAAACAAGTGGACACATGATTTTACATCAACCGTGAAAATATTACGCCCTGATTGTTACTTTCCTTGTATTAATTTATTTTGCCTGACTGCTATCTTTGGGTAAACAGTTTTTACATAAAACCCGGAAGTGCCAGGTGCTGGAGAACTTTCCTCCGACATTTTTTTATAGGTAATAAATACTGCCACTAGGTGGCATACCTTTTAATTTTGGTAGAGGTCCAAAGAAGGGACACAGGGCCCGATTCAGCACACATCTACAACTCTTTACTCTGGCATGCGGGGGGACGCCCAGCCAGGCTTGGACTGGCCCACAGGGGTACAGGGGAAACCACCGTTGGGCCCCATTGCCTGGGGGCCCACCTCCTGCTCTAAGGATCAGGTTCTAGACTGTGCACTTGAATTATACATTATACATATGTTACCTTATACTAGACTATGGTGTATTTTCTACAGTGCATTACTGTTATTAATCTGTTATTAATCTGGTACATTATCATGCATGCAGCAGATGAATTTACTGTATATACTTATGAAGGGGCCCAGACGTTGCACTCTCTAATGGTTAGTCAGACCAATGAGGTGGCAAGCCACACCCCCTCTGCAGACTGACCACACCATTGACGAAGTCGAAAAATATTGCAGTACACACATCATGTACAAACTACACACAGATGGCCTCCGTGCGCGTACTTGTTCTGCCGTGCGTGTGCATATTCGCAATTTGCGTATGGTCGCTCCCGCGGTCCTGCATATTAGCGCGTGGTATGAGTATTTACGGTAGTATTTGTAATCGCATGGAAAAGCCATAAAAACACATTACATGTTTAATCCAAATAGTGCACAATGGGGGTCATTCCGAGTTGTTCGCTCGTTATTTTTTTCTCGCAACGGACCGATTAGTCGCTAATGCGCATGCGCAATGTCCGCAGTGCGACTGCGCCAAGTAAATTTGCTATGCAGTTAGGTATATTACTCACGGCATTACGGGGATTTTTCATCGTTCTGGTGATCGTAGTGTGATTGACAGGAAGTGGGTGTTTCTGGGCGAAAACTGGCCATTTTATGGGTGTGTGCGAAAAAACGCTACCATTTCTGGGAAAAACGCGGGAGTGGCTAGAGAAACGGAGGAGTGTCTGGGCGAACGCTGGGTGTGTTTGTGACGTCAAACCAGGAACGAAACTGACTGAACTGATCGCAGATGCCGAGTAAGTCTGGAGCTACTCAGAAACTGCTAAGAAGTGTCTATTCACAATTCTGCTAATCTTTCGTTCGCAATTTTGATAAGCTAAGATTCACTCCCAGTAGGCGGCGGCTTAGCGTGTGCAAAGCTGCTAAAAGCAGCTTGCGAGCGAACAACTCGGAATGACCCCCAATGTACACATAGTCTCCCTGCACCACACCAGCAAGTTACACTAGTTTAAATGGTATCAGAACAAATGGATTCACCTTTACACGATAGGAGGGGACAGAACTAGGTTATAAGGTGGTGTTTGGTATCCAGCTGTAGGGTATTTTAAGGGCAATATTCCGGTGTTAGCTTGCAGAAGATCGAACGCTCCTGCGAATAGTTATGCGCAGGAGCAGAATATAAATATTAACTGTATTTACTGTACACTTGGTATGCAACGGGAACCCAGAGGAGAATATCTGCAAGTGCACCTGGAACAGACATCGCCCACCTATTCAAACCGACCTATGACCTCTTCTGTACTGTAAATGACCGTCCCTGTGTCCAATGGACAAAGAGATTACAGTTTCCATTGTGTTAGGTTTTGGACTATTGTATAAAAAGCCAGCTGCATGCCCGGTCAGACACAGACTCTGAAGGTCATCTACCCTGATGACTGAGGACCGGGCCGGGAAGCGCATGCGAAACCAAAACGTATGTACCATTGACTGTAGCCATTTTTCTATTGTATTGTATTGTTGTTTATTGTTACCCCCTTTCAGCAATTATATGTTGGTGTGTCGGAACCCAGCATCTTAAATACAATCTGGTGTCGTGTCTCTTTTCCCTGCTAAGGTTATAAGTGTATTTCAGTAACATGTGTAGCTGCTAAGTGCTTACGGAGTGTCTTTGGGTGTGTACGCACTGCGTGTACTTTGTACGGCCAGCGCTGCGTTTGTACGCATAGTGCATACACGGTATGGGGCTTTGTACGCTAACGGTGTAAAAAGTACGTAGGCTAAGGTTTGATCACAGCGGCCGCAGCGGCTCCATTTTAAAGTGTATTTAATGTCTTTTTAAAGTGTTGCTTTTAGTCCTGTATGTAAATCGACGTTTACACCCCTAAACATCCGACACTGCGCCCAGCACCAGGCACGACGGCGATGCTTTCCCATGTTTAGGGTTACCCTCTGCCTGCGCAGCCTAACTGCGAAGGCAGGTAGCTACCCGCCATGTTTCGGGTTGCAGCAGCTGCGTGTGACGCCGCCTCGACCTGCCCCGCAAACAGTCTGGACCACGTCCCCCCAAAGCCCCTTCCCGCCCCGCAAACGCCTATGCCTTTTAATAAGGCAGAGGCATTCCATGCTGAATTAGGCCCACAATGCACTAGTGATGTAAAAAAAAAAAAAGTTTTTAAAGGAGACAATGGGGTACATTTACTAACATTCGTAATTTCCGAAAATAGGTCAAAGTTCAATCACGAATGACATCGACAGTGTAAAACTGCAACTTTTTGAATTTATTACGATGGATTTACTAAGCTGTCGTATTCGGGTTTTTCTTTTCTTCCGATGTCGATGTCATTCGTTTTTTTTTTCCTAATTTTACGGCAGTGATTAGCAAAACACTGCCGTTTTTTTTTTACAATCAATCTCGGCCGGATCTGTGTGATCCGTGCTGGGGTTCTTTTTATTTTTTATTTTTAATTAAACAATGTAAAATCCCCCCAAAAAATGCGTGGGGTCCCCCCTCCTAAGCATAACCAGCCTCGGGCTCTTTGAGCCGATCCTGGTTGCAGAAATATGGGAAAAAAATGACAGGGGTTCCCCCATATTTAAGCAACCAGCATCGGGCTCTGCGCCTGGTCCTGGTCCCAAAAATACGGGGGACAAAAAGAGTAGGGGTCCCCCGTATTTTTAAAACCAGCACCGGGCTCCACTAGCTGGACAGATAATGCCACAGCCGGGGGTCACTTTTATATAGTGCCCTGCGGCCGTGGCATCAAAAATCCAACTAGTCACCCCTGGCCGGGGTACCATGGGGGAGTGGGGACCCCTTCAATCAAGGGGTCCCCCCCCCCAGCCACCCAAGGGCCAGGGGTGAAGCCCGAGGCTGTCCCCCCCCATCCAATGGGCTGCGGATGGGAGGGCTGATAGCCTTTGTTGTAAAATAAAAGATATTGTTTTTAGTAGCAGTACTACAAGTCCCAGCAAGCCTCCCCCGCATGCTGGTACTTGGAGAACCACAAGTACCAGCATGCGGCGGAAAAACGGGCCCGCTGGTACCTGTAGTACTACCACTAAAAAAATACCCAAAAAAACACAAGACACACACACCGTGAAAGTATAATTTTATTACATACATACACACATACATACATACTTACCTTATGTTCTCACGCAGGTCGGTCCTCTTCTCCAGTAGAATCCAAGGGGTACCTGTTGAAGAAATTCTACTCACGAGATCCAGGGGTCCAGGCTCCTCGGCAAATCCAGGGATAATCCACGTACTTGAATAAAACAAAAAAAACGGTTGCCCGACCACGAACTGAAAGGTGACCCATGTTTGCACATGTGTAAGGATGTGCCCTGTGGGCACATCTGTGTTGTCCCTAGTTGGGGACAGCGCTGGGGCAGCTTGTCTGTCCCCAGCGCTGGGTGCGTGGCGGCGGCGGGTGTCCGGTGCAGGGATTACCCTTTTTCCTGCACCGGACCCCAGGCTGGAGGGTTTGAATGTTGGCGCCCTCCGGGAGCCAATCGCGGCTCCCGGAGCGGCAGCCAATAGGAGAGAGACGCGGCGAGCCAATCGGCGCTCGCCGCGTCATAGGCCCCGGCGTCGGACGTCAGACGCCGGGCGGGAGCCAGAGCGGAGGACGACGGCGCTGAGGAGCGGGAAGAGGAGAAGACGTCGCGGGCGGGAGCCGAAGAGGACAGCGCGCGCGCAGAAGAGCGCGAAGAAGGAAGAGGAGCCGGACAGGAAACAAGGACTGCGTGGAGGAAGACGACGACGGCCGCAGGGAGAAGAGCTCCGGTGGCCGCTGAAGAGGCCTGAAGACTCCAGCCCTGGGAAAGAAGATGTCCAGCGGCGGCTGGACGCGGCGATGCGACGGCGGCGCCGCTGGCCAGGACGGGCCAGCGGCCGAAGAGGGCACCGGAGGCCCCCGGGTTAGGTAAGGCCTCAGTGAGGCATCCTTCCCCCCTCCCCTTTTCCTCCCTAGACCACCAGGGACGGGCATTAGGCCCGAGGGGGCAGTTCAGGCATTAGGCCTGTGGGGACGTTAGAGGGCAGTAGGCCCTAGTGTAATTGTGGCCAATTAGGGATACATTAAGGTGACCTTGGGCACAAGGCCCAGGTCACCCAACGGGCAGCAAGTTAGGCGGGCGCTAGGCCTGTGGGCGAAGTCAGGCCTGCGGCCTGTGTGCAGTTAGGGGGCGCTAGGCCCAGTGAATAAGAGCCCCGAGGTGAGTACAGGTGGCCCTGGGCACTAGGCCCAGGCCACCCCGAGGTATTTAGGAAGGCAGAGCTGAGGCCCACATGAGGGAAGGCACAGGAGGTGGGTAGGCCGTGCGGTGCCCACCCCCGTCCAGCGGCAGGTAGGGATTAAAAAGGGACAGCACTGTTTTATATTGTATTTCCGATGTGTGTTGTTACCGTGCAGGGTGAATTACTGTTATAATGTTTGTGCATAGTTATGTCGCACCACACCCACAGAGCTAGTTTGAGGGCTCTGCCGTTATAGTTAGTATAGGGTGTGACACTAGGTCTAGTTAGGCCCTGCACGGCTGTTTCTTTCTTTTGCCTCCTTACAGGGACCTGTACTGGAGAAGATCGGAGTACCGGAGTGTAAGACGGTGAGTAACCACGGTCTGAGTGTTTGGTTGTGTTCCTTTCTATCTCCCTTCCTTCAGGGCAACGGTGAGCCTTGCACGGCTGTGCAAGGCGGAATTTCCACCTGGTGCGAAAGTGCCGATAGGTGAAATTCGGGCTCTGAGGCGGACGCCAATGATGACCCCCACCTAGCCCGAAAGCACTATTTTTCTAGAGGTCGGAGGGCGTTTCGGTCCACAGGTAGGAGGACGGCACTCAGCAATCTCTTTCCTCCTAGGTCGTCGTGTCCGGGTCCGACGGAAGAGTTGCCAGGTCCGTTGAAGGTTCCGGTACCTGAAGGTGAGAGAGAGCGGCGCCTGGTGAGTACAGAGTCTACACCTGCACGGCAGCAGGCACCACCACACGCACAGCAGCCGCACCTCTCACACTTGGCGTAGTCGGCAGGATCAAAGAGACCGGATCACGGACACGATGTGGAACGCCACCAAGAAGACCTCCCTGCGGACGGCTCCGGAGAAGACTCACCCCCGGACGTGTGCGGACCAGAGCGACTGGGTGACGGTGTCTGGGGCAGACATCCTGAAGATGGTGCAGCGGTCGGTCCAGCGTGAAAGAGAAGAGCGCCGGGAGAAGGGGCGCAAGAAGGCCGCTGTGACGCCCTGCAAGAAATGTCGGCAAACAGGTCACTTTACCGACGAGTGTACTTGGCGAGAGACGTCCCCAAAGAAGGTGGTCCAGGAAGCGGACCGAAGACGTCAGAAGGGCCAAGCGAAGGAGTCCTGGTGTTTGCTCTGCGGAAACTACGGGCATGAGCACAACAGTTGTCCCTGGGACGAAGAGTCGAGCGAAGACGAGGTTGATTCCCGGTGTGAAAACTGTGGAGATCCCCGACATCTGCTCCTGGAATGTCCATGGACTGAAGACAGGACGGACTACGAGGCCACGGTGAAGAAGATGACGGAGTCTCGTCAGCAGCTTTGGGACCGGGTGGCTGCAGAGCCTGTGTGTGCGCTCTGCGAGGCGAGAGGACATGCGCTTCCCGATTGTCCGTGGAATGAAGACCGGATGATTGCGGATGGTCGCGCCCAGAGATGGGAGGAGGAAACCAGGGAAATGGAGCGGAAGGCCTTGCTTGAAGTTAGTTCGCAGGTGCCCATTTCCTCTGAGCCGGAACCAACGGGTGAAGATTCCCCAGTGAAGGAGGTGGACCAGGAACCCGTCTTGGAGAAGGTGGCAGTGGCCCTCCCTTGTTGGAAGTGTCGGCGACCAGGACATGCGGCCAGTGAGTGCCCTTGGGAAGATGCCGCGGACCTACTCTGTCCAAAAAAAGTGACCCCAGTAAGGCAGAATCCTTTCCCGCATGAAGCGGAGGTGGACGACTGGGAGGTGAAGAGACCACGCTGTGAAGAAAAGCGTGAAGACCCAGTGACTGAGACGTCCGGAATCTCCCCGCGATGGAACCGTCCACGACCAGGACGTGCGGAACAGGAGTGTCCTGGGTACCAAGAGGTGCCAGCGGAAGCGAAGAAGTACGCTGAGGAGGAAAGTAATACCCCAGTCCAGGTATCGGAGGAGGACTCGGACTACGGTGAGCTGTCCGCCGACGAATCCCTCCCAGAACAGATGGAGGACGACTCTGGCATCGGAAGCGCCGACGAGAGTGACTGGCAGGATCGGGTGGAGTCATGCTCCCAGTTGAATGCCCTCCGTGAAGAGGAGGAGATAGTCCTGGAGCAAGAGTACCTGCCGGGAGTGCCGAAATGGACGGATGTACGGGGACAGGATCGTGATGCCGTGGGAGGACCCGTTCCAGAGGAAGACACAGGACCTTTGGAGATGCCCCACGAGGAAATGCGACATGTTGTGGCTGTTGCCCGGGAGGAAACGGATGCCCCGGAGGATTCCGCTGTTGGGTGGTGGTCGATACCACACCCGGAAGACAGGGACGAAGCCACAGACGATATCGGAGGCCAAGAGTGGGTGACTGTTGTCCCCGTGGAAGAAGATTCCCCTTGGTGGCCAACGTCAAGCGACCGTGAGGAGATGCCACTCCCCCAGAGGATCCGCCGATGGAGGTCAGGACGCAAGAGGAACCCGGAGCTGGAGGAGGAAGGATGTGGGGTCACAGCTGGTCCAGGCTGGGCCCCCGAATGCACCCTCGCCGGAGGGACCTCGGAATTCCCTGACCCGCGGACAATGGGCGTCGTGAGGAACTTTGTAGGGACTACAAAGGAAAAAGGGGGGGGAAATGTAAGGATGTGCCCTGTGGGCACATCTGTGTTGTCCCTAGTTGGGGACAGCGCTGGGGCAGCTTGTCTGTCCCCAGCGCTGGGTGCGTGGCGGCGGCGGGTGTCCGGTGCAGGGATTACCCTTTTTCCTGCACCGGACCCCAGGCTGGAGGGTTTGAATGTTGGCGCCCTCCGGGAGCCAATCGCGGCTCCCGGAGCGGCAGCCAATAGGAGAGAGACGCGGCGAGCCAATCGGCGCTCGCCGCGTCATAGGCCCCGGCGTCGGACGTCAGACGCCGGGCGGGAGCCAGAGCGGAGGACGACGGCGCTGAGGAGCGGGAAGAGGAGAAGACGTCGCGGGCGGGAGCCGAAGAGGACAGCGCGCGCGCAGAAGAGCGCGAAGAAGGAAGAGGAGCCGGACAGGAAACAAGGACTGCGTGGAGGAAGACGACGACGGCCGCAGGGAGAAGAGCTCCGGTGGCCGCTGAAGAGGCCTGAAGACTCCAGCCCTGGGAAAGAAGATGTCCAGCGGCGGCTGGACGCGGCGATGCGACGGCGGCGCCGCTGGCCAGGACGGGCCAGCGGCCGAAGAGGGCACCGGAGGCCCCCGGGTTAGGTAAGGCCTCAGTGAGGCATCCTTCCCCCCTCCCCTTTTCCTCCCTAGACCACCAGGGACGGGCATTAGGCCCGAGGGGGCAGTTCAGGCATTAGGCCTGTGGGGACGTTAGAGGGCAGTAGGCCCTAGTGTAATTGTGGCCAATTAGGGATACATTAAGGTGACCTTGGGCACAAGGCCCAGGTCACCCAACGGGCAGCAAGTTAGGCGGGCGCTAGGCCTGTGGGCGAAGTCAGGCCTGCGGCCTGTG
Organism: Pseudophryne corroboree; assembly: GCF_028390025.1. Lineage (NCBI taxonomy): Eukaryota > Metazoa > Chordata > Amphibia > Anura > Myobatrachidae > Pseudophryne > Pseudophryne corroboree. The sequence goes on along the minus strand of NC_086453.1, from coordinate 326,014,406 downwards.
TGCAGTTAGGGGGCGCTAGGCCCAGTGAATAAGAGCCCCGAGGTGAGTACAGGTGGCCCTGGGCACTAGGCCCAGGCCACCCCGAGGTATTTAGGAAGGCAGAGCTGAGGCCCACATGAGGGAAGGCACAGGAGGTGGGTAGGCCGTGCGGTGCCCACCCCCGTCCAGCGGCAGGTAGGGATTAAAAAGGGACAGCACTGTTTTATATTGTATTTCCGATGTGTGTTGTTACCGTGCAGGGTGAATTACTGTTATAATGTTTGTGCATAGTTATGTCGCACCACACCCACAGAGCTAGTTTGAGGGCTCTGCCGTTATAGTTAGTATAGGGTGTGACACTAGGTCTAGTTAGGCCCTGCACGGCTGTTTCTTTCTTTTGCCTCCTTACAGGGACCTGTACTGGAGAAGATCGGAGTACCGGAGTGTAAGACGGTGAGTAACCACGGTCTGAGTGTTTGGTTGTGTTCCTTTCTATCTCCCTTCCTTCAGGGCAACGGTGAGCCTTGCACGGCTGTGCAAGGCGGAATTTCCACCTGGTGCGAAAGTGCCGATAGGTGAAATTCGGGCTCTGAGGCGGACGCCAATGATGACCCCCACCTAGCCCGAAAGCACTATTTTTCTAGAGGTCGGAGGGCGTTTCGGTCCACAGGTAGGAGGACGGCACTCAGCAATCTCTTTCCTCCTAGGTCGTCGTGTCCGGGTCCGACGGAAGAGTTGCCAGGTCCGTTGAAGGTTCCGGTACCTGAAGGTGAGAGAGAGCGGCGCCTGGTGAGTACAGAGTCTACACCTGCACGGCAGCAGGCACCACCACACGCACAGCAGCCGCACCTCTCACACATGGGTCACCTTCCCACGAATGCCAGAAACCCACTTTGCCTTCTGGCTAAGTGGGTTTCTTCAGCCAATCAGGGAGTGCCACGTTGTAGCACTCTCCTGATCAGCTGTGTGCTCCTGTCTTCACTGACAGGCAGCACGCGGCAGTGTTACAATGTAGCGCCTATGCGCTACATTGTAACCAATGATGGGAACTTTCTGCTCAGCGGTGACGTCACTTTAGGTCAACCGCAGGGCACAAAGTTCCCATCATTGGTTACAATGTAGCGCATAGGCGCTACATTGTAACACTGCCGTGTGCCGCCTGTCAGTGAGGACAGGAGCACACAGCTGATCAGTAGAGTGCTACAACGTGGCACTCCCTGATTGGCTGAAGAAACCCACTTAGCCAGAAGGCAAAGTGGGTTTCTGGCATTCGTGGGAAGGTGACCCATGTGCAAACATGGGTCACCTTTCAGTTCGTGGTCGGGCAACCGTTTTTTTGTTTTATTCAAGTACGTGGATTATCCCTGGATTATCCGAGGAGCCTGGACCACTGGATCTGGTGAGTAGAATTTCTTCAACAGGTACCCCTTGGATTCTACTGGAGAAGAGGACCGACCTGCGTGGGAACATAAGGTAAGTATGTATGTATGTGTGTATGTATGTAATAAAATTATACTTTCACGGTGTGTGTGTCTTGTGTTTTTTTGGGTATTTTTTTAGTGGTAGTACTACAGGTACCAGCGGGCCCGTTTTTCCGCCGCATGCTGGTACTTGTGGTTCTCCAAGTACCAGCATGCGGGGGAGGCTTGCTGGGACTTGTAGTACTGCTACTAAAAACAATATCTTTTATTTTACAACAAAGGCTATCAGCCCTCCCATCCGCAGCCCATTGGATGGGGGGGGACAGCCTCGGGCTTCACCCCTGGCCCTTGGGTGGCTGGGGGGGGGGGGACCCCTTGATTGAAGGGGTTCCCACTCCCCCAGGGTACCCCGGCCAGGGGTGACTAGTTGGATTTTTGATGCCACGGCCGCAGGGCACTATATAAAAGTGACCCCCGGCTGTGGCATTATCTGTCCAGCTAGTGGAGCCCGGTGCTGGTTTTAAAAATACGGGGGACCCCTACTCTTTTTGTCCCCCGTATTTTTGGGACCAGGACCAGGCGCAGAGCCCGATGCTGGTTGCTTAAATATGGGGGAACCCCTGTCATTTTTTTCACCATATTTCTGCAACCAGGATCGGCTCAAAGAGCCCGAGGCTGCTTATGCTTAGGAGGGGGGACCCCACGCAATTTTTTTTTTAAAAATAAGCACTTTCCCACCCCTTCCCACTGATATACATGCACGGATCTCATGGATCCGTGCATGCCTATCCAAACACGAATAAAAAAAAAAGTTCTGTTTTTTTTTAGCACTTTTTTACGAGTTGTAATTTTTCACGGCAGTGTTTGTTCTTTTTTTGCTTTGCACTTCTTAGTAAATGACCGAGATTCATACTTAAACAGCCGCGTTTTGACCGATGGTGTATTCATTCGTAATTTTTTACCTGAACTAGCAAAAAATTACGAATGCCCTCATCACTGCCGTGATTAGTGTTTAGTAAATGACCGAGATTAACCGAGATGACACTTTGAAGAAAAAACGGCATCTCGGTCAAAATCGGGAGCTTAGTAAATATACCCCAATGACTTAAGAATAGCTGTCCACTGTAGTGGCCTTTATGTGTGAAAAGGTTAAAATATGCCTACGATATTGTTAGATCTTTCTGTATCTGGAAAAAAAAATGTGCCGGTACGTATTAAGTAACACTGAGCCTCATCAGAAAAAAAACACTACCTATAAGCAGACGCCCATATGTTTAGCTACCTGAATCGGCTTGATGACAATACCATGGCTTCAAATAACAAACACAAACATTTCATATAGAATATATATTTCAGTAAAGTTTTTATTAGCAGCCTATTGGAATAAAAGCTATCTAAAATGAAATAAAAGATAACATGGATAAAATATATGTTCATTAAATTGAAATCTGATATATATTTTTAATGTACTGAAAATATCTTAATTACAATTTTTTTAAAATATCTATATAATAAAATCAACTCCTGATAAAAAAAATTATGTTTTTGGAATTGAATTGCAGTCAGAATGACCTCTGCATCAGTGATGCAGAGGAGAGAGTAAGGGGGTGATGATACAGAAACAGTGGGGGAGGAAGACAGAGATGTGGGAAAGAGAGTAGACGTGTGTGTGTGTGTGTGTGTGTGTGTGTGTGTGTGTGTGTGTGTGTGCGTGTGTGTATGGGGGGGGGGGGGAAGATAGAGTCTCAGGGGTAAATTTACTAAGATGGGAGTTCTATTAAAGATGGGATCAGATTCTACTCATTTATTTGGGATACGGTCTTTAGGTCGACAGTAAGTAGGTCAACACTATCTAGGTCATAGGTTCTCAAACTCGGTCCTCATTACCCCACACAGTGCATGTTTTGCAGGTAACCCAGAAGGTGCACAGGTGTATTAATTACTCACTGACACATTTTAAAAGGTCCACAGGTGGAGCTAATTATTTCATTTGCGATTCTGTGAGGAGACCTGCAAAACATGCACCGTGTGGGGTCCTGAGGACCGAGTTTGAGAACCTGTGGTCTAGGTCGACCACTATTGGTTGATAGTAAGTAGGTCGACATGGTTTCTAGGTCGACAGGGACACTAGGTCGCCATGTTCTAGGTCGACATGACAAAAGGCCGACATGAGTTTTTCACAATTTGTTTCATTTTTGTAACTTTTTCATACTTTACGATCCACGTGGACTACAACTGGGAGCGGTAACCTGTGCCGAGTGCAGCGGTAGTGGTGCGAGGCACCTTCCTTTGCTTGCGATGCGTGCGAGAGGACACGGTGCACTAATTGGGGATCCCGGTCACTGTATGGAGAAAACTACACCAAAAAAGGTTAAAAAAAACCTCATGTCGACCTTTTCTCATGTCGACCTAGTACATGTCAACCTAGAGTCCCTGTCGACCTAGAAACCATGTCGACCTACTTACTGTCGACCAATAGTGGTCGACCTAGATACTGTCGACCTATGTCTAATCTACCTAACATACCACACCCCATTTATTTAGCTCCTTCTACAAGAGTTAATAAATAACGGTACATTTGTTAGTCAAACTGGGTCTAATCCTGAGTTGATCGCAGCAGCAAATTTGTTAGCAGTTGGGCAAAACCATGTGCACTGCAGGGGGGGGGGGGGCAGATATAACATGTGCAGAGAGAGTTAGATTTGGGTGGGGTGTGTTCAAACTGAAATCTAACTTGCAGTGTAGAAATAAAGCAGCCAGTATTTACCCTGCACAGAAATAAAATAACCCACCCAAATCTAACTCTCTCTGCAAATGTTATATCTGCCCCCCCCCCCCCTGCAGTGCACATGGTTTTGCCCATCTGCTAACAAATTTGCTGCTGCGATCAGATCTGAATTACCCCCATTGCCATTTCTAGACATTGCGTTAAAAATATTTGGAGGCACCAGGTCTGTAGTTACTATAAAAATAGAGAAGAAAATGAAAACATTCAGAACATGTGTGTACTGTGTGTTCTGCAGAACACGTGTTCTGTGCATTTGTAATTAGATTACAAAGGAAGGAGATAGTTACAGACTGTTACCAGATCTCCATAAATTCCACTGCTGACCAAGTGAGACATTGCAGAAATCCATTATAGGTATTTATTCCGGGATCCGGTCTTTAGGTCGACACTGTCTAGGTGCCAAGCACAGCGGTAGCAGAGTGAGGCACCTTGCCCGAAGCTCCGAGCCATGCGAGGTGACATGGTGCACTAATTGGGGTTCCCGGTCACTGTACGAAGAAAACGACACCAAAAACAATTTAAAAACTCATGTCGACCTTTTTCATGTCGACCTAGAGTCCCTTTTGACATAGAAACCATGTCGACCTACTTGCTGTCGACCAATAGTGGTCGACCTAGACACTGTCGACCTAAGTCTAGTCTATCTAACATACCACAACCATTTATTCCATCGGCAGTTTTATACAGTACCAGACAGGGGATCAGTATGATTTACCGGCGGTATACCGACAACGGCATCCCAGCCACCGGTATGCCAGCAGTGGGGAGAACGCAAAGAGTTCCCTTGCGGGCTCGGTGGCTCACTGCATTTGCCACAGGTTCTTTTCCCACTCCATGGGTTTCGTGGACACTCACGAGTGGGAATAGCTCCTGTGCCCCGGGATTCCGGCTGTCGGCATTGTCGGCTGTCAGGTTTCCGGCATTGGTATCCTGACCACCGGGATCCCGGAAACCGGAAAATTAACTGCATCCCCAAGATAGCACCATCATACTAGTAGAGCCGCAATTTTCTATTGTCCGTAGTTAAAAATTTTCTTTTTTTTTAAGATGTATTTAAAAAGTCAGTTTTTATTAACATTTTTGTAAACTATTTTCAAAAAATTTAAAACAAAATTTTGCTGTAAATAATACAACTTGTTTCATCTGAACCTTAGCAAACTGTCCTGCTGCCTGTTAAACACTGTGGTAAAAAGAAAGATGGAATCTGGTGAAACGTTTAGCCTTTCACATAGAACAGCGTGATAAATAGGTGAAATATCAGAACAAAATAAATGATCAACTTTCGTGCAGCTGAAGGCCAAAGTTACTGAGGCGACCGCCTTAGGCCAAGGTAAAAGGCTGTCATTAGCGTACCAAAAGGGAAAAGCATTTATCTCCCAAGCTGTCGTCCTTGTGGCAATGGGTTCTGTGGATGTAAACATATTTGTCACATATAAATAAAGCTTCCAAATGATGTGTCAGTAATAATGGCACCAAAGGGAATGTTTATTATTGGGCTGTATAGTGGAATGGATGGTTTGGGAGTTTTATTGAGTAGTTTATGGGGCAAGACTGTCTTTCATATAGGCCACAGATTGCGCTGATCCAACCAGAGGCGTATTAACGCCCAAGGGGCCTGTGTATAGGGGACCCCCAGCTCTGAGCACCCAACATCGTACCCCGTGGGCTGGCAAGTGGGTCCCTCCTCCTCTGCAGCTTCATCTTCCCAGTGATATTTGGGAAAATGGCACGTGCACAAGAGAGCAAAGACTCTGGCAGAGAGTATTTGCTTTGACTGTGCGATGTCATCTTCCTGTTGCTGTCACTGGGAAGATGGCGCTTTAGAGGAGGAGGGACCCGCTGGCCAGCACCCAAGGTAAGTGAGTGTATTGCGGGGCCCCCCTGGACCCAGCCAAGGGGCCTGTGTGCACTGCAAATCCTGTACCTATTAGAAATGCACCTATGGATCCAATGCTGTTTTGTTATCCAATCGCACTATTTTGGCAGGAGATACCCCATCTTTAATAAAAATACATTAGTACTATTATATTACAGCAGTACCCCGGTCTCATGGATTTCTCTTAGAGATGAGCGGGTTCGGTTCCTCGGAATCCGAACCCCCCCGAACTTCAGCCTTTTTACACGGGTCCGAGGCAGACTCGGATCTTCCTGCCTTGCTCGGCTAACCCGAGCGCGCCCGAACGTCATCATCCCGCTGTCGGATTCTCGCGAGGCTCGTATTCTATCGCGAGACTCGGATTCTATATAAGGAGCCGCGCGTCGCCGCCATTTTCACACGTGCATTGAGATTGATAGGGAGAGGACGTGGCTGGCGTCCTCTCCGTTAGAATAGATAGAGACACTTGAGTTGATTAATTACTTAGTAATTTTGGGGAGCATTAGGAGTACTCAGAGTGCAGAGTTTTGCTGATAGTTACTAGTGACTGACCACCACCAGTTTTATTTATTATTTAATATAATCCGTTCTCTGCCTGAAAAAAAACGATACACAGTCACATACCATATCTGTGCTCAGCCTCAGTGTGCTGCATGATAATATCATCTATGTATATCTGACTGTGCTGAGTGCTCACTGCTCACACAGCTGAATTGTGGGGGAGACTGGGGTGCAGTTATAGCAGGAGTACAGTGCACACTTTTGCTGCCAGTGTGACTGACCAGTGACCACCAGTATATTGTCTGCCTGAAAAAGTTAAACACTCCTGTGGTGTTTTTTTTTTATTCTATAAACGCATTCTGCTGACAGTGTCCAGCAGGTCCGTCATTCATTATATTATATAAATATTTACCTGCAGTAGTGTTATATTTTTTTTGTTCATCTCTATCATCTTTATCATCTCTATATTAGCAGACGCAGTACGGTAGTCCACGGCTGTGGCTACCTCTGTGTCGTCAGTGCTCGTCCATAATTGTATACCTACCTGTGGTGGGGTTTTTTTTTCTATCTTCTTCATACTAGTAGTTTAGGAGTCTGCTGACAGTGTCCAGCAGGTCCGTCATTATATTATATATACCTGCAGTAGAGATATATATATATTTTTATATCATTATCATCTCTATACTAGCAGACGCAGTACGGTAGTCCATGGCTGTAGCTACCTCTGTGTCGTCAGTGCTCGTCCATAATTGTATACCTACCTGTGGTGGGTTTTTTTTTCTATCTTCATACTAGTAGTTTAGGAGTCTGCTGACAGTGTCCAGCAGGTCCGTCATTATATTATATATACCTGCAGTAGTGATATATATAAATTTTTTATATCATTATCATCTCTATACTAGCAGACGCAGTACGGTAGTCCGCGGCTGTAGCTACCTCTGTGTCGTCAGTGCTCGTCCATAATTGTATACCTACCCGTGGTGGGTTTTTTTTTTTATATATCTTCTTCATACTAGTAGTTTAGGAGTCTGCTGACAGTGTCCAGCAGGTCCGTCATTATATTATATATACCTGCAGTAGTGATATATATATTTTTTTTATATCATTATCATCTCTATATTAGCAGACGCAGTACGGTAGTCCACGGCTGTGGCTACCTCTTTGTCGTCAGTGCTCGTCCATAATTGTATACCTACCTGTGGTGGGGTGTTTTTTTCTATCTTCTTCATACTAGTAGTTTAGGAGTCTGCTGACAGTGTCCAGCAGGTCCGTCATTATATTATATATACCTGCAGTAGTGATATATATATATTTTTTATATCATTATCATCTCTATATTAGCAGACGCAGTACGGTAGTCCACGGCTGTGGCTACCTCTTTGTCGTCAGTGCTCGTCCATAATTGTATACCTACCTGTGGTGGGTTTTTTTTCTATCTTCTTCATACTAGTAGTTTAGGAGTCTGCTGACAGTGTCCAGCAGGTCCGTAATTATATTATATATACCTGCAGTAGTGATATATATATATTTTTTATATCATTATCATCTCTATACTAGCAGACGCAGTACGGTAGTCCACGGCTGTGGCTACCTCTGTGTCGTCAGTGCTCGTCCATAATTGTATACCTACCTGTGGTGGGGTTTTTTTTTCTATCTTCTTCATACTAGTAGTTTAGGAGTCTGCTGACAGTGTCCAGCAGGTCCGTCATTATATTATATATACCTGCAGTAGTGATATATATATATATTTTATATCATTATCATCTCTATACTAGCAGACGCAGTACGGTAGTCCACGGCTGTGGCTACCTCTGTGTCGTCAGTGCTCGTCCATAATTGTATACCTACCTGTGGTGGGTTTTTTTTTTCTATCTTCTTCATACTAGTAGTTTAGGAGTCTGCTGACAGTGTCCAGCAGGTCCGTCATTATATTATATATACCTGCAGTAGTGATATATATATATTTTTTATATCATTATCATCTCTATACTAGCAGACGCAGTACAGTAGTCCACGGCTGTAGCTACCTCTGTGTCGTCAGTGCTCGTCCATAATTGTATACCTACCTGTGGTGGGTTTTTTTTTCTATCTTCTTCATACTAGTAGTTTAGGAGTCTGCTGACAGTGTCCAGCAGGTCCGTCATTATATTATATATACCTGCAGTAGTGATATATATATATTTTTTATATCATTATCATCTCTATACTAGCAGACGCAGTACGGTAGTCCACGGCTGTAGCTACCTCTGTGTCGTCAGTGCTCGCCCATAATTGTATACCTACCTGTGGTGGGGTTTTTTTTTCTATCTTCTTCATACTAGTAGTTTAGGAGTCTGCTGACAGTGTCCAGCAGGTCCGTCATTATATTATATATACCTGCAGTAGTGATATATATATTTTTTATATCATTATCATCTCTATACTAGCAGACGCAGTACGGTAGTCCACGGCTGTAGCTACCTCTGTGTCGTCAGTCACTCGTCATCCATAAGTATACTAGTATCCATCCATCTCCATTGTTTACCTGAGGTGCCTTTTAGTTGTGCCTATTAAAATATGGAGAACAAAAATGTTGAGGTTCCAAAAATAGGGAAAGATCAAGATCCACTTCCACCTCGTGCTGAAGCTGCTGCCACTAGTCATGGCCGAGACGATGAAATTCCATCAACGTCGTCTGCCAAGGCCGATGCCCAATGTCATAGTACAGAGCATGTAAAATCCAAAACACAAAATATCAGTAAAAAAAGGACTCAAAAATCTAAAATAAAATCGTCGGAGGAGAAGCGTAAACTTGCCAATATGCCATTTACCACACGGAGTGGCAAGGAACGGCTGAGGCCCTGGCCTATGTTCATGGCTAGTGGTTCAGCTTCACATGAGGATGGAAGCACTCAGCCTCTCGCTAGAAAAATGAAAAGACTTAAGCTGGCAAAAGCACAGCAAAGAACTGTGCGTTCTTCGAAATCACAAATCCACAAGGAGAGTCCAATTGTGTCGGTTGCGATGCCTGACCTTCCCAACACTGGACGTGAAGAGCATGCGCCTTCCACCATTTGCACGCCCCCTGCAAGTGCTGGAAGGAGCACCCGCAGTCCAGTTCCTGATAGTCAGATTGAAGATGTCAGTGTTGAAGTACACCAGGATGAGGAGGATATGGGTGTTGCTGGCGCTGGGGAGGAAATTGACAAGGAGGATTCTGATGGTGAGGTGGTTTGTTTAAGTCAGGCACCCGGGGAGACACCTGTTGTCCGTGGGAGGAATATGGCCATTGACATGCCTGGTGAAAATACCAAAAAAATCAGCTCTTCGGTGTGGAAGTATTTCAACAGAAATGCGGACAACATTTGTCAAGCCGTGTGTTGCCTTTGTCAAGCTGTAATAAGTAGGGGTAAGGACGTTAACCACCTCGGAACATCCTCCCTTATACGTCACCTGCAGCGCATTCATCATAAGTCAGTGACAAGTTCAAAAACTTTGGGCGACAGCGGAAGCAGTCCACTGACCAGTAAATCCCTTCCTCTTGTAACCAAGCTCACGCAAACCACCCCACCAACTCCCTCAGTGTCAATTTCCTCCTTCCCCAGGAATGCCAATAGTCCTGCAGGCCATGTCACTGGCAATTCTGACGAGTCCTCTCCTGCCTGGGATTCCTCCGATGCATCCTTGCGTGTAACGCCTACTGCTGCTGGCGCTGCTGTTGTTGCTGCTGGGAGTCGATGGTCATCCCAGAGGGGAAGTCGTAAGACGACTTTTACTACTTCCACCAAGCAATTGACTGTCCAACAGTCCTTTGCGAGGAAGATGAAATATCACAGCAGTCATCCTGCTGCAAAGCGGATAACTGAGGCCATGGCATCCTGGGCGGTGAGAAACGTGGTTCCGGTATCCATCATTACTGCAGAGCCAACTATAGGCTTGATTGAGGTACTGTGTCCCCGGTACCAAATACCATCTAGGTTCCATTTCTCTAGGCAGGCGATACCGAAAATGTACACAGACCTCAGAAAAAGACTCACTAGTGTCCTAAAAAATGCAGTTGTACCCAATGTCCACTTAACCACGGACATGTGGACAAGTGGAGCAGGGCAGACTCAGGACTATATGACTGTGACAGCCCACTGGGTAGATGTATTGACTCCCGCCGCAAGAACAGCAGCGGCGGCACCAGTAGCAGCATCTCGCAAACGCCAACTCTTTCCTAGGCAGGCTACGCTTTGTATCACCGCTTTCCAGAATACGCACACAGCTGAAAACCTCTTACGGCAACTGAGGAAGATCATCGCAGAATGGCTTACCCCAATTGGACTCTCCTGTGGATTTGTGGCATCGGACAACGCCAGCAATATTGTGTGTGCATTAAATATGGGCAAATTCCAGCACGTCCCATGTTTTGCACATACCTTGAATTTGGTGGTGCAGAATTATTTAAAAAACGACAGGGGCGTGCAAGAGATGCTGTCGGTGGCCAGAAGAATTGCGGGACACTTTCGGCGTACAGGCACCACGTACAGAAGACTGGAGCAACACCAAAAACGCCTGAACCTGCCCTGCCATCATCTGAAGCAAGAAGTGGTAACGAGGTGGAATTCAACCCTCTATATGCTTCAGAGGTTGGAGGAGCAGGAAAAGGCCATTCAAGCCTATACAACTGACCACGATATAGGAGGTGGAATGCACCTGTCTCAAGCGCAGTGGAGAATGATTTAATGATTTCAACGTTGTGCAAGGTTCTGCAACCTTTTGAACTTGCCACACGTGAAGTCAGTTCAGACACTGCCAGCCTGAGTCAGGTCATTCCCCTCATCAGGCTTTTGCAGAAGAAGCTGGAGACATTGAAGGAGGAGCTAACACTGAGCGATTCCGCTAGGCATGTGGGACTTGTGGATGGAGCCCTTAATTCGCTTAACAAGGATTCACGGGTGGTCAATCTGTTGAAATCAGAGCACTACATTTTGGCCACCGTGCTCGATCCTAGATTTAAAACCTACCTTGGATCTCTCTTTCCGGCAGACACAAGTCTGCAGGGGTTCAAAGAACTGCTGGTGAGAAAATTGTCAAGTCAAGCGGAATGCGACCTGTCAACATCTCCTCCTTCACATTCTCCCGCAACTGGGGGTGCGAGGAAAAGGCTCAGAATTCCGAGCCCACCCGCTGGCGGTGATGCAGGGCAGTCTGGAGCGACTGCTGATGCTGACATCTGGTCCGGACTGAAGGACCTGCCAACGATTACGGACATGTCGTCTACTGTCACTGCATATGATTCTCTCACCATTGAAAGAATGGTGGAGGATTATATGAGTGACCACATCCAAGTAGGCACGTCAGACAGTCCGTACGTATACTGGCAGGAAAAAGAGGCAATTTGGAGGCCCTTGCACAAACTGGCTTTATTCTACCTAAGTTGCCCTCCCACAAGTGTGTACTCCGAAAGAGTGTTTAGTGCCGCCGCTCACCTTGTCAGCAATCGGCGTACGAGGTTACTTCCAGAAAATGTGGAGAAGATGATGTTCATTAAAATGAATTATAATCAATTCCTCCATGGAGACTTTCACCAGCAGCAATTGCCTCCACAAAGTACACAGGGAGCTGTGATGGTGGATTCCAGTGGGGACGAATTGATAATCTGTGAGGAGGGGGATGTACATGGTGATGAATCGGAGGATGATGATGAGGTGGACATCTAGCCTCTGTAGAGCCAGTTTGTGCAAGGAGAGATTAATTGCTTCTTTTTTGGTGGGGGTCCAAACCAACCCGTCATTTCAGTCACAGTCGTGTGGCAGACCCTGTCACTGAAATGATGGGTTGGTTAAAGTGTGCATGTCCTGTTTATACAACATAAGGGTGGGTGGGAGGGCCCAAGGACAATTCCATCTTGCACCTCTTTTTTCTTTCATTTTTCTTTGCGTCATGTGCTGTTTGGGGGGTGTTTTTTGGAAGGGCCATCCTGCGTGACACTGCAGTGCCACTCCTAGATGGGCCAGGTGTTTGTGTCGGCCACTAGGGTCGCTTATCTTAGTCACACAGCTACCTCATTGCGCCTCTTTTTTTTCTTCTTTGCGTCATGTGCTGTTTGGGGAGTATTTTTTGGAAGGGCCATCCTGCGTGACACTGCAGTGCCACTCCTAGATGGGCCAGGTGTTTGTGTCGGCCACTAGGGTCACTTATCTTAGTCACACAGCTACCTCATTGCGCCTCTTTTTTTTCTTCTTTGCGTCATGTGCTGTTTGGGGAGTATTTTTTGGAAGGGCCATCCGGCCTGACACTGCAGTGCCACTCCTAGATGGGCCAGGTGTTTGTGTCGGCCACTAGGGTCGCTTATCTTAGTCACACAGCTACCTCATTGCGCCTCTTTTTTTTCTTCTTTGCGTCATGTGCTGTTTGGGGAGTATTTTTTGGAAGGGCCATCCTGCGTGACACTGCAGTGCCACTCCTAGATGGGCCAGGTGTTTGTGTCGGCCACTAGGGTCACTTATCTTACTCACACAGCTACCTCATTGCGCCTCTTTTTTTTCTTCTTTGCGTCATGTGCTGTTTGGGGAGTATTTTTTGGAAGGGCCATCCGGCCTGACACTGCAGTGCCACTCCTAGATGGGCCAGGTGTTTGTGTCGGCCACTAGGGTCGCTTAGCTTACTCACACAGCTACCTCATTGCGCCTCTTTTTTTTCTATGCATCATGTGCTGTTTGGGGAGTGTTTTTTGGAAGGGCCATCCTGCGTGACACTGCAGTGCCACTCCTAGATGGGCCAGGTGTTTGTGTCGGCCACTTGGGTCGCTGAGCTTAGTCATCGAGCGACCTCGGTGCAAATTTTAGGACTAAAAATAATATTGTGAGGTGTGAGGTGTTCAGAATAGACTGAAAATGAGTGGAAATTATGGTTATTGAGGTTAATAATACTTTGGGATCAAAATGACCCCCAAATTCTATGATTTAAGCTGTTTTTTAGGGGTTGTTTGAAAAAAACACCCGAATCCAAAGCACACCCGAATCCGACAAAAAAAATTCGGTGAGGTTTTGCCAAAACGCGTTCGAACCCAAAACACGGCCACGGAACCGAACCCAAAACCAAAACACAAAACCCGAAAAATTTCCGGTGCACATCTCTAATTTTCTCTACCTCCACTTTGTTGATGATGCTGTGGGATATCTATGAGTTACTGTGGCCGGTTACTCTGTCTTCTGAAGAATTCATCTATGAAATGGGTGAAGGGTTAGGAAGTAACAGAAAAATCCAAGTCCTCACATTCTGGCCGGAGGTGAATAGATGAATGAAAAACGTTTTGCTCTGCCTTAGTGTTCGGCTGACCTCTTGTTTCCTGTTCCGATGTAAGACGAGTAAGTAAACATTTAACTGAATGTGGCACAACCACACAATGGGCTTTTATGGTGGAATGAATGGCACCTCTTTTCTTCCCTTCAATAAATCTTCCAGCCTGAAGAAGTTAATGGACGAACTAGAGGAGAAAGAATCTTGTAGTTAATGGACTAAACTTTCTTTTTTTCCTTGCTAGTAAAAATATTAATGAGTTTTGTATTCAGTTTTGATATAGTTTTGAATATTAAATAGTTAAATACATACAATTAGGAAATGATTTATTTCATGCTTTTTTATTGTTTAATTTTTTTTATTTTATTGTATGTTCAATTTTTGATCAATTTACCGTAGGGTTCGTGTCAAGCAAAACAGTTATTTCAAATTACATTGCGAGGGTATAAAAATCGGATCAAAATGTTCATTTGTTCAATTTGTTTTTATAATTTTTGTATTTATTTTTTTGACATTCGCAAACTGGTTCAATGTATGTAAAATACTGATACTTGTAGCTTCTCTCATACCGCTTTCACATCGCAAACCCTGCTTTTAAAACGTTTCTTAAAACGGGTCTTAAAACGGGTCTGAGCAGTTAAACCCCGCATGTTGTAACTGGTATATTACACATCGCATGTTGTAACTGGTATATTACCGTTTCATTACCGTTTTGGTACCTTTCACATTGAACCCGTTTCACCCATAGAAAACAGTGGTTGTCATTTTAAATGTACTTTTCTGGCCCACACATTATTAATAATTATTAATAATTATTTATTAATTATGAATAATTTGGCTAGTCGTACGATGGAACCCAGCAGTTTCAAGCATCTTTACCATGTTTTTGTAGATTACTGCATCCTTCACTGTCCCAGTGATTTGTCTACATATTTCTTCATCCCCTCTCATCCTAAGCAGCTCCCTAACCTCCTCAACACTCCAATTTGCCATTTTAAACTGTATTCTGTGTAATAAAACGCTTCTTCACTCTCATGTGTTTCCTCCGGTTTATTTCCTGCTTCTGCCTGGTGACATCACGCATGGAGACAGCCTATCTCCTTCTGTGGATTGGAAATACCGTTTCTGAGCCTTTCACACTGCACAATGAAATGGATCTGAACCGTGTAGGACCCTGCTTTTTACCCGTTTTAAAATACCCGTATTCTGTAACCATTAAATTCAATGTGGCCCTTTCACACCGCAACTAGACCCGTTTTGGAAGGCTTAATAACCGGCATTTACCGGGTTATAGCTGCGGTGTGAAAAGGGTATCAGTTTGCTAAAACGCATCATTACTGTTTATAGCTATAATAAAGCAAACAGAACCTGTAATTAACACAACAAATATTGCTGATTATTATTTAAAGAGCAAGTATAACCATTTGTTAGGCCTGGACAGATATTCCCATCTGCCTGTTCCTGTGTTAAACCCCATACACACTAGACGAGAAAGTTAAAGATATCGCTCAGAAGGGACAATCTGAGCGATATTTTTAACTATCTCATCCAGTGTGTACACTCAATATCGTTAATGATGCGCGCTCCCGCACATCGTTAATGCTCTCGTCTGAACAGTCCAAGTGAGAGAGGACTTCGTTAACGAGGGCCTCCGCTCCCCCTGTTGATCCCCATGCAGTCGCTCCCTTCACGCCGGCATCGGCAAGTGTGTATGCACTTGCCAATGCCGGCATCCCACCGGGTCCCTACCACAGCCAATATCGTCGGCCAACATCGGCTAATCTCTTGAAACTTCACTAGTTGTCTTTCTAGCAACTGATAAATTATTTTTTGGTGGGTGGATGCATAATACCTGAAAAATATAATATTATGGGCCGATGACCTTTAGGCCTCTTATCAACTGGCATCATGTAGGCATTCCTAAACAACAGCAGTGAGGGCTGAAGAAGATATAATGATAGATAGATGCCTGCATGTTACACCTGCATAAACCTGAGTGTGGGCACTGACGCGTTTCATCATCCAGACTTTATCAATGCTTTATTCAATGACAGAGGGAAGCCAGCTTGGCACCGCATGGGGAGGTGTGAGCGGGCATGACATGGTATAGGGGATGTGGGCATGACTCAACATATTAGGCAGCACAGGAGGCGTGGCAGTCACAATCGCATCATCATAGCCACACCCCCACTATACAATAGATTACAGGCATTGTACAATGGAGTGTGTGGCTAAGATAATGTGATTCAGCGCAAATTGTATCATCCGCCGGTACCACCCACTTCACTCGGTAAGTGGGTGGCTTGTCGCGACCAAATCCGTGAGACTTGCCTACTCTTCCAGGTGGCCGGGAGCACCTTCTGATTTCGGGAACCTCCCGGCCGTTCCAGGAGGATAGGCAAGTATGCTCAATAACAACTAAACTGAATTTTGGTGCAATTATTTAGTTTATATATTGAGTCAGATTTCACCTAGACACTAGATATACTGATCAAGTATAAGTTTATTACTTATTAGAGATTCCACGTGGATCTTTCGATTATACAGTATCACATTGTATGGTTTGTTTTTTGTTAATTTCCTGATTTTATTTGCATCTGTAATATAAATTAGCCAAAATGCAAGAGCTACACGATGGACATGCCATTTTTCTAGCAGTATTACCAACGTCGGGAGGCGGCTGTAGGTTTCTGCAGTGTATTTAACTTGTGGCAACACCTTGAAATAAGAAACAAGATATGTCTGGAAAATAAGTAAAGTTTATGCAGCACTCTCCATGCACTGATAGCAGGAAACGTCATTGCAAGATGTTACATTATCTGGGAAGCACAACTGCAAATATGAAAACCCCTCACCAAGGACCCTCACTCCCATAACTAGTGACGTCCCGGGTGAGGACTGTGTATTACCAGTGGTGCCGAGAGAGGGGGGGGGGGAGGGCCCAGGTCTGATAGAGGGGCCCAGTGGGGGCCCAGGTCCATGCCTCCTTTGACTAGGCCATGCCTCTTGAAAAGTACCTGGGCCCAGCCAGGATCAATACTGTCCTGGCTGTGAGCAGTAGCGGATCTTGCTACGGGCACACAGGATTTTTGGCCGGGGCGCCGCCTTCCGGAGTGCACCGCCGCCGTGGCAAGATCCGCTACTGGTGTTGCCCCCCCCCCCCCCCCCCCCTGGTGCCGGTACTGCTGTGCGGTGCGCGATGAAGTCATCGCGCACCGCACTGCATTGTGAGAACGGCACTTAGACACTAGGGGTCATGATTGACCTCTAGTGCCTATGCGGTTCTATGGGAGAGAGTCATGACATCTCTCCCATAGATCAGAGGAGCGGCGCCAGCGGCCAGAGACGGAGGGCAGTAACGGTCGGGCATCAGGAGCGAGGCTGGTAAGTATTATTATTTTTTATTATTATACTACTGGGGCCACAAATGGGGGCAATACTACTGGGGGCACAAACAGGGGCAATACTACGGGGGGCACATTGACCACACCCCTTTATGAAGCCATGCCCCTATTTTCACCCGGGGCGCCACAAGGGCTAGAACCAGCCCTGGCTGTGAGGCATGCCATGCTCCTGTGAGTGGGTGCTTCTGAGGTGCTAGACACTCCCCCAAAGGGGGGTGGCCATGCCCTCAGCATGCTGTGGTCACACCCCCTCCAGTGGGGGCAGGGGGGCCCAGGAAGTTGTACCCGGGCCCAGGATTTCTCTTGGCAGCCCTGTATATTACATGGGTGTTTCCATAACGGGGACAGGGTGGGCGGTGCTCAAGTGGGACCCCACACCCAACACACAGGCCCCCTCCTCTCTTCAATTTCCCCTGGTGTTATAGTCTCTCCAATAGAACATATCTAAGCCTGTATATGCCTGCACTCTTTGCCCATCATACCATCAGAGCCGGCCCTAACCAATATGATGCCCTAGGCAAGATTTTGGCTGGTGCCCCCTAGCACCACCGCTAGTTCTGCAGGACATGCCTGGCATGAGTCAGCTGGCAGCTCTGCTAACGTTGGGGCGCCTTTTGTTTATGAAAATGTGTCTTATTTGCATTACTATGTGGCTCGGATGCACAAGCAGCTTTTGCTGATTAAAATGATATGCAGCATGCCTATATTCTGTGTGTGACTGTGGCTGTATCTGTATACGAAATGCTACATTACAGTGATTTCCACAGAACATAGGCATGCCACCTATCATTTTAATCAGCAGAAGCTGCTGGTGCCCCTAAGCATACCAAATGCCCTAGGCAATTGCCTAGTTTGCCTATGCCTAGGGCCGACTCTGCATACCATCTACCATTTCTCATGACCAAGAACCTGTGGGCTCTCAAGCGTTCACCCCTGATGGGTCATTTTTTATTTCAAGGATTTTACAGTTCTCAATTTTCTTGATGCCAGTCATGTCAGAGGAGCCCGCGGTTGGGCTTGTGCTAAGGTTCTCAATATGGTCTGTTTGACATGTCTGCTTGTTTGTTTCATGGAAGCACACATTCTGGCACCGTTCTGAACGCAGTGCATTTTCTGTCATCCTCTGTTCCTTTTGCATCATTATGTTTACAGCACTCTCACTTTTGAAAGTTGCTTGTGAGTGTCTCACATACATGTGTCAGCACCTTGTCATGTCACCTGATTTGTTGCACGGTGTATGAATAACTCTAAAAACACTGGTTTATTGACTTCCTGCACTTGTCAAAAGTTGTGTTTAGACGAGACCTGCAATACCGTCACACACCCTGACTAAGCCTGTAAGATGAGCCTTGTATTTGTGCATGCAACACCCAGTATCTAATACTTTTATCTTATTAATACTCATGATGTTGACCCTAGTAAACGGTTATTGATTGCAAATAACATGAGAGATAATAATACCAGGATAGTGTTGTGTTTTCCATCAATAGCGCCAGTGGCGGAACAAGCAAGCGGTGGGCCCAGGTGCGACAAAATGCTTTGGGCCCCCCATCCCATCCAAGTCCACCCCATGGGCAGTGCGCGCCGTAGGCGCGCGCAAAAATACATAGTGGCGTAGCTTCGTGGGGAAGGGGTGTGTCCACAAAATAATACCAATTCATAAAACGGTGCACAGTAGTCTCCATTCTTCAAATTACGCCGCACAGTAGCGCCACTACACCAGGTAGAGACCCTTTTACACCTTACAGCGAACAGATTCCCCTTTTTACACATAACGGCAGACAGCGTGCACTTTTTACACATAACGGCAGACAGCGTGCCGTCGTTACACATAGCGGCAGACAGCGTGCACTTTTTACACATTACGGCAGACAGCGTCCCCATTTTACACATTACGGCAGACAGCATACACTTTTTACACATAATGGCAGACAGCGTGCCCTCGTTACACATAGCGGCAGACAGCATCCCCTTTTTACACATTACGGCAGACAGCATACACTTTTTACACATAATGGCAGACAGCGTGCCCTCGTTACACATAGCGGCAGACAGCGTGCCCTCGTTACACATAGCGGCAGACAGCGTGCACTTTTTACACATTACGGCAGACAGCGTCCCCATTTTACACATTACGGCAGACAGCATACACTTTTTACACATAACGGCAGACAGCATCCCCATTTTACACATTACAGCAGACAGCATACACTTTTTACACATAACGGCAGACAGCGTGCCCTTTTTACACATTACGGCAGGCAGATTCTACCTTTTTACACATAGCGGCAGGCAGATTCCCCATTTTTATACATAGCGGCAGGCAGATTCCCCATTTTTACACATTGCGGCAGGCAGATTCCCCATTTTTACATTGCGGCAGGCAGATTCCCCCTTTTTACACATTGCGACAGGCAGATTCCCCATTTTTATACATAGCGGCAGGCAGATTCCCCATTTTTATACATAGCGGCAGGCAGTCCCCCCTTTTTACACATTGCAGCAGGCTGATTCCCCCTTTTTACACATTGCGGCAGGCAGTCCCAACAAATAAAAAAAGAAAGAGACAGACAGACAGACAGACAGAAAGAAAGAAAGAAAGAAAGAAAGAAAGAAAGAAAGAAAGAAAAATTATACTTACCCTCTCTGTTAGCTCAGGCTCCTTGTGCAGATTCCCGGGCAGTAGAGAAGAAGGAGGAGGGAGGTGGAGGAGGGAGCCGCAGCAGCGCTGTGTTATTGGTGGAGGCGCTGCTGCTGCTGCTGCCCCTCTGCTTCACTATAGGCTGTTCTCAGGGACAGCCTATAGTGAAGCAGAGGAGCAGCAGCAGCAGCGCCTCCACCAGTAACAAAGCGCTGCTGCGGCTCCCTCCTTCACCTCCGTCCTCCACCTTACCCCGTACCGCTGCAGTGCGCGCCGCTCCTCTCCTCTCTCTCCGGGCGGCTGTGCGCTGCGGGCAGCGGTTGCCCGCAGCGCACAGCGGCATGTAATGAGTCAGTTTGACTCATTACATGCTTGGGCCCCTGAACAGAGGCGGGCCCCAGTGCAACGCACTGCTTGCACTGCCGGTAGTTCCGCCTCTGAATAGCGCCACAGCTGCAATGTCATAGGCGATCGTCTAAGACGTATCGACGTGTTCCCCGCTAGAGGTGTCTCTAGTTAAGTAATGGCTATAGAGATAAGATGGATAGATAGATAGATAGATAGATAGATAGATAGATAGATTTGTAGACAAACATGATATAGAATAGATATATGAGATAGATAGATAGATAGATAGATAGATAGATAGATTTGTAGACAGATAAACATGATATAGATAGATAGATAGATTTGTAGACAGATACATGATATAGATATATGAGATAGATAGATAGATAGATAGATTTGTAGACAGATAAACATGATATAGATATGTGCGATAGATAGATTAGATAGATAGATAGATAGATAGATAGATAGATAGATAGATAGATAGATAGATAGATAGATTTGTAGACAGATAAACATGATATAGATATATGAGATAGATAGATAGATAGATAGATAGATAGATAGATATAGATTTGTAGACAGATAAACATGATATAGATATATGAGATAGATAGATAGATAGATAGATTTGTAGACATATAAACATGATATAGATATATGAGATAGATAGATAGATAGATAGAGAGAGAGATAGATAGATAGATAGATAGATAGATAGATAGATAGATAGATAGATAGATAGATAGATAGACAGATGTTTGTATAGTGCTAATTATAGGCCTGATTCCGAGATACACATTAATGCATTCGCAGCTGTGAATTTGTACACAATGCTTGTGCGAAAATAGGCTAGTGTCACTGCCACCTGGGTTTGTATTGAGACGCCCGCCGGCAACATTGCAAGTCCCAGCGGCTGAGAACAAAGTCGCAGCATCCATTGCAGATCGTCGATTATAGTAGTTGTGAGTGGTCCTATGGTCTCACAGCAGGGCGCAGGAAGTAAGATGCCGGTGACATTACAGCTGCGTACGGGATCGCAGCCTCAAACAAAGCGGTCGCGACACCCCTGCCTTATTGCTGCCGCTCCCCTTTACCTCCCCAGAAATGGTCCCTGACCGTCCATCACTTGGTAAAAAAATCCACTCTGCCACCGCTGTTGCAAGACCATCACGGCATGTGTGCAGTAAGATCTATGCGCAGACCGCCGATAATCGCTTGACTGCAAAAAAAAATCAGGCTTGCACCTATCTCCGAATCAGGCCCTATGTACCAAGTAAAATGTTTGCACAAAAGTACATTAACATAGATTTAGGGGGAGATGTACTAAGCAGTGAAAAGAGTGGAGAAGTTGCCCATGGCAACCAATCAGCTGCTCTGTATCATTTTATAGTATGTCATTTATAAGTGTTACTTCAATGCTGATAGGTTGCCATTGGCAACTTCTCCACAGGCTCACTTGTCCACTCTTTTCAGTGCTCTAATTCCTCTATATAATGCAATCCCATTTTCTGGGTTATAAAGAGTGAGCACTGGGGCTTATTCAGTGTGTTTGCGAAGTTCGAAATGCGTTCGCTGTGTGATCGCAGGCCCAGCAAAGTGCGACCGTATAGCGATTGCCAGGAAGTGATCGTTTGTGGGAGGTTACATAGCACCATCATGGCGAAACTGCGACTGCAGCCGTGTATATCCTGCATGAATGGGTCAACTGGAATTGTCGATGGTACTCGATTTCTGCATAAGCATCGCAATTATGCGGAGGCATATGCAAATTTGCAAATGCAGCGGAGGGTGTCTTTTATTTTTCTGGGCGGGTCTTCAGACTCTTCACATGAGTTTTTTAGCAGAAGAAGTTCTGAGAAAATCGCAACTTCTGTCTCAATAGCGATCCGAGCTGTTTGTCCACTTAAGAAGGAAGCCTTTGTCCTTCTGCATTGTTATAGGTAAATCTTATGATGTCAGTCTTGAGACATCGTTGGGTATCTTCTTGGTGGAATGGCAAGTCAATGCTGTACAGTATATCCCAGGACTCACTCAGGGGAAACGAGAGGGGGAGTAGGTAACAAAGCGCCCAGGCCAAGGTGTGTCTGCTAGCACATGCTTGCTAAGTATGCACAGCCACGCCCCCAAAATGATGTGGCCACACCCCCTCAGCGGTGATAAGAGGACATTGTATTTGCAACAGATCATGGACATGTCACCACACGCTCTACCACATCCCACATGCTTGACTCTGCTTGGGCCTGAGATCTCTCCTGTCAGCTGGATTTAGAAGGAGCAGAGGCACATGTGTTAAAAGAAGTAGCGGCACAGATTTGAAGGGGGCAGAGGCACAAGTGAGGAGGGAGACAGAGGCACATGTGGTAAGAGACACTGGCATACTTATAATGGGTGCAGTGTGTGCAGGGCCCATGAGGTCTAGGGTGGCCCACCCCGCACACACTGCACCCATTATTTTTAATACTTATACTCCGGAGTCCCGCGGTGCAGCAGCATCGCTGCAAAAATCACTGGAAAATGTTGCGGCGCCCTTTTCCCGGCGTTATGCGCATGCACTGAAGGAAAATCACTGGGAAAATGGCCACCGCGCTATTGTTCCGGAGATCTGCACATGCACTCTAGTCTCTGGGACATCGCTAGGGTCCTTTAGGGACCCTATTGCCCAGACACAGCATGCATACGGGCCACCACCTCCCTGATACGCCCCTGAGCAGCAGGGTCTCCACCGCAGATCCATGCCTTAAGATGAAAGACTGAAGTCTACATTCTGAGTCCATTTAAGCATCCTCTGTACAGTTATTCTCAAGTCATTCCACAATGTTACAGCAATTCGGAGAACACGATTTAATGCTTATTCTGAGTCACTCATACACGTAATTCCCTCATAAAGCATTCTTGACAAGTGGAGACTTATGGAAACGTATTTATATTTTATTTTTAGTGAGATTTATGTTCCATTATTTTTTGTATTGAAAGAACTTTGTATGGAATGAGCATAAATATTCATGTAACTCCAGCATCAGCCAAGTGTTCTCCTTGGGGGGTGAGGGATCAAACCCTGGAGAGAGATAAAGTTGACAGGAATAAAGTACAAGCCAATCAGCTTCTGTAATTTTTTCAAACGCAGCCTGTATAAAAAACAGGGGGCGGGATGTACTGTGCATCGTGGATGATAAACAATCCGCCACTTATCGGGTACATACTGTACATTAATAATACCGGTATGTACCTACTGTAGAAATTAAAGTAACTTTGCAAAGGGCAGCTCCCAGTAAGATCTGTCCTTTGCAATTATAGGACTTGTGAGTTTATGACCTGGGATTACTTTGGTGCATGCGACGGATGACACGTGCGCCACATGGGAATACCATACGCTTCTATTGGACCACCGAGTCCAAGCTCCGGATGTATCGCAGTCCGGTGCTTGGTACATATGGAAATATGGCAAAATCTCCTAAACCATAATGTGGACTTTTAACCGTGTTTCCTTATTAGTACATACTGCCCAGGAGCTGATTGGTAGATATTTTATCTCTAACCAAGCTTTGATACATCGTACATCTCAGTGGCGGATTTTACCCCCCCTCCTCCAGCAGGGGTGTTTTAAGAGAGGAGGAGGCTCATGTGCAACCTTCTGCATCAGGGGCCCCCTCCTCTCTGACCGATGCACAGGTTTTAATACTTACCTCTCCGGAGTCCAGCGGCAGTGCCATCCTTCTCTGCAGCAGCAATAGAGTCTGAGCACAGACTTTATTACGCATGCGCAAACCTCCGGGGAAAAAGGCGCGGCGGCCATTTTTTTCCTTAAGATTTTCCTAATGCGCATGCGTAAAACTCCAGAAAAATGGCCGCCGCACCACGTTTCTGGAGTTATCAGCAAGTGCAATAGAGTTTGTACCCCCTAGTGTTCAGACTCTGTTGTGCTGCCGAGAAGAGATGGCTCCGACGGGGTACTCTAGAGAGGTAAGTATTAAACAAATGGGTGCGGGTGGGCTATCATGGACATCGGGTCCCGTGTGCCCTGCACACACTGCACCCATTATAGATATGCTAATACCCTCCAGGTAAAATCTGCCACCCCTCTCAGTGTTAGTGAGCCAGAAGCAGTCCGTGACTGCACTGGCCACACTGTGACTGGCGGTGACTTCCTATTCGAAGTCCTACCTGTCAGTCAAAGACAAACAAGGCAGTCCCATTGGAAGGTGTGTCCTCCATCCAGGACTGCCAGACCGGGCTGCGATTAGCAGAGAGCTGACTTCCTGTAGGAAGCCACTCCCCGCCTTTGGTGCACCCCAATCCGGCTTCTATGGACTGCAACCGATGTGGTCTATAGATGCCAGGCATTTGCGCAAGTCGCATTACAGCGTCTGTGCATACGCCGGTCCTGGCACCTGCCTCTCCGGGCATGGAGGTAGTGGCAGCCCCCCTAGTAAATGTAAGTAGGAGCTGTCAAAGTCAGAAAAATATCACGCTACACATTGCCATATTTGCACCTCATGCGTGTCCCCGCTGCGGGTGCATGGGCTCTCCCGTGCGTGCGCATACTCGCTGTTGCGTGCACCCGCAGGCGCACGGTGTGCGCATTTACGGTAAAGTTTATGTGCGTCTAGCGGGCGACTCGTTCGTAACATATTTTAACTATATAATGTATTTTGTAGATTATGGTCCCTTTGATAGAATCTGAAAGTTTAGTTAATGTATCATGTTCATAGACAAAGAGATCCCTCTTTGTTTGATACGAAGGGTCAGACAGGGGTTACACAGTGGTGTTTAGTATCCATCGGAAGAGTATTTAATTAGCAATATTCCGGTGTTGGTTTGGAGCGGATTAATCGCTCGTGCGAATAGTTATGGACATAAGAAGTTTATGGACATTTGCTATTATTTGCACTTTATTATCCATGCGGCGGGAAACCTAGTTTCCCACCCACCTGAGCAGTTGGAAATAGTCACAGCCCACCTGTATGAATCAACCTATGACCTTTTGTTATAATGCGAAGACGAATTCCTGTGTCCAATGAACAATAAGAATATAGGGACCATTGTACTGTATTATGTGTAGGGTATAAAAGGACAAGCCGATCTGGGCCAGCTCTCTATTCTCTTCAACGGTTCTCACCACTGATAATCGGGAGCTGGATATCCAGAGGCGCATGCGATTGTTTCCCTTGAGCGTAAGTTTCTCCGCAACCATATTGCCTTTATTGTTATTGTGAGCCATATCTCTCTCTCTCTCTTCTCCTCTTTCTCTCTCTTTCTCTTAAGTGTTATTGTACTGCTATTGTATTTCATGTGTAGTTTTCTTGTTAGGTAGTCAATGTTATTTTGGTAGTGTATGACTTGTATTGTATTATTCTTTTTGCAAATAGAACGTTCATATAAGGTGTTAGAACCTAATACCGGTATCTGTGTATTTATTATATTTCTAAGTATTCTCAGAGCGTCGGAGACGCTCGTACAGATTTCAAGTTAATAAGGTTACACTGTGTTACATTTACACCCTATCACTGCACCAAGGTTTATTGCATAAATACATTGTTTATGGTATAGTTATAAAGGTTTAACATTGTGAGCATCAGCGCCGCTTGTGATCTCCTCGTGGTCCCAAGCGTCCGCTACGCTAGTAGCATATCATTACGTTAGTCGGCAGCCTATAGCGTGCCTGCCTGTGATCTCTTGGCCATGAGCGAATGTGACGCTCGAGCGTCTCGACTACGGCTAAGCGATTGTTACGCAACGTGCGTACCCTTACGGTATACCATACGCCAATAGCGTACTGTGTTCTTTCACCTTTTAGAGGGTTTTAAGTAAGATAAATATTAGGCTTTATCAATTGGCGGCTCGTCCGTCCTTCACATATCTGCACTAGGTAATTTCAGCAGACATTATCCATCAGCAAAGGGCGGGAGGTCATATTCCTCGTAGTGCTGACTGGATAAGCGTCTGCTTCGCTTAGTAAAGGGTGCTGAAGGAATCCGGAACCGGAGGTAAGAACAATACGCTAGTGTCTTTTAAAACTGTTTATTTCTGTCTTGCGTACGCACGCACGCATACATCTGCATTTCTTTTCATTTGTGTATTTTCACATATCACTCTCCTGTTTGCCATTTCACAATTGATAACGCGCTAAGAAAGATTTGTTGCTATTAGTAGTTAAAGAGTAAAAGTAATACATTTAAGGGGTAATTTGTAAAGCACGCACACAGCTTTGCCTAAGATACAAGGAAAGACCTGGGTGGTGCTCGGTAGATGATTGAAGACCATCTACATTGATAAACGTGTTAATTGTATTTCTGTGGACATATCTGGCTGGCATACACGTAAAGGCCGACGCACGCAGCGTATATTACGCAACGGAGCGTCTGGGTACGCCCACGTAACTCAAATCACACTATAGTATTATTTTAACAGGCGAAAAGGTGGCAACGCGATAAATAGCGCAAGTCAATTTTAGTGTCCGAAATTTAAACTAATAGATCCTTCTCTAAATTTACGACTCATCTGGTCTAAAGGAAAGAAATTTCTGCGCAGAAATAGAAACAAAAGTAAAGTGTACATGTGGTGAGTGAGTGTTTGTATATATATGTTTTTACAATTTTTGGGTTGAACCACAAGAAGTCGAGTTCTCGTGAGGTACATACATGTAAGTGACGTGCATGGTGGCTGGGGAGGCATCCCTTGTTAAACATAAATTTGAGCATTAGAGTATAGCAGACCAGGAGGTCTACTGTAGCACAGACCAGGAGGTCCGGAACAGACCAGGAGGTCCAGGTACAGCAGACTAAGAAGTCCGCTATAGAGAAAAGAGCACAACCCAGGGGGTTGGTGCAGAACCCATATAGGCCATTAAAGCTCTGGCTGAAGGAATTCGCAGCCGAAATTTTCGATTCCACTGGTCGCTCCGCACATAAGATTAGTTGCTTATGTGCCGAACGATTGTACCGCACGTAATTGTTTGCATTAGTTAGTAATTTGACCCAGTACCATTTGCGTATGCTAGAGGGGTCATAAACGCTATTTGTACATTTTAACGTGATTTGTGAAATTTATTTTATTTTAAGGGAGGTTCGCTGGTCACTCAGGGACTATCCAACAACCAATAGTTACTGGAAAGGGTCAATGCTCTGCGGAACACACTCACATGTTCCAGTAAATAAAGGTTCATAGGGGCCCTAGGTCGAGTACGCCAGCGCTAAGGCAGTGTGTGGGCGTATTGGTCGGCGTGGGCGAGTGAGTGGGGTACTCGGTAAACCGCCACCGTCGGCCTATCTTGAACATCTTGGTTTTTGTAAGGGTTCGCTGAAGACCCTGATTAAGGTTAGAGGTAGTGAAAGCAACACCTGCAAGTTATGGGGGCCAGTTGTTCAGGTAGGGGGCGATCAACCTCGGTTCGGGTTGATTCAGTAAACCGACCAATCGGGTCGGCAAGGTATGTAATGTGTGAAAAATACGGTTCACACACAGAGGTTTTATGTGATGAATGGGAAAGAATGACTGTACATGACGGGGAGAAGTTCCCAAGAGTAGGCAGCTTTAGCCCAGATGTGTTACTAAATCTAAGGATGTCTCATTAAATCAGCAAAGAGACGGATCAAACATTATGATTATTTACAGTTATGGCAACAGGAGGGTGAAATACAGAGAGGATTGGCTCAGGCGGCGGGATCTAACCCTATCAGGAAACTGATAGCTACGGCACCACCGCCACCTTACATAACGGGAGAGAAGTTGGTTGCGGAGAATGACGCACTAATGTGTAATAAACAGGCACTTAGTAACTGTATAAATGTTAAGGATAATATGAATAAGATGAGTAATGCAAGTATTAACCCGTGCAAATTGTACCCTGTTTTAAACTTTCCCCAGGAGTGTGATCAAGAGGACGAATCGGCAACAATATCGGCGCTCTCTCTAGCAGCCACCATATCAGAAACAGCAGTAGGCACGTCCCAACCCCCGAGATTAGTATCAAAGGCACCTAGCGGAGGGACAGGTGAGGTCGTATCAACGGGTAAGTACGGCACCATACACTATGCTGAAACCATTTCACCACAGGCTGTAGAATCTACTCAGAATGATGTTATTAAACTTAATCCCGTTAGGGTAATAGCAGTGCCAAATGGGAAAACGGACACTTCAGGAGTCACTCCTGTCAGAAACATTGCCATGCACTGCCCATTTTCCCGAATGGAATTAAGAGCAACAGTGTCTGAATTCCCTGACCCTAGAAAATATCTAGTTGCTAGTCAGAAATACATTAGAGACCTAGGGAATACGGTAGAGCCCAATAACAAAGACTGGCAGATATTGCTGAGGGCATGTTTACCCTCCAATGTCGACTCAGCACAATTTCTAGCTGACTGTAAATTAGATGAAGATGTACCCCTTACGGATGTGTACAACCAAGATAATGTAAAAAGGATAAATTTACAGTTAAAAGAGTATTTTCCAGCTGTAGTTAAATGGAACAAAATTTTCTCCATTAAACAAAAAGAGTCAGAAACAGCTGCTGAGTATTTTCATAGGGCACTACTAGAAATGGCTAAATACACAGGCATTGAAGACATTAAGACAAATGTAAATCATAGATAAGTAGCAGTATCTGTGCTAATGGATGGTTTAAAAGAAGCATTAAAGACAAGGGTACAGACCACGCAACCATGTTGGCGAGGTCTGTCGGTGGCTACTTTGAGAGAGGCCGCTGTTGATCATGATCGCAATATCACCAGACACAGAGAGTCACAAAGTGATAAGTTAATGGCAGTAAGTATACAGGCCCTGACCACAAGGCAACCTTTGTATAAATCTCCAAACCCTGTGGGTAAGTCAAATGTGGTAACTTGTTATTCCTGTCATAGAGAGGGACATTTTGCACGAGACTGTAGAGTGAAAAACACACAAAAATCATATCAACCCCCTAGACAACGACATGACACACGAAATTGGGATCAGGGACCGCAGAGACGTCATGAGCCACATGCAGGGGAAACAAAAAGGTATCCCCCAAAAAGAGACTGGCAAGTCTCGGGTAGTTCCCATTTACCCCCTTCTCAAGTAGTTGCTGCCAGCGCGATTCAGGGAGGTCACCATACCCAATAGGGGTGTGGCCATACTTGTAATCTGCAGCCAGTGAAATTGATTGCAAGCCTTGGAAGTGAACCCGAGGTCACAATTGATGTAGCTGGTAAATCATTAAATTTCCTTGTAGATACGGGGGCGGCCAAATCAGTGATAAATTCGACAGTGGGCATGAGAACCACTGGTAAGACAATTCCAGCCATGGGAGTAACGGGAGTAGTCCAGCACTACCCTGTTAGCAAACCAGCAGAGATTACAATAGGGCCTTTGCATACCAAGCATTCCTTTTTGCTGGCAGCATCGGCACCGACTAATCTCCTGGGAAGAGATTTATTGTGTAAAATGGGGTGCGTCATTTATTGTACTCCTGAAGGTGTATTCTTAGACATACCTGAGAATCACGCTCAGGAAGTGCGAGACATGTTAGACTCCCCATCAAAATTAATGTCACATACTGTTATGATAAATAGAAATCCATCCCAGGTAGAAGAAATGACATCCCAAATACCAGAGTCACTGTGGACTAAAGATGGACAAGACACTGGATTAATGGCAAACATAGCTCCAGTAGCTGTGCAAGTAAAAGATGGTAGGATAGCTCCAAAGATCCCACAATACCCTCTGAAGCCAGAGGTGGAATTAGGAGTATACCCCGTAATAGAGCGCTTGCTACAACAGGGCATTCTGGTAAGAACATCCAGCACTGCCAATAGTCCCATCTTCCCTGTGAAAAAGAGTGGGGGGAGGGGTTACAGGCTAGTACAGGATCTAAGGGGGATTAACAAAATAGTTGAGAGTCAGTTCCCCGTAGTGCCAAATCCAGCTGTCATCCTTATGCAGATCCCTCCCACTGCGAAATTTTTCACTGTTATTGACCTCTGCTCCGCCTTCTTTTCGGTACCCCTGCATCCTGACAGCCAATATTTGTTTGCATTTACATACAGAGGAGTCCAATACACATGGACTCGATTACCACAAGGTTTCATAGACAGTCCAAGTATATTTTCACAAGCTTTGCATGATTGTTTACAGTCTTTCCAACCAGAGAGTGGATCAATATTGATACAGTATGTGGACGATTTACTACTGTGTTCAGATTCACTGGAAGCGTCCCTGAAGGATACGAAACAGCTCCTGTTTCATCTTTCAGACACAGGACACAAGGTTTCCAAAGACAAGTTGCAATTATGCCAGCCTAAAGTAAAATATCTGGGACACTGTCTAACACAAGGACTGAGACACCTGACCGCTGATAGAATTCAAGCAATTAGAGACATGACTCTGCCACAAACCCAGCAACAAATCAGAACGTTTTTAGGAATGTGTGGGTATTGCCGTAACTGGATCCCAGGGTTTTCCATTCTAGCATTACCTTTGCAGGAGATGGTTTCATCAAACAAACCTGATCGGATTTCGCATACAGACGAATCCGAGATGGCATTTGAGAGACTCAAACAGTGCCTAACGCAGGCGCCAGCATTAGGTATGCCAGACTATGGGAAACCCTTTGAGCTGTACGGAACAGAAAGTGCTGGTTGCGCGGCAGGCGTCCTAACCCAAAAGCACGGTGATACCAGCAGGCCGGTAGCATACTACAGCGCTCAGCTAGATACGGTAGCGCGATCCCTCCCTACATGCTTGCGAAGTGTCGCTGCGATAGCATTGCTAGTCACAAAAAGCGAAGATGTAGTGCTAGGACACAACCTCACAATTCATACACCACATGCAGTGTCAGCCTTGCTGAATTCTGCCCAAACCAGGCACGTCTCATCAGCGCGGTTTACAAGATGGGAATTGGCATTAATTGCCCCCGTAAACATCACCATAAGGAGATGCAGTGCATTAAATCCTGCAACATATCTCCCAGGTGTGCCTGGACAGGCACAAAGGGTGGAGGATGAGAGTGATGGGGAAGGAGGATTTAATACAAGGGATGACACACATGATTGTATGGAATATTTGACCCAAAATTTCACGGCAAGACCTGACATCAGTGACAACCCACTGGAAGATGTAGATTTTACTTTCTACACTGACGGTAGTTGTCACAGACAGACGGACTCGGGAGACTTGTGTACTGGATACGCAGTCATAGATGACCAAGGCACCATAGAAGCAGAACCGCTAGGCCCACCTCACTCAGCCCAGGTTGCTGAACTGGTTGCCCTAACCAGAGCATGTGAATTGGCTAAGGGAAAGTCAGCCAATATCTACACCGATTCTAGATACGCCTTCGGGGTAGTCCATGATTTCGGAGCCCTATGGCGCCTCAGAAATTTCATGACGGCAGCTGGTACACCGGTAGCGCATGCAGCCCACATCAAAAGACTTCTAACAGCGATACAGGAACCCGACAGAGTGGCTGTTATCAAGTGTAAAGCACATACATATAGCCAAGACCCAGTATCACTTGGTAACAGCCGAGCAGACGAAGCTGCTAAGTTAGCAGCTGGTACCCCCAGACAGACAGACACCACACAACTGATGGTATTCAATACCATCAACACACAGAAGTTGTGTGAAATGCAAAATTTGTGTTCCACACAGGAAAAGGCAGTTTGGAGGTCAAAAGGATATGGCCAGGAGTCCTCAGGACTCTGGACAGATGGACAGGGTAAACCAGTGGCCCCCAGAACATATCTTCCATGTTTAGCTGAAGCAGCACATGGGCTGACTCATCTGGGCAAGGAGGGAATGTGCAAGTTGGTAAGAGCATATTGGTGCGCCCCAGGATTCTCATCCCATGCAGGTAAGAGAGCAATGTCATGCCTTACCTGCTTGAGGAAGAACATCGGAAAGGCAATACCAACAGAACCATCCCATATCCCACCTACAGGCGGCCCTTTTCAGGTAATACAGATTGATTTTATACAATTACCTCCTTGTCGAAATTTGAAATATGTACTTGTTTGTATAGATGTGTTTTCAAATTGGGTCGAAGCATTTCCGGCGGCCACAAATACCGCCATGTTTACTGCTAAGAAAATTGTGCAGGAATTTGTGTGTAGATATGGTATCCCTAGAATAATTGAAAGTGATAGGGGTACCCATTTTACAGGTGATGTCTTTCAAGGAATGTGTAAGTTGATGGGAATTGATAGTAAGCTGCACACTCCATATCGCCCCCAGGCGAGTGCGAAGGTGGAAAGAGTGAACAGCACTATTAAAAATAAATTGAGCAAAGTTATGGCAGAAACAGGATTAACATGGCCAGAAGCTTTACCCATTGTACTATACAGCATCAGAACCACTCCCAGGTCCCCTCTTAATCTGTCCCCCTTTGAAATTCTGTTTGGTCGACAACCGCATGTTATGATTAACCCTCAGGATGATTTGAAGTGTAACAATGAAGTGACTGTAAAATACCTGGTTAACATGAGTAAACAGCTAAAGAATCAAAATGACAATCTGAAGTTAGTGATTCCTGATTTGCCAGATAGTAATTGTCATGACATTGAACCTGGGGATTATGTAATGATACGGAATTTTCTACGCTCAGGTTGCCTTATTGACCGATGGGAAGGACCGTACCAGGTCTTATTGATTAGCACGACAGCACTGAAGGTTGCCGAGAGAGAGACTTGGGTTCATTCGTCCCATTGTAAGAAGGTTGCTGATCCAGAGAGGTCCCGTGATAAAGAACAGACGGTAGAGGAAGTTGTATCACTGGAGTGTCTGTTTCAGGAGGACTGAGACGGCACCTGAGCATTGAAAATAATAAGATCAGAGGCAGTTGTCGATCCCCTGTTCCCTTTTATTGTTTTTCTCCACTTCCCATCCCATCTCCCTCAATTATTTCTTTCCCCCTTCTCATTCTTCTCCATTTCCTCCTATAAGATGGACATGCCCCAAGAGACTGTGATCCGGATTTTCCTGTTGACCATGATGTTGACCAGAACAGTCTGTTCCGGCGAGAGTACCATGGAGGTCGAGAGAGATTCTGGAATGGGTTCTGATTACAGAGATGGAGGCGTAGATTTACAAGAACAACATAATCACCGAGTAAAGGCGAGTATCAGAAAACGATCTGGTAGCATTGACAATAGAAGAAATTGTGAAGGATTGTTAGCTGAAGAGAACTGTATCTGTAGGCTCTGTGACAGTGTAGTTGAGGATGGGTGTATCAAGAAATGCCAATCCAGTTTTAATATCCACATGGACCGGCATCCATTGAGTGACTATCACTCCTTAGTGGGTAAAGTGTTAAATCAGACAGATTGTTGGGTATGCTCTCAAGTACCTCAAGGCCATAGCAAATCAGGATTAGTGCCCTTCCCTTTAACTATAGGGGAGGTACTTGAGCTAAGTGGTGGGAGGCCGGTGGACAGGAGGTTTAATATCTCCAGTCCTCCTAGTTTGAAGCTCCACCAATATCATGTGGATAGATCCCTAGTATGTTTTAACATTTCCAATCCCCGAAAGCCGGGAAATTGGGAAGTGTCATGGAATAACCAAACCATGACCTTTTCATACAGAACCGATAGAATGCCAATAGATACAGAACTTATACGCCACATAGCCGGTAGTGGAAAATATTTCCGATATAGGTATACCCTAGGAAGTAGGACCATGAGAGTTGGAGAGGTATCGCCAGGATACTGTGCACATATCATACAAACTGATACGTGTATTAAACAGATGGGAGAATTAGGGTTAGGAGAGTTCACATGGAAAATGTGTAAC
The DNA here is from genome assembly GCF_028390025.1 of Pseudophryne corroboree. Taxonomy (NCBI): domain Eukaryota; kingdom Metazoa; phylum Chordata; class Amphibia; order Anura; family Myobatrachidae; genus Pseudophryne; species Pseudophryne corroboree. Next base: position 325,980,421 of record NC_086453.1, on the reverse strand, counting down.
ATAGTGTGGCCGGAGAGCCCCCAGCCACGAGGCAAATGGCCGCCCTGGCACTGAAGGGGTTAATCCCTAGTGCCCGGCGCCATTTGCAAGGACAAAAGGGGCTCTTGGCGCCAAATTTGAAATATATTGTGGGCGCTAGGCGCCGTGTTTTAAAATGTATAAAAATGTAATTTTCAAAATGTGCCGTGGTCCCGGACCCCTCCGGAGACCACGGCAGGGAGGACAGCCCCCGGCGCGCTCAGCAGAGTGTGCGCGCCGGGGGAGAGGAGGCAGCCTCTGACCGCCGGAGTCCGGGAGCTCCGCTCCCGGCAGCGGTCAGTGTAGCCCCGGGTGCACTGGAGTGTGCGCGCCGGGGAGAAGGGTGAGCGCTGCGGCTGGGAGCTCGGCTCCCGCTGCAGTGCTCTATGCGAGAGCCGCCGCTGGGGGCCGGGAGCTCTGCTCCCAGCGCCTCAGCACAGCACGGGTGGCCAGCCGCAGCAGCCGGGACGGACGTCCCGGGCTGCTAGCCGGCGAGGGGGGTGCGCTGCAGCCCGGCTCCCCGCCGGACGCTGCAGCGAGGCCACACGACAGGCGCCGCTCAGGGGGGACCGGGCTAGCCGGCTCCCTAGCGGCGTGGGCACATTAGGCGGGCCAGCAGGATGGTGAGCGCTGGGGTCCGGGAGCTACGCTCCCGGCGCCTCAGCGCTGAAACAAGCCAGGGTCACGGCGGCCGGGACAAGTGTCCCGGTCCGCCGGGCTTAGGTACAGGGGGGTGCGCCGCTGCGTGCGGCGAGGCCACTGATTAGTGCCACCCTGGGGGGACAGGGAGAGCCAGCTCCCTGGAACCCCAGAGGCAGAAAAGCAGGCTGGAGGATGGGGGAAGCCAGCCCCATACCTCCAGCACACAGAGAGCCCTCGCAGCCAGGCTGCAGGGCTAGGGAAGGCACTGCAGTGCCTGAGTATGTAGAGTCTGTGCAGGGCACAGGCTCAGGGTATATTTAAAGAGAAATGTACAGTGTGATTTAAAAATGTAATGTATTTAAAGATAAAATGCACTTACTTGATTGTGTGTCCCAGGAGGGGGGAATCCATAGCTGTGCAGGCTGATGGATTCTCCCAGACCTTTTCCCTAAAAACGGAATGCATTCCCATCCAGCCTCACAGTTCCAATGGGGACAGGGAGAAAGAGAAGCAGCTTAGCCATAAAACAAGCTGAGTGGTTTCTTGGAGCTCCATGGAGATCAGCCGTAGTGGACCAGAGACCTGGACCGGGGAGCCAGGCTGCCCAGCTCTGGAGCCCAAATCCAGGCTGCAGGCAGTGAGAAGGGGTCCCGGGCAGGTTTCTGGAAGTCAGTTTAGGAGGGAAAACCTCCCCCCAGCCAGACTGAACGGCACCGTGGGAGTAGCCTGCTCTCCCAGATGGGAGAGACAAAGGAGACCGGCCACTCCCCACTGTCCATTGGGGACAATGTTAGGTGTGCATGAGTCCAGAGCATGCACAGCTCATGGGTAAACATTGATTGGTTGTACACCACAGGGCGGGCATACCCCCTGTGGTAAGGGGTCTTGGAGAGGGATAAAAGGAGGGCAGTTGGCCCATAGGATTGTGTATTGTAACATCTTCTTCTGCTGAAACATCTTAATTGTATGCTGTTGCCCCTAGCAATAGGGAGGAGCCTTTTTCAAGGTTTTTGAGCAATAAAACACCTTTGCCTCAAGAAGACTGCTTCATCTTGTGACCAACAGGGTTAGGCCAAACCTAGCCCCGTCCTCCGGCTGTCCAGGGAAGCACCTGACGTCTCCAAGCTCCGCCTTCCGCCAGCTACCGGTAGAGGCCTAGCAAGTGGCTAGTGGGGATTCGTCGACACCACACAGGTGTGGTAAAGCAGTGCGTCGGCACATACAGAGCAGAACCGTGGTTCCAAACGCCACGGCAGGTTAGGAGTTTGGTGGTGGCAGCGAGAACCCGCCCACAGCGCAGTGGGTGGAGTCAGTAACAGGCGGTTACTGACGGTAAGCGGGAATCCCCTATGTGGTCAGGCCTCGTGCGGCTTGACCTTCCATTCTGTGCGCAGTCAACGGGACGCGGCAAGCGGCGAGTGCTTCCGTGCGGTTCCGTCCTGTCACAGAAATTGGTGGCATAGTGGTGGGATATTTCCAGGCGGCTTTTCATCACCCGATTGGAGAAGCCGAGTTACTCAGGAGAGGAGTAACTGCAGCGCAGGAGGACGCACAAGATGGCGGAATTCAGCGGAATGTCCAAGGATGATCTGGAGATCGTATGCCAGGAGAAGGGTGTGGATATCCCTTTCAACGCGTCCAAGAGCGTCATGCAGGCGGCGCTCAGGAGCTGGGAGGAGTCTCAGGTGGAGGTGGAAAACACTGACGGCGTCAGCATCGCAGAGGACGGCCCAGCAGTGGACCTTCATGAGGAACCGGTGAGAACCACAAGCCCCTCCCTCTCTCACAACAGCCATGTCTCCCAACAATCCCTAGCAGGGCCAGGATCCCAACGTCCCAGGGGGGGCGGCCCGGATACCCTAGCAGATCGGCTAGCGGAATTGGGGGAAAGGGCAACAGAGCAAGAACGCTTGATCATCATCCAGATGTGGCGTGATGAGCGGGCACCACAGGCCGTGGTACCCCGGGAGCCGTTGTCAGCTGTTGTACACAGATCAGGACGTATTCAGTTTGCCAAGTTTGCAGACAGTGATGGGGACATTGATGGACATTTACAAGTTTTTGAAAGGACTTGCAAATTACATGATCTACCCAAGTCAGAGTGGGTGAGACACCTTGTGCCCACTCTGCATGGAGAGGCCTTGGAGGCCTATCGAGGAGTGGCGACGGAGGACTGTGGGAACTACGACGAAGTCCAGAAGGCCCTCCTCCAGCGATTCTTCATCACTCCTGAGTCTTACAGGAAGAAATTCAGAGACTTGCCCAAGAATCCTAGCAGCACCCATGAGCAGTTCGCCACCCAGCTAAGGCAGTACGTGGTGAAGTGGGTGAAGGATTCGGAAGCCACTACGTGGGACGCACTGATCGACCTGATCTGCAGGGAGCAGTTCTACCGCAGGTGCGCCCCAGAAGTGAAGGAGTGGGTGCTAGATCGGGAGCCACCCAGCTTAAAGATGGCTGCCCAGTTAGCAGACAAATATGTGGCAATTCGGCCGCAGGGGCAGAAGCGCCCAACCAGCAGCCAACCCCAAAAGACTGTACCACCAGGGGGACACCCCTCTTCAGCTCATCGCCCCCCAAAGCCAGCATCTTCCAACCCGGGTGCTTTTGGCCAGCAACCGCCCCGCAGTGCCCCTGCCAGTAATCAGAGGCCATCGGAGCCACGCCTGGACAAAAAGTGCTATGGCTGTGGGAAGATCGGACATCTGAGGATGAACTGTCCTGCATCCCAAGCACCCCAGACTCGTGCCCCAAATCCGAGTGCTGGAGCCCGGATTGCTTGCTTAACCCGGGAAGATGAGCTTCCAGAGACTGTACCCCCTCCAGTCAGTCCGATGGAGTGTGGCAAGAAACAGGTGGACTCCACGGAAAGAGTCACCTGTATGGCTAAGAAGCCCCCACCAAATATGTGGCGGCACCTGCAGCCGGTCCAAGTGGGATCCCTGCAGGGCGAAGGCTTAAGAGACTCTGGGGCCTCCATAACCGTTGTAAGCCCCCACCTGGTCGACCCTGCTGCCGTACTGCAGGGTTGCACTGCAAAAGTTACAGTGGCCGATGGGCTAGAGCGAGAAGTGCCCATGGCCAGAGTCTACCTCGACTGGGGAGCTGGACAAGAGCTAAGAGATGTTGCCGTAATGGATGGCCTCCCAACTGATGTCGTCTTGGGGAATGATCTCAGTGGAGGGATCGTTACTGCCTTCGCGAACGCCATCACCCGGAGCCAAGCGGCCAGACTACAGTCTTCATCGTCTCTGCCAGCACCGCCCAGCCCAGATGAAAAGACCCTAGCGGCTGAACAACCGCCAACCACAGCGTCAGCCATCCCAGAGGAAAAGACCACAGCGGCCAGATCAGCACATCTGCCCCTTGCCTCTGGTGGGCCTACGTCCCCTAGCAACGCAGAGGATGTCGGTTCCAGTTTGCTGAATCCTGTGCGGGTGCCCAGTGATGCTCCTGTCCCTAGTGGTTTGCCAACTCCGGCGGTGAGTATGAGTGACTACCCCGACCCTACCATGACTGACCCCAACTTGACTGACCCCAATATTCCCCCTGTAGAGTGTCCAAACCTAGGAGGAAGTGAGGGCCGCAGGCAGGAGTTTAGGGAAGCTCAGCTCTCTGACCCATCCCTGGAAGGTATGAGGCGCCAAGCTGGCCGCGGCCTTGCTGGGATGGGGGCAGGGAGTGTGACCTGGTGGAAACAGTTACTATACCGGGTAGCCAAGGTAGAAGGGGATAGGCCAGTGCGGGAGAAAGTTCAACTGGTGGTTCCCAGGAGCTTTCGGGAGCAACTGATGTCAGTTGCCCATGAAATTCCTTTGGCGGGACACCTGGGGAGGGACCGAACACTGAGGCGCCTGACGCAGAACTTTTTTTGGCCCGGAGTGTCGGATGACGTCCGGACCTACTGTAAGTCCTGTGATGTGTGCCAACGGCTTGGACGCCCCAGTGCTCGGGCTCCCCTAAGGTCTTTGCCAATAGTCGGGGAACCTTTCCAACGAGTGGCCGTGGACATAGTCGGTCCCCTACCTGTGCCCAGTAGATCGGGGAAGAGATACATCCTCACCGTGGTGGATTATGCTACCCGGTATCCAGAGGCTGTGGCTCTGTCCGCCATCACTGCGGAAAAGGTAGCGGACGCTCTGCTAGGCATATTTAGTAGAGTAGGGTTCCCCAGTGAGATCCTAACCGATCAAGGGACGCAGTTCATGAGTGATCTGGTCCAGTGTCTCTGGGCGAAGTGCGGGGTGCGCCAACTCCGCACTGCCCCCTATCATCCCCAGACTAACGGACTTTGCGAGAGATTCAATGGCACTCTGAAGCAGATGCTACGGGCATTTGTGACTTCGGAGGGAGGAGACTGGGAGCGATACCTGCCGCACCTCCTGTTTGCATATCGGGAGGTGCCCCAGGAGTCAACCGGATTCTCGCCCTTCGAGTTACTATATGGCCGCAGAGTCCGTGGACCTCTTGACCTGTTCCGGGAGGCTTGGGAAGGGGAGCTGATCCACCAGGATGAGTCCGTGGTGGAGTATGTGTTGAAGCTCAGAGATCGGTTAGAGAATCTCATGGGACTAGCGCAAGCGAATCTTGCGGAAGCACAGACCAAGCAGAAGACTTGGTATGACCAGGGCGCGCGTGCTCGGGTCTTTGGAGTAGGGCAGAAGGTGCTGGTTCTGGTGCCCACACGTCAGAACAAGCTCCAGGCTGCCTGGGCGGGACCGTACACGGTTGCAAAACGCCTAAGCGACATCACCTACGTGGTGTCATTTGACAGCGATGGTAGGAGGCAGCGTACCTACCATATAAACATGTTGAAGGCATACCACGAGCGTGTGGAGTCGGTAGCCGCTGTGTGCTGCCTGCCGATGGAGGAACCAGGAAAAGATCCCATTCCTGACCTCCTCGCGGATGCCAAGGGTGAGGGTGGTGTAGAGGAAGTTAGCTGGAGCAGTGAGCTTGGTCACCACAAGAGGGAGCAGCTGGAGTCAGTGCTGCAGTCCTTTGAGGCCCAGTTCAGCCGGAAGCCCGGCCTGACTTCCCTACGTGCCCATCATGTAGACACTGGTGAGCATAGGCCGATTCGGCAACCCGCGTATCGGGTCTCACCAGAGGCGCAGGCGAGTATCTACCAAGAGGTGCAGGAGATGTTAGCGCTAGGCGTAATCACGCGCTCCAACAGTCCCTGGGCCGCCTCCGTTGTACTGGTTCCCAAGAAGGACCGGACAACCAGGTTCTGCGTAGACTACCGCCGGTTGAACGAAGTAACCAAATCCGACGCCTATCCCCTACCCCGCATTGACGCACTGTTAGACGAGCTGGCTGGGGCGAAGTACATCTCTACGTTCGATCTGAGCAAGGGGTATTGGCAGATACCAATGACTCCCGAGGCTCAGGAACGGTCTGCCTTCATCACCTCCTTTGGCTTGTTTGAGTTCAAAACGATGCCATTCGGGATGAAGAATGCGCCAGCCACCTTCCAGAGTGTGGTCGATGACCTGCTGAAGGGGTTCCGAGAGTTCGCCCAGGCCTACTTGGATGACATTGCTGTCTTCAGCCGAACCTGGGAAGAGCACCTGGGCCATGTGGGGTTGGTGTTAGAGAGGATTCGGTGGGCAGGTCTGACCATCAGGGCAGACAAGTGCCAAATGGGGATGACAGAGGTACAGTACCTGGGGCACCGTGTGGGGGGAGGTAAGGTGAAGCCTGAACCAGCGAAGGTGGAGGCGATCCGAGACTGGCCCCGGCCCACAACCCAGAGACAGGTCCTGGCTTTCTTAGGGATCGCAGGATACTACAGACGTTTTGTCCCTGACTTTAGTTCTGTGGCCAAACCCCTGACTGATCTGACTAAGAAGAAACTCCCCAAGATAGTTGACTGGACGACCGCATGTGAGTTGGCATTCCAGTCGTTGAAAACTGCTCTAGTACAAGCCCCAGTACTGATGGCGCCGGACTACAGTAAAAACTTTGTTGTACAAACTGATGCGTCACAGTACGGACTAGGGGCAGTACTGAGCCAGGAGGGGCCGGATGGACAGGAGCACCCTGTGGCCTATTTGAGCAGAAAGCTGCTACCGCGGGAGGTGGGGTATGCCACAATTGAAAAGGAATGTTTGGCTATTGTTTGGGCTGTGAAGAAGCTTCAGCCCTATTTGTATGGCCGCCATTTTACGGTGGTAACGGACCACAATCCATTACGGTGGCTCCAACACACCACGGGGGAAAACGGCAGACTGTTGCGGTGGAGCCTTGCTCTTCAGGTTTATGACTTCCATATTATCCACAAGCAAGGCAAGGCTCATAGCAATGCAGATGGACTGTCACGACAGGAGGAGCCTGAACCCCCAAAGAACTCCCGGTAACCTCGTTAAGGACTGCGGGACCAGGACCCAAATCGTTGGGACATGGGTCCCTGGTTGACCCGCTTGAATGGGGGGGGAGGAGTGTGGCCGGAGAGCCCCCAGCCACGAGGCAAATGGCCGCCCTGGCACTGAAGGGGTTAATCCCTAGTGCCCGGCGCCATTTGCAAGGACAAAAGGGGCTCTTGGCGCCAAATTTGAAATATATTGTGGGCGCTAGGCGCCGTGTTTTAAAATGTATAAAAATGTAATTTTCAAAATGTGCCGTGGTCCCGGACCCCTCCGGAGACCACGGCAGGGAGGACAGCCCCCGGCGCGCTCAGCAGAGTGTGCGCGCCGGGGGAGAGGAGGCAGCCTCTGACCGCCGGAGTCCGGGAGCTCCGCTCCCGGCAGCGGTCAGTGTAGCCCCGGGTGCACTGGAGTGTGCGCGCCGGGGAGAAGGGTGAGCGCTGCGGCTGGGAGCTCGGCTCCCGCTGCAGTGCTCTATGCGAGAGCCGCCGCTGGGGGCCGGGAGCTCTGCTCCCAGCGCCTCAGCACAGCACGGGTGGCCAGCCGCAGCAGCCGGGACGGACGTCCCGGGCTGCTAGCCGGCGAGGGGGGTGCGCTGCAGCCCGGCTCCCCGCCGGACGCTGCAGCGAGGCCACACGACAGGCGCCGCTCAGGGGGGACCGGGCTAGCCGGCTCCCTAGCGGCGTGGGCACATTAGGCGGGCCAGCAGGATGGTGAGCGCTGGGGTCCGGGAGCTACGCTCCCGGCGCCTCAGCGCTGAAACAAGCCAGGGTCACGGCGGCCGGGACAAGTGTCCCGGTCCGCCGGGCTTAGGTACAGGGGGGTGCGCCGCTGCGTGCGGCGAGGCCACTGATTAGTGCCACCCTGGGGGGACAGGGAGAGCCAGCTCCCTGGAACCCCAGAGGCAGAAAAGCAGGCTGGAGGATGGGGGAAGCCAGCCCCATACCTCCAGCACACAGAGAGCCCTCGCAGCCAGGCTGCAGGGCTAGGGAAGGCACTGCAGTGCCTGAGTATGTAGAGTCTGTGCAGGGCACAGGCTCAGGGTATATTTAAAGAGAAATGTACAGTGTGATTTAAAAATGTAATGTATTTAAAGATAAAATGCACTTACTTGATTGTGTGTCCCAGGAGGGGGGAATCCATAGCTGTGCAGGCTGATGGATTCTCCCAGACCTTTTCCCTAAAAACGGAATGCATTCCCATCCAGCCTCACAGTTCCAATGGGGACAGGGAGAAAGAGAAGCAGCTTAGCCATAAAACAAGCTGAGTGGTTTCTTGGAGCTCCATGGAGATCAGCCGTAGTGGACCAGAGACCTGGACCGGGGAGCCAGGCTGCCCAGCTCTGGAGCCCAAATCCAGGCTGCAGGCAGTGAGAAGGGGTCCCGGGCAGGTTTCTGGAAGTCAGTTTAGGAGGGAAAACCTCCCCCCAGCCAGACTGAACGGCACCGTGGGAGTAGCCTGCTCTCCCAGATGGGAGAGACAAAGGAGACCGGCCACTCCCCACTGTCCATTGGGGACAATGTTAGGTGTGCATGAGTCCAGAGCATGCACAGCTCATGGGTAAACATTGATTGGTTGTACACCACAGGGCGGGCTTACCCCCTGTGGTAAGGGGTCTTGGAGAGGGATAAAAGGAGGGCAGTTGGCCCATAGGATTGTGTATTGTAACATCTTCTTCTGCTGAAACATCTTAATTGTATGCTGTTGCCCCTAGCAATAGGGAGGAGCCTTTTTCAAGGTTTTTGAGCAATAAAACACCTTTGCCTCAAGAAGACTGCTTCATCTTGTGACCAACAGGGTTAGGCCAAACCTAGCCCCGTCCTCCGGCTGTCCAGGGAAGCACCTGACGTCTCCAAGCTCCGCCTTCCGCCAGCTACCGGTAGAGGCCTAGCAAGTGGCTAGTGGGGATTCGTCGACACCACACAGGTGTGGTAAAGCAGTGCGTCGGCACATACAGAGCAGAACCGTGGTTCCAAACGCCACGGCAGGTTAGGAGTTTGGTGGTGGCAGCGAGAACCCGCCCACAGCGCAGTGGGTGGAGTCAGTAACAGGCGGTTACTGACGGTAAGCGGGAATCCCCTATGTGGTCAGGCCTCGTGCGGCTTGACCTTCCATTCTGTGCGCAGTCAACGGGACGCGGCAAGCGGCGAGTGCTTCCGTGCGGTTCCGTCCTGTCACACATGGTAATGACATATTCAGTCCCATATGTTCTCCCCGATGATGCATATTTCATATGCGGGAGAAAGGCGTATAAGTGGCTTGCCCCAAACTCTGAAGGATTATGTTATATTGGAAAAGTACTGCCTGAGGTAATGACCGTATTCCACACTAAAATGAAAGATATCCACCGTGTTGCCCAAGCTCCTTATACTCATACTCATTACGAGCACATCGTTAAACGTCATCTAATAGAAAGAACAGAGCATCCGGCCTCTGACATGATCCATGAATCTACCGGGATTCAGGTTCTACTCGCATTAGACATCACTCGCACCGCCAGAGGAGTGTTGAACTATAAATACATATCTGCGCTTGCAAATTTATTAGACAATATCACTGAAATGTATGATGACACATTCAGGTATACTGGAAGGGAGCTCCAAGCTTATAAAACAGAACTGGTTCAGCATAGGATGATTCTCAATTATCTCACAGCTGTGACGGGTGGGTATTGTGTCACACTGGCAACGCAGTACGGCGTAAAATGCTGCACTTATATTACGAATAGCACCGAGGACCCGGTCGAGGTCATAGATCAAAAGATGGACGACATTCTCCAATTAAAGTGAGAATTTCGCAGGAGACATAATCTCACCCTTGCTGCTGTGGGTAATGAGCTGACCGGTTGGGTGTCATGGTTGAACCCGCGAAATTGGTTCTCTGGTTTAGGAGAATGGGCTCAAGGAGTCATAATGGATGTAGGGAAGTTTCTTCTATGTATCCTGGGTGTTGTCATATCGATTGGTTTGATATTTAGATGCGTTCAGGCTTTAACGAAGTGTAAACGAAGTACTAAGGTGATGAGTTTAAGGAGTGAGGACATTATAATTCCAATGGATTTGATTTATGACCCAACGATAGAGACAATGTTGTGATGAAAATGTGATTCCACGGTCCGTTTCTTTCACCTGTTTCTCGTTTTCCTCCAAGGTAAAAAGACCCACTTGGAAGAGGAATTTGACGACCTTGTATGCAGACAACAGATGGATTAAAGAAGAAGTTTGACAACCTTTTACACAGACAACTGATGGACTATGCCATAGACCCCCCATGTCCCTAGTACTTTTAATTTTACGCTAGCCCAACACTTTTTGTAAGTCTATGGACATTGATAAAGCTTTGCTTACGTTTATTAGCAAAAGCACAAAGAGACTACAGTCAACATTTACATCAAGACAAGACAAGACAAGACCTCAATCGGCAAATGTATATTAAACTCACATAGTTTATCAATGCATTTACCATAAGTGTTCTTTATCTTCATCTCTACAACCTTCAGGTAATGACACACATAGTCGATAGGGAATACAGGCACAGATATCAGCACTCACATATTCCCCCCCATTCATGTATCATCAACTAAAATGTGCTCCCCCCATTTTGTTGCAACTAAAAGCCGAAAAGAGCTCGGTAAAGTTTGACAGCCCATCCACAGACCCGTACCACGGGATAAGAAGGAATTCAAATGTATACTTCGCAATACCTCGAAGCTTGATCTAAAACACGTACGGCACGATGATACATGACCCTCCAAACATGGACTCATACACACATGCTTCTGCTATCTCACTAGGTCATACCCTTTTCTCACCTTCTCCTCTCCTCCCCTACCCAACCATAGAAATATTTACACATGACATATATATTTTTCTCGTTTTGAAATGTTTTAGAAAGTGGCAGTTATTGGTGACTGCCAAAGGGTGGACTGTCAAAGTCAGAAAAATATCACGCTACACATTGCCATATTTGCACCTCATGCGTGTCCCCGCTGCGGGTGCATGGGCTCTCCCGTGCGTGCGCATACTCGCTGTTGCGTGCACCCGCAGGCGCACGGTGTGCGCATTTACGGTAAAGTTTATGTGCGTCTAGCGGGCGACTCGTTCGTAACATATTTTAACTATATAATGTATTTTGTAGATTATGGTCCCTTTGATAGAATCTGAAAGTTTAGTTAATGTAGCATGTTCATAGACAAAGAGATCCCTCTTTGTTTGAAACGAAGGGTCAGACAGGGGTTACACAGTGGTGTTTAGTATCCATCGGAAGAGTATTTAATTAGCAATATTCCGGTGTTGGTTTGGAGCGGATTAATCGCTCGTGCGAATAGTTATGCACATAAGAAGTTTATGGACATTTGCTATTATTTGCACTTTATTATCCATGCGGCGGGAAACCTAGTTTCCCACCCACCTGAGCAGTTGGAAATAGTCACAGCCCACCTGTAGGAATCAACCTATGACCTTTTGTTATAATGCGAAGACGAATTCCTGTGTCCAATGAACAATAAGAATATAGGGACCATTGTACTGTATTATGTGTAGGGTATAAAAGGACAAGCCGATCTGGGCCAGCTCTCTATTCTCTTCAACGGTTCTCACCACTGATAATCGGGAGCTGGATATCCAGAGGCGCATGCGATTGTTTCCCTTGAGCGTAAGTTTCTCCGCAACCATATTGCCTTTATTGTTATTGTGAGCCATATCTCTCTCTCTCTCTTCTCCTCTTTCTCTCTCTTTCTCTTAAGTGTTATTGTACTGCTATTGAATTTCATGTGTAGTTTTCTGGTTAGGTAGTCAATGTTATTTTGGTAGTGTATGACTTGTATTGTATTATTCTTTTTGCAAATAGAACGTTCATATAAGGTGTTAGAACCTAATACCGGTATCTGTGTATTTATTATATTTCTAAGTATTCTCAGAGCGTCGGAGACGCTCGTACAGCTTTCAAGTTAATAAGGTTACACTGTGTTACATTTACACCCTATCACTGCACCAAGGTTTATTGCATAAATACATTGTTTATGGTATAGTTATAAAGGTTTAACATTGTGAGCATCAGCGCCGCTTGTGATCTCCTCGTGGTCCCAAGCGTCCGCTACGCTAGTAGCATATCATTACGTTAGTCGGCAGCCTATAGCGTGCCTGCCTGTGATCTCTTGGCCATGAGCGAATGTGACGCTCGAGCGTCTCGACTACGGCTAAGCGATTGTTACGCAACGTGCGTACCCTTACGGTATACCATACGCCAATAGCGTACTGTGTTCTTTCACCTTTTAGAGGGTTTTAAGTAAGATAAATATTAGGCTTTATCAGAGCCCTGCTGATAAATCCCCCCCTTAGTGTTTTATCTGCAGGGAAATCTGAATGGAAGTGATGTGATTGGTGATGTGCAGTCTTTATATCCCTAGGACTTATTGCATGTATTGGGATTTGTGACATTACAGGCAAATCCTGAGCTTGCTGCAGGCTGGTACAGTTGGTCTGGAAGTGAAACCACACAGATATAATAAGGCTTTACTGGGGAAATGTAAACTGTGTATACAAGGATCGCTGCCTATAAAATAACAGCAATATAGAGTGTAAGTGATCACAGCAGGCATGCATAACCTGCAAGTACCCAGCAGGACTAGGAAAGGACAGATTTATTTGTCCAGCGTAGAGATGACTTTAAAAGCATCTTATTGTGTAGTTGCAGCTTTCCCAGTTGAAGTATAGCCAAGCAGTATGTGGCATTATCCTTGTGTGACCTGGATATCAGGGCTCAGATTCCATCATATACCTTGTTTAAAGAGCCATAGAATATACTGGGGTGTATTAATAAATGTCTAGTTTATCCTGGCCATTGTAACCTATGTAGGTGCCCACCATGGCCGCTTCGCTTGGTACTTTGGTGGGTGGGATGAGGACAGTGTCGGACCTAGGCATGTAGGGCCCACCGGGGGAATACAGTGGTAGGGGCCCATGTTTAGGGGTGTGGTCAGTCTGCAGAGGGGGTGTGGCCTGCCACCACGTTGATTTGACTAACCATAAGAGAGTGCAACATCTGAGCCCCTTCATTAAATTCAGTAAATTCAGCTGCTGCATGCATGATAATGTACCAGATTAATTACAGCAATGCACTGTAGAAAATACACCATAGTCCAGTATAAGGTAACATGTGTATAATGTATAACTCAAGTGCACAGTCTGGAACCTGATCCTTAGAGCAGGAGGTGGGCCCACCGGTGGTTTCCCCTGTGCCCTTGTGGGCCAGTCCAAGTCTGGATGAGCATTACGCAGAACTGATTAATTGTCTTGTATCTGTATGTCATTTTACGCATCCACCCTCCAAGATGGCAGCTTCCTTTGTAATATTTCTTTATTACCAGTTATTTATATAGCGCACACATATTCCGCAGCGCTTTTCAGAGAATAGTATGGCCATTCACATCAGTCCCTGCCCCTGTGCAGCTTTCAATCTGTACGGATCTGTACGGATTAACCATAATAAGAATCCTTACCTAAAGTATCATGGGCCTGATTTCAGATGTGATTGGAGTTTGACTAACGGAGTCCATTGCCGCCCCCAAACGGCTGCAGACTGTCAATCACATGTCAATCACATGACATGTCCGCTTCCGAACAGGCAGGACCTGTACGGCACATGTGCAAAGTATCGAACATGCATAAAATGGCCGTCTTATGGGCGTTTGGTATATACCAGGGAAGGGCTTGTAGCAGCATTTGCATACAATTACAGACGTGCGCCTGGCAAAAGACGCAGAAACAAACGGCGACTCAGAATCAGCCCCTAATCCCATGTGCTGTACTATATTAATGTTATTCTATTGTTACAAATTAACTGAACTACATGTACACAACAGATCTCCTCTGGTTACATTACAGTGAATTACATTGTTGACATTAATGGATTGTCCTTAAATGATTTTTTTTTTTAATTAAAGAAAGGCAGAAAGAACATCCATCTGCAGAGGCCTTCTCCTGGCTGCAGAACGTTTCTGAATGTTCTCCAGCTGCAGACTTCTTATTGGATCTGGTCCCTACGCTGGAGAATACGCAGTGATCTGGCCGGCATAGCAAGAAATGCAGACTAGGAACAACACCGCATATCTCTCAAACTGTTTGAAGATCTTATCTGCACACGCTTATTACACAGCACTTGTGCCAAGTCTTAAAAAAGATTTTTGTTTTTTTAATTATTATTTTCCATACATTGGTACCACGGTCAAGGCTGAATTAATATATTATGCGCTTCGCATGTTATGACTGTAAAAGCTCTTTAGTTTAAATCCAAACTAAAATGTAAACCCAGGACAAAGTTTATTCATTGTATTTTCTTAGTGACAGGGAGGTGTCAGCTTAACCAACATCTAAGGTATTATCTTCAATTACTGACTCTTGCACGGATCTCTCTGTGTGTGCATGCCCCACAGCGATAGCAATGCGCGGGCCCGCACGTCGCTATCGCCGGTTGTAGATCTAGTCCGGTTGCCCCCCTCCGCTCAACACACATCGTGCTGAGTGCTGGGCGGGGGGAGAGATGTGTGCTGAGCGGTCGGTGCTAGATCGCTCAGCACGGATCTCTAGGTGTGTACCTACCTCATCCATGACTTTGCTCCTGACTGCCATTAGGATAAAAATCTATCTCTTATCCCCTATTCCTAGCAATAGATTAAAGTTAAATATTTAAGATGACCAGAATCTCCTGTATATGGTCTCCCAAATTTTGCAATACCCATACTTGTACACTATTAACCTTGGGCCCCTAGAATAATTTGGATGGTGAGGGCGAGATGGGAGGTGCAGAGAATCACGTAATTGTGTGCCCACCTGCACTGTACCAGGCAACCATTTGCAGTATTGTGCACGGGAAGGCATTGCCAAGATGATGCTTTTCACCACTAATGCCATCATTAAGCCACCGGATCAACTAACCCTAACTCTACCTCTATTGTCTAACCCTTCCCCTTGTGCCTAACTCCAACCATCCCTTTCCGCAGCCTATTCCTAACCCTCCCCCAAGTGCCTAACCCCTAAAAATGATGAAAAATCACGAAGAACCATTTGTCGGCCATTTGCATGTTGACTTTTTGAACATAATGACCCGAGTCCAGGTCGAACATGTATCTGTCGATCCTTTGACCCTGTTGACCTATTGGCTTTCTATCTATTTACCGGACACAGGCCCTCATTCCGAGTTGTTCGCTCGCAAGGCGAATGTAGCAGAGTTACACACGCTAAGCCGCCGCCTACTGGGAGTGTATCTTAGCATCTTAAAATTGCGACCGATGTATGCGCAATATTGCGATCACAAACGAGTTAGCAGTTTTAGAGTAGCTTCAGACTTACTCTGCCTGTGCGATCAGTTCAGTGCTTTTCGGTCCTGGCTGACGTCATAAACACACCCAGCGTTCGCCCAGGCACTCCCACCGTTTCCCCGGCCACTCCTGCGTTTTTTCCGGAAACGGTAGCGTTTCTAGCCACACGCCCCTAAAACGCCGTGCATCCGCCCAGTAACACCCATTTCCTGTCAATCACAATGCGATCGTCGGAGCGATGAAAAAGCCGTGAGTAAACTTACTTTCTTCATAGTAAAGTTACTTGGCGCAGTCGCAGTGCGAACATTGCGCATGCGCACTAAGAGAATTCTCACTGCGATGCGATGAAAAACTCCGAGCGAACAACTCGGAATGAGGGCCACAGTACCATTCCCAGGCCTGGGCCAGCTGGTGATGTGTAACCAAGTCAACCAAGATGGAGCAGCCATGACCCCTTCTGCTTAATGTATGGAGAGGGCTCCCTAACAGGATATGTCTCATCAACCATGCTTGACTATGCCCTCCTGTACCGGGGCCCGATATCTCGGCAGCCCTGTACATGCCCCAAACCTAAACATGCCAATCTGTTTTCACATAATAAATAAAATTATAACATTCATATGTTGGGATACTGGGACCAGATTTTCTTTCATAGAGTCATGGGTAATGATGTATATATTTACTATCAGTTGACAGTAATTACCGGGCGACTAAGCCAGATAGCCATCTCTAAAGAGTAATAATTCACTCTAAAACAAGCAAAATAATGGGGTTAATATAATGCATTATTTCATCGTGCTTTGTACTTCTGGAGTGTGCCGCCCCGGTCACAGTTGAAGAATTGCTTAAGATTTGCAAAACAAAGGACTAATGTTTCAGCTTATCTCTGAAATTTGATACCGGGTTTCATAGAAATACCAAAGACTTTCTGATTTCACCACATTTTAGACTGTTTGCTCTGTGAAACATTCGCTTACTCAATCCCGTTCCTCTGTTATCAATCTTATATATTTAGTGGATGGTTTACAAATGCAACAGTATTCATTCTCGATGGCAGATCTCAGTATTTTCATTCACTAAACGCTGTTATATGTATCACTATAATAAATATATAAGTTAGTCATGTGGGAATAAGAACACAAATTTAAATTCTTAAAGTGTAACTCTACCCAAAATTGAAGGTTTAATAATATAAAATGAAATCAATTGTTTTCTATACTTTCAACAGGTGTGGTACAAAATGTCAGCATTCAGGATGCCGAATGTTAATAATAATAATAATAATAATAATTTTATTTATATAGCGCTCTTTCTCCAATAGGACTCAAGGCGCTTAACAGATACATAGCATAATATAGTACAGAAAATAATGAAGTACATTTTCATAAAATACAGAAGCATGAAGATACTAAAAGGGACATTATGGAAATGCTTGAGTAAACAGAAAAGTCTTGAGTCTACTTTTGAAGGATTCTATAGTTGGGGCCTCTCGCACTGTGCGGGGAAGTGAGTTCCATAGAGTCGGAGCCGCATGACTAAAAGCTCGACCCCCAGATGAATTACGGTAGATTCTAGGTACTGCTAAAAGTCCTTCATCTACAGATCGCAGTAATCGAGTGGGGCAGTATGGGGTCAGAAGCTGTTTCAGGTACATTGGGCCTTGGTCATGTAATGCTTTGAAACTCAGTAAGCCAATCTTGAAAATGATTCGCCATCGTACAGGCAGCCAGTGAAGGGAGTAGAGGATGGGTGTTATGTGGCTAGAACGGGGCTGGTTGGTTAATAGCCTGGCAGCTGTGTTTTGCACCAGCTGTAAGCGCTGAAATTCTTTTGCTGGTAGACCAAGGTAGAGGGCATTACAGTAGTCTAAACGAGATGATACTAATGCATGTATGACTTTTGGCATATCATCTGAGTGAATTAAGTGCTTGATTCTGGCTATGTTCCTCAGGTGAAAGAATGAGGATTTGATTGTGGCTGATATCTGATGTTTAAGTGTCAAGCCACCATCCAGGACAATGCCAAGATTCCGCACACGATCACTGGTCTGTAATTCTGAATCCCCGAGTGTAAGTCCAGTTGGTTGGCTATGCTGCAGTCTTGTCCTTTGATGTTGCGGTCGTATCATAAGGACCTCTGTTTTATCCGGGTTCAGTCGCAGCCAACTGGCGCTCATCCACTCCTGTAGTTCAGCTAGACAGCCATTTAGGGTTGCTATTGGGTTATCAGTGCCTGGAGCAAAGGACAAGTACAGTTGTGTATCATCTGCATAGCAGTGGTAGACCAGGCCATGGTGCCTGATTATTTCACCCAATGGGAGCTTGTATACTGCAAAAAGCATGGGGGATAGTATAGAACCTTGTGGGACACCACATGGCAATGGCACTGGTGGTGATGAGTATAATCCAGATGATACTCTCTGTGACCTGCCTGTGAGAAATGATTTGAACCAGCTTAGGACTGTGCCATCCAGACCACAGAAATGTATCAGTCGCTCAATTAGAAGCCCATGGTCCACGGTATCAAATGCTGCCGAGAGATCCAGAAGGATTAATATTGAACAGTCACCTCTGTCTTTTGCCATCAGAAGATCATTTAACACACACACCAGGGCTGTTTCAGTGCTATGTCTTCTCCTGAATCCTGATTGAAATGGATCATAAATATCATGGGTTGTCAGGCGGGTTTCCAGTTGATTTGCAACGACTTTCTCAATAACTTTTCCTAGGAAAGGAAGGTTTGATACCGGTCTGTAGTTGGTCATGCAGTCGGGATCTAAATTAGGTTTTTTAAGAAGCGGTCTAACAATTGCTTCCTTTAGGGGTCCAGGAAAAATGCCTGTCTGCAAAGAGCATTGAACAATTTTTGTAAAGACAGGACCAATTATATCCATACAACCTATTAGAAGCTTGGTTGAGGCTGGGTCCAGGTCACAGGTGGTGGGACGCAAAATCCGAGCAATTTCAGCAGTGTCCTTCACATCCACTGGATCAAAGCTGGTCCATGAAGGCAGGTAGCTTATATTGGTAGGCTTTGTAGTTTGGCACTCCTTTGATGGCACTGTGGAGATTCCAGCCCGGATGGTGGATATTTTATCTGCAAAGAAGTTTGCAAACTCGTTGCATCTTGCCTGGGAGAGAGTCTCATCAGTCTGCAGGCATGCTGGCTTGCAAAGCATCTCCACTGTGCGGAAAAGTTGAGCTGGCCTATTGTTTGCTGCTGTGATCTCATTTGACAGGAACTGTGCTTTCTTACGAGTGATTGTCGATTGATATTCTTCGTTATGCTTTATTAGTTTTACTTTGTCATCCACTAGGTTAGTCTTCCTCCATCGTCTTTCCAGTCTACGCCCCCTTTTCTTGAGCTCACTAACACTGTTGTCGAACCATGGAGCTTGACGTTGTGGTTTACGAGGTCTTAAACGCACAGGGGCGATAATATCAATTGCAGCCATAACATCCCTATTATAATAACGGACTAGGGAACAGGGATCTTCACAGGCACCCAGTATAGCAGAGAGATCCAGATTTGCTGCAAGAGCCTGGGGAGTCATACCCCTCCTTGGACGATACCTGGTCAACTCCACGGGCAGAGATATTAATTGAGGGGTTGCAACTGAGAACCAGAGGGAGTAGTGGTCTGACCAGATGACTGGGTTAATTTTTAGGTCAGTGACTTCTAATCCAATCTGAAAGACAAGGTCGAGAGTGTGACCACTTTTATGTGTGGCAGAGGGAATGACCTGTGTGAAGCCCAGACCATTCATTGTGCACAGGAGGTCTTGGCCAAGGCGTGAGAGCTCATCATCCACCCATGCATTGAAATCCCCGAGGATGAGCCATCTTTGATGTTCCAGAACCAGGCCAGCAACAGTGTCTGCAATTTCTTGTAGAAATATCTTTCCATCTCCAGGTGGCCGGTAAATGAGAAGTACTCTGAAACCTAATCCTGTCGAACTCCGGGCAGCAATGCACTCAAATGAGCGAGTAGTTTCAATAGGGTGGACCCTAAGTTTAAGTTCTTTTTTGAAGCAGATAGCCACCCCTGCGGTCCAGTCTTGGGTTGTGGATGACAGAGTAGTTTGTTGGTACTGCAGCCTCCAATATAGGTGCTGCATTTTCATCTAGCCAGGTCTCTGTAATACAGGCTAGATCTGTAGATTCAATAAGGTCAGCAATTGTAGCAGTCTTGTTTCTTATAGATCTGGCATTACAAAGGACTGACCTGATTGGGCATACCAGAGGGCCTTCAGTTTTCTTTATGTTAAGTGCAGGAGCTCTGGGTATGGGGTCACAAAGTGAGAGTTGACAGTTCTGTCCTTCCAAACACAGGGCCATCTTTTGGGTATCACTTCTATTTGATTGTTCTTTGAGTATGGGGGTGAGCAGGTGGGCAAAGGACTTAGATGGTTACCGGGGGAAATACATTTCCGGCCTGCTCGCTTCCCACGAATGCGCCTGTGTTTTCTTTTTAAAATGCCAAGGAAAAGGAGAATAGAAGCCTGTGATGGTGTGATAGGAACTGCAGAACGTGGTGGGCGGAGTGAAAGAATGAAGCTGGAGCAATACGTATACATTTGGTCATCAATGACAGATTACTATAAATTTGAGCTGCATATGATGAGAGAGGGAGAGAAAGCAGTGGTTTTTTTTTTTTGTTCTTGTTTTTTTTTTTTTTTGTGTGTTTTGTTTTCCCCCAATTCGGTATGTGAATGTGATCCAAAATTATAATGGGATTATGAACAAAGTTATTGCTATAACCTATTGTGTATATTTGAAGCAAGTAATACATAAAATAACTGCTGATTTAGTCAATTATCCTAGGATAGGCAGCCTTTTGGAAAGGTGTTAGAAGCCAATTCCTACTGTGTAGGTGTGAAAAGTCTCAGTGTGAGAGGCCTTTGAAGTAGATTTTTTTTGTGGGGGTAGTGATAACGTGTCTTGGAAATGGATCCTGATTTTAAACAGTGAGCCTTCAGCAATTCAGAGCCTGAATATACTGATATTAGTAGATTAATGCAATAAGTCAGTTATTTGTTGCTCAGAGAACAGAGGTGGATGATGTCTAAGTGAGGGGCTGGATGTAGCCAAAGATAGGTTGTAATCCACAGTACCTTATCTGGGTAATGTCCAATGCAGAGTACAGCAGCTGCTAAACTGAAGGATTTCTCAGTGGAGATATGCTGAGGATTCAGTCCAGGATTCAATCCAGTGTGTATCTCAGCGCAGGAATGCAATCCATTGGTTTTGATGAAATGTCCGCGTAGAGTAGTACAAGTTCAAGGTAAGTCCTTGGATATTTATGATGATTCATAGGTCAGTTGTGGTGAATTTAAGCTGTTTTATGGAGATGATCAGGAGCATACAAAAGGTGAGGCAACCATCTTGGGCGCCATACAGAGAGTCTTAAAGCTCTTAATGTTCTGAAGTTTGACTTTCAGAAAGTTGATATAGACGGTAGCTCTACATGTAAATGACGAGATTGACATAATGTCAACATTGGATGAATGTCGGCAGTCGGATCGTCGACCATGCATTTTTGCATTGACAAGGTAAGTATCCTTATCCCTAACCCTAATCACAGTCTAAGTCTAACCCTAAAATCATTCATGTTGGCATTCTGTCATTACCGATACTGTGAATGCTGACATGTTGAATGCTGGAATTCTGCCAATGTCGACAATTGGAATGTATACAATTTGAACACTTTGTTTGCTCTACCGATTATGGCACGGCTTCTGCTCACTGAATGAGATGTTCATGGTGTAGGGGATTGAGATGTTCATGCTCCTAAATTCTCTGTAATGTGTATTTGATGGTCGTTGTTTGGCTTATTACACATTCTATACCATAGGTGCAGCAGTGATAGGAAATCCGACGCAACTGAATGACCCCCTTACTGTATACAGGAAACAGACAGATGTCCTGTTCTGCAAAAATCTGCTGAGATATTACGTAAGAAACGTCTAGTTCTCTCTTCTTGGCTTTCTTCAAAAGCAGTGACAGCTTGTAAGGTTAGTAGAGGGTCAGGGCTGGGTGGTATTCAGTATACCGGTTGTTGCGATCCCGGCGCACAGTATACTGGCGCCGGAATCCCGACAACCGGCATACCGACACCTTTTCTCCCTCTTGGAGGTCCACGACCCCCCCTGGAGGGAGAGTAGATAGCGTGGCAAACGTAGCGCACCACCGTGCCCACAGCGTGGCAAGCACAGCGAGCCCGCAAGGGGCTCATTTGCGCTCACCCCGCTGTCGGCAAGCCAGCGGTCGGGATCCCGGCGCCAGTATGCTGGCCGCTGGGGACCCGGCCGCCGGCAACTCATACCACACCCTCAGGGCTGGGTTGGAGATTGTGCTGTGCTAGGTACAGTATGTGAGTGAATGAGCCCTTTGATAATAATTAAAATTCAGATTCTCCTCCATGTAAAGTAATTCACCTACTTCCACTTATCAAAGTATGGAGATAGGTAAAATGGAGAGAGGTAAAGTATCAACCAATTAGCTCCTGTCATTTTTCAAACTGAGAGCCAAATGTATTAAGCCCATAGGCGTGCGCAGCACATTTTATAAGGGGGTGCACGACTGGAGTGGCGTGCCTAGCACCGCCTACTGGACGTGCCTAGCGCCGCCTACCGGGGGTGCCTAGCGCCATATATTAGCGGCCAGAGAGAAAAAGAGAGAGGCGCTACAGAGGGGTGGGAGAGACGGCCAGGGTAGAAAGAGAGGGGGTAAAGGTGGCACTGTGTACCTCGTTCTGTCCCTGTACCCCCTAGTACAAGCATCACTGTGTGTGTGTCCCTTCAGTACAAGAGGCACTGGGTACCTGAGGCAGCGGTAGGTCCCCTTTTCAGCACTGGCAGCAGTGGTCCCCCTCTTCTGGTTTCCGTTGGATTGTGACGTCGGCAACAGCATCAGAGAGAAGAAAAGGTGAGAGGAGGGGCTGGATCGCCTCCTCCTGCTAGTACCGCATTGACAGTGCTGCTGCATGCACCTTCAATGCACCACACTGCTGCAGGTCCCTGCATAAAAAATATATATATAGAAAAAGTGGCACAAACAACATTGGTTGGCAAAGGGCCAGTCTGCCTCCTCCCCCTTCCTGGCTCAGACAGTGCCTCCAGTCACCTCACACACACATTGTCCCCTCCAGTCACTACTCCACCACCCCCACCTACACACACACACACACACACACACACACACACACACACACACACACGCCCCTTTCACATTATAGCAAATGGTATGAGCTGAAATTCACATTATAGCACATGGTATGAGCCGAAATTCACATTATAGCACACGGTATGAGCTAAAATTGACATTATAGCACATGGTATGAGACTAAATTCAGGGAGAGTGACAGCATGGACATAGGGACAGGGAGAGTGACAGAGAGAGGGACAGCAAGAGCATAAAGTAGGGACTAGGGAGAGAGAAAGGTAGCAGGGTAAAATTACCTATTGAGCAGCGGCGGTGCGGAGGAGGCTGTGGTCTGCGGTGCGGTGGATGAGGAGGCTGTGGTCGACGCGGGGCAGAGGAGGCTGTGGGCGTCGGAAATGATGTGGAGGAGGAGGCTGTGGGAGTTGGAGGAGGTGCAGAAAAGACTGAGGGCGGCGGCAGCAGGCTGAGGGCGGCGGCGGTGCAGCGGAGTAGGCGGCGGTGCAACGGAAGAAGAGGCTGTGGTTGGCGGCCTTTGGTGTGGTTCCAATGACCGCCACTATTTCAAATCTGCCTCGGACTGGCAGCCAATCAGAAGTGGCCGCTCCTGATTGGCTGCCGGTTCAAGAGAGCTCTGTGACCAGTGGATGCAGTGGCGGGGATCTTCAGTCAGTGCTCGAAGTGCCGGTATGCCATACCGGTGTATACCAGTCCACTTTGAGCACTATATATATATATATATCTATATATATCTATATATATCTATATATCTATCTTGATATATATATATATATATATATATATTATTAGCTAAGCCAAACAATCAGTAGTTTGCTGAGTGCACCTATACATTGTAGGTGCACTCAGTGAACTATGGAATGCTTGGCTCAGCTAATATCTATTATATATATATATATATATATATAGCGGTCACAAACGAGGCGGCACTCAGAGGCTGTCACAAATTCTTGTAATAGTGCAAACAGAGAAATCAACGTTTCGGGGACCAGTTCCCCTTCTTCAGGATATGTGTAAACACTGCACAAAAAACATTTAAATACTTAAACGAAGTACTTACCCCCCACCTCACACCCAATCACCTGGCGTCTCCCCTGGTCTCGCCGCCGTTCTCACCGCCCGGCACCGCCGGCTGCGTCCACTTCCGCCGGAAGTGACGTTGCGGGAGTATGCCGCGTTACCATGGAGACGCTAGCTAAACTCCATAACAACAACAATACATCTGTGAATCTTGTATTACAAGCAAATGCAGTGCGGATCAAGAACTGGTTACATCTTAGTGCATATCACTATAAGGTGCTAATATCAGCTACAAACATTAAAAAAGAAACCCACGTTTAAAAACAATATTAGTGCCTTTTAAAATCCCCTACTAAAAAGTGTCAATACCACATAATAGAATTATTTCTTACTCATAATAGCGCAAGCCGCTCCTGTTCTTCCTTATCATGAACCAACTTACTAGCAAATCTCTACATACTCTGCCATTGTGACATATACGGGAATTTTTGTCTTTATGTTTATGCTTGACTCCCTCACTATATTTTAACCTATTCATCTGCTGGTTCCACGGGTGCAGGGACTTTATTCACTACTAGTACCCTGACCAGCTGCGGACCTCCTACCCACTACATAATTCCTCCCCCCTGTCCATTTTATGAACCCACTGAGGTGAAAACTGTCCCACGACTATTGCTACCCCACCCCCTGGCGTCTAAAATCTACCTCCAGAGGTAGAACTAAAGAAAATTAATGAGGCCCAAATTTTCATTCAAGCCTCCAGGTTTCAGGGTTTGTAGTCTGTGAATCCACATGGACTCTAACTGTAAGAGCTTTTTACCTCTATTTCCCCCACGGGGGGATTCTGGCACGTGGTCAATAATTCGATGTTTAAATGTGGCCATGCTGTGTCTGAACTCGACAAAGTGCTTGGCGACTGGCTGTTCACCACTGCCCGTCGCCAAAGCGTTCCTAATCGCTTGTCTATGCTGAGCCATGCGCACTTTAAACTGGCACTCGGTCTTTCCTATGTAGTACCGGCCACACGGGCATATAATGGCGTATATAACAAACTTGGTACTACACGTTAAGGGCCACCTGATCTTAAAACTTTTTCCAGAGAACGGGTGAGCAATACTGTCTCCTGGAGACATATGCGCACACGTCGTGCAGCCCGTGCATTTAAAGCACCCGTTTTTTCTACTTAAAAAGTGGTGGGTGGGGGCTGCTTTCAATTTGGCCATGTCGGTTTTGACGACAAGATCTTTTATACTGCGCCCTCTGGTATAGCTTGGCATAATGCGCTTACTCTTAAAGATTGTCAGATCGGGATCCGATGTGACTATCGGCCACAAACCTTTCATCCTTTTCTTAACTTGTCCACTGTTGACATCATATGCACTCACCCAGGGGATACTGCTGGTGATATCCTTGGGTGGTGTTGTTTGGAGAGTATCTTCTCTCCTTCTTGCTGTGGCCTTTTGACGGGCCTTACTTAGCAGTTTTGAGGGAAAGCCCCTGTCCCGAAGTCTGCCCTCCATTTCATCAAGTTGTTTGTTTCTGACCTCAACATTTGTGTTGGTCCTGCAGACCCGCAGAAATTGTGAATAAGGCAGTCCCCTAATGGTTGAGGTTGGATGGAAACTATCGTACCTCAAAACCGTGTTACGGTCCGTAGGTTTCTTATATAAGCACGTTTCAATTCTGCCTTCCTGGAGCTTAATAAGGATATCTAAATAGCACATTTCATATTGACTCACACTCATCGTAAATTTGGCCGGACTATCTGATGTATTGTGCCTATCAATAAGGGACACTAAATCCTGCACTTCGCCTCGCCAAAAGATTAATACGTCATCTATATATCGGTAGTAGATGAACAACCGGTTAGATATCGTTAGCTCGGCCAAAAACAGTTGACGTTCCACCTCCCACATGAAGGCGTTAGCGAACGAGGGTGCCACGGAAGATCCCATGGCACACCCCGTTCGCTGTATGTAAAACTGCCCATCAAAGATGAAGAAATTATGGGATAAGGTGAACTGAAGCAGCTCTATAAAGAAATCTATATCTGGCCCAGTATACAATGCGTTACCTGTGATTAACCGTCTCACTGCATTGACCCCCTGTTGGTGTGGGATACAGGTATATAAGCTGGTAACATCGATGGTTACCATCGTTGTGTCAGGTGGTACCAGCTCAATGGAATGAAATTTTCTTAATAGGGTACTGGAATCCTTAAGATGTGTGCTCGTGCCCTGTATACATGGCTGTAAAAAGCAATCCAGGTAAATCGCCACAGGCTCGCACAGAGACCCCCGGGCGGAGATGATAGGTCTACCCGGAGGCCTCTGTGCGTCTTTGTGGATTTTGGGGATCGTATAAAAAATTGGCGTGACTGGGAAATCTGGACACAATCTTGTAAATACATCAGCCGTGATGATCCCCTCGGTCTTGGCTTGCTCCAAGAGCTGAATCAGTTCAGCCTTAAAAGTCTGGGAAGGGTCTTTTGCCAGTTTACCATAGGTGTTAATGTCACTGAGAAGTCTCAAACACTCATTTGTGTAGTCAGGAGTACTTTGGATCACCACGGAGCCACCCTTATCCGCTCCGCGGATCACTTTAACAGAATTCACTATCTCCAGGACATCTACACTGGTAACACCTGAGCACTGCTTTGGGAGATTGCGAGCTAAGCAACCCCTAGCTCATTTTGTTTACTGCACTAATTGAAATAAGCACTATTCAGTACAAGAGTGGGAAAAGGAGCAGGTACTGTCTTATACCCCTGTTTGCACATCTGTTTTACACATTTAGCACTAGCACTTTGTGAAGCGCAATATGGCTGTCTCTGCTCCGGATCATAATGATTTTACGGCTTTTTTATTACATTGTGATACACACGAAACACTGAGTTTCTCTGATTTAGAGGCGGAAGCTATTTTACATAAAGAACCAGCTTTTAGTGAAAGCATTGCGACAACAAATGATGAAGCCTTTAAAATGTTATTACGGCTCAAGAAGCGGGAACTTGATTTCCAATACCACGGACGGACATTATCAGATTATTACCGTGCAAAACAATTACCAAGAGGTTTTAGGGTGCACAATGTACCTACCATTGGACGATACAATATGGAGTTTTGCAAAAAGTGGGTGTCGGTGCTGAATAAGTGCTCAATGGACTTAATATTGTTGGTGATAGAAGAGTCCAACAGAGAGTGCGAGAAGACCAAGGTCCAAATTGCCAGTTTTGAGCAGGAACATACGGAGCTCCTGGCATCCTCGGAGTCCAAACAGTGGATGGACAAATTAAAAGACCAGGTAGACACATATAGGACCAATCTGATTAAATTTAAGAAAGAGAAGCTCTGTATGGTACAGATGGACTACGCGCACCACAGGGTTTACACATGGTTGGGCAACTCCTCAAACACGCAAAATAGGCCCAGGCCCTTTCGGGGCAGGAGGGACAGGAGAGGCATGGCCCCTAACATCACCTCAGCGAGCGATTCTGACGACACCCGCAGGTCAACATCAGCTTCTTCTCAACGTGAGACCCCTTTAGAGCCAAGAACCCGTGCAGGACTGGCTGCACGGGACCGAAACGACTCTATACGAGACGAGGGGGACAAAATAAGCGGCAAAAGCAAACCGAAGGCTCCAAAAGCGAAGAAACGGTAATCTTCAATCTCTCTCCAACACCTTTGACACCAGCCGAAGAGAGAGTATTGAATAAAGGCTTATCTTACGTACCTACCAATTTTGGCAATGAGTTTCAGCAGAAAGTGAATTTTTACAAACTGCACCGCACTTTAAAGTTAAAGGAATTTTATAGCAAACAACCTCCACAAGCCATGAAGGCCACCTTACCACAAAGAGTTTTACAATTGGGCCCCAAGTCACGGTTTGACCCGACCACACAGAATGCATCATTAAAAACATTCCACAGGATGCTGGAAACCCCTGATAAGAAGAGTGAGACACGCAGATTTCATAACCTGCAGCATGAGGAAAGAGGGGCTCTGAAGGCACTGAGTGAAAGAAAGGATATAGTGATCCGCGGAGCGGATAAGGGTGGCTCCGTGGTGATCCAAAGTACTCCTGACTACACAAATGAGTGTTTGAGACTTCTCAGTGACATTAACACCTATGGTAAACTGGCAAAAGACCCTTCCCAGACTTTTAAGGCTGAACTGATTCAGCTCTTGGAGCAAGCCAAGACCGAGGGGATCATCACGGCTGATGTATTTACAAGATTGTGTCCAGATTTCCCAGTCACGCCAATTTTTTATACGATCCCCAAAATCCACAAAGACGCACAGAGGCCTCCGGGTAGACCTATCATCTCCGCCCGGGGGTCTCTGTGCGAGCCTGTGGCGATTTACCTGGATTGCTTTTTACAGCCATGTATACAGGGCACGAGCACACATCTTAAGGATTCCAGTACCCTATTAAGAAAATTTCATTCCATTGAGCTGGTACCACCTGACACAACGATGGTAACCATCGATGTTACCAGCTTATATACCTGTATCCCACACCAACAGGGGGTCAATGCAGTGAGACGGTTAATCACAGGTAACGCATTGTATACTGGGCCAGATATAGATTTCTTTATAGAGCTGCTTCAGTTCACCTTATCCCATAATTTCTTCATCTTTGATGGGCAGTTTTACATACAGCGAACGGGGTGTGCCATGGGATCTTCCGTGGCACCCTCGTTCGCTAACGCCTTCATGTGGGAGGTGGAACGTCAACTGTTTTTGGCCGAGCTAACGATATCTAACCGGTTGTTCATCTACTACCGATATATAGATGACGTATTAATCTTTTGGCGAGGCGAAGTGCAGGATTTAGTGTCCCTTATTGATAGGCACAATACATCAGATAGTCCGGCCAAATTTACGATGAGTGTGAGTCAATATGAAATGTGCTATTTAGATATCCTTATTAAGCTCCAGGAAGGCAGAATTGAAACGTGCTTATATAAGAAACCTACGGACCGTAACACGGTTTTGAGGTACGATAGTTTCCATCCAACCTCAACCATTAGGGGACTGCCTTATTCACAATTTCTGCGGGTCTGCAGGACCAACACAAATGTTGAGGTCAGAAACAAACAACTTGATGAAATGGAGGGCAGACTTCGGGACAGGGGCTTTCCCTCAAAACTGCTAAGTAAGGCCCGTCAAAAGGCCACAGCAAGAAGGAGAGAAGATACTCTCCAAACAACACCACCCAAGGATATCACCAGCAGTATCCCCTGGGTGAGTGCATATGATGTCAACAGTGGACAAGTTAAGAAAAGGATGAAAGGTTTGTGGCCGATAGTCACATCGGATCCCGATCTGACAATCTTTAAGAGTAAGCGCATTATGCCAAGCTATACCAGAGGGCGCAGTATAAAAGATCTTGTCGTCAAAACCGACATGGCCAAATTGAAAGCAGCCCCCACCCACCACTTTTTAAGTAGAAAAAACGGGTGCTTTAAATGCACGGGCTGCACGACGTGTGCGCATATGTCTCCAGGAGACAGTATTGCTCACCCGTTCTCCGGAAAAAGTTTTAAGATCAGGTGGCCCTTAACGTGTAGTACCAAGTTTGTTATATACGCCATTATATGCCCGTGTGGCCGGTACTACATAGGAAAGACCGAGTGCCAGTTTAAAGTGCGCATGGCTCAGCATAGACAAGCGATTAGGAACGCTTTGGCGACGGGCAGTGGTGAACAGCCAGTCGCCAAGCACTTTGTCGAGTTCAGACACAGCATGGCCACATTTAAACATCGAATTATTGACCACGTGCCAGAATCCCCCCGTGGGGGAAATAGAGGTAAAAAGCTCTTACAGTTAGAGTCCATGTGGATTCACAGACTACAAACCCTGAAACCTGGAGGCTTGAATGAAAATTTGGGCCTCATTAATTTTCTTTAGTTCTACCTCTGGAGGTAGATTTTAGACGCCAGGGGGTGGGGTAGCAATAGTCGTGGGACAGTTTTCACCTCAGTGGGTTCATAAAATGGACAGGGGGGAGGAATTATGTAATGGGTAGGAGGTCCGCAGCTGGTCAGGGTACTAGTAGTGAATAAAGTCCCTGCACCCGTGGAACCAGCAGATGAATAGGTTAAAATATAGTGAGGGAGTCAAGCATAAACATAAAGACAAAAATTCCCGTATATGTCACAATGGCAGAGTATGTAGAGATTTGCTAGTAAGTTGGTTCATGATAAGGAAGAACAGGAGCGGCTTGCGCTATTATGAGTAAGAAATAATTCTATTATGTGGTATTGACACTTTTTAGTAGGGGATTTTAAAAGGCACTAATATTGTTTTTAAACGTGGGTTTCTTTTTTAATGTTTGTAGCTGATATTAGCACCTTATAGTGATATGCACTAAGATGTAACCAGTTCTTGATCCGCACTGCATTTGCTTGTAATACAAGGTTCACAGATGTATTGTTGTTGTTATGGAGTTTAGCTAGCGTCTCCATGGTAACGCGGCATACTCCCGCAACGTCACTTCCGGCGGAAGTGGACGCAGCCGGCGGTGCCGGGCGGTGAGAACGGCGGCGAGACCAGGGGAGACGCCAGGTGATTGGGTGTGAGGTGGGGGGTAAGTACTTCGTTTAAGTATTTAAATGTTTTTTGTGCAGTGTTTACACATATCCTGAAGAAGGGGAACTGGTCCCCGAAACGTTGATTTCTCTGTTTGCACTATTACAAGAATTTGTGACAGCCTCTGAGTGCCGCCTCGTTTGTGACCGCCATATCCTGGGGGGCCTCACCAAAGCTCTCCACGGAGGAAGGCACCGGAGCGAGACATATCCCTGAGTGGATATTTGGAGTGCCGGGGCAATAAGGTACTATATATATATATATATATATTAACATAAAGTAATAACTTTGCCAATTGTGTTGGCCGGGCTGTAGGAAATGGCAGGGCACACACATGCAGTCACTGGGGAGAGACTGAGCGTGGACGGGAGTCGGGAGTACAGCGCAGCGCAGGTAGGGAGGAAGGAAGGGAGGGAGGGCGCGATGACGGATCATGACAGTGGGTGGGCTGGGCTGTGCGGCCAGCCACCCACAACAACTCTCTCTGACCGGCGGCAGCGCAGCGGGACCAGCGATGAGTAGCAGGTGATCTGATCATCGCTATCTGTGTGTTGCTGTAGTAGCACTGCTACAACAGCAGCACACAGACAGCGATGATCGGATAGCAGGCGTGACGTGCGGCGGGTGCCGGACATTAGGGGGTGCCTGTGCGCACCAGGCACCCCCCGTGCGCACACCTATGATGAAGCCTCAACAAGAGATTATGGGGTACATTTACTAAGCAGTGATAAGAGTGGTGAAGTGAGCCAGTGGAGAAATTTCCCCATCAACCAATCAGCACTGAAGAAACATCTATAATTTGCATACTATAAAATGATACAGAGCTGCTTATTGGTTGATGGGGAAATTTCTCCACTGGCTCACTTCTCCACTCTTATCACTGCTTAGTAAATGTACCCCAAAGTGCAGACAGATAAAGAGTGAATGATGACCAGCCAATCAGCTTCCTAACTGCCATGTCACAGGCTGTGTTTGAAAAAATGACAGTTAGGAAGCTGATTGGCTGATCATTTATCACTCTTTATCCGTCTCCTCTTTATCACTTGTTAAGACTTGGGGCTAATTCAGACCTGTTCGCTTGCTAGGTTTTTTTTTGCAGTCCTGCGTTCGCATAGTCGCCGCCCGTAGGGGAGTGTACTTTCGCTTTGCAAGTGTGCGATTGCATGTGTAGCAGAGCTGTACAAACAGATCTTGTGCAGTCTATGCACAGCCCAGGACTTACTCAGCCGCTGCGATCACTTCAGCCTGTCCGGGACCAGAACTGACGTCAGGAACCCTCCCTGCAAATGCGTGGACACACCTGTGTTTTTCCTACCACTCCCAGAAAATGGTCAGTTGCCACCCACAAACGCCTTCTTCCTGTCAATCTGCTTGCGAACGCCCGAGCGAATGGATTCTTCCAACAAAGCCATCACAGAGCAGCAATCCGCTTTGTACCCGTGCGACGCACCTGCGCATTGTGGTGTATGCGCCGTTTAGACCTGATCGCCCGCTGTACGAAAATGCAGCCTAGCGATCAGGTCTGAATTAGGCCCTTAATACATTTGGCCACCAGTCTGTAAACTGGCAGTTAGGAGCTGATTGGTTGGTACTTTATCTCTCTCCAAGCTATTGATACATATGCCCCTTAGTACCCATGCCAGTTCATTTCCCAGTATTCATCAATAGAAAGGAAAGAGGCCATTGATCTGATGCCCGCGTGTTCCTCTTGGTGGACCTTCCGTACCTCCGAATGTATCATGAAATCCAGAGTGCAGCAGAATTCCACAGCCTGTCACCAGCTCACCATAGCATTGTGCCATGAACTTCCTTTTCCTTGCTGCGCTGCTGAAGAGTTAATGAGGGCAATCAGTTATGGTCACGCTCAAACAATTTGGGTCTGTTTTCGCCATCAACCCTTTCCCACAATCCTCTCTTTCATTTCATGGAATAATCTAATTATATAGTGCTTCGTATATAATAGATATAAAAGGTGGCGTGAAGGCAAGATGAAGTAACTAGACATTGACGGAGAAGGGCTTACTTTCAAGAAGTCACTTAAGAATGATGCCGGCAATAGAAGCCTCAGTTCTCTGTGTCCTGCTGGTTTTCTCATGACAGCCAATGCATCAATTTAACATGCTGCTACCGCACACACAAAAACATCCCACCAAGGACACTGGGAAACGAGGGAAGAATCTCAGTCCAAGAGAATAGCATCATTAGTGCATTGTAAGACTCTGAGGACATGGCTGAAATAAATTAACATTTACTTGGTTGGATTCCATTGTCCATAGGTGACCTGTGCAACATAGTTAGAGACACATGTACCATTATTCTTTCAACCATGTGTAAAGTACAATAATTCCAATTCGCATTTCTAGAGGGTAGTTGTCCAGGGCCCATAATATTGGTAGGGCCCTCTGGACCAGGGCTCACCTTAATCACGGCCAGATTCACCACTAGGCTATGCAGCAATACAGAGATATGATGACCGGCTGCTCTAACCGGATCACTGGTTCCTGGGTACTGTTAAGTATAACTTTAAAATATATATATATATATATATTTATATATATATTTTTTTTTTTTACACAGTGATCCATCGGACACACATGGCTGATCAAACTGGCCGGATCACAGCACAGCTTTCAGCTGCACAGGAGCAGGGAAACTGAAATGCTATCTGAAGATAGCATTATTATCACAGGGCTCCCTGCAGTGTTTTTTTACTTTTTAAAAAAAAAAGTACTTACATCCAGATCGCATGTCGCATTTCAGGTAGGGAAATCTGGAATGAGAATTTAAGGGCTTGGAGGAGAATTTTGATAATTGTTCTCCAATTGCCCTCTAGTACATTCCTGTGACGCTAACATATTTTCACATTATTTAAGTAAAAATAGTTTTATTAAATATGCCATAAATGTAAAAAAAACTTGACCAGCATCCTATAGACAGTATACATAATGGTCAAATAATACAATACTAATGTACAATAAAACAATACGGATGTGTGGAGTAAGCATACGGGTCACACCCCAGCCCCGATAACCTGACAACCGGGCTTGACAGCCCAACAACCTGACAGTCAGATTTTGATATATATATATTTTTTTGTATATTAACCAAAACAGGGCTTTTTTTTTTCATGATTTTGATGGCAGTTAGGAGCTCATTGGTTGGTAAGAGCACATTGGTTGGTACTTTACCTCTCTCCAAGGTTTGATACATCGTAATGAGGCGAGCAGCAAGTCACATTTTGTGAGGTTCCTTATTTGTGGTAATAATAACAAAACAGCCCTTCGTTTTGTTACTCGCCCACTAGTGGATCCCGAAGGGTTAAAGCAGTCCTGTGTGGCCCAAAGTGATCTTGCAAATGGCACTTTGTCTAATATCACTTTCTCCTTGTGATTGTATAAACATTCCTCAATTATGGACGTGAGCCAAATATGGAATTATCAATGGATGCATTTCATTGTATAACTAATGGAAAAGTGTTACTTACAGCATATAGAGAAAAAGTTATTCGTCTCAAGAGAAAGCTTACACTACTTTAATGCGTCTGCTTGCCTACCAAATCCATCGGAGTTTATATAGCAGTGACTAGCAAATTGTGAGATTTGCCTTCATTGTAAGGCTTTTATCACTTTTGTCCTTTGTGACCGAGGTAAAAAATCCACCAGGCTTAGTCTAATTAATTATGAGGTCTTAAGACTTTTATTAAGTATTTTAAGACATTCCAGAGTGTTTTTCCTGTGCTTCGATTACACTACACTTCCAGTATAAACAATAATAACACATATAAAATGAAGCATTAACCAATTTGTGTACACTGTCTAAGTTCAAGAAACAGTATTGGAAGCTATTTTACCCTTTCTAGAAAAATAGCCTTTAAGTCTTTAGGTGCACGCGGAACTATATATAGGACGCACTTATTACTAATCTCTGATTACAAAGTAAAACAAGGTAAAAAAAACAAAACAAAACCCTGCATTTTTGTAACGCATGCAACCACAGTATGTTATGTTTTGCAGAGATCAAGCAATGTGGAAGGTCAGGTTTATTCCCTCCGTGCTGATGTTGGGGTCTAAGGAACCTCCATCTGCTATCTTGTGAATAAGATGGACAACCTACAGTAGAAAATATTCTCCATACAAATAAAGATTCATTGGAATCATCATTTCGATTAAAGGTCCTTAATTTGATTGAGTATCTTGCTAATACTATTCCCAGAGTTTAGGAATGATGCCAAATATTGTTGTCCTCCACGTAGAAACAGCCCATAGATTGGGCCTGGAAAGTCCCGGTGATGTCAAAAGACCTCATCTGCTCAAGTCCTCACCGCTTAAAATAGGAAATCACTCCATATTAGTCCTCCAAGGTTTTTCAGTCTTAGTTTTCCAGAAGTAGAAAGCATTTTCGGAGGTTTGCTGTATGTTGCATAATAACATTCTTTGTTTTGCCCTACTTTACCCTAAACTGAAGGTGTTTATAAATGGACAAACCCTTTATATCTGTCATCTTCAGGCAGCCAATGACCCCTTCTTACATCGCTCTTCCACACCTAGGTCTCCGCATCATAATTGCATGTTAAGGTGTGTTCTTGTGATTCATGAATTGATACGCAATACGCATAGTCATGTACTTTGTAGTGGATCTATAATATTTCCTAATTGTTCACTCATATTGTTTGATGTTTTGTTTTCAGATATATAAAATATACCCAAAGCATGTTATTCCATCATGTGCCATGGAGAGACCAAGGTAACCGCAATCTGATATGTTGGTTTGGATACATCTTGGAAAATTGTAATTTGAGTACCAAACATTGTTTATTGCTTTTGTTCACATTTCAATTGAATGTTACTCACATTGTTTTCGCTCCTGTATTGCCGTATTACTGCATGGGACCTTTTACTGCTTACCATGCCTGGAGGCTATAACTTTAATCAGCTTGACTAATCAAAAAGTAGGCTTAGGATGACCATGCCTACTTTTTGACTAACCACACCTTCATATCACCCACCTGCCCATAACTGGTTGGTATCATGAACTGTTTGTGGACTGAATTGAGAATTCCCATGTCAAGAGGACATTAATTAACTGATTTTAAAAGACTGCATCCATACATGGTATTTATGCATGGGATGCTGTGGGTAAGGGGCGATGGTGCCACTCTCAGAGCCAGTTGTATTGGAAATTGTGTTTTAGACCTTTTTCAATCTAAGGGGCATATGTACTAAACATTGAAGCGATATAAAGTACTTGCCTAACGGTCATGTTACAGGCTGTGTTTGAAACTTAACAGGAGCTGGTTGGCTGGTACATTATATCTCTCCTCTTTATCTCTCTCCACACCTTTAGTACATATGCCCCTAAAGGTGCATACACACTGGGCGTTTTTGCCCAGCGTGTATGCATAGCGATGGTCGCTGACATCGCTGGGCTGAAAAGCGCTCAGTGCATACACACTGAGCGCTTTCCCCCCCTGCCCAGCGTTGTCAGCGGGGGGGTGAGCGGCTTTCCATAGCAGGATGCTATAGAAAGCCGCTCACCCCGTAGCCGCCAGCGATGAAGCGGGAGCATGCATTAGCCGCTCACCGCTCATCGTTTGGTCATACACACTGGGCGACTTTGAGCTGAAAGCAGCTCAAAACACCAAAAGTGAGCTGCTTTCAGCTCAAAATCGCCCAGTGTGTATGGGCCTTAAGTCTTGAGGTCTGGAATATCTTTTCCACAAGGTTCTCCAGTGTTCATTGGTGGACGGCGAAGATGACCCTCAGAGTAATTTTCTCTTACTAGATGTTGAAATCCAGCAAGTGATATATACTTTTGCTCATAATTATGCCCTCAACGCATCCTTACAAGAGTTGTTTAGTGATCTCTTTCAGTAATTGGTGTACAGAGACAATGGAAAGATTGTTTTAGGCAGGGATTCAACATGGTTGAGATCCCTTTATGGTTAAACAACCCCCAGCTAGTAATGCCCATTTCCTGGCAAGGAACCAAATTCACACTCTGAAAATAGAATGCATTTTCCCCTTACTGACCCTTGGCAGCTGTTCAACTCATCCACTAGGTCTTTTCCTTTCTATCCAGCAGCTCATTACTCGCTCTCCAGAATAAATTACATTCTGGTTGCCGACTATCTGATTTCACATATTTGCATAGCGGACCTCCATGATATTATTATATCTGATCCCACCTCCTTTTCACTTTGCCTTGAAAACTACTGGCTATGAGAGGCCTCTTGCCTTTGGCGTTTCCCGGGATAGTTTTCCTCTTGTGATGATTTCAAAACTTATCTCAATAGGAAATGGACAGAAGTTTAGATGCTAAAATAGACCACTGGGATGAATTGGTGCTCTTCTGGGAGGTGTCAGATTTGGTAATGATAGGCTACATAATTGGCTGTGCCTCCAAATGGAGTAATGAGGCCAAAACATTTTATTGTGACCTGCAACAATCAGTGATGACTGCTTTAAGGGCTGTATGTTGATTATCCTAGTGAAGTCTCCCTGAGGCATTATCGGCAAGATTCAATACTCCTGGAAATGTAGTTCTAGAGCAGACCAAGCTATATCAGGAAAAGGTTTAAATATTTAAAGCAGGAAGATTGCTACTAGGTCTAGGTCATCTAGGATTTTGTATTTTAAATGTACATAACCCTAGGTCTACTAGCTTTAATACAACATTTACAGACATCATGTCCCACTTTTGCTCTTATTATTATTATTATTATTATTATTAGCAGTTTCTTATATAGCGCAGCATATTCCGTTGCCCTTTACAATTAGAACAACAGTATTAGAACAAAACTGGGCAAAGACAGACAGACAGACTTACAGTAGAGGTAGGAAGGCCCTGCTCGTAAGCTTACAATCTATAGGCAGATTCATATGTTGATCGCCCCAATGATGTTGTTCCACATAAGAGTTTGCTACAGGAGGTCAATCTCATGAATCTTTCACAATCTCAAATATACTGTATGTTCTTGATGGGTACTGCAGAACTGACCAAAGCAATATCTGGCCTACGTCCCTGTAAGGCACTGTGGACTGCTTGTTTCTCAGGGGATTATAACAAAAAAAATAAAACATTTTCCTGCAAGTGTGTTAAATGCACCCTCAATACAATCTATCAAAGACACTATAATATCTGGTTCGGTGTGAAAGAGACCTTAGAGCAGTGTTTCCCAAACTCTGTCCTCAAAGTATCATTATAGGGGATCCGGTCAAGATCCCGGCAGTCAGAGCCCAGCAGTCGAAATACCGAAGCCAGGATCCCGGCACTACTTGGAATGTGGACACCGGCAACCTGAATAGGGTCACAAGGCTGGTGCTGGGATCCCGAACCATTGTGTGCCGCCCACCATGAGAGTCAAGCTGAAGGGGGGTATTTAGGTTTAGGCTGCGGGGGGGGGGGGGGGGGTTACGGTTTGGGGAGGCCATGTTAGGGTAGGCTGCACGGAGGGAGGGTTAGGTTTAGGCTGCGGGGAGGGAGGGTTAGGGGGCCATTGTGGGAAGGTAAGTATACTACCCTTCCCCTGTCAGAATTCAGACTATCGGGATTCTGCGGTCGGGATTCTGACTGCCGGCATCCAAACAGCCAACATATTCTACTCAACCCCATTATAGTCCAGGTTTTAAGGGTATCCATGCATGAATACAGAGCACAGACAGTAAAATCAACATGACTGATGTCCTAATTAAGTCACCTCTACATAAGCATGAGTATCCTTATATCCAGCGCTGCTTGGGAAACAGTAATGTATAGAGTACTGTATACAGGCAGTGACACAGCAAGTGTAACAATTGTGTCCTTCTTATCTGACTGGTGTGTCCAGCGTTACACATTTTGCTGTAGGTGTAATTATATCATTAAACAAATAAAGCGAAATAACAACTCATTGCTGCTCTACCTCAGTCAGAGCCTTTGTTTGTGTATAGGATTAAATGACATTGTCTGTTACACATAGCATTTGTCACACAGATTTCACAGCGTGGGTGTCAGGGGACAATAATGACTGTTGACTTCTAGCTTAAAGGTTTGATGCCAATTACAGACAATACTATGTATTTTGTATGATATGAGCAGGAGGCACTGTGCACATTGATCCATTTCTTTGTTATTACAGTGAGACTTACCTCATGTAACTGTGGGCAGATACAATCAGTGTCAGACTGGAGCATGAAGGGCCCACCGGGGGTATGCAGTGGTAGGGGCCCATGATTAGAGGCGTGGCCAGCCTCCAAAGGGGGTGTGGCCAGCCACCACAGAGGTTTGGCTGACCATTATAGAGTACCTGGTCTGGACTCCTTGATAATTTATATAGTAATTAATAGAGATGAGCGGGTTCGGTTCCTCGGAATCCGAACCCGCCCGAACTTCAGGTTTTTTTACACGGGGCCGAGCGACTCGGATCTTCCCGCCTTGCTCGGTTAACCCGAGCGCGCCTGAACGTCATCATCCCGCTGTCGGATTCTCGCGAGGCTCGGATTCTATCGCGAGACTCGGATTCTATATAAGGAGCCGCGCGTCGCCGCCATTTTCACACGTGCATTGAGATTGATAGGGAGAGGACGTGGCTGGCGTCCTCTCCGTTTAGAGTGACTAGAGTACTAGAGAGAGACACAAATTTTGGGGAGCATATAGGAGGAGTACTACTTGCTGCTGATAGTGTGACCAGTGACCAGTGCCACCAGTTTAATTAATCCGTTCTCTGCCTGAAAAAAAACGATACACAGTGTGACACAGTCACACATACCATATCTGTGCTCAGCTCAGTGTGCTGCATCATATACTGTATATCATTATCTGACTGCTGAGTGCTCACTGCTCACACAGCTTAATTGTGGGGGAGACTGGGGAGCAGTTATAGCAGGAGTACATATTTTAAGTACAGTGCACACTTTTGCTGCCAGAGTGCCACTGCCAGTGTGACTGACCAGTGACCACTGACCACCAGTATTGTGATTGTCTGCTGACCACCAGTATATTGTGATTGTCTGCCTGAAAAAGTTAAACACTCGTCGTGTGGTGTTTTTATAAACGCATTCTGCAGACAGTGTCCAGCAGGTCCGTCATTACATAATATATACCTGTCCGGCTGCAGTACTAGTGTGATATATATATATATTTTAATTTTATCTCATTATCATCCAGTCTATATTAGCAGCAGACACAGTACGGTAGTCCACGGCTGTAGCTACCTCTGTGTCGGCAGTCGCTCGTCCATCCATAATTGTATACCACCTACCCGTGGTTTTTTTTTTTTTCTATCTTCTTGATACTAGTAGCTTACTTTAGGAGTCTGCAGTGCTGACAGACAGTTTCCAGCAGGTCCGTCTTTACATAATATATACCTGTCCGGCTGCAGTACTAGTGTGATATATATATATATTTTAATTTTATCTCATTATCATCCAGTCTATATTAGCAGCAGACACAGTACGGTAGTCCACGGCTGTAGCTACCTCTGTGTCGGCAGTCGCTCGTCCATCCATAATTGTATACCACCTACCCGTGTTTTTTTTTTTTTTCTATCTTCTTGATACTAGTAGCTTACTTTAGGAGTCTGCAGTGCTGACAGACAGTGTCCAGCAGGTCCGTCATTACATAATATATACCTGTCCGGCTGCAGTACTAGTGTGATATATATATATATATTTTAATTTTATCTCATTATCATCCAGTCTATATTAGCAGCAGACACAGTACGGTAGTCCACGGCTGTAGCTACCTCTGTGTCGGCAGTCGCTCGTCCATCCATAATTGTATACCACCTACCCGTGTTTTTTTTTTTCTATCTTCTTGATACTAGCAGCTTACTTTAGGAGTCTGCAGTGCTGACAGACAGTGTCCAGCAGGTCCGTCATTACATAATATATACCTGTCTGGCTGCAGTACTAGTGTGATATATATATATATTTTAATTTTATCTCATTATCATCCAGTCTATATTAGCAGCAGACACAGTACGGTAGTCCACGGCTGTAGCTACCTCTGTGTCGGCAGTCGCTCGTCCATCCATAATTGTATACCACCTACCCGTGGTTTTTTTTTTTCTATCTTCTTGATACTAGTAGCTTACTTTAGGAGTCTGCAGTGCTGACAGACAGTGTCCAGCAGGTCCGTCATTACATAATATATACCTGTCCGGCTGCAGTACTAGTGTGATATATATATATATTTTAATTTTATCTCATTATCATCCAGTCTATATTAGCAGCAGACACAGTACGGTAGTCCACGGCTGTAGCTACCTCTGTGTCGGCAGTCGCTCGTCCATCCATAAGTATACTAGTATCCATCCATCTCCATTGTTTACCTGAGGTGCCTTTTAGTTGTGCCTATTAAAATATGGAGAACAAAAATGTTGAGGTTCCAAAAATAGGGAAAGATCAAGATCGACTTCCACCTCGTGCTGAAGCTGCTGCCACTAGTCATGGCCGAGACGATGAAATGCCAGCAACGTCGTCTGCCAAGGCCGATGCCCAATGTCATAGTACAGAGCATGTAAAATCCAAAACACCAAATATCAGTAAAAAAAGGACTCAAAAATCTAAAATAAAATTGTCGGAGGAGAAGCGTAAACTTGCCAATATGCCATTTACCACACGGAGTGGCAAGGAACGGCTGAGGCCCTGGCCTATGTTCATGGCTAGTGGTTCAGCTTCACATGAGGATGGAAGCACTCAGCCTCTCGCTAGAAAAATGAAAAGACTCAAGCTGGCAAAAGCACAGCAAAGAACTGTGCGTTCTTCGAAATCCCAAATCCACAAGGAGAGTCCAATTGTGTCGGTTGCGATGCCTGACCTTCCCAACACTGGACGTGAAGAGCATGCGCCTTCCACCATTTGCACGCCCCCTGCAAGTGCTGGAAGGAGCACCCGCAGTCCAGTTCCTGATAGTCATATTGAAGATGTCAGTGTTGAAGTACACCAGGATGAGGAGGATATGGGTGTTGCTGGCGCTGGGGAGGAAATTGACAAGGAGGATTCTGATGGTGAGGTGGTTTGTTTAAGTCAGGCACCCGGGGAGACACCTGTTGTCCGTGGGAGGAATATGGCCATTGACATGCCTAGTGAAAATTAGAGATGAGCGGGTTCGGTTTCTCTGAATCCGAACCCGCACGAACTTCATGTTTTTTTTCACGGGTCCGAGCGACTCGGATCTTCCCGCCTTGCTCGGTTAACCCGAGCACGCCCGAACGTCATCATGACGCTGTCGGATTCTCGCGAGGCTCGGATTCTATCGCGAGACTCGGATTCTATATAAGGAGCCGCGCGTCGCCGCCATTTTCACACGTGCATTGAGATTGATAGGGAGAGGACGTGGCTGGCGTCCTCTCCGTTTAGAATAGATTAGAGAGACACTTGATTTACTAATTTTGGGGAGCATTAGGAGTACTCAGTACAGTGCAGAGTTTTGCTGATAGTGACCACCAGTTTTATTTATAATCCGTTCTCTGCCTGAAAAAAGCGATACACAGCACACAGTGACTCAGTCACATACCATATCTGTGTGCACTGCTCAGGCTCAGGCCAGTGTGCTGCATCATCTATTATCTATATATAATATTATATATATATCTGATTATCTGTCTGACTGCTCAGCTCACACAGCTTATAATTGTGGGGGAGACTGGGGAGCACTACTGCAGTGCCAGTTATAGGTTATAGCAGGAGCCAGGAGTACATAATATATTATATAGTGAGTGACCACCAGACACACAGTGCAGTTTATTTAATATATCCGTTCTCTGCCTGAAAAAAGCGATACACACAGTGACTCAGTCAGTCACATACCATATCTGTGTGCACTGCTCAGGCTCAGGCCAGTGTGCTGCATCATCTATATATATTATATATCTGTCTGACTGCTCAGCTCACACAGCTTATAATTGTGGGGGAGACTGGGGAGCACTACTGCAGTGCCAGTTATAGGTTATAGCAGGAGCCAGGAGTACATAATATTATATTAAAACAGTGCACACTTTTGCTGCAGGAGTGCCACTGCCAGTGTGACTAGTGACCAGTGACCTGACCACCAGTATATATAATATTAGTAGTATACTATCTCTTTATCAACCAGTCTATATTAGCAGCAGACACAGTACAGTGCGGTAGTTCACGGCTGTGGCTACCTCTGTGTCGGCACTCGGCAGCCCGTCCATAATTGTATATACCACCTAACCGTGGTTTTTTTTTCTTTCTTTATACATACATACTAGTTACGAGTATACTATCTCTTTATCAACCAGTCTATATTAGCAGCAGACACAGTACAGTGCGGTAGTTCACGGCTGTGGCTACCTCTGTGTCGGCACTCGGCAGCCCGTCCATAATTGTATATACCACCTAACCGTGGTTTTTTTTTTCTTTCTTTATACATACATACTAGTTACGAGTATACTATCTCTTTATCAACCAGTCTATATATTAGCAGCAGACACAGTACAGTGCGGTAGTTCACGGCTGTGGCTACCTCTGTGTCGGCACTCGGCAGCCCGTCCATAATTGTATATACCACCTAACCGTGGTTTTTTTTTCTTTCTTTATACATACATACTAGTTACGAGTATACTATCTCTTTATCAACCAGTCTATATATTAGCAGCAGACACAGTACAGTGCGGTAGTTCACGGCTGTGGCTACCTCTGTGTCGGCACTCGGCAGCCCGTCCATAATTGTATATACCACCTAACCGTGGTTTTTTTTTCTTTCTTTATACATACATACTAGTTACGAGTATACTATCTCTTTATCAACCAGTCTATATATTAGCAGCAGACACAGTACAGTGCGGTAGTTCACGGCTGTGGCTACCTCTGTGTCGGCACTCGGCAGCCCGTCCATAATTGTATATACCACCTAACCGTGGTTTTTTTTTCTTTCTTTATACATACATACTAGTTACGAGTATACTATCTCTTTATCAACCAGTCTATATATTAGCAGCAGACACAGTACAGTGCGGTAGTTCACGGCTGTGGCTACCTCTGTGTCGGCACTCGGCTGCCCGTCCATAATTGTATATACCACCTAACCGTGGTTTTTTTTTCTTTCTTTATACATACATACTAGTTACGAGTATACTATCTCTTTATCAACCAGTCTATATATTAGCAGCAGACACAGTACAGTGCGGTAGTTCACGGCTGTGGCTACCTCTGTGTCGGCACTCGGCAGCCCGTCCATAATTGTATATACCACCTAACCGTGGTTTTTTTTTCTTTCTTTATACATACATACTAGTTACGAGTATACTATCTCTTTATCAACCAGTCTATATATTAGCAGCAGACACAGTACAGTGCGGTAGTTCACGGCTGTGGCTACCTCTGTGTCGGCACTCGGCAGCCCGTCCATAATTGTATATACCACCTAACCGTGTTTTTTTTTTCTTTCTTTATACATACATACTAGTTACGAGTATACTATCTCTTTATCAACCAGTCTATATATTAGCAGCAGACACAGTACAGTGCGGTAGTTCACGGCTGTGGCTACCTCTGTGTCGGCACTCGGCAGCCCGTCCATAATTGTATATACCACCTAACCGTGGTTTTTTTTTCTTTCTTTATACATACATACTAGTTACGAGTATACTATCTCTTTATCAACCAGTCTATATATTAGCAGCAGACACAGTACAGTGCGGTAGTTCACGGCTGTGGCTACCTCTGTGTCGGCACTCGGCAGCCCGTCCATAATTGTATATACCACCTAACCGTGGTTTTTTTTTCTTTCTTTATACATACATACTAGTTACGAGTATACTATCTCTTTATCAACCAGTCTATATATTAGCAGCAGACACAGTACAGTGCGGTAGTTCATGGCTGTGGCTACCTCTGTGTCGGCACTCGGCAGCCCGTCCATAATTGTATATACCACCTAACCGTGGTTTTTTTTTCTTTCTTTATACATACATACTAGTTACGAGTATACTATCTCTTTATCAACCAGTCTATATATTAGCAGCAGACACAGTACAGTGCGGTAGTTCACGGCTGTGGCTACC
This sequence comes from Pseudophryne corroboree, assembly GCF_028390025.1. Taxonomy (NCBI): domain Eukaryota; kingdom Metazoa; phylum Chordata; class Amphibia; order Anura; family Myobatrachidae; genus Pseudophryne; species Pseudophryne corroboree. Next base: position 325,936,274 of record NC_086453.1, on the reverse strand, counting down.
TCTGTGTCGGCACTCGGCAGCCCGTCCATAATTGTATACTAGTATCCAATCCATCCATCTCCATTGTTTACCTGAGGTGCCTTTTAGTTGTGCCTATTAAAATATGGAGAACAAAAATGTTGAGGTTCCAAAATTAGGGAAAGATCAAGATCCACTTCCACCTCCTGCTGAAGCTGCTGCCACTAGTCATGGCCGAGACGATGAAATGCCAGCAACGTCGTCTGCCAAGGCCGATGCCCAATGGCATAGTACAGAGCATGTCAAAACCAAAACACCAAATATCAGTAAAAAAAGGACTCCAAAACCTAAAATAAAATTGTCGGAGGAGAAGCGTAAACTTGCCAATATGCCATTTACCACACGGAGTGGCAAGGAACGGCTGAGGCCCTGGCCTATGTTCATGGCTAGTGGTTCAGCTTCACATGAGGATGGAAGCACTCAGCCTCTCGCTAGAAAACTGAAAAGACTGTGCGTTCTTTGAAATCCCAAATCCACAAGGAGAGTCCAATTGTGTCGGTTGCGATGCCTGACCTTCCCAACACTGGACGTGAAGAGCATGCGCCTTCCACCATTTGCACGCCCCCTGCAAGTGCTGGAAGGAGCACCCGCAGTCCAGTTCCTGATAGTCAGATTGAAGATGTCAGTGTTGAAGTACACCAGGATGAGGAGGATATGGGTGTTGCTGGCGCTGGGGAGGAAATTGACCAGGAGGATTCTGATGGTGAGGTGGTTTGTTTAAGTCAGGCACCCGGGGAGACACCTGTTGTCCGTGGGAGGAATATGGCCGTTGACATGCCAGGTGAAAATACCAAAAAAATCAGCTCTTCGGTGTGGAGGTATTTCACCAGAAATGCGGACAACAGGTGTCAAGCCGTGTGTTCCCTTTGTCAAGCTGTAATAAGTAGGGGTAAGGACGTTAACCACCTCGGAACATCCTCCCTTATACGTCACCTGCAGCGCATTCATAATAAGTCAGTGACAAGTTCAAAAACTTTGGGTGACAGCGGAAGCAGTCCACTGACCAGTAAATCCCTTCCTCTTGTAACCAAGCTCACGCAAACCACCCCACCAACTCCCTCAGTGTCAATTTCCTCCTTCCCCAGGAATGCCAATAGTCCTGCAGGCCATGTCACTGGCAATTCTGACGAGTCCTCTCCTGCCTGGGATTCCTCCGATGCATCCTTGCGTGTAACGCCTACTGCTGCTGGCGCTGCTGTTGTTGCCGCTGGGAGTCGATGGTCATCCCAGAGGGGAAGTCGTAAGCCCACTTGTACTACTTCCAGTAAGCAATTGACTGTTCAACAGTCCTTTGCGAGGAAGATGAAATATCACAGCAGTCATCCTACTGCAAAGCGGATAACTGAGTCCTTGACAACTATGTTGGTGTTAGACGTGCGTCCGGTATCCGCCGTTAGTTCACAGGGAACTAGACAATTTATTGAGGCAGTGTGCCCCCGTTACCAAATACCATCTAGGTTCCACTTCTCTAGGCAGGCGATACCGAGAATGTACACGGACGTCAGAAAAAGACTCACCAGTGTCCTAAAAAATGCAGTTGTACCCAATGTCCACTTAACCACGGACATGTGGACAAGTGGAGCAGGGCAGGGTCAGGACTATATGACTGTGACAGCCCACTGGGTAGATGTATGGACTCCCGCCGCAAGAACAGCAGCGGCGGCACCAGTAGCAGCATCTCGCAAACGCCAACTCTTTCCTAGGCAGGCTACGCTTTGTATCACCGCTTTCCAGAATACGCACACAGCTGAAAACCTCTTACGGCAACTGAGGAAGATCATCGCGGAATGGCTTACCCCAATTGGACTCTCCTGTGGATTTGTGGCATCGGACAACGCCAGCAATATTGTGTGTGCATTAAATATGGGCAAATTCCAGCACGTCCCATGTTTTGCACATACCTTGAATTTGGTGGTGCAGAATTTTTTAAAAAACGACAGGGGCGTGCAAGAGATGCTGTCGGTGGCCAGAAAAATTGCGGGACACTTTCGGCGTACAGGCACCACGTACAGAAGACTGGAGCACCACCAAAAACTACTGAACCTGCCCTGCCATCATCTGAAGCAAGAAGTGGTAACGAGGTGGAATTCAACCCTCTATATGCTTCAGAGGTTGGAGGAGCAGCAAAAGGCCATTCAAGCCTATACAATTGAGCACGATATAGTAGGTGGAATGCACCTGTCTCAAGTGCAGTGGAGAATGATTTCAACGTTGTGCAAGGTTCTGATGCCCTTTGAACTTGCCACACGTGAAGTCAGTTCAGACACTGCCAGCCTGAGTCAGGTCATTCCCCTCATCAGGCTTTTGCAGAAGAAGCTGGAGGCATTGAAGAAGGAGCTAAAAGGGAGCGATTCCGCTAGGCATGTGGGACTTGTGGATGCAGCCCTTAATTCGCTTAACAAGGATTCACGGGTGGTCAATCTGTTGAAATCAGAGCACTACATTTTGGCCACCGTGCTCGATCCTAGATTTAAAGCCTACCTTGGATCTCTCTTTCCGGCAGACACAGGTCTGCTGGGGTTGAAAGACCTGCTGGTGACAAAATTGTCAAGTCAAGCGGAACGCGACCTGTCAACATCTCCTCCTTCACATTCTCCCGCAACTGGGGGTGCGAGGAAAAGGCTCAGAATTCCGAGCCCACCCGCTGGCGGTGATGCAGGGCAGTCTGGAGCGACTGCTGATGCTGACATCTGGTCCGGACTGAAGGACCTGACAACGATTACGGACATGTCGTCTACTGTCACTGCATATGATTCTCTCAACATTGATAGAATGGTGGAGGATTATATGAGTGACCGCATCCAAGTAGGCACGTCACACAGTCCGTACTTATACTGGCAGGAAAAAGAGGCAATTTGGAGGCCCTTGCACAAACTTGCTTTATTCTACCTAAGTTGCCCTCCCACAAGTGTGTACTCCGAAAGAGTGTTTAGTGCCGCCGCTCACCTTGTCAGCAATCGGCGTACGAGGTTACATCCAGAAAATGTGGAGAAGATGATGTTCATTAAAATGAATTATAATCAATTCCTCCGCGGAGACATTGACCAGCAGCAATTGCCTCCACAAAGTACACAGGGAGCTGAGATGGTGGATTCCAGTGGGGACGAATTGATAATCTGTGAGGAGGGGGATGTACACGGTGATATATCGGAGGGTGAAGATGAGGTGGACATCTTGCCTCTGTAGAGCCAGTTTGTGCAAGGAGAGATTAATTGCTTCTTTTTGGGGGGGGGTCCAAACCAACCCGTCATATCAGTCACAGTCGTGTGGCAGACCCTGTCACTGAAATGATGGGTTGGTTAAAGTGTGCATGTCCTGTTTTGTTTATACAACATAAGGGTGGGTGGGAGGGCCCAAGGACAATTCCATCTTGCACCTCTTTTTTCTTTTCTTTTTCTTTGCATCATGTGCTGATTGGGGAGGGTTTTTTGGAAGGGACATCCTGCGTGACACTGCAGTGCCACTCCTAGATGGGCCCGGTGTTTGTGTCGGCCACTAGGGTCGCTAATCTTACTCACACAGTCAGCTACCTCATTGCGCCTCTTTTTTTCTTTGCGTCATGTGCTGTTTGGGGAGGGTTTTTTGGAAGGGACATCCTGCGTGACACTGCAGTGCCACTCCTAGATGGGCCCGGTGTTTGTGTCGGCCACTAGGGTCGCTAATCTTACTCACACAGCTACCTCATTGCGCCTCTTTTTTTCTTTGCGTCATGTGCTGTTTGGGGAGGGTTTTTTGGAAGGGACATCCTGCGTGACACTGCAGTGCCACTCCTAGATGGGCCCGGTGTTTGTGTCGGCTACTAGGGTCGCTAATCTTACTCACACAGCTACCTCATTGCGCCTCTTTTTTTCTTTGCGTCATGTGCTGTTTGGGGAGGGTTTTTTGGAAGGGACATCCTGCGTGACACTGCAGTGCCACTCCTAGATGGGCCCGGTGTTTGTGTCGGCAACTAGGGTCGCTAATCTTACTCACACAGCTACCTCATTGCGCCTCTTTTTTTCTTTGCGTCATGTGCTGTTTGGGGAGGGTTTTTTGGAAGGGACATCCTGCGTGACACTGCAGTGCCACTCCTAGATGGGCCCGGTGTTTGTGTCGGCCACTAGGGTCGCTAATCTTACTCACACAGCTACCTCATTGCGCCTCTTTTTTTCTTTGCGTCATGTGCTGTTTGGGGAGGGTTTTTTGGAAGGGACATCCTGCGTGACACTGCAGTGCCACTCCTAGATGGGCCCGGTGTTTGTGTCGGCCACTAGGGTCGCTAATCTTACTCACACAGCTACCTCATTGCGCCTCTTTTTTTCTTTGCGTCATGTGCTGTTTGGGGAGGGTTTTTTGGAAGGGACATCCTGCGTGACACTGCAGTGCCACTCCTAGATGGGCCCGGTGTTTGTGTCGGCCAATAGGGTCGCTAATCTTACTCACACAGCTACCTCATTGCGCCTCTTTTTTTCTTTGCGTCATGTGCTGTTTGGGGAGGGTTTTTTGGAAGGGACATCCTGCGTGACACTGCAGTGCCACTCCTAGATGGGCCCGGTGTTTGTGTCGGCCACTAGGGTCGCTTATCTTACTCACACAGCGACCTCGGTGCAAATTTTAGGACTAAAAATAATATTGTGAGGTGTGAGGTATTCAGAATAGACTGAAAATGAGTGTAAATTATGGTTTTTGAGGTTAATAATACTTTGGGATCAAAATGACCCCCAAATTCTATGATTTAAGCTGTTTTTTAGTGTTTTTTGAAAAAAACACCCGAATCCAAAACACACCCGAATCCGACAAAAAAAATTCGGTGAGGTTTTGCCAAAACGCGTTCGAACCCAAAACACGGCCGCGGAACCGAACCCAAAACCAAAACACAAAACCCGAAAAATTTCAGGCGCTCATCTCAAGTGAAAATACCAAAAAAATCAGCTCTTCGGTGTGGAAGTATTTCAACAGAAATGCGGACAACATTTGTCAAGCCGTGTGTTGCCTTTGTCAAGCTGTAATAAGTAGGGGTAAGGACGTTAACCACCTCGGAACATCCTCCCTTATACGTCACCTGCAGCGCATTCATAATAAGTCAGTGACAAGTTCAAAAACTTTGGGCGACAGCGGAAGCAGTCCACTGACCAGTAAATCCCTTCCTCTTGTAACCAAGCTCACGCAAACCACCCCACCAACTCCCTCAGTGTCAATTTCCTCCTTCCCCAGGAATGCCAATAGTCCTGCAGGCCATGTCACTGGCAATTCTGACGAGTCCTCTCCTGCCTGGGATTCCTCCGATGCATCCTTGCGTGTAACGCCTACTGCTGCTGGCGCTGCTGTTGTTGCTGCTGGGAGTCGATGGTCATCCCAGAGGGGAAGTCGTAAGCCCACTTTTACTACTTCCACCAAGCAATTGACTGTCCAACAGTCCTTTGCGAGGAAGATGAAATATCACAGCAGTCATCCTGTTGCAAAGCGGATAACTGAGGCCTTGACAACTATGTTGGTGTTAGACGTGCGTCCGGTATCCGCCGTTAGTTCACAGGGAACTAGACAATTTCTTGAGGTAGTGTGCCCCCGTTACCAAATACCATCTAGGTTCCACTTCTCTAGGCAGGCGATACCGAGAATGTACACGGACGTCAGAAAAAGACTCACCAGTGTCCTAAAAAATGCAGTTGTACCCAATGTCCACTTAACCACGGACATGTGGACAAGTGGAGCAGGGCAGGGTCAGGACTATATGACTGTGACAGCCCACTGGGTAGATGTATGGACTCCCGCCGCAAGAACAGCAGCGGCGGCACCAGTAGCAGCATCTCGCAAACGCCAACTCTTTCCTAGGCAGGCTACGCTTTGTATCACCGGTTTCCAGAATACGCACACAGCTGAAAACCTCTTACGGCAACTGAGGAAGATCATCGCGGAATGGCTTACCCCAATTGGACTCTCCTGTGGATTTGTGGCATCGGACAACGCCAGCAATATTGTGTGTGCATTAAATATGGGCAAATTCCAGCACGTCCCATGTTTTGCACATACCTTGAATTTGGTGGTGCAGAATTTTTTAAAAAATGACAGGGGCGTGCAAGAGATGCTGTCGGTGGCCAGAAGAATTGCGGGACACTTTCGGCGTACAGGCACCACGTACAGAAGACTGGAGCAACACCAAAAACGCCTGAACCTGCCCTGCCATCATCTGAAGCAAGAAGTGGTAACGAGGTGGAATTCAACCCTATATATGCTTCAGAGGTTGGAGGAGCAGCAAAAGGCCATTCAAGCCTATACAATTGAGCACGATATAGGAGGTGGAATGCACCTGTCTCAAGCGCAGTGGAGAATGATTTCAACGTTGTGCAAGGTTCTGCTGCCCTTTGAACTTGCCACACGTGAAGTCAGTTCAGACACTGCCAGCCTGAGTCAGGTCATTCCCCTCATCAGGCTTTTGCAGAAGAAGCTGGAGACATTGAAGGAGGAGCTAACACGGAGCGATTCCGCTAGGCATGTGGGACTTGTGGATGGAGCCCTTAATTCGCTTAACAAGGATTCACGGGTGGTCAATCTGTTGAAATCAGAGCACTACATTTTGGCCACCGTGCTCGATCCTAGATTTAAAGCCTACCTTGGATCTCTCTTTCCGGCAGACACAAGTCTGCTGGGGTTGAAAGACCTGCTGGTGAGAAAATTGTCAAGTCAAGCGGAACGCGACCTGTCAACATCTCCTCCTTCACATTCTCCCGCAACTGGGGGTGCGAGGAAAAGGCTCAGAATTCCGAGCCCACCCGCTGGCGGTGATGCAGGGCAGTCTGGAGCGACTGCTGATGCTGACATCTGGTCCGGACTGAAGGACCTGACAACGATTACGGACATGTCGTCTACTGTCACTGCATATGATTCTCTCCCCATTGAAAGAATGGTGGAGGATTATATGAGTGACCGCATCCAAGTAGGCACGTCACACAGTCCGTACTTATACTGGCAGGAAAAAGAGGCAATTTGGAGGCCCTTGCACAAACTGGCTTTATTCTACCTAAGTTGCCCTCCCACAAGTGTGTACTCCGAAAGAGTGTTTAGTGCCGCCGCTCACCTTGTCAGCAATCGGCGTACGAGGTTACATCCAGAAAATGTGGAGAAGATGATGTTCATTAAAATGAATTATAATCAATTCCTCCGTGGAGACATTGACCAGCAGCAATTGCCTCCACAAAGTACACAGGGAGCTGAGATGGTGGATTCCAGTGGGGACGAATTGATAATCTGTGAGGAGTGGGATGTACACGGTGATATATCGGAGGATGATGATGAGGTGGACATCTTGCCTCTGTAGAGCCAGTTTGTGCAAGGAGAGATTAATTGCTTCTTTTTTGGTGGGGGTCCAAACCAACCCGTCATTTCAGTCACAGTCGTGTGGCAGACCCTGTCACTGAAATGATGGGTTGGTTAAAGTGTGCATGTCCTGTTTATACAACATAAGGGTGGGTGGGAGGGCCCAAGGACAATTCCATCTTGCACCTCTTTTTTCTTTAATTTTTCTTTGCGTCATGTGCTGTTTGGGGAGTATTTTTTTGAAGGGCCATCCTGCGTGACACTGCAGTGCCACTCCTAGATGGGCCAGGTGTTTGTGTCGGCCACTAGGGTCGCTTATCTTACTCACACAGCTACCTCATTGCGCCTCTTTTTTTCTTTGCGTCATGTGCTGTTTGGGGAGTGTTTTTTGGAAGGGCCATCCTGCGTGACACTGCAGTGCCACTCCTAGATGGGCCAGGTGTTTGTGTCGGCCACTAGGGTCGCTTATCTTACTCACACAGCTACCTCATTGCGCCTCTTTTTTTCTTTGCGTCATGTGCTGTTTGGGGAGTGTTTTTTGGAAGGGCCATCCTGCGTGACACTGCAGTGCCACTCCTAGATGGGCCAGGTGTTTGTGTCGGCCACTAGGGTCGCTTATCTTACTCACACAGCTACCTCATTGCGCCTCTTTTTTTCTTTGCGTCATGTGCTGTTTGGGGAGTGTTTTTTGGAAGGGCCATCCAGCGTGACACTGCAGTGCCACTCCTAGATGGGCCAGGTGTTTGTGTCGGCCACTAGGGTCGCTTATCTTACTCACACAGCTAGCTCATTGCGCCTCTTTTTTTCTTTGCGTCATGTGCGGTTTGGGGAGTGTTTTTTGGAAGGGCCATCCTGCGTGACACTGCAGTGCCACTCCTAGATGGGCCAGGTGTTTGTGTCGGCAACTAGGGTCGCTTATCTTACTCACACAGCTACCTCATTGCGCCTCTTTTTTTCTTTGCGTCATGTGCTGTTTGGGGAGTGTTTTTTGGAAGGGCCATCCTGCGTGACACTGCAGTGCCACTCCTAGATGGGCCAGGTGTTTGTGTCGGCCACTAGGGTCGCTTATCTTACTCACACAGCTACCTCATTGCGCCTCTTTTTTTCTTTGCGTCATGTGCTGTTTGGGGAGTGTTTTTTGGAAGGGACATCCTGCGTGACACTGCAGTGCCACTCCTAGATGGGCCAGGTGTTTGTGTCGGCCACTAGGGTCGCTTATCTTACTCACACAGCTACCTCATTGCGCCTCTTTTTTTCTTTGCGTCATGTGCTGTTTGGGGAGTGTTTTTTGGAAGGGCCATCCTGCGTGACACTGCAGTGCCACTCCTAGATGGGCCAGGTGTTTGTGTCGGCCACTAGGGTCGCTTAGCTTAGTCATCCAGCGACCTCGGTGCAAATTTTAGGACTAAAAATAATATTGTGAGGTGTGAGGTGTTCAGAATAGACTGAAAATGAGTGGAAATTATGGTTTTTGAGGTTAATAATAATTTGGGATCAAAATTACCCCCAAATTCTACGATTTAAGCTGTTTTTTAGTGTTTTTTGAAAAAAACACCCGAATCCAAAACACACCCGAATCCGACAAAAAAAATTCGGTGAGGTTTTGCCAAAACGCGGTCGAACCCAAAACACGGCCGCGGAACCGAACCCAAAACCAAAACACAAAACCCGAAAAATTTCAAGTGCACATCTCTAGTAATTAATGCTAGTGCATGCATGATAATGTGCCAGATTAATGACAGCAGTGTACTGTAGAGAATACATCATAATCCTGTGCAGTATAAGGTAACATATGTATAATATATAATTCAAGTGCACAGTCTAGAACCTGATCCCTAGAGGAGGAGGCCCCCCAGGCAGTGGGGCCTACCGGTGGTTTCCCCTGTACCCCTGAGGGAGAGTCCGAGCCTGGATACAGTTGTGTCTAGTGACCAGATACTCTAACTCTCTGCGCTGGTAACAGAGCAAACATCACCTCCTAGATTCCTAATCAGTAGGGAGCTGGCAAATAATGGGTCTGATGCGGTGCCGTTTCTAGACAATTTGTCTCCCAGTGCGAAGAGCAAAAAGTGCTCCCCCCCACCAATGCACATTGTGAAACCAAACATTTCCATGTGCCAAAGGTGTGCAATGGGCATGGCCTTGCAGGAAAAGACTACTCGTATTGCTCCAAGATGCAATAATACATTTTATTTTGTGGAAAAAGATGTTTAAAGAAAAAGGATTTACAGGACATTGGGTAAGATGCATCAAGCCTTGGAGAGAGATAAAGTGGAGAAATCAAGTGCGGTATACAGGGCCGTAACTAGAGGGGGGCTAAGGGGGCATGCGCCCCGGGTGCAGGATTTGAGGAGGCGCCAAGGAGTTACAGAGGAGCATGTTTTTTTTGTTTTTGTTTTTAACTGTCAGTCCTGTGCTGCTCCAGTGAGACAGCAGACAGCTCCCAGGGCAATGTCTCTGACCCACCTGTCTGCCTGCAGCTGGCTCCCACGCTGTGGGGGTGAGCTCCAGTGCCTGAGATCTCTCCAATGCTGGCTACTGTCTTAAACTCTCTTCTTTGCCATGCAGTGCTGCGACTAGCGTGCGGTGCACTGTACAAGCTATATAAGCGCACTGTGCCCCGGGTGATGAAAATCCTAGTTTCGGCCCTGCGGTATAGTCCAATCATCTCCTGTAATTTTTCAAATGGTCTGCAAAACAACAGTTAAAAGCTTATTGGGTTGTACTTTTTCTCTCTCTCTCTCCTCTTTATCTCTCTCCAAGGCTTGATATATTCTGCCCATTGTCTGGTTCTTCAGTGGTCTTAAGTACAGTACTGACGGGAGAGATGTGTGCTGAGCGATCTTAACACAGAACGCCCAGCACACATCTCTCCCCCCGCTCAGCACAGCGTGTTGTGTGCAGGGCCGTCTTAACAGCAGTGTGGGCCCCTGGGCACAGCAATACACTAGGGCCCCTACCCATCCTACATGGGTGGGGGTGCTATCAGCGGCAGCTTTGATGTCCCGCGGGCGGTAGGGGGTGTTCTATCTTCCGCTCAGCATGTAGGACCTGGAGCAGTCATTTCTGCTAATTACTCCTTTACTGCACAGATGGTGGGAGATGGGGCGGGAGGGAGAACACTAAACTGTAGAAGGGGGCATTGGGCTGAATGAAGGGGCCCCGGTACATGACTTCCAGGGTGGTAGGGGGTGTTAAATTACGTAAGGGAAGGGTGGATAGTGGAGTGGGCTTCATTTTCAGCATTTTATTGTGAGAGAGCAACGTGCTTGACTGTAAATATCTCAAGTTCCTGAAAAAAGATTTCTAAGCTTTCAATGGGGTAAAAAATTAGAGTGTCTCACCTTTCAGGAGGTACTGGGGACTCGGGGATCAGAGTTCAGGAGCCAGAGCAATCCACCAACAAATATATAAAACTGCATATTAGGACTGTGGAGCTTGAGCAGGACCAGCTGCTTGAAGGCTGATATCTCTGGTTCTGGGCATAGTAGAGACAAGCTGCCAGTGTCCACCAAAAGTGGAGAGTCAAAGCTTTTGGATTATACCCACAGAAAAACTCTAAGTCATACAGAGCCTGAGATATCTGGCTGGAAAGAGCAATTAACAGGCTTGGATGGGGACCACTGCTTTGAAGTTGATCTCTCCGGTTCCCCAGGGCCGATTTTCAAAAGTCTGGTACCCCTGGAAAGAGGAGACCCTCAGCTATCAGCCTAGGGCCCTTATACTCCTGGGGCCCTTGGGCAAGAGCCCATTGAGACCATATGAAATGACGGCCCTGGTTGTGTGCTGAGCAAGGGGGGGGGGGGGGACAGCGGTGCGCTCACTTCACACATGGCTGAAGTGAGCGACCCGCTAAATTGAGCCTGCATGCAGGCTCAATTTAGCACCGACCATAGCGATGCGCGACAGATCCGTGCTTAAAATCTAAGCAATCAAGTCAGATTACTTAGATTTTAAACACGGATCTCTCCGTGTGTACCCCTCTCCGTGTGTACAGTTTCAAGAACAAGATTTATTATTACAGGTGGTCAGAGGTAATCAACAGTCTATAGGGGGGTACACACGGAGAGATCCGTGCTTAAAATCTAAGCAATCTTGCTAGATTGCTTAGATTTTAAGCACGGGTCTGCCGTGTGTATGCCCTCCAGCGATAGCGATGCGCGGCCCCGCACATCGCTATCGCCGATGCTAGATTGAGCTGCATGCAGGCTCAATCCAGCGAGTCGCTCACTTCACCGTTGTGTGAAGTGAGCGGCCCCCCGTCGGCTTTCCCCCTCGCTCAGCACATCGCGGTGTGCTGAGCGGGGTGAGAGATGTGTGCTGAGCGGTCTGTGTTAAGATCGCTCAGCACACATCTCTCCCGTGAGTACCCCCCTTTATACATTTAATGAGATGTCTTTTGTCCATGTACAGTACATTTGATGTGGGTAAACACATTTATTGCACACAAAAGCTGTGCAAGGAAACAAAGGAATTGTATAGCAGACAGCTCTCTCAGACTCATGAATCATTTAAAACATAAATGAGACTGAACAGTCAGGAAGTTAAAGTGTAATAGTTTCATTTCATGTATATTTTCCTATGCATTATATATGACAGTTTCCAGTGTGCTCATTTCCAGCTGGAGCCATGATGCTGCAAATATTAAATATAGTGGCATATTAATTATTTATCAGGTTTTAGACCAGATAATTGTAATTTCTACTCATGCTATAAGAAATGAAAGCTCAAAGGGACAGGGGTGAAGCAAGGCTTTCTGTCACCTGGGGCAAATACTCGGTTTGTCACCTCACCTACACACAAACCTTTGTTAACGTCAGAGGCGGGCTGGCCTGCTGGGCCCGCCTCCCTTAAGGGGCCCACCCTTCCGGAGCTGCTTAGATTCATCTGCCACTGTTGCCTGCACAACATGCACAGTCACGGCCACGCTGCACAAAGGGTCACACTCACAGCTAGCTACTGTAGTAGCGGCTGTCTGGCTTGCAGCTTCACCGAGGAGTGAGAGGGACCCGGACCAGCAGACTGGAGAGAAAACTGAACACACCTCTGCTGCACTTAGGAGTGCGTCAAGCAAGCAAGGTGGTCCGGAGGTGGGAGGTGAGCACCCACTCCCCACAGTAGTGAGTTTATTGTTGTGCAGACTTCATCCTGAGGCAAATCTCACTGGGCAAATAGTTACCCCATATTATTATTATTATTACTACTACTACACGTTATTTATATAGCGCACACATATTCCGCAGCACTTTACAGAGAATATTTTGGCCATTCAAATCAGTCCCTGCCCCAGTGGAGCTTACAATCTATATTCCCTATCACATGTACACACACATTCACGCTAGGGTTACTTTATATTGGGAGCCAATTAACCTATCAGTTTAATTTTGGAAGGAAACTGGAGTAACGGGAGGAAACCCACGCAAGTACGGGGGGAATATACAAACTCCACACAGTTAGGACCATGGTGGGAATCGAACCCATGACCTCAGTGCTGTGAGGCAGTAATGCTAACCATTACACCGTCCTTGCTGCCCCATATGCTGTTAGAGGCAAAAACCCTGCGGCCAATGTATTTTTTTTTTAATTATTATTTTAAGCCCCGCTCTAGCATAATTTGACAGTATATTTTTCCTACCCCACCCCAATTGTTATTGACCCCCCCAGGGGTCACCACCCTCCACCCCCATAGGCATACATGATCACCCCCACGTGCACTGAATCTTCAGTGACTTGTCAGTCATTTAAAAAATAAAAGTCAAATAAAAATTGTTTATTTGTACATCTGGTGTGTATTGTAATGCACCAAATTTATTTACAACTAGTGATGTGCACCGGACATTTTTCGAGTTTTGTGTTTTGGTTTTGGATTCGGTTCCGCGGCCGTGTTTTGGATTCGGACGCGTTTTGGCAAAGCCTCCCTGAACATTTTTTGTCGGATTCAGGTGTGTTTTGGATTCGGGTGTTTTTTTTTTTACAAAAACCCCTCAAAAACAGCTTAAATCATAGAATTTGGGGGTCATTTTGATCCCATAGTATTATTAACCTCAATAACCATAATTTCCACTCATTTCCAGTCTATTCTGAACACCTCACACCTCACAATATTATTTTTAGTCCTAAAATTTGCACCGAGGTCGCTGGATGGCTAAGCTAAGCGACACAAGTTGCCGACACAAACACCTGGCCCATCTAGGAGTGGCACTGCAGTGTCAAACAGGATGGCACTTCAAAAAAATAGTCCCCAAACAGCACATGATGCAAAGAAAAAAAGAGGCGCAATGAGGTAGCTGTGTGACTAAGCTAAGCGACCCAAGTGGCCGACACAAACACCTGGCCCATCTAGGAGTGGCACTGCAGTGTCAGACAGGATGGCACTTCAAAAAAATAGTCCCCGAACAGCACATGATGCAAAGAAAAAAAGAGGCGCAATGAGGTAGCTGTGTGACTAAGCTAAGCGACCCAAGTGGCCGACACAAACACCTGGCCCATCTAGGAGTGGCACTGCAGTGTCAGACAGGATGGCACTTCTAAAAAATAGTCCCCAAACAGCACATGAAGCAAAGAAAAAAAGAGGCGCAATGAGGTAGCTGTGTGACGAAGCTAAGCGACCCAAGTGGCCGACACAAACACCTGGCCCATCTAGGAGTGGCACTGCAGTGTCAGACAGGATGGCACTTCAAAAAAATAGTCCCCAAACAGCACTTGAAGCAAAGAAAAAAAGAGGCGCAATGAGGTAGCTGTGTGACTAAGCTAAGCGACCCAAGTGGCCGACACAAACACCTGGCCCATCTAGGAGTGGCACTGCAGTTTTCTAGCGAGAGGATGAGTGCTTCCATCCTCATGTGAAGCTGAACCACTAGCCATGAACATAGGCCAGGGCCTCAGCCGTTCCGTGCCACTCCGTGTCGTAAATGGCATATTGGCAAGTTTGCGCTTCTCCTCAGACGCTTTTAATTTTATTTTTGGGTCATTTTACTGAACTTTTGTTTTTTGGATTTTACATGCTCTCTACTATGACATTGGCCATCGGCCTTGGCAGACGACGTTGATGGCATTTCATCGTCTCGGCCGTGACTAGTGGCAGCAGCTTCAGCACGAGGTGGAAGTGGATCTTGATCTTTCCCTATTTTACCCTCCACATTTTTGTTCTCCATTTTTTAATGTGTGGAATTATATGCCAGTATCAATAGCAATGGCCTACTACTATATATACTGCGCACAACTGAAATGCACCACAGGTATGGATGGATAGTATACTTGACGACACAGAGGTAGGTAGAGCAGTGGCCTACTGTACCGTACTGCTATATATTATATACTGGTGGTCAGCAAACTGTGCAAAACTGAAATGCACCACAGGTATGGATGGATAGTATACTTGACGACACAGAGGTAGGTAGAGCAGTGGCCTTCTGTACCGTACTGCTATATATTATATACTGGTGGTCAGCAAACTGTGCAAAACTGAAATGCACCACAGGTATGGATGGATAGTATACTTGACGACACAGAGGTAGGCAGAGCAGTGGCCTACTGTACCGTACTGCTATATATTATATACTGGTGGTCAGCAAAATTATGCACTGTACTCCTACTATATACTACATGCAGCACAGATATGGAGCGTTTTTCAGGCAGAGAACGTATAATACCGGTGGTCACTGGTCAGCAAAACTCTGCACTGTACTCCTCCTATATAATACTGGTGGTCCCCAGTCCCCACAATAAAGCAGTGTGAGCACAGATATATGCAGCACACTGAGCACAGATATGGAGCATTTTTCAGGCAGAGAACGTATAATACTGGTGGTCACTGGTCAGCAAAACTCTGCACTGTACTCCTCCTATGTAATACTGGTGGTCCCCAGTCCCCACAATAAAGCAGTGTGAGCACAGATATATGCAGCACACTGAGCACAGATATGGAGCGTTTTTCAGGCAGAGAACGTATAATACTGGTGGTCACTGGTCAGCAAAACTCTGCACTGTACTCCTCCTATTTTATACTGCTGGTCCCCAGTCCCCACAATAAAGCAGTGAGCACAGATATTTGCAGCCACCTGAATAAAACTGAGAGGACGCCAGCCACGTCCTCTCACTATCATTTCCAATGCACGAGTGAACAATGGCGGCGACGCGCGGCTCCTTATATAGAATCCGAATCTCGCGAGAATCCGACAGCGTTATGATGACGTTCGGGCGCGCTCGGGTCAACCGAGCAAGGCGGGAAGATTCGAATCTGCCTCGGAACCGTGTAAAATGGGTGAAGTTCGGGGGGGTTCGGATTCCGACGAACCAAACCCGCTCATCACTATTTACAACTTCACATAAATAAGCTCTGAGTTCACAGTGAGTTGTCAGTCATTTGCCAAAAATAAAGAAAAAAATATTATTTTTGTTTGTTTGTACAACTGATGTGTTCTGTACTGTATCCCACTTGGTTTGTTCACAACATCACATAAATATAAGCGGTGTGACTCTGCACTGTGTGAGTTGTAATTTGCAGGGGTGTGTAAGTTAGCTTTGTGTGAGTCTGACATTTCTCACACTATCCGCATAGAGAACCTCTTCCACCTCCTTCCACCATTTCTGCACCATCTGCACATGTGGGGAGCAGTACAAGTAAAGATCATGATGAGGACTTAATAGGAACTGAGGATGCTTGTGTGGAAGTGGAACAGGATGAGGGGGATATTTGTGTACTACTATCTGACACTAAGGAGAAGGAGGAGGAGGTTTATAATGTTGTTTGTGTAAGTCAGCCACAAGTGGCAGCAGTTCTTGCCCGTGATAAAATGTGTGCCATTTTGATGACTGGTCAAAAAAGCCACCTCTTGGGTGTAGGATTATTTTTACATAAATTCTGACAAGGTTTGTGAAGGCATCTGCTCCCTTTTTAGGACAAAGTTAATAGAGGTAGAGATGTTAACCATCTAGGCACCTCCTCCATGTTACATTATTTTCTGTGAGTTTATGAAATGTATTTTACAAAATTGGAATAATTTGTAAAATAATAACAAGCAGTTTAATATCCGTTACCAACAGTTTGGACTAGCCCATGCAATCTTCACCGCCAACATCCCCTTCATCAACGTCCTAATTAATGATCAGAGGTAGTCCTTCCCAAAAAATTGGTTTGTGGGGGCCCAAACAAAGCAAGCACCTTAACCACAAACGTGACAGTCCCTGTCGTTGAAGTGCTTTGTTTGTTAAAATGTCCATGTCTTTTTTAATATTCAACATAAGGACAATTCCTTCTTTCACCACTTTTCTTTTCTGCCACTGCTGTGTGGCAATGTTTAAGATGTGCCGTGTGTTTGTGCCACTGCTCTGCCACTTAGTAACCAGCCAGCTTGCTGCAGCCTTTGGCCTAAATTGGATGAAAACAATATTGTGAGCTGTGAGGTGGTCAAAAGTAATGTTTTCTAAGTTAATAATACTGTAGGAACAAAAAAAGGCCAAAAGTTTGTGATTTTAGCAGTTTTTATCAATTTTAGAAAACAATATAGATCCAAAAGCAAAACCATGTGACGGCGATTGTGGCAAAATCAAAACACAAATTTAATACAGATCCAAAACCAAAACACCAGGGTTTGGGCACATCTCTAATTGCTACCTATGCTATATTACCTTACTCACCACAGAGCATTACAGTAACTGCCATACAATACAGAGAACATCGCAGTGACCGCCATATAATGCAGAGAATATTACAGCGATCATCATATAATGCAGAGAACATCAATATTAAGAGTCTCAACACTGTAAAACTCTGTTATTCCTATTAAAAGTGCAAGGATGTGCTCCCTAAAAGTGCAAGGATGTGCTCCCTGTCAGACTAATAACGTTTATTACATGGAAAAATACAAACACATAAAAATAAAAAAAATATGCAGCCAGTGTTAATAAAATAATTAAATAATTAAATGATTAAATCCTCTTAGAGGAAAGTAGAAGCACTTTGGGCCTAATTTAGACCTGATCGCTAGCAGGCGATTTTTGCGCTGCTGCGATCAGATAATCGCCGCCTACAGGGGGAGTGTATTTTAGCTGTGTAAGTGTGCGATCGCATGTGTAGCAGAGCTGCACAAACAGATTTTGTTCAGTCTCTGTGCAGCCCAGGACTTACTCAGCCGCTGCGATCACATTACCCTGTCCGGGACCAGAATTGACGTCAGGAACCCTCACTGCAAACGCATGGACACACCTGCGTTTTTCCAGACACTCCCTGAAAACGGTCAGTTGCCACCCACAAACGCCTTCTTCCTGTCAATCTCCTTGCAATCGTCCATGCGAACGGATCCATCGCACAAACCCATCGCTGAGCGGCGATCCGCTTTGTACCCGTGCAATGCGCCTGCGCATTGCGGTGCATATGCATGCGCAGTTTGGACCTGATCGCCCTCTGTGCAAAAACGCAGCCTAGTGATCAGGTCTGAATTACCCCCTTTATACGAAGACAATGTGATATTCCAAATGATATTAATTTATAAAAATAATAATAATAATTACTGCCAGGAATAGAACCTGCCTAGGATGTAGGACATCCAGGAGATGGATGACGATATGGGGTTTTCTAATATGAAAATTTGTCCTTCTGTATTTCTATACAAATCCACAGTTTACAAGCGACGATCGTGAAATTTTACATACGAGCGTATTAAAACATGGGGGAGGCAACTAAAGCAATTTGAAATCACTAGCACCCCTAGGGGAACTAGAGATGAGCGGGTTCGGTTTCTCTGAAACCGAACCCGCACGAACTTCATGTTTTTTTTACGGGTCCGAGCAGACTCGGATCCTCCCGCCTTGCTCGGTTAACCCGAGCGCGCCCGAACGTCATCATGACGCTGTCGGATTCTCGCGAGACTCGGATTCTATATAAGGAGCCGCGCGTCGCCGCCATTTTCACACGTGCATTGAGATTGATAGGGAGAGGACGTGGCTGGCGTCCTCTCCATTAGAAATTAGATTAGAAGAGAGAGAGAGATTGTGCAGAGTCAGACAGAGTTTACCACAGTGACCAGTGCAGTTGTTGTTAGTTAACTTTTATTTATTTTAATATAATATATCCGTTCTCTGCTATATCCGTTCTCTGCCTGAAAAAAAACGATACACAGCAGCAGCCAGTCACACAGTGTGACTCAGTCTGTGTGCACTCAGCTCAGCCCAGTGTGCTGCACATCAATGTATAAAAGGCAAAGCTTATAATAATTGTGGGGGAGACTGGGGAGCACTGCAGGTTGTTATAGCAGGAGCCCCCAGGAGTACATAATATTATATTAATTTAAAATTAAACAGTGCACACTTTTGCTGCAGGAGTGCCACTGCCAGTGTGACTAGTGGTGACCAGTGCCTGACCACCAGTATAGTAGTATATTGTTGTATGTATTGTATACTATCTCTTTATCAACCAGTCTATATTAGCAGCAGACACAGTACAGTGCGGTAGTTCACGGCTGTGGCTACCTCTGTGTCGGCAGTCGGAACTCGGCAGGCAGTCCGTCCATCCATAATTGTATTACAATATATACCACCTAACCGTGGTATTTTTTTTTCTTTCTTTATACCGTCGTCATAGTGTCATACTAGTTGTTACGAGTATACTACTATCTCTTTATCAACCAGTGTACAGTGCGGTAGTTCACGGCTGTGGCTACCTCTGTGTCGGCAGTCGGCAGGCAGTCCGTCCATCCATAATTGTATTATTATTATAATATATACCACCTAACCGTGGTTTTTTTTTCATTCTTTATACCGTCATAGTGTCATACTAGTTGTTACGAGTATACTACTATCTCTTTATCAACCAGTGTACAGTGCGGTAGTTCACGGCTGTGGCTACCTCTGTGTCGGCAGTCGGCAGGCAGTCCGTCCATCCATAATTGTATTATTATTATAATATATACCACCTAACCGTGGTTTTTTTTTCATTCTTTATACCGTCGTCATAGTGTCATACTAGTTGTTACGAGTATACTACTATCTCTTTATCAACCAGTGTACAGTGCGGTAGTTCACGGCTGTGGCTACCTCTGTGTCGGCAGTCGGCAGGCAGTCCGTCCATCCATAATTGTATTATTATTATAATATATACCACCTAACTGTGGTATTTTTTTTTCTTTCTTTATACCGTCGTCATAGTGTCATACTAGTTGTTACGAGTATACTACTATCTCTTTATCAACCAGTGTACAGTGCGGTAGTTCACGGCTGTGGCTACCTCTGTGTCGGCAGTCGGCAGGCAGTCCGTCCATCCATAATTGTATTATTATTATAATATATACCACCTAACTGTGGTATTTTTTTTTCTTTCTTTATACCGTCGTCATAGTGTCATACTAGTTGTTACGAGTATACTACTATCTCTTTATCAACCAGTGTACAGTGCGGTAGTTCACGGCTGTGGCTACCTCTGTGTCGGCAGTCGGCAGGCAGTCCGTCCATCCATAATTGTATTATTATTATAATATATACCACCTAACCGTGGTTTTTTTTTCATTCTTTATACCGTCGTCATAGTGTCATACTAGTTGTTACGAGTATACTACTATCTCTTTATCAACCAGTGTACAGTGCGGTAGTTCACGGCTGTGGCTACCTCTGTGTCGGCAGTCGGCAGGCAGTCCGTCCATCCATAATTGTATTATTATTATAATATATACCACCTAACTGTGGTATTTTTTTTTCTTTCTTTATACCGTCGTCATAGTGTCATACTAGTTGTTACGAGTATACTACTATCTCTTTATCAACCAGTGTACAGTGCGGTAGTTCACGGCTGTGGCTACCTCTGTGTCGGCAGTCGGCAGGCAGTCCGTCCATCCATAATTGTATTATTATTATAATATATACCACCTAACTGTGGTATTTTTTTTTCTTTCTTTATACCGTCGTCATAGTGTCATACTAGTTGTTACGAGTATACTACTATCTCTTTATCAACCAGTGTACAGTGCGGTAGTTCACGGCTGTGGCTACCTCTGTGTCGGCAGTCGGCAGGCAGTCCGTCCATCCATAATTGTATTATTATTATAATATATACCACCTAACTGTGGTATTTTTTTTTCTTTCTTTATACCGTCGTCATAGTGTCATACTAGTTGTTACGAGTATACTACTATCTCTTTATCAACCAGTGTACAGTGCGGTAGTTCACGGCTGTGGCTACCTCTGTGTCGGCAGTCGGCAGGCAGTCCGTCCATCCATAATTGTATTATTATTATAATATATACCACCTAACCGTGGTTTTTTTATACCACCTAACCGTGGCAGTCCGTCCATAATTGTATACTAGTATCCAATCCATCCATCTCCATTGTTTACCTGAGGTGCCTTTTAGTTCTGCCTATAAAATATGGAGAACAAAAAAGTTGAGGTTCCAAAATTAGGGAAAGATCAAGATCCACTTCCACCTCGTGCTGAAGCTGCTGCCACTAGTCATGGCCGAGACGATGAAATGCCAGCAACGTCGTCTGCCAAGGCCGATGCCCAATGTCATAGTACAGAGCATGTCAAATCCAAAACACCAAATATCAGAAAAAAAAGGACTCCAAAACCTAAAATAAAATTGTCGGAGGAGAAGCGTAAACTTGCCAATATGCCATTTACCACACGGAGTGGCAAGGAACGGCTGAGGCCCTGGCCTATGTTCATGGCTAGTGGTTCAGCTTCACATGAGGATGGAAGCACTCAGCCTCTCGCTAGAAAACTGAAAAGACTCAAGCTGGCAAAAGCACCGCAAAGAACTGTGCGTTCTTTGAAATCCCAAATCCACAAGGAGAGTCCAATTGTGTCGTTTGCGATGCCTGACCTTCCCAACACTGGACGTGAAGAGCATGCGCCTTCCACTATTTGCATGCCCCCTGCAAGTGCTGGAAGGAGCACCCGCAGTCCAGTTCCTGATAGTCAGATTGAAGATGTCAGTGTTGAAGTACACCAGGATGAGGAGGATATGGGTGTTGCTGGCGCTGGGGAGGAAATTGACCAGGAGGATTCTGATGGTGAGGTGGTTTGTTTAAGTCAGGCACCCGGGGAGACACCTGTTGTCCGTGGGAGGAATATGGCCGTTGACATGCCAGGTGAAAATACCAAAAAAATCAGCTCTTCGGTGTGGAGGTATTTCACCAGAAATGCGGACAACAGGTGTCAAGCCGTGTGTTCCCTTTGTCAAGCTGTAATAAGTAGGGGTAAGGACGTTAACCACCTCGGAACATCCTCCCTTATACGTCACCTGCAGCGCATTCATAATAAGTCAGTGACAAGTTCAAAAACTTTGGGTGACAGCGGAAGCAGTCCACTGACCAGTAAATCCCTTCCTCTTGTAACCAAGCTCACGCAAACCACCCCACCAACTCCCTCAGTGTCAATTTCCTCCTTCCCCAGGAATGCCAATAGTCCTGCAGGCCATGTCACTGGCAAGTCTGACGAGTCCTCTCCTGCCTGGGATTCCTCCGATGCATCCTTGCGTGTAACGCCTACTGCTGCTGGCGCTGCTGTTGTTGCCGCTGGGAGTCGATGGTCATCCCAGAGGGGAAGTCGTAAGCCCACTTGTACTACTTCCAGTAAGCAATTGACTGTTCAACAGTCCTTTGCGAGGAAGATGAAATATCACAGCAGTCATCCTACTGCAAAGCGGATAACTGAGTCCTTGACAACTATGTTGGTGTTAGACGTGCGTCCGGTATCCGCCGTTAGTTCACAGGGAACTAGACAATTTATTGAGGCAGTGTGCCCCCGTTACCAAATACCATCTAGGTTCCACTTCTCTAGGCAGGCGATACCGAGAATGTACACGGACGTCAGAAAAAGACTCACCAGTGTCCTAAAAAATGCAGTTGTACCCAATGTCCACTTAACCACGGACATGTGGACAAGTGGAGCAGGGCAGGGTCAGGACTATATGACTGTGACAGCCCACTGGGTAGATGTATGGACTCCCGCCGCAAGAACAGCAGCGGCGGCACCAGTAGCAGCATCTCGCAAACGCCAACTCTTTCCTAGGCAGGCTACGCTTTGTATCACCGCTTTCCAGAATACGCACACAGCTGAAAACCTCTTACGGCAACTGAGGAAGATCATCGCGGAATGGCTTACCCCAATTGGACTCTCCTGTGGATTTGTGGCATCGGACAACGCCAGCAATATTGTGTGTGCATTAAATATGGGCAAATTCCAGCACGTCCCATGTTTTGCACATACCTTGAATTTGGTGGTGCAGAATTTTTAAAAAAACGACAGGGGCGTGCAAGAGATGCTGTCGGTGGCCAGAAAAATTGCGGGACACTTTCGGCGTACAGGCACCACGTACAGAAGACTGGAGCACCACCAAAAACTACTGAACCTGCCCTGCCATCATCTGAAGCAAGAAGTGGTAACGAGGTGGAATTCAACCCTCTATATGCTTCAGAGGTTGGAGGAGCAGCAAAAGGCCATTCAAGCCTATACAATTGAGCACGATATAGGAGATGGAATGCACCTGTCTCAAGTGCAGTGGAGAATGATTTCAACGTTGTGCAAGGTTCTGATGCCCTTTGAACTTGCCACACGTGAAGTCAGTTCAGACACTGCCAGCCTGAGTCAGGTCATTCCCCTCATCAGGCTTTTGCAGAAGAAGCTGGAGGCATTGAAGAAGGAGCTAACACGGAGCGATTCCGCTAGGCATGTGGGACTTGTGGATGCAGCCCTTAATTCGCTTAACAAGGATTCACGGGTGGTCAATCTGTTGAAATCAGAGCACTACATTTTGGCCACCGTGCTCGATCCTAGATTTAAAGCCTACCTTGGATCTCTCTTTCCGGCAGACACAGGTCTGCTGGGGTTGAAAGACCTGCTGGTGACAAAATTGTCAAGTCAAGCGGAACGCGACCTGTCAACATCTCCTCCTTCACATTCTCCCGCAACTGGGGGTGCGAGGAAAAGGCTCAGAATTCCGAGCCCACCCGCTGGCGGTGATGCAGGGCAGTCTGGAGCGACTGCTGATGCTGACATCTGGTCCGGACTGAAGGACCTGACAACGATTACGGACATGTCGTCTACTGTCACTGCATATGATTCTCTCAACATTGATAGAATGGTGGAGGATTATATGAGTGACCGCATCCAAGTAGGCACGTCACACAGTCCGTACTTATACTGGCAGGAAAAAGAGGCAATTTGGAGGCCCTTGCACAAACTGGCTTTATTCTACCTAAGTTGCCCTCCCACAAGTGTGTACTCCGAAAGAGTGTTTAGTGCCGCCGCTCACCTTGTCAGCAATCGGCGTACGAGGTTACATCCAGAAAATGTGGAGAAGATGATGTTCATTAAAATGAATTATAATCAATTCCTCCGCGGAGACATTGACCAGCAGCAATTGCCTCCACAAAGTACACAGGGAGCTGAGATGGTGGATTCCAGTGGGGACGAATTGATAATCTGTGAGGAGGGGGATGTACACGGTGATATATCGGAGGGTGAAGATGAGGTGGACATCTTGCCTCTGTAGAGCCAGTTTGTGCAAGGAGAGATTAATTGCTTCTTTTTTGGGGGGGGTCCAAACCAACCCGTCATATCAGTCACAGTCGTGTGGCAGACCCTGTCACTGAAATGATGGGTTGGTTAAAGTGTGCATGTCCTGTTTTGTTTATACAACATAAGGGTGGGTGGGAGGGCCCAAGGATAATTCCATCTTGCACCTCTTTTTTCTTTTCTTTTTCTTTGCATCATGTGCTGATTGGGGAGGGTTTTTTGGAAGGGACATCCTGCGTGACACTGCAGTGCCACTCCTAGATGGGCCCGGTGTTTGTGTCGGCCACTAGGGTCGCTTATCTTTCTCACACAGTCAGCTACCTCATTGCGCCTCTTTTTTTCTTTGCGTCATGTGCTGTTTGGGGAGGGTTTTTTGGAAGGGACATCCTGCGTGACACTGCAGTGCCACTCCTAGATGTGCCCGGTGTTTGTGTCGGCCACTAGGGTCGCTAATCTTACTCACACAGTCAGCTACCTCATTGCGCCTCTTTTTTTCTTTGCGTCATGTGCTGTTTGGGGAGGGTTTTTTGGAAGGGCCATCCTGCGTGACACTGCAGTGCCACTCCTAGATGGGCCCGGTGTTTGTGTCGGCCACTAGGGTCGCTAATCTTACTCACACAGCTACCTCATTGCGCCTCTTTTTTTCTTTGCGTCATGTGCTGTTTGGGGAGGGTTTTTTGGAAGGGACATCCTGCGTGACACTGCAGTGCCACTCCTAGATGGGCCCGGTGTTTGTGTCGGCCACTAGGGTCGCTTATCTTTCTCACACAGCTACCTCATTGCGCCTCTTTTTTTCTTTGCGTCATGTGCTGTTTGGGGAGGGTTTTTTGGAAGGGACATCCTGCGTGACACTGCAGTGCCACTCCTAGATGGGCCCGGTGTTTGTGTCGGCCACTAGGGTCGCTTATCTTTCTCACACAGTCAGCTACCTCATTGCGCCTCTTTTTTTCTTTGCGTCATGTGCTGTTTGGGGAGGGTTTTTTGGAAGGGACATCCTGCGTGACACTGCAGTGCCACTCCTAGATGGGCCCGGTGTTTGTGTCGGCCACTAGGGTCGCTTATCTTACTCACACAGCGACCTCGGTGCAAATTTTAGGACTAAAAATAATATTGTGAGGTGTGATGTGTTCAGAATAGGCTGAAAATGAGTGTAAATTATGTTTTTTGAGGTTAATAATACTTTGGGATCAAAATTACCCCCAAATTCTATGATTTAAGCTGTTTTTTAGGGTTTTTTGAAAAAAACACCCGAATCCAAAACACACCCGAATCCGACAAAAAAAATTCGGTGAGGTTTTGCCAAAACGCGTTCGAACCCAAAACACGGCCGCGGAACCGAACCCAAAACCAAAACACAAAACCCGAAAAATTTCAGGCGCTCATCTCTAAGGGGAACAGAGGGCAGCACAGAGTATATCAGGAGACAGCATAACTACGGAATTGCTGGACCCATGTACTCAAAAATTGGTACACATATGCCTTACAGTCTGGGAACAAACACTATGGGGGTCAGACACCCCTAGCACCCCTAGGGGCGAGGCAGAAGCCCTGAGTATTTCAGCACACAGCATAACTCTGGAATGCCTGGAGCAATTTACACCAAACTTGCTACACATATGCCTTACACTCTGGGACCAAACACTGTGGGGGTAACACACCACTAGCACAGACTATATCAGGACATGCATGATATGTCAGTGATGACAGGGCTGCATGTGACAGGGGCAGTGACATGATGTGAGGAAGGGAATGCAGGTAGCACAAACTCACACACTGAGAGTTATATAGTGGAAGTAACACGGTCCCCCAGCAGCACAGAGTATATCAGGAGATACATAATGTGCTGCGCTATATAAGAAACTGTTCAAAAAATCTATAATTTCACAGGGGCACTGACATGATGTGAGGAGGGGAATGGAGGCACCAGGAAGCACAGACAGAGAGTTCTATAGTGGGAGGAGTAGGGTCCCCAGTAGCACAGAGTATATCAGGAGATGAGTGATGAGTCAGTGGGGATCCGGTCTGAAGATCGACAGTGTCTAGGTCGACAATGTTTAGGTCGACCACTATAGGTCGACAGTCACTAGGTCGACATGGATGGAAGGTCGACAGGGTTTCTAGGTCGACAGGTCTAAAGGTCGACATGAGTTTTTCACATTTTTTTGGGGGGGGATTTTTTCATACTTAACGATCCACGTGGACTACGATTGGAACGGTAAAGTGTGCCGAGCGAAGCGAAAGCACCATGCCCGAAGCATGGCGAGCGAAGCGAGCCATGCGAGGGGACGCGGTGCACTAATTTGGGATCCCGGTCACTCTACGAAGAAAACGACACAAAAAAAAAAAATCCTCATGTCGACCTTTAGACCTGTCGACCTAGCACATGTCGACCTAGAAAGCCTGTCGACCTTCCATCCATGTCGACCTAGTGACTGTCGACCTATAGTGGTCGACCTAAACATTGTCGACCTAGATACTGTCGATAAAACAAACCACACCCAGTCAGTGAGGATAGGGCTGCATGTGACAGGGCCAGTGACATGATGTGAGGAGGGGAATGGAGGCAGCAGGAAGCCACAGACTGTGAGTTGTATAGTGGGAAGAGCAGGGTCCCTTCGGGGACCAAAAAGGGGTCCAGCCACTACACAAAGTGCGTCAGGGAAGCAAGATATGCCTATATAGTAGATCTCCAACCAACGTAAATTAATGAACAACTATCATTCTAATTTACTATCCTCATCCCGTAGCGCAGCATGAGTATTCAGCTATCTACAATGTTATTTATACTGTGTGTTTAATATTTACATTTATTTTTGTAAACAGACATTCTTAAAATCACGGGGAACGCCGGACACTCCAGCTAGTATATATACAAATAACCCAGTCACAGGCGGTGTGAGTGTGCCCAGGATTTTTCATGCAATCACTTTACTTTCTTGTTCAAGTGCTGGTCATGCTACTGCCCATGTATATGTGGCCACTGCCGCGGAGGACTCCCTCTTCCAGTAACTTATGTGTAAGGTAGCCCAAAGGCTACAGTGACTGACGCCATCTAAAGACAGCATTAGCTGCTGGGGCCATTCTTGGTCAATCTCAGAAATATCAGCTGCCATACAACCCTGAGTGCTGCTATTGCCATCATAAACATGGGATATACAGATATCTGCTGCAGGTATCCGGTCCTTAGATCGACAGTCATTAGGTCGACCACTATTGGTTGGCATGCATTATGTCAACATGGTCTACAGGTCGACATGGTGGTCACTAGGTTGACATGAACAAGGTTGACATGGAAAAAGGCAGACATGAGTTTTTTTTTTTAAATTAAATTTTTTGAGCATTTTCATACTTTACGATCCACATGGACTACAATTGGGGGCGAGCCGTGCGAGGGGACACTAACTGGGGTTCCTGGTCACTTTACGAAGTAAACAACACCAAAAAACCTTAAAAAACCTGTGTCGTCCTTTTTCCATGTCAACTTTGTTTATGTCGGCCTAGTGACCATGTCGACCTATTTCAGGTGTTGACCTAGTCACTGTTGACCAATAGTGGTCGACCTAGTGACTGTCAACCTAGTGACTGTCTATGCTATGATCCACACCCCTGAAGCAAACCTCCCCCTAGATACATTCTGGGGATACGTTCAATTTGTAGATACCGTCCTGGAAATGTTTGTTTTTGGAGGATATCCTGCCAATTTGCTTTGGTCAATAGACCACATAGAGTAGTAGAAAGTAATTTCTTGCAAAAGGCCCCAGGGCTGTATTTTCCCATACCTCAAATATCAATTACATCTGTAATAGGTGGTTCTTTGCATAGACCAAAACTGTTGTATTTTAATACCTGTGCTGATTGCTGAAACCGGAAAAGTGTTTCCGGTGAGTTGTGGACACAGGTGGCTGTGAGAGGCGATGATATGTTCAAGGTGGAGGCTTCTGTCGCTGACACTTTCTTATTTAATGGGAAAAATAAACAAATTGGATATGATGCAATCCAGGGCCAAAACTAGGGGAATACTATTGGACAATATTCCCTTATGTGCCTCAAATGCCCTATGTATCACATGCCCCGCCAGCGTGTTCAACTACATGCTCCTCTGTGTGTCCCCATACAGTGCACTATATCATAACACTTCATCAATGCACTACATTCCCTTATACACTGCACTACATCACTATACTACATCCCCTAAAGCCAGCATAGTAGAGATCCCAGGAACTGGAGCTAGCCAGCTGTGTGCAGACAGGTTGGTCAGAACCATTGCCCCGGGAGCTGTCTGCTGTCTCGCTGGAGCAGCACAGCAATGCCGGTAAAAAAAAAACCCTGCTCCTCTGTAACTCCTTGGTGCCCCCTCAAGTCCTGCACCCGGGGCGCATGCCCCCTTAGCCCCCCCTAGTTACGGCCCTGTGCAATCTCACAGAGAGGCATTTCATCCAGGACGTGTGTGCCTGCTCGCTAGCGCTCACTTCTGTTTACTTACCTGTGTTCGATTAATTAACTGGCATTAAATAAGCTCATTACAGCATTCAGCTCCACCCAAGGAAGAAATCATACGTGCTAGAGCGCAGGAGCAAACAAATCAGGGAGTAGGAATGGCTGATACTGTATGTATGAGTCTAAACGTAATTCAATTAATTTATTTTGCCATACACTCAACCATGAGTGATGAAAACATAATGAAATCAGATAACAATTTTAAGCAATCCTCCACAACTATAGATGTATATACAGTAGCAGCGGGAATTGGCCAGAGTAGGGATGCGCAGGGGGGTTTCAATCACCTGTCTGACCAACAGCTCCCATTATGATAGCAAATAGCAGTAGTGTATGATACATTTTTTACTGGAGCTCCAGCACAATATGCAGTTTAAGGG
This sequence comes from Pseudophryne corroboree, assembly GCF_028390025.1. Lineage (NCBI taxonomy): Eukaryota > Metazoa > Chordata > Amphibia > Anura > Myobatrachidae > Pseudophryne > Pseudophryne corroboree. Next base: position 325,907,577 of record NC_086453.1, on the reverse strand, counting down.
ACGGAACACGTCCAGTGACAGCAGCTTGTCTTACCAAGTATGCTGTATGTCTGGATCTAAGTACTAAGACCAGAGAGTAGACATCAGAAGACGATTTTTGGCAACCATCGATGTTCCCAGATCCGATAGAAGTGCTTTTCCCATTGAATTCCAGATTATACGGTTGTCAGGCATTGGATGCAGCTTTCCAATGCACATCTGATGGCTGACTGCTTGTTTCCAACTGAGAACACCCGAAAGTGGTACCCGCAGCTTATGTGTGCATGCATAAATCTCCGTCTGCTTCTGCGTACGTGCACTTATAACTATTTTTCAGGTGTTGCAAGCAGAAATTAGGAAATCACTCGTTCAGCTGTAAATATCTTATACAATGTATATAACTGCATGGGTCACTGTCACTTTACATAGCCGAATAGGTCTCATGATGCAGTCGTCTCACAGACTCGTAGTTGTATTCCCAAAAATTACAGAAGAAAATATATATAATGAAGCACAATTTAATCAACATGAAAACATAAAATACACTTCTTTAAAAAAAGCATTATTCACAAAAACAGGGGTCTAGAAGTGGCCAAAAGGGTAACAATTTTACTGGCTGATGGATAAAACTGTCAACGGGCAGTCCTTAAGAACATGGATGAGATATAATAGCCCAGTGTTGGCCCCGGGTCCTTTACTGCTCCATGCTTTGGTCCCAATAAGCCGGGTCCTCGAATACATGTGTCACCAGGCCCCTTTGCCAATGTACGCATTTCATCCCTCAGCTAAGGTATTTTTCAAGGTTAAATCCAAAGTGTGTATGCCCTTTGTAATCCAAAATCCCCTTATAAACCGGTTCCGGTATGAATGGTCGACCATGTTATGGTCGACAGTCATTAGGTCGACCACTATTGGTCGACATTGACACATGGTCGACACATGAAAATGGTCGACACATGAAAGGTCGACATATGAAAAGGTCGACATGAGTTTTTTTACCTTTTTTGGTGTCGTTTTTTTGCGTAAAGTGACTGGGAACCCCAATTAGTGCACCGGGTCCCCTCGCATGGCTCGCTTCGCTCGCCATGCTTCGGGCATGGTGCCTTCGCTCCGCTGCCGCTTCGCTCGGCACACTTTACCGTTCCAATCGTAGTCCATCTGGATCGTAAAGTATGGAAAAGTTCCCCAAAAGAAAAAAAAAAGTTAAAAAAAATCATGTCGACCTTTTCATGTGTCGACCTTTCATGTGTCGACCATTTTCGTGTGTCGACCATGTGTCCATGTCAACCATGTCAATGTCGACCAATAGTGGTCGACCTAATGACTGTCGACCATAACATGGTCGACCATGTGAACGGATACCGTATAAACCCCCTATGTCCAAACTTTTTGGCTCGAGCGCAGCTGATCCCTATAAATTATTCAACTACAAGTCCCATGATCCTTTGCTGCGCCCAGCCAAACATTACAGCTCTCCAAGGTTTTATCATAGCAACCCGTTTGTGCTGATACGTAATTTCCGGTCCGTTGTTATGGCAATGCGTCTAATACTTGTAGAATATGGTAGTTCTTATCAGAAGCTGCAGTGCCACACCATTATAAGGGTTGCAGCCAGTGCTGGATTACCAAACAGGCAGAGTAGGCACCAGCCTATGGGTCCGCCACCTTTTAGGAGCCCGGTAGCTTTCTTAAACTGTTTCCAAAAGATAGAAAAATGAATTAGCTCAAAAAAACAACAACTTTAAATGAAAGACTCTATAGACAAAATACTGTACTGTATTACTGTAATGTACCCATTAATAACTCAAAGTACATAAACCATGGACATCAGACTCACATTACAGCTTCCAGATCGTAGTCTGTTCGTTGGTAAAATTAAAAATGTATTAGGAGATAATTTGCGAGGGAGGGGGGGAGGGGGCGAGATTGTGATTGTCTAGGGGCCTCCAGAGGGTTTAATCCGGTACTGGTTGCAGCTCCCACCTTCCAAGCACTGTAGCCTTCTACCACCTCATTCCACCACTACGGGGGATATTCAATTGCAGTCGGAAACTGCCATCTTGTCGGAAAGACGTCAGTTTCCAACTTTTTTAGGACGGAAACTGTTCCGACCTATTCAATCCTTTCCGACAAGTCTCCATTTACGACTTGTCGGAAAGCATGCGGATTGTTGGAATAGCCGCGGATCCACGTGTTTTGTCGGAAATTAGGCCAAATCCGACAGGTTTTAGCCCTTTAAAAAAAGTCGGATTGGCATTGTTGCTAACGGCCAAATCTGACGGATTTGGCTGCTCATTGAATACTGAGATGTCGGATTCTTTCCGTCGGAAAGGATCCAACATCAATTGAATATACCCCTATGTCCACTTTAACAGAGAAGATGGACAAGTTACAGAGAATTTCATGGGGTTGACCATTGGGGTCCGATTTGCACATTTAACCCCTAAAATCAATTAAATATTTCTTAGGATTTTCTGTTGTTTTCCTTAAAAAAATAGACCCGAGTGAAACATCAAATAATCTTGAAGGGAATGTAATGGAAAAATAACGCATGATATTACAGAAACATGGCTTATAGTTCTACGCTGATATTAGGGTGACAGGGTAATAACCAGGACAATGGGCTGGCACAATGTACTGTACATTTGTACTTTCCTGTTACCTAATTCTAGGTTATTTATACATGAATAGTATTTCTGCACAGCATTCCATAAACACTATCATTTCATCTAAAACAATTACACATAAGTTGTACTTTCCTTTTCTCCATTGCCGATTTGAACTGGGTTTTACGTACACACATAATTACAGCAGTATAAATTGCCCTCTGTGTTCACCTATGCTTGTGTTTTGTAGCTAGCAATTTACTTACTCAGTGGAACAGAAAGATAATATACCACGCGGCTTCGGCCACACAGACTGCCCTGGAAATAAACACAGATATAAAAACACTTGCTGTAAGTACACATTGGTCGTACAGTTTAGGTCACTTGCTGTCTGCGGGCTACCATTAAACTCAATGGTCCTGTGAAATATATACTTATGATAAAAGAAAGGTTATAATAAAACTACTTCTCTAATTGAGTAAAATTCACAGACACAATGGAAAAAAATATTTAATATTACAGATGTAACTTGAAAATTGTTTAAAGGATCATCAGATTGTCTCTTGTTAATGGGTCAGTTGCATCAATATCACATGTAGAAAATGATTTAGGTTACGGTAAAATAATGTCCTAGGTCTTTTTTGCACAACTGTTTTTAATAGTACTACCTGTATATATATTTCTGTATTTTCAAATAATGTATTTTATATATATATATAAAAAATATCTATCTATCTATCTATCTATCTATCTATCTATCTATCTATCCAAAATATATTTGTTGTGTAACAATTTTTACCAAGAAAAGAGCACAATTTACATAACATTGTTACTGTATTTGTAAATATAGTATGCTATAATTAATAATATAATTGTAATAGTTATATATACTACTAGTAATATCATGAAAAAAATATCACCAAGATAATATTTCAATGTATATTTGAGTCCTGCACTTGTCATCAACTGTCCCTGCATTCCAGAGACAGTCCCAACTTGTGTCGCCAGAATTTTATGTTCTGTCCTTATTTTTCAGTAATTACTAACTGTATATATATATATATATATATATAGAAAAAATCCAAGAATAACCACAAAAGCGATCAAACCCAGAAGAACCAGCACACAGCTTAGATGCAAAAGGAAGTTTTTACTTATCCAGAAAATTCATTAAAAGAGGCAACAAGCATATAGCACACATGATGGTAGCAGCATGAATATATCAATGAGTACTTATCATTCCATTCCGACAGCTGTTTCGATTATCTTCTTCATGGGAATAGATAAAGTGACATGGTGCTGTACACTGCCAACCGCAGTGTCTATTTCCAAAGTGACATGTGCCTTGAGTGCTTAGCCCATGAGTGCCTTATATAGTGTGTGGAGTACTTACCTGTGAGCTGTCTCACCTGTTCCCCGTCACATGTGGAAGTCAGTTACGTCACCTCCAAGCAGCACGGCGAGCCGTGAACCGGAAGTGACGTACAGGGGAAGGTTTTGTCCGCTACACATCGTCTGCAGCCACACGATGGAGCCGGACCCTATCCTTCCTGCACGGAGAAACACGTCTCCGTAACTGTGTCCCAGTGCTGTGGGTCGCCCTCGGGCTGCGCGTCACCACTAACGCGTCACCCGTGGCAACCAGCAGGCTGCGCTCAAAACAGTCCGGGCAAATGAACGCACCCGGAACTGAAGAGCCACCTAGCCTGTTTCCGGGGACAAGGGGAGAGGAGCACAGGCATCGAATAACAACAAATAATATACAGTACAAAATTACATAAAACAAATAATATAAAAAGATGAATCATATGATTAATGCACAAATATAGTATGATAATAAAGCATGTATATGGCCAGTAATGAGTTATTTGACAATAAGTTGATATGGATTAATGTATGTCACTGGCTACATTACTAATTACTATGCATTAATTATATCCTATAGATCATGCTTTATAAGAAAGCCAAAACATGCAGGCCTTTTAGTAAGTAGATATATGAATCATCAACTGAAATATACATATAAATACAAAAAATTTTTTTAAAATGAACAAATAGTAACTAGATTAGACAATGGATCCGGATGCAAAGTCATCAGGCCCACATGTGCTCAGATACAAAAAATGAAAAAATATATAAAAAAAGGAAACAAAAGAAAAAAGAAGAAAAAGAGAAAAAATAAAAAATAAATTATTTATAAAAAAGGTACCAACGAGAATTCCTCATTAAGTCCCAATGGTGAAAGGGAAAACAGCCGTCGGATCCAGCGGCATTCCTGTTGTAGTAGCAGCTTATGACGGTCACCACCCCTCTTCAATGGTGGTATATGGTCGATGGGCATAAATAATAGATCTTTAATATGATGACCTTGATGAACAAAGTGTTTAGCAACTGGCGGAGTAGAGTTCTCAATTTTAATGAACGCTTTCTTAATCGATGACCGATGCAGGGCCATTCGTTCTTTGAGCATTCTGATGGTCTTTCCAACATACAGTTTCTTGCAGGGGCATTGGATCACGTAAACGACATATTTAGTCTCACATGTCATTCGATGTTTCAATCGAAAAATATCTCCCCTGGTTGGATGGACAAACGTGCTGCCTGTGTGCATATGCTTGCAATTAACACAGGAGCCACATTTGTGTGCTCCTGGTCTCAATTGTAGCCAGCCAGTGCCTTGTTGTGACATTGGTGCTATATCAGAGTAAGTGATCTGATCTTTGAGATTTGGACTACGTTTGTAGCTGAATAATGGTAAGCTGTCACAGAATTTTCCCATAGTTGGATCTGCCTGTAGAATGTGCCAATGCTTGGAGATCGCACGTCTCATGGCACCAGAGGCAACGGAATATGTGCTGGAAAAGACCAATCGTCCAATCTCTGGATCGTTATTCTTAGATCTTGATACATCTGAGCGTTCCATCTGGAGGCATCTCGTGATAGCCCCTTGTATCTCTGTCGAATCATAGCCCCTCTCAATAAATTTCTTGCCCATCTCGGTCAAAGCAGCTGGTATTAATAATTCATCAGAGGTTATTCGCATCACACGTAAAAGTTGAGAAAAAGGTAGTCCCTTCTTTAATGGCTGCGGATGGAAACTTGTAGCCAATAAGAGAGAATTTTTGTCTGTAGGCTTCCTATACACCTGAGTGGTGATAGACCCATTGTTTAATTTAATCGTAACATCCAAAAAATTAATAGAAAAAAAGTCGTGAACACATGTGAGCCTGATAGACCCTGGAATTTGATTTAATCTGGTAATAAATTGTTGAAGCTTAGTCTCACCCCCAGTCCACAGCATGAACAGGTCGTCAATATATCGCACATAGAACAAAATATAAGATGAAAATTCCTGATCTGCCATGATATATTGTTGTTCATACTGAAACATAAACAAATTAGCATACGATGGGGCCACATTGGACCCCATCGCTGTGCCCTGTAATTGTAAGTAAAATGAATTTTCAAACAAAAAATAATTTTTATGTAAAATAAAGTCTAACAAAAGTAACAAAAATTCACTTGGTGGACCCTCATACTGTGGACTGGAGGCGATGGCCTTCCTAGTTGCCTCAATGCCCTCAAGATGATTAATACAAGTGTATAAACTGGTGACATCAAGTGTCACCAGTATACAATCATTGGGAACAGGACCAACCGCCTTTAATTTAGATAAAAAAATCTGAAGTGTCTTTGATGAAATATGGCGTTGATTGCACAACCGGCTGTAAAAAGAAGTCTACAAATTGGGATAATGTCTGGCACAAAGAGCCCCTGGAGGATATGATAGGTCTTCCAGGGGGTTTGTCCAGACATTTGTGGACTTTGGGCAAAACATAAATCAAAGGAATACGGGGAAAATCCTGAGTAAGGAATTTGGCAGTTTGGTCGTCAATCCAATAATTAGACACACCTAAACCAATAATGGAGTCTGCCTCGCGTTTAAAATTATTGGTTGGATCAAAACGCAGTTGTTTGTAGCATTGTTTGTCGGCCAGTTGTCGGTAATTTCATCAATATAATCAGTACGGTTTAATAATACCACGCCCCCACCCTTGTCGGCGGGGCGTATGATGACCTTTGGGTTATCTCTTAGAGATTTGACTGCCAGCCTTTCTAATTTGGTCATATTGTGATTTTTAATTTTGATGTTCTTAATGCAGGGTAAGGTTTCTTTTTTAACTAAATTCATGAAAACCTCAATGGCAGGATTCATAGACGGTGGGTCAAAATTACTGGGTGTTTTAAATTGACTCCTATTGGCAGAATCAGTGTCCTTTTTTGAGAAGTAGTCTTTAAGTTTAAGTTGTCGAAAAAATTTAAATAATTCAACCTCACATTCAAACTCATTTTGTTTATACGTTTGAACAAAAGTGAGTCCTTTAGATAGTACTGACATTTCTGCCTCAGTTGGAGTATATTCTGATAAATTAAAGACAGTTATTTCCGTCCCCCCTTGTAATTCCTGCCTCCTGCACTTGATATATATATATATAAGGTGAACAAATGCTCCGGCACTCCACTTAGTCCAATGCTGGACTGATGCTGCTCTGGTGCCCTCCCCAACCGAGAACCGGTGGTGTATAATGGAAAGACGAGGCGGCACTCAGAGGCTTGTAACTACAATCAATATATGATTGTAGTTACAAGCCTCTGAGTGCCGCCTCGTCTTTCCATTATATATATATATATATATATATATATATTGAAAGAAGAGATTTCCCCAGGGAGCTGATGTCGTACTTTGGTATGTACAAGTTTTGTATAATAAAATAGTTTTGTATAATAAAATAATCTTAAAAAAGAGAGATTGTTTATTTTTTTTAAAAGCAATACATAAAACTGTTTACAATTTGCCCAGAATAACAATAAACAATGTTTGTACAGACGATAGTTGTGTTGGTAATTCAAACAATATCAAAATGATCTTCTTTGTAGAGATGTCAGAGAACAATGTGCTAACCCAACGCGTTTCGTCCTACAGACTTCATCAGGGGTGTATTAATCAAAGAATCACAATATGGACATACATCTTATCGTGTCTTCAAAAAGGCAATTTAACAATGCTTAAAATAGTATCGGACCAAATTTCACCATATGGGGTATCAATTTAAATTGAATTGGAAGTAACCCTTTTCACTGATTATCCACTGGGTATAACCTTTTTGGAATTTAGAGTAATTCTGAATCAATTTAATTCAATTAAGCCCATAAGATGGCAAATCACTGGATATCTTCCAGATGTCAATTTAGACAAAGTGGACCACTGTAATAGTACCAATTAGATTACATCAAGCCCATAAAGTGACTGTTCACTGAGTGTCATCCCAGTGTTTATTTGAACAGGGCAAATCACCGCAACAGTGCCGATTCAATTAAATAAAGCCAATTGAAGCAGCTAATCACTGGATATCGTCCAGATATCAATTTGAACAAGGCAAACCACTGCAATTGTGCCTCTCCACAGAAAGTAACACTCCAGTGCCACCAGCCAATCAACTCATAACTGTCATTTTTCAAATCCGTAATGATTGGCTGGTGCGTTATCACCTTGCACTTATCACTGCTTTATCACTTCTTTATGCCTTCTCCAGGCTTAATACATCTGTCCCCTTATTTCAAATTGCATATAGCCATTGGGATAATTGTACCTTACAGCCAATGCAGGGAAATGGCACTGACGATCCCATTTGAACGTATACAGTATATCTCCGATTTGCTCCCTCCGCCCACAACAATATAACAGCTACATATTTTGAGTAAGGTGCAATCAGGGAGATTGCTAGATTTATTGGGGAGTCAGGGAGATTGCTACTATTTCAGGGAGTCTCCCTAACAATCAGGGAGAGTTGGTAAATTCTGGTGCTAAAGGAGACAGTTGCGGCAGTGGGTGAAAAATCAATGGTGACGCGGCTTCCGCTTGAAGACGCAAGGATCCTCGCATTAGCTGCCATGGAATATCACATTAGCATAAGCTAGTAAGGGCGAGATTTATCAAAGCTTGGAAAGAAATAAAGTACCAACCAACCAGCTTCTACCTGTCATGTTACAGGCTGTGTTTGAAAAATGACAGGAGCTGATTGGTTGGTACTTTGATTTGATCAATCTCCCCCTATATCTGGCTTCCGTGGCTTGGCAGAAAACAACCACTCTGCAGCCGACTCAGAACCAGGCCCTTTATAAATAATTAACAGCATTGTAATAACAATAATATGTACGTATCATTATAATAACACCACCACAGGAAACGTTACTCTAATAACATTGCAGATTAGAACCCAGAACACCTGTAGTCTTGTTTATTATGATTTAGAATGGCAGCGTGCTGCAAACATGGGAAGTTCTATTACTGATGTGACATACTACAGAAACATGGCACAGGTCCACATTATGTAAATAGAATGAGTGACAGTGATCACTGGATGCTGTCCAAAATACTTTACCTATAAACCAGTTTCAGCCAGAGAGACAGGATGTTCTAGAGCGCAATTAAACAAAATGCACAAACACTGGGTGTATCATTAACAAAACAAGGTTGTGTTCTGCGAGGCTGGAATTTGTACTGACGCATGAACCTCACATATTTCATAAAAATACTCAGTAGCAGATAATAGACATTTATTTTTCAGCTCTTATTCAACCATGAACATACAATGCTTCAGAAAAACCTTTCCCTGAGTATTTCTTAGAAAATGAACATTAAAAAAAGCGCCTTTATCATCATCTTAATCCCAATATTTTCCGGTTCTTAAATAAAGGAGACGGAACCCAAGGTCAAAGGTGATAAAAGTAGGATAAAAGGCTGCAACAAGAGCTTTATCACTGTGATTTTATTTTAATGTTTTGAACTCTTTCAACTGCAGCTAAACCTAAACTGTTCCGCGTGAAAGGGTCGTTATTTTATGAGGCCTTGTTATGCAGCATATTGCTATGAGCTCTTTAAGAGCATGCAGTGCCCTTCAATAGGTGTGCACACAGGTCCTGATTCTGTCGCATGCATACCCGTATATGCGGCCGCAAATAGTGACTTTCAGCACGCAATCACATCAGCGTATATGTCTAAGGTAAAATGTTTAGCAAACTGCGCATGTGTCAGGGCCGGTATGCGCAACTCAGAGCAATTTCGGGTGAGTCGTACGCCTCTCCACCTTCAAGTGAGTGGGTGTAGCTGGGTGGCAGCTGCACCAATAAAAGTATACTTACCCCATCTGTGTCCTGCAGCGAACAGCGCTGCAGACAGAAATCACTGGGTAAAAGGAGTGGCGGCCATTTTTCTGGTGATTTGCGCATGCACAGTGGAGAACAAGGCGCAGGCACCATCTTTCTGGAGACCTGTGCATGTTCAATAGACTGTGGCCCAAAGCCAGAGTCTACTGCACTGCTGGAGAGCAAGGGGCCCTCACAGAACCTGTATATGGGCCCTCTTCTCTCTTGACAGGCCCCTGTTGCCATGGGCATGATATCGGCGTGTAGATGAATTTGCGGGCTACTTGGAGATGAGCGTCTGCAGAGCTCTGACCGACTTCAGTCAGATATCTTGTGCCAATGATGGGGCTAGTGTAAATGCGACTGACGATGATGATGACTACTTTCACCAGCAGATGGATGGAGGGCTTGCAGTCTCGGAGATGCAGCCTACTCTGAATGCAGGCGGAAATAGGCATTTATTTCCATGCAACTCGGAATCAGGCCGTATGTGAACAGTTATCTATAACATGACCGGTTCTCACTACGATGAAAAATATTTACTAGCTTTGTGTACACATCCCGAGGTCAAACATCCTTCATTGATAACTGCATACGAAAACAATGGGTCCTCTGTTCCAGAGGGAATTTATTTACAGGCTCTGAATCAGAACTTTGACACCCAAGGTGAGGATGGGTGGCAAGTCAAATGGTTGCAGAGTGGCAATGTTAGGTGGGGGGGGGGGAGGGGGAGGTCTGCGTTTTCTTCTGCTCTATCAGCCTATGCCTTGGTTCCTACAGCAGGGTAAAATGTATATGAAGCACCAATAATCTCCATTGTTGTTATTGTAGCTATACTATCGGAATCCTAAACTAGTATTTTACGTCACATACTGCAGCAAGTGTTCTCAAGTGATCTTAACTTTATGTATGTTAAGAAAATGAATGAAATATGCATCGTATTGATAATGATGATTCACAATGAGTCTTGTGGTGAGTGTACAATGGAATTCCCATACTGGTGATGTAAGATAATATACTTCTTACATCACTGTAGCTTGCATACCGTAGTGGCGTGCTTATCATTTCATCCCTGTGTGATACTTTGTACTATGAGATCTTTTCACATTTATTTCTACTATATTACTCACACTAGGGTTAATATTTACTGAACTGCTGATGAATAACCTACTCAGAACTTCAGAAGGAACAGGAAGCAGAAATCTACTCATGTCAATCACTCCTCACCAGTGTGCTATGTTAGGATCAATATGTCACCAGAATATAGGTGTTAGGGCTCATACTCAACGGTGTTTATTACATGAGATTTACTAGTATTTTTTAATGACAGTAAGTCACATGTAAATGGGTGACACAGGGTCGGACTGACCATCTGGCAGCTCTGGCAAAGGACCAGGTGGCAGCAATGTGGATTTGGTGCCGGGCCGGTAGCCATGTAAGAGATAGCGCCACCGTCATTTCAAATCAGATACAAAATGCCACTGACTCTCTCCATGGCTGCTTGCTAGAGCACCAGCTATAATCAGCTGGCGGCCCGGCTCCAAATCCACACCTGCTGATGGCATACAGGGGGAGGTGAGAGGCTGCTGGAGGACACATGGAGAGGTGAGAAGCTACAGTGGGGGGCTTATGGTGTAAGGGGCCTTACTGTGTGGCATAATGTTATAAGGGGCATTACTTTGAAGCATAATGTTTCAGGGGCACTCCTATGTGGCATAATGTGTTATAAGGGGCTGCTGCATAACATAGTTTTTAAAGGGCATTACCGTGTGGCATAATTTGTAAAGGGCATTACTGTGTGAAATAATGTGTAAGGGGTATTACCATTTGTGGCATATTGTGTAAGGGGCATTGGTGTGGGGCATAATGTATAAAGGGCAATACTACCACAGGGCATAATGTGTTATAAGGAGCACATGTTAAATTAAACAAAACTTCGATGCTGCTTAAAACATATACTGGGGAGAAAGTTATTCCATGCGGGGTGTTGCCCATACTTGTGCAGTATAATGGCCAGCAGGAGACTCTGGACATTGTTCAAAAAGTTGGCCCAGAGTTGTGGGGTTGAGAATGACTCAATTCAATTGGACTGGTCAGTCATCAAAAGCCTGAGCCTCACACACCCTGCCCTTGCTCCTTAACACAGTCCTTAACCAAGCTACAGCTGTTTTTCAACCAGGCATTGGGACTTTCCAACATATCATAGGGAAGCTAGATGGAGCTTTTCCCAGGTTCCATAAAGCCCGCCCAGTACCGTATGCTATCAGGCAGAAGGTGGAGCTGGAGTTAGACCAGCTGGAAGGTGCAAAAATCATATCCAAGGTGGCTTGGAGCCCTTGGGCAACTCCAGTTGTTCCAGTTGTAAAACAAAATGGCACGGTACGGCTGTGCGAGGACTTCAAAGTCACCATAAATCCAGTATTGCAAACAGATCACTACCCATTACCAAAAAACTGAAGATCACTTTGCAAATCTGTCAGGAGGCCAAAAGTTTAGCTAGATTGACCTAGCTGATGTGTATATACAAATGGAGAGAGAGGATGATTCATAGGTGTTCCTCACCATTAACACACACAAAGGACTTTACAGGTACAATCGGTTAGTGTTTGGTATTGCTTCTGCCCCTGCCCTTTAGCAACGATCCATGGACCAAGTGTTACAAGGGGTTCCTGGTACTCAATGCTATCTGGATAACATTATTGTGACAGGTTCGTCTGACGCAGAACACCTCCAAAACCTTAAGCTGGTGTTGCAGTGGCTTGGACAATATGGGCTCAGAGTCAAAAGAGACAAATGTGAGTTCTTTATGGCCTATGTCACATACTGTGGGCACACGATTGATGCAAACAGACATGGAGACTGGGAACTGATATCAGCATGCTTCTGGAACTTTACTTAACTGCAAACGAACATAAAGCAACACATTTTGCAGCAAGCTGCAAAATAGCACTGCACAACAACACAGTGGTGAGACATGGTACTGCAAGCATGAAACAGGAATGTAAAGCAGTGTGTAATCTAGCAAAATCAGATTACCATATCTAACAGGCAGCCTGGCCAAGCCATCTCCCAGTACTAGGGCCTAGCGGAGCTGTCAGCGCCCCTGGGAGGCTATTCAATTTATCCACTACCTTTCTGTGAAGCAAGTTTTCCTTAGATTTTCTACGAACCTGCCTCCTTCCAGTTTCAGGACATCCTTGTGTTCTGATAATTTTCCATTGAAAAATGTCTCCCTAGTGTACCTTGTAAAAACCCTTGACATATTATGATAATTCAGCCAATACTAGGTAACAGGCGCCATATTGCAATTGCAACATGCCAAAACTTTACTGTGACAGTGATACCACATAACAATCCATCCAAGATCGATAGGCTCATTATCAGTCGTATTGGTAAGGTTTCTTGTGTTTCCCTAGATACAGTCAGGGCCGGTTCAGGGGCCTTTTGCGCCCCGGGCGGCAATATGGGCGTGGCTTCATACAGGGGGCGTGATCAGTTACGCCCCCTGTACAGTAGTAGCGCCGCTGAAGTGATGTGCGGTGCGCAATGACGTCAACGCGCACCGCACATCATTACAGTAAAGGTCCTCTCCACGAAGGGAAACTAGACGCGTAGTGTCTAGTTTCCCTCCACAGCGGACAGCGACAGCGGGCAGCGGGGGGTACAGCAGCAGCGGATCTTGCCATGGTGCGGTGCCCTCCGGAAGGCGGCGCCCCGGGCAAAAGTCCTGCTTGCCCGTGGCAAGATCCGCTACTGGATACAGTGACCCGTTTGTATGGATATACACGATAAATTAAGCAGCAGAGCGATTTCCTGTGGCTGTTGGATCCCTGAGTGTAAAACACAAGCATGTGTTTTTAAAGATTACTGAATGGTGTTTTATTATCCACACAAGAATGGGCAGCAAGTATTTTATTCTTTTGCGCTCCAAACGCTATATATATTTTTTTTTTTACAAAATCTATTAAGTCATTCTCCTAAACCAGTGGCTCTCAAACTGTGTGCCGTGGCACCCTGGGGTGCCCCGGAACACTTGCAGGGGTGCCTTGGATTGGTAGTCCATAACCAATACAAAGTATTTATGGTCAATATAATAGCCAAAACCAGTGCTGGTGGCTGCAAACCATAAAATACGTGGACAAACAGAAGCAAATCCTGTCCCTCACCACATAATTGAACCTAAGGATGACAATTAAACACAATTACTTCATTACTTTCTAAATTTCTCAATAAGAATCTTTGGGCCTAGGGGTCATACGCCGTGATTCAAAAAACATTTGGGAACCACTGTCCTAAACCAACCATTAAGGGCTAAAAATTTGCAAAGAAGCTGCCTTTCTAACTTGGGGGGTCATTCCGAGTTGATCGCACGCTGACGATTTTCACTGCGATCAGGTCTCTACTGCGCATGCATATGCACCGTAATACGCACGTGCGTCGTACGGGTACAATGCGGATCATTGCCGAGCTATGGATTTAACGAAGAATCCATACACACAGCCGATCGCAAGGTGATTGACAGAAAGAGGGCGTTTATGGGTGGCAACTGACCGTTTTCTGGGAGTGGTAGGAGAAACGCAGGCGTGTGCGGGCGTTTGGAGGGCGGGTGTGTGACGTCAATTCCGGCACCAAAAAGACTGAAGTGATCGCAAGGGCTGAGTAAGTTCAGACCTACTCTGAAACTGCACAAAATGTTTTTGCAGAGCTCGGCTGCACAGGTGTTCGCACACTTGCAAAGCAAAAATACACTCCCCCGTGGGCGGCGACTATGCGACTGCACTGCTGTAAAAACAGCTAGCCTGCGATCAACTCGGAATGACCCCCGTGGCATGCATCTGGTCGGGGTTGAGGTGAAATACTTACAGTAAGTGGCACTGACCCTCAGTGAATCTTGTTGCCACTTTAAATTTTCACCTGAAACCAACCGCTCGGTAAATATAACCCTCTGTCCGTATTGCTGCAAAATCTAGTATTATGTAACATCATTCATTAATTAATATAAACCTGCAGGAAGGAAGCATGCTTTTCATTCATATCGGTGAGTCACATAGTTGCAAAAGCACTGTGGAATGTAAAGGTTATAATGATGTAAGATAACATGTTTCTTACCTAATGAGCGTCTACCTATCAAAGCAATGTCCTTATTTCATCACTGTGTCCTAATTATGTGAAATTTAATCGGGTTCATCCATTTATTTCCTTTTATGGGTAAAGTCTTCCTGTGAGTATTCACTAAGGAGTGTGCATATTTGGGGGCAGATTTAACGAGTGATATTCTTGTTGTCACTCATTAGAAATGATACGTGCTGCTCCATCCAATCAGCTCCTGTCATTTTTCCAACACATGACAGTTAGAGAGAGCTGATTGGCTGGAGTGCCATTTATCATTCTTAACGAATGTATCACTCGTTAAATCTGCCCCTTGGTTCCTCACATTATAGTACATTTCCAGGATGCATTGATTTGGACAGCACAGGTTTGTTTGTTTGCTTCACATTTTCGCAAGAGACCTTGGGGTTCATTCCGATCCGATCGCAGTGCGCTTTTGTTCGCACAGCTGCAACCGGATTACTACTGCGCACGCGCGTCATTGCCCGGCGAACGACACTGACAGCGGGAACAAGCGGTCGCAGCGGCGACAGCAAGAAGTTTGACTGCAGGAAGGCGTTCCAGTGCGTCAAGTGAGCATTGGAGACCGTTTTTGGGGAGTGGTAAGAAAAACGCAGGCGTGTCCAGGCGAACGGAGGGCGGATGTCTGACGTCAAAGCCGAGCCCATCATCGCTGGATCCGTCGCGCAGGGTAAGTAGCTGCAGGGCTGGTCTTGTTTTGCAGGAAACTTTTTTTAGCATAGCGGGGCTGCACAAGCGATCGCATCCCTGCAATGCTAAAATACCCTCCCCCATAGGCGGAGATTAGTTAATCGCAGCAGCAGCAAAAAGTTGCTTGGTGCGATCAACTCAGAATGAGGGCCCTTGTTTCAAGACACGCGTACCGCGCCATACTCTGGGGCTATAGTGCCACCAAACGCCCCTCTGGGCACAGCAGGATTTGGCCATTCCATCCATTTTTTTTGCTGAAAATGTTAATCTTATTTGTACAAATAAAACAACTGGAGGAGACAACACTAATTAAGTAGACTCCACTAATCAATTTTAATGTGCGGGATTTGTACATCTGTGTGTGAATTTACTGACTGCAGATACAAACGCTGAGTCATTACATGATTGTTGGTACAAAATAACTCTGAGTGTTTATTTCTTCTTTCTATTACCTAACTCTAAAAAAAATATACAGTTTATTAATCATCTCTCTCATCACAGATTTCCAAAGTGTTTATATTTATATATGTGACAGAATTTACATATTCTAATTTAGTGACGCACTTTAAGCAAATATGGGGCCTAATTCGGACCTGGTCGTAGACGTGCTAAATTTAGCACAGCTACGATCAGCTTCCCTGACATGCGAGGGGACGCCCAGCACAGGGCTAGTACGCCCCACACGTCAGGTCCTACGCCCGTCGCACAAGTACAAAAGCATCGCACAGCGGCGATGCTTTTATACTTGTTGAGTAACTCCCTACCAGCGCAGCTCCCGCGTGCTGGCAGGGAGCTACTCATCACTGTCCGGGTCGCAGCAGCTGCGTGTCACGTCACACAGCCGTCGCGGCTCGCCCCCCGCGCGGTCCATGCACGCCTCTGTTGCCCGAACCGTTTCCCTAAAATGGCGGCCAAACGCCGCCGGCCCACCCCTCCCGCCCAGCGACCGCCTCTGCCTGTCAATCAGGCAGAGGCGATCGCAGGGCTGAGACGGATGTCAGCTGTCTGATAAGCGCCGGCGCACTGCGGCGTCGGAGCATGCGCAGTTCAGACCTGATCGGCACAGCAGCAATCAGGTCTGAATTAGGCCCATGGTCCTACAAAGAAATATGTTAATTCTTTTCAAGCAATCCCGTAAATTGTCTCTAAACGCACTTTTCAAATGAAGGGAAGCGCCACGGTAAATTCATTTTTCAATAATCATATTCATTGTATCAAGTTACTTTCACTGCTCCGGCCTCCTGCAGAAACCTGGCTCCTCTCCATGTAAGACCGCTCATCCCCCCATCTATAATAATATCATCTAACCATATAGTACAGGTTGAGTATCCCATATCCAAATATTCCGAAATACGGAATATTCCGAAATACGGACTTTTTTGAGTGCGACTGAGATAGTGAAACCTTTTGTTTTTTGATGGCTCAATGTACACAAACTTTGTTTAATACACAAAGTTATTAATAATATTGTAAAATGACCTTCAGGCTGTGTGTATAAGGTGTATATGAAACATAAATGAATTGTGTGAATGTAGACACACTTTGTTTAATGCACAAAGTTACAAAAAATATTGGCTAAAATTACCTTCCGGCTGTGTGTATAAGGTGTATATGTAACATAAATGCATTCTGTGCTTAGACTTAGGTCCCATCACCATGATATCTCATTATGGTATGCAATTATTCCAAAATACGGAAAAATCCCATATCCAAAATACCTCTGGTCCCAAGCATTTTGGATAAGGGATACTCAACCTGTATGTGCGTAGATTGGCGCACATGCCGTTTCACATTGCTGAATTTAGAGGCATTTTCTAGATATAAGCTACTGTACACTTTATACAATGAGAATTGATGTATTGCTCGGCACACCCTGGAGGTGAGAAGGTCAAGGACCTTTTACCTCTGGGAAGTGGATATCACACATCCGTTGCACATAAGATCCTTTCCCTTTATGCACTGACATCAAAGTCTATTGAGCACTTCTAAAATAGTCCTTCTGAACAGCGTTGTACTCCTGGGGCACACCAATTTATCATATCGCAACAGTTCCTTGGCATTGCTGAACTGTTGTGAAAGCCGCCCTCATTGAGATAAAACAGAGGCGTTGTTGATGTACTCTGTAGGACCTTTTGAAGTATACAGTATAGCTGTTTAGGCTAATGGCTGAGATTAGCCAGAAAAAGCTTACTGTAGAATCTACTTTACTGTCACAGAATTACCAAGTAACAAAGCGGTATGACTTATCCAGCGCTATTGTCTAATTGATCTCCATATGCTTCTTTCCAGATGATTTTTCTCAAAACCCATAGTCAGGGTTAATCCAGGTGTATCCAAAACAATAGAAAATATCTATATAGTGAAGTACTGTTTTTTTAACGGGTTACACAAATATATTTTCACAATACAATTCACAAAAGATACTCCCAAAAAAAAAAAAAAAATCCATATAAATGTGAACACTTCACATATAGCTCCACACAGATATCATATGCTATGGCAGCTCTGGAGACTGTGATAATTAGCAATTAGCGGAATATTATTATGAACTGACAATGGCCCTCATTCCGAGTTGTTCGCTCGCAAGCTGCTTTTAGCAGATTTACTCACGCTAAGCCGCCGCCTACTGGGAGTGAATCTTAGCTTCTTAAAATTGCGAACGACGTATTCGCAATATTGCGATTACACCTCTCTTAGCAGTTTCTGAGTAGCTCCAGACTTACTCGGCATCTGCGATCAGTTCAGTGCTTGTCGTTCCTGGTTTGACGTCACAAACACACCCAGCGTTCGCCCAGACACTCCTCCGTTTCTCCAGCCACTCCCGCGTTTTTCCCAGAAACGGTAGCGTTTTTCCGCACACACCCATAAAACGGCCAGTTTCCGCCCAGTAACACCCACTTCCTGTCAATCACACTACGATCACCAGAACGATGAAAAAGCCGTGAGTAAAATTCCTAACTGCATAGCAAATTTACTTGGCGCAGTCGCACTGCGGACATTGCGCATGCGCACTAAGCGGAAAATCGCTGCGATGCGAAGAAATTTACCGAGCGAACAACTCGGAATGACCCCCAATATGCAGTTCAAAAGCAGTTTGACGGGTTTGAGTTTTTTCACACCACATCAATGCAGGTCTAAAGGTCCCGGATCATGCCTCACTAGGTATCTGTTGGCCGCTAATTGCAGGTGCCCCCAATGCGTTTCGACCCCCGGCTCTGGGGTCGAAACTGCATATTGTCAGTTCATAATATTCCGGTAATTGCTAATTATCACAGTTGCACATTGTCATTAGGCGCACCTGCTGTGGTTACTTACCTTTTCGTTTTTGTCACAGAATTAAGGTCAAGGGGTTTCAAAACTACGGTTGCGCTGTGACTAGATTGACCAGTGCCACACGATTATCGTTCTTTTGCAGTGCCTTTATGCGCAAATTATACCACTTTATATATCAAGTCTGCATTGGGGAATTCTGCATGAACTGAGAATACATGTTTTCTAAATTCAGCTCTTATGTATGCATTCCCGCCATACTAACGCCTCCTCATTTGCCACAGGTGTGCATACAACGAGAGACTTGGGGCAACAAGTTTTAGGGGTGAGCAAACATGTCACACATTTATTTAGAAATGCCAATATCTTTGATGCACAAGTCTCTGTATTAACCATTTGTTTTACAAAAATAATATGAAAAAGGGTGTCTTCACACCCTTTTCACATTATTTTAGAATCACCTGAAAGTATTAAAGGGCTTTTGGAGCAGTTTTCATGAAAAACTGCTCCAAACTTTTTTAATTCCCTTTCTTTTTTTAGCAACCCAGATCTCATTTCCCATACTTATAAATGCGATCTGGCTAAATTTACTTTAAAAAATGTAAACCCCCCCCCCCCCCCACCGCAGTAAGCCCTGTGATAATTACGCAAGCTCCAGCAGAGAAAGCTGTGCAGGGAGCCGGCAGTGTGATCAGCTCTACCCAGGATCCGGTGGTCAGTGATCCAGTGCGGGCTGATGGTCATCAGGGCTCCCTGCTACTCCTGTTATCTCCAGTGCAGTAAAGTGGTGCTGCAAAGCAACAGCTCACTTTATAGCACCAGAGGTCACAGCAGCAGGGTGCCTCGACGACCAGCAGCCCTCCGGGAGCTTTGGCCACTGATTCCCGCGTTTGGTGAGTAATGATCACTGGTGGGCGCCTGTGGTGCGGGGGGGGAGGTAGACGCAACAGGGGGTCGACCTAGCAGCAGCAGTAGCAGTGATGTTGACGGTGGCAGTGCATGCACAGCAGGACATCAGACTATTTTTTACAAAAAATCCCCCCGAAAATGCTGCGGAGAGGCAGTGCAGGGACAGAGCTTGCTCATAAGCTCTGTCCCTGCATGCGATAATTGATACATCTGTAGGATGTAATCAATTATTGCAGTGCGGATTGGGTCGATTTTATCACATGCCATCCGCATCCTCGGGTGCGGATGGTGATAAATCGGCCCCTTAGTATTTAAATTGCTAACTGCTTAAGATAATGATCATTGTATTTTTAAATGCACACCCTCAAACAAATGTTTAAAGTAGTGAGGACTAAATAGATATCCAAAAGATTTTACGAAATGACAATTACAAGAATGAATTTATTTAGTAAACACGTACTCATCTGGAGAACATTTATACAAGCACAGATTGCCCACGCCAGTTGCAGGGTGCCACCCCACCCCTGAGACTAAAAACACTGGCATTTAAACTATGAAATAATGAAATTACAGAGTTACA
Organism: Pseudophryne corroboree; assembly: GCF_028390025.1. Taxonomy (NCBI): domain Eukaryota; kingdom Metazoa; phylum Chordata; class Amphibia; order Anura; family Myobatrachidae; genus Pseudophryne; species Pseudophryne corroboree. The sequence continues at coordinate 325,887,207 of NC_086453.1, read as the reverse complement.
ATTCTGATATGCTCAGCACACAATAAGATCTTGGGGGCTCGTTCAGACCTGATCGGTGCTGTGCGTTTTCGCACAGCAGGCAATCAGGTCTGAACTGCGCATGAGATGTTATCAGAGATGCCTGTTTGACAGAGGCGTTCGCTGGGCAGGAGGGGGCGGGCCGACGGCGCTTGGCCTCCATTTTGGGGGCGCTGTGCGATGCTTTTGTACCTGTGCGACGGGGGGAGGGTCTGACATACGGGTGGATTAGCTCTGTGCTGGGCATCCCCCCGCATGTCAGGGTGGCTGTTCATAGCTGTGCAAAAGGTTGTACGATCAGGTCTGAATTAGGCCCTTGATGAGGAAAGAGTTACTTCTTATCTGTAAGGAAAACGTGTTTTTGTCTTGCCATATACAGTATAATCTCCGATATCAAATACTATCTCCTTTCCAAGAAGCTGAAATTTACAACCATTCTCTGAATACAGTTCTTATGTCACACATGTCCTTTTAAATCATAAAAATCTGCCCATTAAGTCCTACTTCCACATTCCCATCATTCTAGCCTTTTTATCTACAATTTATCAGTTTTAATGCTAATTAAGATCATTCACAAATATACCACTTTCTTTCCTTATCTCTTCAATCACTTGCTCTCTTGATTATATGAGTAGGATGACATTTGTCAAAACATAAATAAACATAAAAAACCCCACAAATATCAATATACTATAAAATATTGTATCCATAATAATACTTTGGCGGAGATATGTACTAAGCCCTGGAAAGTGATAAAGTGGAGAGAGCTAAAGTACTGGCCAATCAGCTCCTAACTGTCACGTTACAGGCTATGTTTGAAAAATGACAGCGAGCTGGTTGGTTGGTAGGTTGGGGTCAATTTACTAACCTTTGGAGCAGGCCCAGCGCTACCCGCTCAGCAAAGGGATGCAGTGCAGGTAGGCGCTGGATAGGAGAGGTGCTCTCCCTGCTCTGCATTCCTGCTGAAGCGCCGTCCTGTCCCCCCTGCTGCTGCTGCCGGCTACTGCGCCTGTCACACTGACAGGCAGTTGCAGCAGCACCGGCAAAATTAATCCTTCTCCCCTCTCCCCTGTGTCAGTGATAGGAGTGTCAGTGATCATTCGGCCGAAAAGGGGCTGAGATACAAGGACCAAGGGGGCGTGGCTACACTGGACCAGGCTGGCAGACTGTTGAAGATCTGGCCAGCAAGACTGTGGTAAGTGGATGTAAAAAGAGTGTAAGAGAGAAAGTGTGTGTGTGTCTGGGTATGTATATAGAAAGAAAAAAAGGGTACCACCCTCTATCGCGCTAAACAAGGGTCCGTGAAAACAATACATTTCCAAGGGTAAGTATATGATGATATAATGTCCCATATGATTCAAATGTTCTTGTTGATGATAAAATTCAGTGGTAAATTTTCGGTTATCAGCATGTACGTACCATACTTACATGTACGATGCGTGTGATCAATTCATAAAGGTATCTTTATCTCTGTGACAGGACGGTCCCGTACGAAAGCACTCACCGCTTTCGCGTCCCGTCTCCTGTGCACAGAATGGAAGGTTAGGTCACACGAGGCCTGACCACATAGGGGATTCCCGCTTACCGTCAGTAACCGCCTGTTACTGACTCCACCCACTGCGTTGTGGGCAGGTTTATGCTGCCACCACCAAACTCCTAACCTGCCGTGGTGTTTGGAACCACGGTTCTGCTCTGTATGTGCCGACGCACTGCCTTACCACACCTGTGTGGTGTTGACGAGTCCCCACTAGCCACTTGCTAGGCCTCTACCGGTAGCTGGCGGAAGGCGGAACTTGGAGACGTTAGGTGCTTCCCTGGACAGCCGGAGGACGGGGCTATGTTTGGCATAACCCTGTAGGTCACAAGATGAAGCAATCTTCTTGAGGCAGATGATATGTTTATTTGCTCAATAACAGCCTTAAAAAAGACTCTTCCCTATTGCTAGGGGCAACAGCATACAGCAAGATGTTCCAGCAGAATAAAGATGGTACAATACAATACAATCTCTGTAGGCACGCAGGTCTCCTTTTTATGTCAATTTTCCACACAGTACAACAGGGGGTCATGTCCTCCCTGAGCCCTTTCTATCCAATCAGGATATTTTACAAAATACCAATAAATTACATTTCAAAAGGAGATAAGTGCAATAAAACAATATCCTCCTTCCTGTCACCCAGACAACGTTTGGTATCAGATTAACATTCACTATAGATAAATTTATCACATTCAGGGTTCGTATATCAATTAATTCATTACATGAAACAGGTTCCAAGCCCAGAACTACTTTACATATGAGATAAGGAGATCCCTGTGAGTAACATCTCTCTCTAAGGTACTTACACATCAAAAGGTTTTGTCATTCACACCTCTCTGCTAGGAAAGGGCCATTAGCATGCCACTTCCTACTGACAGGAGATGATTATTCAGACATTGATAAGAGTAAGTGCATTTTCCCCTTTAAAATACAGGTGACCATATCTTGAATATAAAATAAATACAGTTAAACATGCAATCCTACAATTGTGCACAGAGCACTACATATGACATGTTAAAACACATCATTAAACAAACTTTTAAACAGTCCGCGCCCAGCGCCGTAAGTACGTTTAACAGTTAGGCCAAGCGCCCATTGTCCCTTAATATGGCGCCGGGCACGAGGGTTAACCCCTTCAGTGCCGCAGCGGCCATTGTCCACGTGGACTGGGGGTCTCTCCGGCCACAATCTCGATGATCCTGTAGGATGTTGGTGTACGTGTTCTTCACTGTGGACTGTGTCTCATGTAGTACCAAGCAAAAAGGGGGAGGAAAAAAGATAGGAACCAATAGTGTAATATGTACAATGTAATTGTGTATTTAAGACATTAAGTTGAAATGTGTTGGTGGTTTTAGAGGAGGGTGGCATCCATACTCAGAAGTTCAGTCTGAGGAGTGCGGCAGTCCGGACTATCCCACACTCCAGGTCTGTGGTTGAGTAACACCTTTTTCTTCTTGGTTGGAGCTTTCCCTCTTTTTATTCAGCTGCACTTTTTATGTGAATTTTATTCAATAAATGGATATACTTTTATAAGCTCCTTTCTTTTTTCTGGTTATTCTGTCATTATATATCACTACTGAGACGGAATATGAAGAAAGAAAGGAGGAACGTTTAAAGAAACCTTGATGTGCATATCCTACATCTTCTGAACGTGAGTTGGGGTACGCCTTACCCTTTGAATATTCTCATACATATGGTTGATTTTATGAAAGATACCTTTATAGGGATTGTTTTTTACGTATTGCGTAAGTACGGTACGTTTTGAGCATTTACAGGACTTTCATTGAGGGACGCAATTACATTGAACATATTACACTATTGGTTCCTATCTTTTTTCCTCCCCCTTTTTGCTTGGTACTACATGAGACACAGTCCACAGTGAAGAACACGTACTCCAAGATCCTACAGGATCATCGAGATAAAGATACCTTTATGAATTGATCACACGCATCGTACATGTAAGTACGGTACGTACATCCTGATAACCAAAAATTTACCATAGAACTTTATCATCAACAAGAACATTTGAATCATATGGGACATTATATCATCATATACTTACCTTGGAAATGTATTGTTTTCACAGACCCTTGTTTAGCGTGATAGAGGGTGGTACCCTTTTTTTCTTTCTGTTTAGCATTTGTTGGAGATTGAGTGACTTCTCCGTACACACCTTGTTGCAGCCATTCATCAGCGCAGTGATCCTTCCCCGTCAATTTTGTACAATGTGTATGTACCTGTACAATATATGTTAGAGGTGAGCAGGTTCGGTTCTCAGCGAACCGAACCGTACCAAACTTCACCATTCAAGTACGGTTCCAAGCCAGGCTCAGGTTTTCCCGCCTGACTCGGAAACCAGAACGAGGCAAAACGTCATCATCCCGCTGTCGGATTCTCGTGGGGTTTGGATTCCATATAAGGAGCCGCGCGTCCCCGCCATTTTCACTCCGGCATTCGAGTGTGTAGAGAGAGGACGTGTCTCCGTCCTCAGTGTCCTCAGTGTCCTCTGTGGTAGTGTCTTGTGCTGTATTTGTCCAGTCACAGTGTTTGTGTCCTTTTGCTGCCATATGTCCATTGCTGCTGTGTTGTGCTGCATCAGTTCAGTGTTGCTGTGTTGTGCTGCATCAGACCACTGGTAGTGTCCTGGCCATCAGTCATTCCAGTGACCAGGCAGTCATAGTGGTATATGCTGCTGCTATATGTCCACTGCTGCCGTAATATAATAATAATAATAATAATAATAACAACAACAACAACAAGTCCCTTACAGTGTTGCTGTGTTGTGCTGCATCAGACCAGTGGTAGTGTCCTGGCCATCAGCCATCAGTCATTCTTGTGCCGCAAATTGTGTTATATAACTCCCAAAAAATAAAGGAGAACAAAAATTTGGGGAATAAAATAGGGAAAGATCAAGTACCACTTCCTCCTAGTGCTGAAGCTGCTGCCACTAGCCATGACATAGACAATGAAATGCCATCAACGTCGTCTGCCAAGGCCGATGCCCAATGTGATAGTAGAGGGCATGTAAAATCCAAAAAGCCAAAGTTCAGTAAAAAGGCCCAAAAAACGAGATTTATGGTAAGAACTTACCGTTGTTAAATCTCTTTCTGCGAGGTACACTGGGCTCCACAAGGATTGGACAATGGGGTGTAGAGTAGGATCTTGATCCGAGGCACTAACAGGCTCAAAGCTTTGACTGTTCCCAGAATGCACAGCGCCGCCTCCTCTATAACCCGGCCTCCCTGCACAGGAGCTCAGTTTTTAGTTAACCAGCCCAATGCAGTAGCAGGAAAAGAGACGACAACGGTTAGTAGCCACATACACCACACTCTCACGACAAGAAAAGTGTCAGCGGCTAATGCCATACCAACCCAAAGAAGCTAAGTGCGTCAGGGTGGGCGCCTTGTGGAGCCCAGTGTACCTCGCAGAAAGAGATTTAACAAAGGTAAGTTCTTACCATAAATCTCGCTTTCTGCTGCGGGGTACACTGGGCTCCACAAGGATTGGACAATGGGGATGTCCTAAAGCAGTTCCTTATGGGAGGGGACGCACTGTAGCGGGCACAAGAACCCGGCGTCCAAAGGAAGCATCCTGGGAAGCGGCAGTATCGAAGGCATAGAACCTTATGAACGTGTTCCCGGAGGACCATGTAGCCGCTAGTGATGAGCGGGTTCGGTTCCTCGGAATCCGAACCCGCCCGAACTTCAGCTTTTTTTACACGGATCCGAGCGACTCGGATCTTCCCGCCTTGCTCGGTTAACCCGAGCGCGCCCGAACGTCATCATGACGCTGTCGGATTCTCGCGAGGCTCGGATTCTATCGCGAGACTCGGATTCTATATAAGGAGCCGCGCGTCGCCGCCATTTTACACGTGCATTGAGATTGATAGTGAGAGGACGTGGCTGGCGTCCTCTCCGTTTAGAGAAGAAATAGATAGGAGAGTGAGAGTGAGACAGTGACACTTCATTTACTGGAGCTTAGGAGGAGTACTCAGACAGAGAGTGCAGAATTTTGCTGATAGTATTAGTTAGTTATACTAGTGACAGAGTGAGACAGTGACACTTCATTTACTGGAGCTTAGGAGGAGTACTCAGACAGAGAGTGCAGAATTTTGCTGATAGTATTAGTTAGTTATACTAGTGACTGACCAGTGACCACCAGTGCAGTTTTATATTATTTAATATAATCCGTTCTCTGCCTGAAAAAACGATACACAGTGACTCAGTCACATACCATATCTGTGCTCAGCCCAGTGTGCTGCTGCATCATCTATGTATAATATCTGACTGTGCTCACACAGCTTAATTGTGGGGGAGACTGGGGAGCAGTTAGGTTATAGCAGGAGCCAGGAGTACATATTAAAATTAAACAGTGCACACTTTTTTTCTGCAGGAGTGCCACTGCCAGTGTGACTGACCAGTGACCTGACCACCAGTATATAGTATACTATATTGTATTGTGAATGTCTGCCTGTAAAAGTTAAACACACGTCGTGTGACTTGTGTGGTGTTTTTTTATTCTATAAAATAAAAAACTCATTCTGCTGACAGACAGTGTCCAGCAGGTCAGTCATTATATAATATATACCTGTCCGGCTGCAGTAGTGATATATATATATTTTTTATATCATTATTTATCATCCAGTCGCAGCAGACACAGTACGGTAGTTCACGGCTGTAGCTACCTCTGTGTCGGCACTCGGCAGTCCATCCATAATTGTATACCACCTACCCGTGTTTTTTTTTTTCTTTCTTCTTTATACATACTTCATCTCATTATCATCCAGTCTATATTAGCAGCAGACACAGTACAGTACGGTAGTCCACGGCTGTAGCTACCTCTGTGTCGGCACTCGGCAGTCCGTCCATAATTGTATACCACCTACCCGTGGTTTTTTTTTTTCTTTCTTCTTTATACATACTACATCTCATTATCAACCAGTCTATATTAGCAGCAGACACAGTACGGTAGTCCACGGCTGTAGCTACCTCTGTGTCTGCACTCGGCAGTCCATCCATAATTGTATACCACCTACCCGTGGTTTTTTTTTCTTTCTTCTTTATACATACTACATCTCATTATCATCCAGTCTATATTAGCAGCAGACACAGTACAGTACGGTAGTCCACGGCTGTAGCTACCTCTGTGTCGGCACTCGGCAGTCCATCCATAATTGTATACCACCTACCCGTGGTTTTTTTTTCTTTCTTCTTTATACATACATACTACATCTCTTTATCAACCAGTCTATATTAGCAGCAGACACAGTACGGTAGTCCACGGCTGTAGCTACCTCTGTGTCGGCACTCGGCAGTCCATCCATAATTGTATACCACCTACCCGTGTTTTTTTTTTCTTCTTTATACATACATACTACATCTCTTTATCAACCAGTCTATATTAGCAGCAGACACAGTACGGTAGTCCACGGCTGTAGCTACCTCTGTGTCGGCACTCGGCAGTCCGTCCATAATTGTATACCACCTACCCGTGGTTTTTTTTTCTTTCTTCTTTATACATACATACTACATCTCTTTATCAACCAGTCTATATTAGCAGCAGACACAGTACGGTAGTCCACGGCTGTAGCTACCTCTGTGTCGGCACTCGGCAGTCCATCCATAATTGTATACCACCTACCCGTGGTTTTTTTTTCTTTCTTTTTTATACATACATACTACATCTCATTATCATCCAGTCTATATTAGCAGCAGACACAGTACAGTACGGTAGTCCACGGCTGTAGCTACCTCTGTGTCGGCACTCAGCAGTCCGTCCATAATTGTATACCACCTACCCGTGGTTTTTTTTTCTTTCTTCTTTATACATACATACTACATCTCTTTATCAACCAGTCTATATTAGCAGCAGACACAGTACGGTAGTCCACGGCTGTAGCTACCTCTGTGTCGGCACTCGGCAGTCCGTCCATAATTGTATACCACCTACCCGTGGTTTTTTTTTCTTTCTTCTTTATACATACATACTACATCTCTTTATCAACCAGTCTATATTAGCAGCAGACACAGTACGGTAGTCCACGGCTGTAGCTACCTCTGTGTCGGCACTCGGCAGTCCGTCCATAATTGTATACCACCTACCCGTGGTTTTTTTTTCTTTCTTCTTTATACATACATACTACATCTCTTTATCAACCAGTCTATATTAGCAGCAGACACAGTACGGTAGTCCACGGCTGTAGCTACCTCTGTGTCAGCACTCGGCAGTCCGTCCATAATTGTATACCACCTACCCGTGGTTTTTTTTTCTTTCTTCTTTATACATACATACTACATCTCATTATCAACCAGTCTATATTAGCAGCAGACACAGTACGGTAGTCCACGGCTGTAGCTACCTCTGTGTCGGCACTCGGCAGTCCGTCCATAATTGTATACCACCTACCCGTGGTTTTTTTTTCTTTCTTCTTTATACATACATACTACATCTCATTATCATCCAGTCTATATTAGCAGCAGACACAGTACAGTACAATAGTCCACGGCTGTAGCTACCTCTGTGTCGGCACTCGGCAGTCCATCCATAATTGTATACTAGTATCCATCCATCTCCATTGTTTACCTGAGGTGCCTTTTAGTTGTGCCTATTAAAATATGGAGAACAAAAATGTTGAGGTTCCAAAATTAGGGAAAGATCAAGATCCACTTCCACCTCGTGCTGAAGCTGCTGCCACTAGTCATGGCCGAGACGATGAAATGCCAGCAACGTCGTCTGCCAAGGCCGATGCCCAATGTCATAGTACAGAGCATGTCAAATCCAAAACACCAAATATCAGTAAAAAAAGGACTCCAAAACCTAAAATAAAATTGTCGGAGGAGAAGCGTAAACTTGCCAATATGCCATTTACCACACGGAGTGGCAAGGAACGGCTGAGGCCCTGGCCTATGTTCATGGCTAGTGGTTCAGCTTCACATGAGGATGGAGGCACTCAGCCTCTCGCTAGAAAAATGAAAAGACTCAAGCTGGCAAAAGCAGTAGCACCGCAAAGAACTGTGCGTTCTTCGAAATCCCAAATCCACAAGGAGAGTCCAATTGTGTCGGTTGCGATGCCTGACCTTCCCAACACTGGACGTGAAGAGCATGCGCCTTCCACCATTTGCACGCCCCCTGCAAGTGCTGGAAGGAGCACCCGCAGTCCAGTTCCTGATAGTCAGATTGAAGATGTCAGTGTTGAAGTACACCAGGATGAGGAGGATATGGGTGTTGCTGGCGCTGGGGAGGAAATTGACCAGGAGGATTCTGATGGTGAGGTGGTTTGTTTAAGTCAGGCACCCGGGGAGACACCTGTTGTCCGTGGGAGGAATATGGCCGTTGACATGCCTGGTGAAAGTACCAAAAAAATCAGCTCTTCGGTGTGGAACTATTTCAACAGAAATGCGGACAACAGGTGTCAAGCCGTGTGTTCCCTTTGTCAAGCTGTAATAAGTAGGGTTAAGGACGTTAACCACCTCGGAACATCCTCCCTTATACGTCACCTGCAGCGCATTCATAATAAGTCAGTGACAAGTTCAAAAACTTTGGGTGACAGCGGAAGCAGTCCACTGACCAGTAAATCCCTTCCTCTTGTAACCAAGCTCACGCAAACCACCCCACCAACTCCCTCAGTGTCAATTTCCTCCTTCCCCAGGAATGCCAATAGTCCTGCAGGCCATGTCACTGGCAATTCTGACGATTCCTCTCCTGCCTGGGATTCCTCCGATGCATCCTTGCGTGTAACGCCTACTGCTGCTGGCGCTGCTGTTGTTGCTGCTGGGAGTCGATGGTCATCCCAGAGGGGAAGTCGTAAGACCACTTTTACTACTTCCACCAAGCAATTGACTGTCCAACAGTCCTTTGCGAGGAAGATGAAATATCACAGCAGTCATCCTACAGCAAAGCGGATAACTGAGGCCTTGGCATCCTGGGTGGTGAGAAACGTGGTTCCGGTATCCATCATTACTGCAGAGCCAACTAGAGACTTGTTGGAGGTACTGTGTCCCCGGTACCAAATACCATCTAGGTTCCATTTCTCTAGGCAGGCGATACCGAAAATGTACACAGACCTCAGAAAAAGAGTCACCAGTGTCCTAAAAAATGCAGCTGTACCCAATGTCCACTTAACCACGGACATGTGGACAAGTGGAGCAGGGCAGGGTCAGGACTATATGACTGTGACAGCCCACTGGGTAGATGTATGGACTCCCGCCGCAAGAACAGCAGCGGCGGCACCAGTAGCAGCATCTCGCAAATGCCAACTCTTTCCTAGGCAGGCTACGCTTTGTATCACCGGTTTCCAGAATACGCACACAGCTGAAAACCTCTTACGGCAACTGAGGAAGATCATCGCGGAATGGCTTACCCCAATTGGACTCTCCTGTGGATTTGTGGCATCGGACAACGCCAGCAATATTGTGTGTGCATTAAATATGGGCAAATTCCAGCACGTCCCATGTTTTGCACATACCTTGAATTTGGTGGTGCAGAATTTTTTAAAAAACGACAGGGGCGTGCAAGAGATGCTGTCGGTGGCCAGAAGAATTGCGGGACACTTTCGGCGTACAGGCACCACGTACAGAAGACTGGAGCACCACCAAAAACTACTGAACCTGCCCTGCCATCATCTGAAGCAAGAAGTGGTAACGAGGTGGAATTCAACCCTCTATATGCTTCAGAGGTTGGAGGAGCAGCAAAAGGCCATTCAAGCCTATACAATTGAGCACGATATAGGAGGTGGAATGCACCTGTCTCAAGCGCAGTGGAGAATGATTTCAACGTTGTGCAAGGTTCTGATGCCCTTTGAACTTGCCACACGTGAAGTCAGTTCAGACACTGCCAGCCTGAGTCAGGTCATTCCCCTCATCAGGCTTTTGCAGAAGAAGCTGGAGACATTGAAGGAGGAGCTAACACGGAGCGATTCCGCTAGGCATGTGGGACTTGTGGATGGAGCCCTTAATTCGCTTAACAAGGATTCACGGGTGGTCAATCTGTTGAAATCAGAGCACTACATTTTGGCCACCATGCTCGATCCTAGATTTAAAGCCTACCTTGGATCTCTCTTTCCGGCAGACACAAGTCTGCTGGGGTTGAAAGACCTGCTGGTGAGAAAATTGTCAAGTCAAGCGGAACGCGACCTGTCAACATCTCCTCCTTCACATTCTCCCGCAACTGGGGGTGCGAGGAAAAGGCTCAGAATTCCGAGCCACCCGCTGGCGGTGATGCAGGGCAGTCTGGAGCGACTGCTGATGCTGACATCTGGTCCGGACTGAAGGACCTGACAACGATTACGGACATGTCGTCTACTGTCACTGCATATGATTCTCTCAACATTGAAAGAATGGTGGAGGATTATATGAGTGACCGCATCCAAGTAGGCACGTCACACAGTCCGTACTTATACTGGCAGGAAAAAGAGGCAATTTGGAGGCCCTTGCACAAACTGGCTTTATTCTACCTAAGTTGCCCTCCCACAAGTGTGTACTCCGAAAGAGTGTTTAGTGCCGCCACTCACCTTGTCAGCAATCGGCGTACGAGGTTACATCCAGAAAATGTGGAGAAGATGATGTTCATTAAAATGAATTATAATCAATTCCTCCGCGGAGACATTGACCAGCAGCAATTGCCTCCACAAAGTACACAGGGAGCTGAGATGGTGGATTCCAGTGGGGACGAATTGATAATCTGTGAGGAGGGGGATGTACACGGTGATATATCGGAGGATGATGATGAGGTGGACATCTTGCCTCTGTAGAGCCAGTTTGTGCAAGGAGAGATTAATTGCTTCTTTTTTGGGGGGGGTCCAAACCAACCCGTCATATCAGTCACAGTCGTGTGGCAGACCCTGTCACTGAAATGATGGGTTGGTTAAAGTGTGCATGTCCTGTTTATACAACATAAGGGTGGGTGGGAGGGCCCAAGGACAATTCCATCTTGCACCTCTTTTTTCTTTTATTTTTCTTTGCGTCATGTGCTGTTTGGGGAGGGTTTTTTGGAAGGGCCATCCTGCGTGACACTGCAGTGCCACTCCTAGATGGGCCCGGTGTTTGTGTCGGCCACTAGGGTCGCTTATCTTACTCACACAGTCAGCTACCTCATTGCGCCTCTTTTTTTCTTTGCGTCATGTGCTGTTTGGGGAGGGTTTTTTGGAAGGGCCATCCTGCGTGACACTGCAGTGCCACTCCTAGATGGGCCCGGTGTTTGTGTCGGCCACTAGGGTCGCTTATCTTACTCACACAGTCAGCTACCTCATTGCGCCTCTTTTTTTCTTTGCGTCATGTGCTGTTTGGGGAGGGTTTTTTGGAAGGGACATCCTGCGTGACACTGCAGTGCCACTCCTAGATGGGCCCGGTGTTTGTGTCGGCCACTAGGGTCGCTTATCTTACTCACACAGTCAGCTACCTCATTGCGCCTCTTTTTTTCTTTGCGTCATGTGCTGTTTGGGGAGGGTTTTTTGGAAGGGCCATCCTGCGTGACACTGCAGTGCCACTCCTAGATGGGCCCGGTGTTTGTGTCGGCCACTAGGGTCGCTTATCTTACTCACACAGTCAGCTACCTCATTGCGCCTCTTTTTTTCTTTGCGTCATGTGCTGTTTGGGGAGGGTTTTTTAGAAGGGACATCCTGCGTGACACTGCAGTGCCACTCCTAGATGGGCCCGGTGTTTGTGTCGGCCACTAGGGTCGCTTATCTTACTCACACAGTCAGCTACCTCATTGCGCCTCTTTTTTTCTTTGCGTCATGTGCTGTTTGGGGAGGGTTTTTTGGAAGGGACATCCTGCGTGACACTGCAGTGCCACTCCTAGATGGGCCCGGTGTTTGTGTCGGCCACTAGGGTCGCTTATCTTACTCACACAGTCAGCTACCTCATTGCGCCTCTTTTTTTCTTTGCGTCATGTGCTGTTTGGGGAGGGTTTTTTGGAAGGGACATCCTGCGTGACACTGCAGTGCCACTCCTAGATGGGCCCGGTGTTTGTGTCGGCCACTTGGGTCGCTTATCTTACTCACACAGTCAGCTACCTCATTGCGCCTCTTTTTTTCTTTGCGTCATGTGCTGTTTGGGGAGGGTTTTTTGGAAGGGCCATCCTGCGTGACACTGCAGTGCCACTCCTAGATGGGCCCGGTGTTTGTGTCGGCCACTAGGGTCGCTTATCTTACTCACACAGTCAGCTACCTCATTGCGCCTCTTTTTTTCTTTGCGTCATGTGCTGTTTGGGGAGGGTTTTTTGGAAGGGACATCCTGCGTGACACTGCAGTGCCACTCCTAGATGGGCCCGGTGTTTGTGTTGGCCACTAGGGTCGTTATCTTACTCACACAGCGACCTCGGTGCAAATTTTAGGACTAAAAATAATATTGTGAGGTGTGAGGTATTCAGAATAGACTGAAAATGAGTGTAAATTATGTTTTTTGAGGTTAATAATACTTTGGAATCAAAATGACCCCCAAATTCTATGATTTAAGCTGTTTTTTAGGGTTTTTTGAAAAAAACACCCGAATCCAAAACACACCCGAATCCGACAAAAAAAATTCGGTGAGGTTTTGCCAAAACGCGGTCGAACCCAAAACACGGCCGCGGAACCGAACCCAAAACCAAAACACAAAACCCGAAAAATTTCCGGCGCTCATCTCTAGTAGCCGCCTTGCACAATTGTTCAAGGGTCGCACCACGTTGGGCCGCCCAAGAAGGTCCAACAGACCGAGTAGAATGGGACGTAATGTGAGCAGGAGCTGACAGACCAGCCTTCACATAAGCATGTGCAATCACCTTTCTAATCCATCTGGCCAGGGTCTGCTTGTGAGCAGGCCGGCCACGTTTGTGAAATCCAAACAAAACAAAGAGAGAATCAGATTTTCGAACAGAAGCAGTTCTCTTCACATAGATACGGAGAGCCCGTACCACATCCAAAGACCGCTCTTTGGGAGACAAATCAGGAGAGACAAAAGCCGGAACCACAATCTCCTGATTAAGGTGGAACGAAGAAACCACCTTAGGTAAATATCCGGGACGAGTCCTAAGAACCGCCCGGTCACGGTGAAAAATCAGATATGGGGAACTACAAGACAAGGCACCCAGATCCGACACTCTTCTAGCAGAGGCAATAGCCAGCAAGAACACCACCTTAAGGGAAAGCCACTTAAGGTCAGCTGGACCCAGGGGTTCAAACAGAGGCTCCTGCAACGCCTCCAAAACCACGACAAGTCCCAAGGAGCCACAGGCAGGACATAGGGAGGTTGGATACGCAACACACCCTGAGTGAAAGTAGGAACATCAGGTAAAGTCGCAATTTTTCTCTGAAACCACACCGACAAGGCCGAAATATGAACCTTGAGGGAGGCCAGACACAGGCCTAAATCCAGGCCCTGCTGCAGAAAAGCCAAAAGTTTGGCTGTACTAAACTTGGAAGCGCATAATTATTAGATGCGCACCAAACAAAGTAGGAATGCCAGACCCTATAGTAAATCCGAGCAGAAGCCGGTTTCCGGGCCCGCAACATAGTTTTAATGACCTCTTCAGAAAAACCCTTAGCCCTCAAGACGGAAGCTTCAAGAGCCACGCCATCAAAGACAGCCGGGCTAGGTCCTGGTAGACACAGGGGCCCTGAACGAGGAGGTCTGGGCGTTGTGGAAGCAGAAGTGGACGCTCTGATGATAGGCCTTGCAGGTCTGATCCCTTGTCCTTGCTTGAAGACCGGAACCTTGTGATTGTGTCGAGACGCCATCAGATCTACATCTGGAAGACCCCACTTTTCCACTAGGAGTTGAAACACTTCTGGTTGGAGGCTCCACTCGCCGGCATGCACGTCCTGACGACTGAGAAAGTCAGCTTCCCAATTCAGGACTCCCGGAATGAATATTGCCGATATGGCCGGTAGATGGCATTCCGCCCAACGTAGAATCCGTGAGACTTCCTTCATTGCCAAACGGCTTCGAGTGCCGCCTTGATGATTTATGTAAGCCACTGTGGTGGCGTTGTCCGACTGTATTTGAACAGGATGGTTCTGAATTAAATGCTGGGCCAGGTTCAACGCATTGAAGACTGCCCGCAATTCCAGAATGTTGATCGAGAGGAGAGATTCCTCCTTGGTCCACCAACCCTGAAGGGAGTATTGCCCCAGCACCGTGCCCCAACCTCTTAGACTGGCATCTGTCGTCAACAGGACCCAGTTGGTTATCCAGAAGGGACGGCCCCTGCACAACTGTTGGTCCCGGAGCCACCAAAGTAGCGACAGACGGACCTCCGGAGTCAATGAGATCATGTGAGACCTGATCCGGTGAGGCAGGCCGTCCCACTTGGCTAGAATCAGCCTCTGGAGGGGGCGAGAATGGAATTGAGCATACTCCACCATGTCGAATGCTGAGACCATGAGGCCCAGCACCTGCATCGCCGAATGTATCGACACTTGCGGACGAGAAAGGAAGCAACGAATCCTGTCCTGAAGCTTCAGGACTTTCTCCTGAGACAAGAACAACCGCTGGTTGAGTGCCCAATAGCTCTCTCAGGTGCACAATGCTCTGAGCAGGGACCAGGGAGGATTTCTTCCAGTGATGAGCCACCCGTGGGCTTGTAGAAACCAGACCGTCGAGTTCTGGGGAATTTGCCAGGATTAACAAGTTGTCCAGGTACGGCAGTATCCTGACCCCTTGACGGCGGAGTACCACCGTCATCACCGCCATTGCTTTGGTGAAAACTCGCGGAGCCGTTGTTAAACCAAAAGGTAACGCCCGAAACTAGTAATGAAGGTTGCCAATAGCGAACCTCAGGTATTGCTGATGTGACGCTGCTATAGGAATATGCAGGTAAGCATCCTGTATATCCAGGGAGACCATGTAGTCCCCAGGTTCCAAGGCCAGAACTATAGAGCGAAGGGTTTCCATACGGAACTTGGAAACCTTCACAAACTTGTTCAATGCCTTAAGGTTGAGAATGGGCCGGGAGGACCCATTCGGTTTCGGGACTAGAAACAGCGGAGAATAGTACCCCCGGCCCCTCTGAGCAAGAGGCACCTGTACTACAACTCATGTATCCAGGAGGGTCTGTACCACCGAATGCAGAGTGTTTGCCTTTGTCTGGTCCGACGGGATGTCTGTCTGGCAAAATCGATGAGGGGGTCGGTTTTTGAAGGCTATGGCGTAACCTCGAGTGACAACTTCCCGTACCCAGGCATCTGAAGTGGTCTTCAACCATTCCTGGGTATACCCTAGAAGCCGGCCCCCCACCCTGGGATCCTCCAGGGGGAGGCCCGCCCCGTCATGCGGCAGGCTTATCGGTCTTGGAAGCTGGCTGACGGGCAGCCCAGGCTCTTTTGGGCTTCGGCTTACCAGGTTTGGAAGTGCGGGCCTGCTTATGGTACGCCTGACCTTTTGCTTTACCTGAAGGGAGAAAGGGGCGAAAGGACGTGCCTTTAGCCTTCGACACAGAAGGAGCGGTATTTGGTAGACAGGCAGTTTTGGCAGTAGCCAAGTCAGCCACTATCTTATTTAAGTCCTCCCCAAACAGAATATCTCCCTTGAAAGGGAGTACCTCCAGGGTTTTTCTAGAGTTCAGATCCACAGACCAGGATCTCAGCCACAATATCCGGCGAGCCAGAACTGACGTAGTAGAGGCCTTGGCTGCTAGGATACCAGCATCCGAAGCCGCCTCTTTAATACAACGAGAAGCTGTGACAATATATGACAAGCATTGTCTAGCATGGTCAGAGGAGATTTCAGTATCTAACTCCAAGGCCCACGCTTCAATAGCCTCGGCAGCCCATGTAGCTGCAATAGTGGGCCTTTGCGCAGCACCCGTGAGGGTGTAAATCGCTTTCAGACAACCCGTAGGCGCTTTTAGAGACGTGACGGTAGTGACAGGCAGAGCTGAGGAAACCACCATCCTGGCCACATGTGAGTCCACTGGAGGAGGCGTTCCCAATTCTTAGACAGCTCTGGAGCGAGGGGATAGCGAGCCAGCATCTTCTTGTGAGGCACAAACTTCGTACCCGGGTTTTCCCAGGGTTCCTGACGTATATCCACTAGGTGGTCAGAGTGAGGTAAAACTTGTTTAACCACCTTCTGACGCTTGAACCTATCTGGTTTCTTAGGAGGGACGGATGGCTCGGGATCATCCGTAATCTGTAGAATTAACTTAATAGCCTCCAAAAGATCAGGGACATCCACATGTGAACTACCCTCCCCATCAGCCGTATCTGAGTCAGGACCTGTGGGGTCAGTATACGTGCCGTCTTCATCAGACGAGGTGTCAGTGACAGCAGTGGATTGTGAGGAGACAACCGATCGCATAGAGGACCCTTTGGAGTTAGAAGAATCAGAATCAGAATCAGCTTTATTGGCCAGGTATACTTGCGTATACTAGGGATTTGTCTTCGGTTTGCTATACAACAGCCAAGTAGGTAACAGGTAAGCAGGTGTGTGTGTGTGTGTGTGTGTGTGTGTGTGGGGGGGGGGGGGGGGGCAAGTAAAGTTACACAGATAGGTATACCGTAGGAACACAAGTTAGTTACATGTACGTCTAGTCAGTCAATGTTCAGGAGTTCAGCAGGCGGACCGCTTGGGGAAAGAAACTTTTGAGGCTTCTGGTGGATCTGGCGGGGACAGCCCTGTAACGCCTGCCTGAAGGAAGCAAGTTAAACAGGCGAGCAATGGTCAGACTTTTTAGTAGTCAGGGACTGGTTCAACTTTTTTAACTGAGCAGATAAATTGTCCGCCCACGGCGGGTTAGCTGCAGGGACCACATACGGTTGTACCGGCATTGGGGGTTCCATAGGGGGTGTTAGTTTATGAACTAGCGTATGCAGAAGCATGGAAAAAGCGGCCCACCAGGTCAGTATGTGCCTCCGTTGCCACAGTCCCACTGGGGGGCAAGGAGCCCCCAGAACCAGAGCCCACAGCTGCTATATTCTCATATGGGTCTGTGGCTTCAGCAACACCGGCAGTGTGTTCAGCCCCAGAACCGTTACCCTCAGAAGCAGACATGATATAACTTGCAGTATGAGGTAACACAGTACAATTATCAGCAGCACTATATCTCTAAACCCAAACCCCTGCGCAGTGTAGTCAGCACTAGCAGAGATAAAGGAGAGATATGGTGACTAAATCACAGAGAAAAATACGTAATACAGTATATCTTTGTGAAAATCCTATATTAGATAAAACCTGACGCACCAAGCCCCCTCAGGTTATAGAATATAGGGATAGCAGGTTGAGTGAAAGACACAAAATGGACACCACTCAGCTATCAAATGCACACACAGATAGTCACAGTTTGTACAATATAGAGGTTATTACTGACAATAATACTGCACTGGACTAGCTTACACAGCTATATAACAAATGATATAACAGTACACAGTAAGAACTGGATGTATATCACAGGGTAATTGTACTAGAAAACCCTGACTAAATGCACTCTTTCTTACTAACACTGACTAAAAAAGGCAGGTAGAATACTTAAGTGTCATGTAAAGTCACAGCACTGACAACCAGGCGGCTTTACATAGGAGGATTTGCCCAAGCAGTCCCAGGAATAGTGAGCTGAGGGATAATGGCGCCGCAGACACTGACAGGGAGTGAGGAAAAGACAGATATGCAGCTCCAGGGCAGGAACACTTGCTAGAAATGGCGCCCTGGGGCTGGGGAAGGGGCTTCAGGTCTAAGCCTTATCCCCTCTGCTGGCAAAACCACCGGGTACTGTGGGCGATATAAGAATTGATTTAGAGAGAAAACCTGACCTGCGCCCATGCCCTGGTGATCTAGTGGGATCGCCTGTATCCACAGTGTCCACCGCCAGCGCGCGCGCATCCCGCCTCCCACTGACCGCGCCGGATCGCGATAAAGACCGGGTCCCACAAGTGGGACCCACTTACCACCTCCCGAAGCGCGGCCACGCGATCCTGGAGAGCCCCAGCCGTGTGTGTCTAACGTGAAGAAAACCGGAGCTCCGCTGTAGGTACCCGGCAACCAGGGCTCGGGAGTGTACAGCGCCGCTGGGGAGAGCTGGAGCTGCAGCAGTGAATGTCAGAAGACATTTACCACCGCTGCTGCCCTTGAAGTCTTCAATTTGTACCTCATAAAAAGCTTTTCTTAGGGCTGCCTGGAGCAGCCCCTCTGTTCAGTGCCTGCTTACTGCAGCACCAACTTACAAAACTGAGCTCCTGTGCAGGGAGGCCGGGTTATAGAGGAGGCGGCGCTGTGCATTCTGGGAACAATCAAAGCTTTGAGCCTGTTGGTGCCTCGGATCAAGATCCTACTCTACAATCCATTGTCCAATCCTTGTGGAGCCCAGTGTACCCCGCAGCAGAAAAAGAAATTTAAATGGTCTGAGGAGAAACATAAACTTGCCAATATGCCATTTACGATATACAGTGGCAAGGAACGGCTGAGGCCCTGGCCTATGTTCATGACTAGTGGTTCAGCTTCATATGACGATGGAAGCCCTCATAACTGAGGCCTTGACACTTATGTTGGTGTTAGACGTGCGTCCAGTATCCGCCATTAGTGCAGTGGGATTTAGACAATTGATGGAGGTAGTGTGTCCCCGGTACCAAATCCCATCTAGATTCCACTTCACTAGGCAGGCGATACCGAGATTTTGCCATTTAATTCCAGTGATTTGGACGTATAATTCCAGTGATTTTGCCATTTAATTCCAGTGATTTTGCCATTTAATTCCAGTGATTTGGACGTCTAATTCCAGTGATTTGGATGTATAATTCCAGTGATTTTGCAGTATAATTCCAGTGATTTTGCCATTTAATTCCAGTGATTTTGCCATTTAATTACAGTGATTTGGACGTATAATTCCAGTGATTTGGACGTATAATTCCAGTGATTTGGACGTATAATTCCAGTGGGAATTGTTTGTGTCGCTTGGCTTAGTCATACAGCTACCTCATTGCACCTCTTCTACATCTTTGCATGAGGTGCTGTTTGGGGCCTAGTTTTTGAAAAGTGCCATCCTGTCTGACACTGCAGTGCCACTCCTAGATGGGCCAGGTGTTTGTGCCGCACACTTGTGTCGCATTGTCTTAGTCATACAGTAGCCTCGGTGCACCTCTTTTTCTTCTTTGCATAATGTGCTGTTTGGGGACTAGTTTTTGAATAGTGCCATCTTGTCTGCATCTGTAGTGCCACTCCTAGATGGGCAAGGTGTTTGTGCTGCACACTTGTGTCACTTAGCTTGGTCATACAGCCACCTCGTGAAAATCAAACCACGGTTTCATCAGAAGGCACCTTCTGATGAAACCGTGGTTTGATTTTCACGGAAAAACATGTTAAGGACATCTCACGCTGCTGTTTTTCCCTGAGATCTACACAAGCACAGCACCACAGTCTGGACTCCAGCACACGGCAATCTGCCTGAATTCTGCAGCTACGAACGGCGCCCTCCCTCCCCGGTGAACTGAATAGAACACCGCCGCTCCCACCAACCACAACAGATTCCGCATGCTGACAGCCAGCCTCACATGAGACTCTAAGGAATAAGGGGTGAGCACAAAATTGTTTGGCGGTCGGGGGAGGTAGTAGCATAGCGCCCATTGTTTATACAGCTGAACATTCACCATCTAGTGAACACCATTCACATTCCCTAAAACAAATTGGGACTTTATAATTTGCTTTGGAGCGAACCAGCCACACTGGTCTTTTGGATGTGTACATCTGTGCAATATACAATTGGGATACAGTATATGGCAGCGTGTAAATAATATCAGCAGTGGGAATCATTCTTTTATGAAAATATGCGTTGCATTTTTTACGCTTTTATTTTATGTGATTGAATAAAATGTTTATATAGTAATGATCGGTATCTAGCGCTCTCTTGTGATATTGCCTGTTTCACAATTACTATGTGCAAAAAGCGACATGACCTTGTGGGAAAGGGGCATGACCATACAATAGTTCCTCCAATTCAAATTACGCTACACAGTAGTAACCCTTATACACTTCATGCCCACACAGTAGCAGTTCCCTTTACACATCATGCCCACACAGTAATTCTTAGAACACTGAGGCGACATCAGCAGTGCCTGGCCTGGCGGAGGAGGCAATGCCACCCAAGCCCAGGTAGTATAATCAAATAGTAGTGCAAATAAGTGCAGTACAGCGCACTACTCAGTGGTGCAAATAGAAAAAAATCTTAGTGGTACTGTGTGCGTGCACCGGAGGGTCGGTGTGGCTACATGCCACATGGGGCATGGCCAATGAAAATGATGGCATGATACACATATGACCCCAATAGTGCAGTGCCAGATACACATATGCCCCCAATAGTGCAAGATACACATATGCCCCACAGTGCCAGATACACATATGCCCCCACAGTCACAAATACACACATGCCCCCACAGTGCCAGATACACATATGCGCCCACAGTGCCAGATATGCCCCCATGTTGCTAGCTATGCCCCCCCAGTGCCAGATACACATATGCCCCCACAGTCACAGATACACACATGCCCCCACAGTGCCAGATATGCCCCCATGTTGCTAGATATGCCCCCACAGTGCCAGATACACATATGCCCCCACAGTGACAGATATGCCCCCACAGTGACAGATATGCCCCTACAGTGCTAGATATGCCCCCCACAGTGCCAGATATGCCCCCACATTGCTAGATATGCCCCCCATATTGCCAGATATGCCCTCATAGTGCCAGATATGCCCCCACGGTGCTAGATATGCCCCCACGGTGCCAGATACACATATGCCCCCACAGTGCCAGATAAGCCCCCACAGTCATATAGTCATAGTCCCCATTCCCCTCCCAGCACATAGCCATAGTCCCCTCCCAGTAAATAGCCATAGCCCCCACATCCCCAAGCAATAGCCGTAGTCCCTCCAGCACATAGCCGTAGTCTCCACCACTCCCAACACAGTCATACAGTAGTCCCCACCCCCTCCCATCACATAACAATAGTTCCCTGCCAGCATACAGATGGGTCCACGGTTATCTTGACTAGTTTTCCGCGCCTAGGTACAACATGACTTATTAGCATAAACCCTTCATCTATTGTTCTCAGCTGCAATACAATACAGAGAACAATACATCTGGGGATTAAGTCATTACAGCAGGGGATTAAGTCCGATTGGCCAGTCTCAGTTAATCCTATTAAAGGGCCAGATAAATGTGGACCCATCTGTAGATAGCCATAGTCCCCCTCCCTGCACACAGCCCCTCACCCCCCAGGCACATAGCCATAGTCCCCATCCCCCTCCCAGCACATAGCTGTAGTCCACCCTTAGCACATAGTAGCAGTCTCCCCCACTCCCAGCACATACATAACCTCCCCACACAGTACATAGCCCTAGTCCCCACCTCACAACATCCCAGCAGATAGCCGTAGTGTCTGGCAATACCTGCTGTGCTGAGCTGCCTGGGATGGCGGGTGGAGGATCGCTCAGCAGGCATGAGCTGGCACCGGTGTCCGGCACTGCACCAAACTACGTGAAGAAACTGAAAACAAACTACAGCTCCCAGCAGCCCATGCCACCGTGAGCTCCCAACAGCAAGGGTTGCTGGGAGTTGTAGTTTATTTTCAGTTTCATCCCTGTAGTGCATTGCGGTGCCGGACACCGGCGCCAGCTCCTGCCTGCTGAACGATCCTCAGCCCTCCATCCCAGGTAATGCATAGGCAGCTCGGCACAGCAGGTATTGCCAGACACTACGGCTTAAGGGATTCCACCCATTGGCCGAGGGTGGCACCGTCGGGCGGCGCCCCTTGCTCGGCTGGCGCCCCTGGCGAGTGCCATCCTGGCCAATGGGTAGATACGCCCCTGGCTGCAGGAGATCCATGCAAGCCTGGCCACGCTGGGTCAGATGGAGGCTGATGAGGATAACTGATCGTGTACACGGGTGCACTCACAGTGCGCAGGAAGATCGTCAACACCAACAAGATGTTCCCTGTACCCAGCTCTGAGCACATCACCGAGATCGTGGGGAGGCAGAGTGAGTTCCCCAGGGCTCTGCGGGCAGGGGGGGCTATAATAGGGATTCCTGGAATGGAGACTAAAAAGTGGGACCACTAATGGAACAATCACTCATAGGGACAATGGGGACTAAAAGTAGGGGACCATAAAGGGACATCGACGTGCCCAGTCACCCGTACAGCTCAGGGATGAGGACAGTACCAGATGCAGCTGGCAGCACAGGATGCTGAGGTGTCGTTTTGGGATACAAATGACTATGGGCTGCTGCATGTTATTCTATGTTATTCTATTTTAATTTTAACAGGTTTCAATCCCCTCCTTCTCCTGGCGTAATGTGTGTAAGGGGATCTACCTGGTGTAATGTGTGTAAGGGGCTGTTCCTGGTGTAATGTGTGTAGGGGGCTGTACTTGGCATAATGTGTGTAAGGGGATCTACCTGTCATAATGTGTGTAAGGGTCTGTACCTGGTGTAATGTGTGTAAGGGGATCTACCTGGTGTAATGTGTGTAAGGGTCTGTACCTGGTGTAATGTGTGTAGGGGGCTGTACTTGGCATAATGTGTGTAAGGGGATCTACCTGTCATAATGTGTGTAAGGGTCTGTACCTGGTGTAATGTGTGTAAGGGTCTGTACCTGATGTAATGTGTGTAAGGGACTCTTCTATAGTGTAATGTGTATATGCGGCACTACTATGTTGTGATTAGAATAACTGACACTACTGTGAATGTAATGTGAATTGGTACTATTCTGTGGCCACACCCCTTCCCCATGAAGCCACACACCTATATTTATTACGCACGCCTTCGGCGCACACTCTCCCTATTTTGGATTCGGTGGAAGGGGCACGAATTCTCTTTCTGGCACAGGGCACCAAAATGTCTAGTTACGGCTCTGTCTATGTGTATATGTGTGTGTGTGGGCATAATGTGTGTAAGTGGCACTTTGGGTAGATGTATCATAAAGCATACATCATTCTTTAATTATTCAGACCTGCTTCGTCGCATTATCGTGGTGAAGCGGGTACATACATCGCCAGCATGCATTAACATGTTTGCTGCCGATATTGGAGTGCGTTAACTCACCTCTCCTGTGATACGCGTCCTCCAATATAAGCTTTCTTCGGCGGCTGCACCAATAGTGCGCATACGCCATCACACTCGCTCCTCCGGCCTGCTCACTGTGCATGAGTGTGATCTCACTAATATCGCAAGATCTCACAAGGAGCCCAAAGCCGGCAGCCGCTGCAGGATTCATTATGTGTAAGCAGCACCACTACTGGGGGCATTATGTGTATAAGCAGCACTACTACTAGAGGAATTATGTGTATAAGCTTCACTCCTATTGGGGGGCATTATGTGATTAAGCGGCACTATTACTGGGGACATTATGTGCATAAGCACCACTACTACTGGGGGCATTATGTGTATAAGCGGAACTACTACTGGGGACATTATGTGTATAAGTGGCACTACTTCTGGAGCATTATGTGTATAAGCGGCACTACTACTGGGGCATTATGTGTATAAGCGGCACTACTACTGGGGCATTATGTGGATAAGCAGCACTACTACTGGGGCATTATGTGGATAAGCAGCACTAGTATGTGCAGTATAATGTGAATGAGATTGTGCTGCTATGTGGTGTAATTTGTGTGCACTGTGTGGCCACGCCCTTTCCTTGAGAGTCCACACCTTTTTTTTTAACGCACGCTGTCCCCTTGTAAAGTATGGGAGGGCGCAAATGTATATTTTTCAGGAGGGCGCCGAATACCCTAGCACCGGCTCTGCCTTGGAGAGATATAAACTACCAACCAAACAGCTGCAAACTTTAATTTTTCAAACATGGCAGTTAGGAGCTGATTGGCTGGCACTCTATCTCTCTCCAAGGCTTAAGTGATAATATCAGGCAAACTCACAATGCAATAATTAAGAACATCACCTAGATGGATCATTTATCGCCTGCAGGGACAGAGCTTGTGAGACAGCTCTGTCCCTGCGATGCCTCTCCGCAGCATCATGGGGGTATTTTTCATACAAAATACCCCAGTGTCCTGCTGTGCATTCACCCCCGTCCTTCGCAACCCCCCCCCCCCCCATCAACCTTACCCCCCCCCCCCCCCCCTGGGAATTTGTACTTACCAGTCCCAGGAGCAGGTGTCCGCTCCTCCAGGATGTTGCCGGGCGCTGGATCCTGCTTCTGTGTGACCCCCGGTGCTGTAAAGTGAGCTGCCGCTTTGCAGCATCACTTTACTGCAAAGGGGTCACAGCACAGCATATGGAGGACCCGGTGCCTGGCAGTGCTCACCGGAGCACCGATTCCCAGCTCCTGGGACAGGTAAGTATGATGTTTCTTTTTTTTACTTTTTTTGTTGTTTGTTTTTTTACCAGTGATCAGCTCTGTGTGTCCATCGGACACACAGGGCTGAACACACTGGCCAGGTCCCGCACAACATTCTGTGCCTCGGGAGAGAGAAAGCTGTGTCTGAGCTGCCGGTAATATCACAGGGCACACTGCAGATTTTTTTTTTTTTAAATTGTTTTAGTAAATTATAAGTATGGGGAATGTGATGTGGGTTACTAAAAAAAAATGACAAATAAAGGGTTTGGAGCAGTTTTTCACGAAAAGTGATCCAAAAGCCCTTTAATGCATTTGAGTCATACTAAAATAATATGAAAAGGTGCGAAAACACTCTTTTTCACATTATTTTTGTAAAAATAATGTTAATAAATAGGCCTCTTAGTACAATCTGTAGACTCATTTATCTCTATTTTATCACTCTACAAGTCTTACTACTTCTGCCCCTTATTTTTTATCTATGTATCATGACTTCCTATATACAGGGTCTCATTGTAATAAAGATCATTTAGATTAAGGCATAATATTGACAATTTCCCAATGGGCAAGTTCCATTGTTAGCAAAGCAAATGAAGCCAGAACCAGAAATGACTGGTTGTAAATACACTGTTTTGATAAAATCGTTGGCTCTGGTCCATGTGTTTTTTCCCAGCTCACCTGCAGTTACCACATATTGTATGTTTGCTATCCCTGGGAGAATACTTGCAAATATCTGTCCAAATGAACAGAACGGCCGACATGAAGTCAGCACATCCAACAATTAGATTTCTAAGTTGTTGTGGTACAGGTACATTAATGCAATTTAAAAAAAGTATAATGATAATAATGGGATAATACAGAGCCTCACCAGTCCAACAGTTTAATTGCAGTGTCAAATCTACTTGGCGTATCCTTTTACCACTTGAAGACACCAAGGTCAACAGAGGCCTACTGGACAGTGGTGGTCATTCCGAGTTGATCGCTAGCAGAAAATGTTCGCTGCACAGCGATGAAGCAAAAAAAGGCACTTCTGTGCATGCGTATGCGGAGCAATGCGCACGCGCGACGTTCTTTCACAACGGCTGATGCAGTTTTATACAAGGTCTAGTGAAGCTTTTCTGTCGCACTGCTGGCCGCAGAGTGATTGACAGGAAGAGGGCGTTTCTGGGTGTTATCTGACCATTTTCAGGGAGTGTTCAAAAAAACGCAGGCGTGCCAGGAAAAACGCAGGCGTGGCTGGGCGAACACAGGGTGTGTTTGTGACGTAAAATCCGTAACTGAACAGTCTGCAGTGGTCGCAAGTGCTGAGTAGGCCTGGAGCTACTCTGAAACTGCACAATTTATTTTTGTAGCCGCTCTGCGATCCTTTCGTTCACACTTCTGCTAAGCTAAGATACACTCCCAGAGGGCGGTGGCTTAGCGTTTGCACGGCTGCAAAAAACAGCTAGCGAGCGATCAACTCTGAATGACCACCAGTGGCAAGTCTAGAGTGGACATTGTGGCAAGTGTAGAGATGTGTGCCAACTCCCGTGTTTTGGATCTGTATTAACTAGAGATGAGCGGGTTCGGTTTCTTTGAATCCGAACCCGCACGAACTTCACTTTTTTTTTCACGGGTCCGAGCGACTCGGATCTTCCCGCCTTGCTCGGTTAACCCGAGCGCGCCCGAACGTCATCATGACGCTGTCGGATTCTCGCGAGACTCGGATTCTATATAAGGAGCCGCGCGTCGCCGCCATTTTCACACGTGCATTGAGATTGATAGGGAGAGGACGTGGCTGGCGTCCTCTCCATTAGAATAGATTAGAAGAGAGAGAGATTGTGCAGACAGAGTTTACCACAGTGACCAGTGCAGTTGTTGTTAAGTTAACTTTTATTTAATATATCCGTTCTCTGCTATATCCGTTCTCTGCCTGAAAAAAACGATACACAGCAGTCACACAGTGTGACTCAGTCTGTGTGCACTCAGCTCAGCCCAGTGTGCTGCACATCAATGTATAAAAGCTTATAATAATTGTGGGGGAGACTGGGGAGCACTGCAGGTTGTTATAGCAGGAGCCAGGAGTACATAATATTATATTAATTTAAAATTAAACAGTGCACACTTTTGCTGCAGGAGTGCCACTGCCAGTGTGACTAGTGGTGACCAGTGCCTGACCACCAGTATAGTAGTATATTGTTGTATACTATCTCTTTATCAACCAGTCTATATTAGCAGCAGACACAGTACAGTGCGGTAGTTCACGGCTGTGGCTACCTCTGTGTCGGCAGTCGGCACTCGGCAGGCAGTCCGTCCATCCATAATTGTATAATTATATACCACCTAACCGTGGTATTTTTTTTTCTTTCTTTATACCGTCGTCATAGTCATACTAGTTGTTACGAGTATACTACTATCTCTTTATCAACCAGTGTACAGTGCGGTAGTTCACGGCTGTGGCTACCTCTGTGTCGGCAGTCGGCAGGCAGTCCGTCCATCCATAATTGTATTATTATAATATATACCACCTAACCGTGGTTTTTTTTTCATTCTTTATACCGTCATAGTGTCATACTAGTTGTTACGAGTATACTACTATCTCTTTATCAACCAGTGTACAG
This sequence comes from Pseudophryne corroboree, assembly GCF_028390025.1. Classification (NCBI taxonomy): domain Eukaryota; kingdom Metazoa; phylum Chordata; class Amphibia; order Anura; family Myobatrachidae; genus Pseudophryne; species Pseudophryne corroboree. Next base: position 325,859,803 of record NC_086453.1, on the reverse strand, counting down.
TGCGGTAGTTCACGGCTGTGGCTACCTCTGTGTCGGCAGTCGGCAGGCAGTCCGTCCATCCATAATTGTATTATAATATATACCACCTAACCGTGGTTTTTTTTTCATTCTTTATACCGTCATAGTCAGTCATACTAGTTGTTACGAGTATACTACTATCTCTTTATCAACCAGTGTACAGTGCGGTAGTTCACGGCTGTGGCTACCTCTGTGTCGGCACTCGGCAGGCAGTCCGTCCATCCATAATTGTATTATAATATATACCACCTAACCGTGGTTTTTTTTTCATTCTTTATACCGTCATAGTGTCATACTAGTTGTTACGAGTATACTACTATCTCTTTATCAACCAGTGTACAGTGCGGTAGTTCACGGCTGTGGCTACCTCTGTGTCGGCAGTCGGCAGGCAGTCCGTCCATCCATAATTGTATTATAATATATACCACCTAACCGTGGTTTTTTTTTCATTCTTTATACCGTCATAGTGTCATACTAGTTGTTACGAGTATACTACTATCTCTTTATCAACCAGTGTACAGTGCGGTAGTTCACGGCTGTGGCTACCTCTGTGTCGGCAGTCGGCAGGCAGTCCGTCCATCCATAATTGTATTATAATATATACCACCTAACCGTGGTTTTTTTTTCATTCTTTATACCGTCATAGTCAGTCATACTAGTTGTTACGAGTATACTACTATCTCTTTATCAACCAGTGTACAGTGCGGTAGTTCACGGCTGTGGCTACCTATGTGTCGGAACTCGGCAGGCAGTCCGTCCATCCATAATTGTATTACAATATATACCACCTAACCGTGGGTTTTTTTTCATTCTTTATACCGTCATAGTCAGTCATACTAGTTGTTACGAGTATACTACTATCTCTTTATCAACCAGTGTACAGTGCGGTAGTTCACGGCTGTGGCTACCTCTGTGTCGGAACTCGGCAGGCAGTCCGTCCATCCATAATTGTATTATTATAATATATACCACCTAACCGTGGTTTTTTTTTCATTCTTTATACCGTCATAGTGTCATACTAGTTGTTACGAGTATACTACTATCTCTTTATCAACCAGTGTACAGTGCGGTAGTTCACGGCTGTGGCTACCTCTGTGTCGGCAGTCGGCAGGCAGTCCGTCCATCCATAATTGTATTATAATATATACCACCTAACCGTGGTTTTTTTTTCATTCTTTATACCGTCATAGTCAGTCATACTAGTTGTTACGAGTATACTACTATCTCTTTATCAACCAGTGTACAGTGCGGTAGTTCACGGCTGTGGCTACCTCTGTGTCGGAACTCGGCAGGCAGTCCGTCCATCCATAATTGTATTATTATAATATATACCACCTAACCGTGGTTTTTTTTTCATTCTTTATACCGTCATAGTGTCATACTAGTTGTTACGAGTATACTACTATCTCTTTATCAACCAGTGTACAGTGCGGTAGTTCACGGCTGTGGCTACCTCTGTGTCGGCAGTCGGCAGGCAGTCCGTCCATCCATAATTGTATTATAATATATACCACCTAACCGTGGTTTTTTTTTCATTCTTTATACCGTCATAGTCAGTCATACTAGTTGTTACGAGTATACTACTATCTCTTTATCAACCAGTGTACAGTGCGGTAGTTCACGGCTGTGGCTACCTCTGTGTCGGAACTCGGCAGGCAGTCCGTCCATCCATAATTGTATTACAATATATACCACCTAACCGTGGTTTTTTTTTCATTCTTTATACCGTCATAGTCAGTCATACTAGTTGTTACGAGTATACTACTATCTCTTTATCAACCAGTGTACAGTGCGGTAGTTCACGGCTGTGGCTACCTCTGTGTCGGAACTCGGCAGGCAGTCCGTCCATCCATAATTGTATTATTATAATATATACCACCTAACCGTGGTTTTTTTTTCATTCTTTATACCGTCATAGTGTCATACTAGTTGTTACGAGTATACTACTATCTCTTTATCAACCAGTGTACAGTGCGGTAGTTCACGGCTGTGGCTACCTCTGTGTCGGAACTCGGCAGGCAGTCCGTCCATCCATAATTGTATTATTATAATATATACCACCTAACCGTGGTTTTTTTTTCATTCTTTATACCGTCATAGTGTCATACTAGTTGTTACGAGTATACTACTATCTCTTTATCAACCAGTGTACAGTGCGGTAGTTCACGGCTGTGGCTACCTCTGTGTCGGAACTCGGCAGGCAGTCCGTCCATCCATAATTGTATTACAATATATACCACCTAACCGTGGTTTTTTTTTCATTCTTTATACCGTCATAGTCAGTCATACTAGTTGTTACGAGTATACTACTATCTCTTTATCAACCAGTGTACAGTGCGGTAGTTCACGGCTGTGGCTACCTCTGTGTCGGCACTCGGCAGGCAGTCCGTCCATCCATAATTGTATTACAATATATACCACCTAACCGTGGTTTTTTTATACCACCTAACCGTGGCAGTCCGTCCATAATTGTATACTAGTATCCAATCCATCCATCTCCATTGTTTACCTGAGGTGCCTTTTAGTTCTGCCTATAAAATATGGAGAACAAAAAAGTTGAGGTTCCAAAATTAGGGAAAGATCAAGATCCACTTCCACCTCGTGCTGAAGCTGCTGCCACTAGTCATGGCCGAGACGATGAAATGCCAGCAACGTCGTCTGCCAAGGCCGATGCCCAATGTCATAGTACAGAGCATGTCAAATCCAAAACACCAAATATCAGAAAAAAAAGGACTCCAAAACCTAAAATAAAATTGTCGGAGGAGAAGCGTAAACTTGCCAATATGCCATTTACCACACGGAGTGGCAAGGAACGGCTGAGGCCCTGGCCTATGTTCATGGCTAGTGGTTCAGCTTCACATGAGGATGGAAGCACTCAGCCTCTCGCTAGAAAACTGAAAAGACTCAAGCTGGCAAAAGCACCGCAAAGAACTGTGCGTTCTTTGAAATCCCAAATCCACAAGGAGAGTCCAATTGTGTCGGTTGCGATGCCTGACCTTCCCAACACTGGACGTGAAGAGCATGCGCCTTCCACTATTTGCATGCCCCCTGCAAGTGCTGGAAGGAGCACCCGCAGTCCAGTTCCTGATAGTCAGATTGAAGATGTCAGTGTTGAAGTACACCAGGATGAGGAGGATATGGGTGTTGCTGGCGCTGGGGAGGAAATTGACCAGAAGGATTCTGATGGTGAGGTGGTTTGTTTAAGTCAGGCACCCGGGGAGACACCTGTTGTCCGTGGGAGGAATATGGCCGTTGACATGCCTGGTGAAAATACCAAAAAAATCAGCTCTTCGGTGTGGAGGTATTTCACCAGAAATGCGGACAACAGGTGTCAAGCCGTGTGTTCCCTTTGTCAAGCTGTAATAAGTAGGGGTAAGGACGTTAACCACCTCGGAACATCCTCCCTTATACGTCACCTGCAGCGCATTCATAATAAGTCAGTGACAAGTTCAAAAACTTTGGGTGACAGCGGAAGCAGTCCACTGACCAGTAAATCCCTTCCTCTTGTAACCAAGCTCACGCAAACCACCCCACCAACTCCCTCAGTGTCAATTTCCTCCTTCCCCAGGAATGCCAATAGTCCTGCAGGCCATGTCACTGGCAAGTCTGATGAGTCCTCTCCTGCCTGGGATTACTCCGATGCATCCTTGCGTGTAACGCCTACTGCTGCTGGTGCTGCTGTTGTTGCCGCTGGGAGTCGATGGTCATCCCAGAGGGGAAGTCGTAAGCCCACTTGTACTACTTCCAGTAAGCAATTGACTGTTCAACAGTCCTTTGCGAGGAAGATGAAATATCACAGCAGTCATCCTACTGCAAAGCGGATAACTGAGTCCTTGACAACTATGTTGGTGTTAGACGTGCGTCCGGTATCCGCCGTTAGTTCACAGGGAACTAGACAATTTATTGAGGCAGTGTGCCCCCGTTACCAAATACCATCTAGGTTCCACTTCTCTAGGCAGGCGATACCGAGAATGTACACGGACGTCAGAAAAAGACTCACCAGTGTCCTAAAAAATGCAGTTGTACCCAATGTCCACTTAACCACGGACATGTGGACAAGTGGAGCAGGGCAGGGTCAGGACTATATGACTGTGACAGCCCACTGGGTAGATGTATGGACTCCCGCCGCAAGAACAGCAGCGGCGGCACCAGTAGCAGCATCTCGCAAACGCCAACTCTTTCCTAGGCAGGCTACGCTTTGTATCACCGCTTTCCAGAATACGCACACAGCTGAAAACCTCTTACGGCAACTGAGGAAGATCATCGCGGAATGGCTTACCCCAATTGGACTCTCCTGTGGATTTGTGGCATCGGACAACGCCAGCAATATTGTGTGTGCATTAAATATGGGCAAATTCCAGCACGTCCCATGTTTTGCACATACCTTGAATTTGGTGGTGCAGAATTTTTTAAAAAACGACAGGGGCGTACAAGAGATGCTGTCGGTGGCCAGAAAAATTGCGGGACACTTTCGGCGTACAGGCACCACGTACAGAAGACTGGAGCACCACCAAAAACTACTGAACCTGCCCTGCCATCATCTGAAGCAAGAAGTGGTAACGAGGTGGAATTCAACCCTCTATATGCTTCAGAGGTTGGAGGAGCAGCAAAAGGCCATTCAAGCCTATACAATTGAGCACGATATAGGAGATGGAATGCACCTGTCTCAAGTGCAGTGGAGAATGATTTCAACGTTGTGCAAGGTTCTGATGCCCTTTGAACTTGCCACACGTGAAGTCAGTTCAGACACTGCCAGCCTGAGTCAGGTCATTCCCCTCATCAGGCTTTTGCAGAAGAAGCTGGAGGCATTGAAGAAGGAGCTAACACGGAGCGATTCCGCTAGGCATGTGGGACTTGTGGATGCAGCCCTTAATTCGCTTAACAAGGATTCACGGGTGGTCAATCTGTTGAAATCAGAGCACTACATTTTGGCCACCGTGCTCGATCCTAGATTTAAAGCCTACCTTGGATCTCTCTTTCCGGCAGACACAGGTCTGCTGGGGTTGAAAGACCTGCTGGTGACAAAATTGTCAAGTCAAGCGGAACGCGACCTGTCAACATCTCCTCCTTCACATTCTCCCGCAACTGGGGGTGCGAGGAAAAGGCTCAGAATTCCGAGCCCACCCGCTGGCGGTGATGCAGGGCAGTCTGGAGCGACTGCTGATGCTGACATCTGGTCCGGACTGAAGGACCTGACAACGATTACGGACATGTCGTCTACTGTCACTGCATATGATTCTCTCAACATTGATAGAATGGTGGAGGATTATATGAGTGACCGCATCCAAGTAGGCACGTCACACAGTCCGTACTTATACTGGCAGGAAAAAGAGGCAATTTGGAGGCCCTTGCACAAACTGGCTTTATTCTACCTAAGTTGCCCTCCCACAAGTGTGTACTCCGAAAGAGTGTTTAGTGCCGCCGCTCACCTTGTCAGCAATCGGCGTACGAGGTTACATCCAGAAAATGTGGAGAAGATGATGTTCATTAAAATGAATTATAATCAATTCCTCCGCGGAGACATTGACCAGCAGCAATTGCCTCCACAAAGTACACAGGGAGCTGAGATGGTGGATTCCAGTGGGGACGAATTGATAATCTGTGAGGAGGGGGATGTACACGGTGATATATCGGAGGGTGAAGATGAGGTGGACATCTTGCCTCTGTAGAGCCAGTTTGTGCAAGGAGAGATTAATTGCTTCTTTTTTGGGGGGGGTCCAAACCAACCCGTCATATCAGTCACAGTCGTGTGGCAGACCCTGTCACTGAAATGATGGGTTGGTTAAAGTGTGCATGTCCTGTTTTGTTTATACAACATAAGGGTGGGTGGGAGGGCCCAAGGATAATTCCATCTTGCACCTCTTTTTTCTTTTCTTTTTCTTTGCATCATGTGCTGATTGGGGAGGGTTTTTTGGAAGGGACATCCTGCGTGACACTGCAGTGCCACTCCTAGATGGGCCCGGTGTTTGTGTCGGCCACTAGGGTCGCTAATCTTACTCACACAGCTACCTCATTGCGCCTCTTTTTTTCTTTGCGTCATGTGCTGTTTGGGGAGGGTTTTTTGGAAGGGACATCCTGCGTGACACTGCAGTGCCACTCCTAGATGGGCCCGGTGTTTGTGTCGGCCACTAGGGTCGCTAATCTTACTCACACAGTCAGCTACCTCATTGCGCCTCTTTTTTTCTTTGCGTCATGTGCTGTTTGGGGAGGGTTTTTTGGAAGGGCCATCCTGCGTGACACTGCAGTGCCACTCCTAGATGGGCCCGGTGTTTGTGTCGGCCACTAGGGTCGCTAATCTTACTCACACAGCTACCTCATTGCGCCTCTTTTTTTCTTTGCGTCATGTGCTGTTTGGGGAGGGTTTTTTGGAAGGGCCATCCTGCGTGACACTGCAGTGCCACTCCTAGATGGGCCCGGTGTTTGTGTCGGCCACTAGGGTCGCTAATCTTACTCACACAGCTACCTCATTGCGCCTCTTTTTTTCTTTGCGTCATGTGCTGTTTGGGGAGGGTTTTTTGGAAGGGACATCCTGCGTGACACTGCAGTGCCACTCCTAGATGGGCCCGGTGTTTGTGTCGGCCACTAGGGTCGCTTATCTTACTCACACAGCGACCTCGGTGCAAATTTTAGGACTAAAAATAATATTGTGAGGTGTGAGGTATTCAGAATAGACTGAAAATGAGTGTAAATTATGGTTTTTGAGGTTAATAATACTTTGGGATCAAAATGACCCCCAAATTCTATGATTTAAGCTGTTTTTTAGTGTTTTTGGAAAAAAACACCCGAATCCAAAACACACCCGAATCCGACAAAAATAATTCGGTGAGGTTTTGCCAAAACGCGTTCGAACCCAAAACACGGCCGCGGAACCGAACCCAAAACCAAAACACAAAACCCGAAAAATTTCAGGCGCTCATCTCTAGTATTAACTTTGTGTTTTGGTTTTGGCTTTGACAAAACCGTCCTCACGTGTTTTGGTTTTGGATCTGTATTTTTTTCCAAAAAATTTATAAAAATTTTGGCCTTTTTTTGGTTCCTACAGTATTATTAACCTCAATAACATTAATTTCCACTCATTTCCAGTCAATTTTATGACCTTGCAGCTCAAAATATTGTTTTCACAAAGTTTAAGCCAACACGTTGCACCGAGCTAGCTGGCTGACCAAGCTAAGCAACAGCTGTGGGTGGCGCGGACACACGGCAGTTCAGCTTCAACCATGGCACATCTAGGAAACACTGGCAATGCAGTGGCAGACAGTATGGCAGTTTAATAAACTATACGACCCCATAGAAAGTAATCAAGAATGGTTTCATTAATCAAGAACCAGCTTGAGGGAAGTACAGGGAAATGGAGGTGAAGTATATAGTGGAAGGCAGGTAAAAGAATGATCAATCAATTTATTGATTGATTGATTCATTCATTAAAATGAACATTCATTTTTTTCATGAAATTGCCGCAAATTACGTAACATGGAAGAGGTGCATAGACGGTTAACATCCCTACCTTTATTATCTTTTGCCTCACAAATGGAGCAGATACCTTCAAAAACGTTAACAGGATTTTGGTAAAACTAATCCCACACCCAGGAGGTGTCTTTTTTGGTATTATGCCCAGACCTCACAATGGCTTTCTATTTATCATGGGCAATAACTGCTGCCACTGGTAGTTGACTTACACAAACAACATCAACATCCTCATCCTCTGTAGCATCAGTTAGTACACAAATATCCCCCTCATTCTGTTCCACTTCCACAGTAGCATCCTCAATTTCTAATATGTTATCTTCATCATCACCATCTTTACTTGTACTGCTCATCTCCACATTTGCAGATGGTGCAGAAATGGTGGCTGGAGGGAAAGGGTACTTCTCTACAAGTACACTCTGAGAAATGTCAGACTCACACATAGCTTACGTGGACTCTCCTCAGGGATTTGAGAACACACAATTTGTTCTTCAGCCTCATTATTTTGTTTTTTGGCACTGATTTGTTGGTTTTAAATGTGACACCTTTATAATTTTTTTAACAGATAAAAGATTTTGATTTCAGGTGTCCTGTACTAAACTTTCTGCCCCCTTGACCACCTTTACTAGATGTAGTATCACTATCATGACTGGCAGCAGCCACGGCACTAGTACTGCTCTTCTATCGACTGATCGTGATCCATATTGACTCAGTACTTATATTTATGTGAACGCAGTGGGCTATAGTGTCTACAGCACACACAACTTGTACAAAAAAAACCTACTTAAAGTATTTATTTCTTATTATAACTTTTTTGCAAATGACAATTCACACTGCAGTCTGACAGTGCATATTTTCTGTGAAAGCAGTGGGGTACGGAATGCAGAGTCACAGTACTTATATTTATGTGAACGCAGTGGGGTATGATCTGCAGAGTCACAGTGCTTGTAATATGTGAACACAGTGGGGAATGGCCTGTGGAGTCACAGTACTTATATTTATGTGAACAAACACAGTAGGATAAAGCACACAAATGTTGTACAAATAAAAGAACAATTTATTTTAATTTTTTTGCAAATGACAACTCACAGTGCAGTTAGTCCCAGTGCTTATATTTATGTGAACAAAAAAAATATATATTTTTTTAGTTTTCTCACAAATGACAACTCAGACTGCAGGGAGTCACAGTGCATATATGTGTGAACACAGTGCTGCCCTACTGCGTTGGTTTGAAAAAATATATTTCATTTTTATACACACTGCTGAGAATCAGTGCACTTACATTAATGCAGCGGCATGGCCTGGCCCTGAACACACACACGTTTTGTTGGGTTTTTTTTTTTGGGGGGGAGGGGGGGGGGTTATATATATTCTTGTTACAAACAGCTGTGAATCACTGTGCTTATATTATTAACGGAGTGGCACCGCATGGCTCTGAAAACACACAAGTAGTGGTGGCACGCACCAGTGTGCACCAATAAAGGGTAAATGCTGCACTGCGGCCAGTGAAAAAAAACCAATCACTGTGCACCAAGGGTTAATGCTGCCTCAATATTAGGAGCTCTGGGCAGCACTACAGGCACTGTCAAAAAAAGATCACCAGTGTGCACCAAGGGTTAATGCTGTGAGTGATTGTGCACCAATAAAGGCTTAATCATGGCATTACAAGTAATAATTATAATAATAATGCTACCATTAGGAGGAACTATGGGCTGTCCGACTTCCTGTGAGAAATGGCGCCTGATTTACCGTGGGAGGGACTTATATCGAATCCAAAACATGTGATATCCAATGTCGGGAAGATGGCGCTCTGTCTTGTTTTGGAATCCCTGCTATGGCGGCAAAAACCTGAGCCGGCGCTCGTATTCCCTCAGATCCCTTAAGTTCGTGTGAGCTCTGATCCTGGATGTCTAAGCCCGCTCATCTCTAATTTTTATGTACTGTGACCTGAATGCTTTCATATGGATCTTCAACCTTTATTTAGTTTTTACAGAGCTCGTTCTCATTACAGATAATATTTAATCATTCATATACTGTGTGACCTTGTCCCAGTGGAGCATACGGTCTACGTCCTGAGTGATCAAGGGTGGTCACCAGGCAATAGCAACTAACAGTCCACATCATTTAAAAGAGGGGACCCACCATTTTCAAATGTGTGTGTTACTGAATGTATAGATGTCATATAGGGGAACGTCTTTCCCCATCAATGGGCTCCATTATTTTTTGTACTGTAGTGGTTGTGTGTCTGGCGATTGTACCGGTCATGCAACATTGGCATTTACGGGATACTGAGTTTGAAAGAGGCACTCCGAGTCTCTGCATCAGACAAAGGGCCCCCCTTCTCAATAGATGCGATGGTGGGAGAGATATAGAGACTTAAATTTTCTCACCCCTTTTCCATTCTTTCCTTTATTTAGTTCTCGAGTGATTCATTGTGCATATGCTGGACAACAACACTTCCCAATGTGGAACACCTGCTTCCTGAAGTCCCCACCAGGTATATGAACAGGTGGGGGACAGGCATTTTTATTTTTTGTGTGGGGCTCATTCTAAGCAGGAATGAAACTATCAATGACCAACTCCAAGGGACATCATCTTTTTAGGAAAAAATGGAATTGCAGGACAATGACATAATAAGTGATGAATTAAGTGATGAGATTTTAATCAAAGATCACCAGAGAGTAACTGCTCCAAGCACTGTAAGTCTGTTCCTAGTCAGGAAACAACTAAGATGATTTTGGATCTGATGAAAGTATAGGCAGTATGCAAGACTGTGATCATGTCTCCTCAGCAATGCTGGCATGGAGTGGCAAGGGTTAAGTGACTGCTTTGCTCGGCAAGCCTATGGGGCTATGCACAAGTGAGTCAGATGGAGTACCCAATATGTAATTTTTTGGGGGTGGGTGGGGTGGTTGGTAGTACATGTATTGATGCAATTCTGTGCCCAAATTTGACTCTCCTCCCTTTAAAAGAGAGTCTCTGTGCACTAAGTGCCAGACTATCCGCCTTACATCCTGTACTGCAGCATCTGTTCACTTAGAGGTCCCCGTGTAATCACCTGTGTTCTGATCCGGTCCTCATGACGATTCTCCTTGGTACTGCTTCTAGTGACTTGATAGTTCCAACCAGTGGTGGCTCAAGAAGTGAGGCAGCAGCGCAGTCCAATATTCAAATAGGGGAGCCACACCCACTGCCACGGCAACTGCCACCACAAATGCTGCCAAACATCACAGGCGGTTGGTGTGGATTCCCAATTTCAAATTTGGACTGCGCCGCAGCCCCTTCTCTAGAGCCACCACTGGTTCCAACACTGGCTATTCGTCTGACCTGATTCTGCCCATCCCCCGGTACCGCACTGCCACCTGGTTCTGACCTGTTTCTGTAGACTACGCCTCAGTATGCTTCACAGTGACCAGTCTTACTGCCTGCCTTCTTACCCACTAGCCAGTATATAGGAAACCAGTCAGAGAACTGTGACCTGCTTATGGTGGGGTCCCTGGTGAAGGCCGCCAAGACTCGGCGCCCCTGTTCTGTGTTCATGTCAATTCTAATACAGTCAGCACGTTCCATCCCAGTGAGAGTTGTGACATTTTGCTGGTAACTGAGTGCAGATGAGTGTATACTACACATGGCCACTGTGTTAGCTGAACCATTGCGTTGGCTAAACTGTACATCCAAACATTTTTGCTCTGTAAGGCGATATAGTCGTTGCTGAGGTGCAGCAATGCTAAAAAGCGTCATTACCCCCAGGGACGGGTCTAGTGTTCAAGTGCTACACTCCCTTCAAACCCTTCTACTCCGCTAAAAATACACCTGTATTACAATGCACATCAGCGGCAAGTGCACTCGCACCCCACCCACCATAGTAAGTGCGAAACGCGTCTCAACGCCGGCAAAAGACCTGACTGTCTGGACAGTCCCATAAAATTTCCTGTTGCATGGGGACGGGTGGCTAGATGGAAAGTATGACTGAACCAATATTATTATTACTAAGTACACTACGAGCTAGTGACATTAATGAAGTTTTGTCTTGAGAGCAGTCATGCTGATCCGTCTCGCAGATGGAATATCCATGCTATAAATGCAATATTACATATTCTTATAGAGAAAGGAAAATCAACAATGGAAAACATACTAATCTGTATCATGCATAGAAGTTGGGGATCATACATACCCAACCAAGGGGGTTATTCAGGTTTGTTTTCAAACCCAAAAAGCACTCTAATGTGCAAAGCTATGTGCACTACAGGAGGGGCAGATGTAACATGTGCAGAGAGAGTTAGATTTGGGTAGGTTATATTGTTTCTGTGCAGGGTAAATACATACCCTCCAACTGTACAGTATGTTTTTTTATGGTCTGTACCGATTTTTGGCTCTCCAAACTTCCATTGAAAGTATAGGAAAAGTGGTGTGGCCACACCCCCTTTACCCATAGCCACGCCCCTTTTCTAATTTGTACCGATTTTTATGTGCAAATGTTGGAGGGTATGTAAATACTGGCTGGTTTATTTTTACACTGCAATTTACATTTCAGTTTGATTACACCCCACCAGGGGCTGAACTGCCGGAGACAACGGAGTCTGCTGCTGCCAGGCTCCAGCCCTGAAGGGGGCACTTTCTCCATTGTGCCTGGCTGTTCCGAGCCCCTGCCGAGTGGAGAGCAGCATCAGCAGAGGCTGGCAGTGTGTATACCCTACAGTCAGTGCTGCATACTTGCCGACTTTATGGCTGCTCTCTCCAGGAGAGAGCAGCCAGGTCGGCTCAGCAGGGGGGCTGGCAGTAACGTGACGTGCAAAGGGGGGCGGGCCAGAGGCAGAACGGGGGCTATTACCGGCATTATACAGCAGGGGGCGTGGCTATGATGACGCGATTCAACACGCATCGCGTCATCGCCTGCCCGGACCACCCACTTTACTCGCTAAGTGGGCGGCCGGGCAGTGGGGACCCCTGACATCGGGAGACTTGCCTGCTCTTCCGGGGAGCCGGGAGGGTTACCCGAGTTTCGGGAGCCTCCCGGCCATTCCGGGAGAGTAGGAAAGTATGCAGTGTTGGCAGCTGGCAGCCTTCCGAGGTCACATCTCCTCCCAACACCATTACCACACACATACCTGCCCAGCTAGTACTGTAAGCTGGAATCACATACAACAATAATAAGAGACAGATCCAGTAATCTATCATTGTTGTATGTGACTCCAGTTTACTAGATGGTCCCCATGGTGATTGCTGGGCAGGAGTAAGGAGGGGGGGAGGAGTCACAGAGACGCCCCCTCCCGGAGGCTAGATATGACACTGCACAAGACGGCCTCTGACTCCACGTGCAGGCATCAGCGGAACCCTCCTCCTCTGGCTGTGGGAGCAGGCTCAGTCTGAGCAGCTGCAGGCTAAACTGCATACAGCATAGCCTCTGGTGAGCGGGACTGTCACTGAAGGGAGGAGTTACATACAGTATAGCTATTGAGTAAGGGTGTCAACTAGCTCCTCCCACAAGTGCTGAATTCAGAGCTGTATCCTGGCCCTGTCACCTGTCCTGCTTCTGTCCCCGTCACCTCTATCTTGTCTCTGCAACATCTGTTCTGTCCTGTCTCCCCTCTCTCCTGTCCTTTCACTCCTGTGCTGCCCCTGTCCCCTCTGTGCTGACCCTGTCTCCCCTCTCTCCTGTCCTTTCACTCCTGTGCTGCCCCTGTCATCTCTGTGCTGTCCCTGTCTCCCCTCTCTCCTGTCCTTTCACTCCTGTGCTGCCCCTGTCCCCTCTGTGCTGACCCTGTCTCCCCTCTCTCCTGTCCTTTCACTCCTGTGCTGCCCCTGTCACCTCTGTGCTGACCCTGTCTCCCCTCTCTCCTGTCCCAGTCACCCTGGTCCTGGTTCTGTCACTGTCACCTCTATCTTGTTTCTGCAACATCTGTTCTGTCCTGTCTCCCCTCTCTCCTGTCCTTTCACTCCTGTGCTGCCCCTGTCCCCTCTGTGCTGACCCTGTCTCCCCTCTCTCCTGTCCTTTCACTCCTGTGCTGCCCCTGTCACCTCTGTGCTGACCCTGTCTCCCCTCTCTCCTGTCCTTTCACTCCTGTGCTGCCCCTGTCCCCTCTGTGCTGACCCTGTCTCCCCTCTCTCCTGTCCTTTCACTCCTGTGCTGCCCCTGTCCCCTCTGTGCTGACCCTGTCTCCCCTCTCTCCTGTCCTTTCACTCCTGTGCTGCCCCTGTCCCCTGTGTGCTGACCCTGTCTCCTCTCTCTCCTGTCCTTTCACTCCTGTGCTGCCCCGTCACCTCTGTGCTGACCCTGTCTCCCCTCTCTCCTGTCCTTTCACTCCTGTGCTGCCCCTGTCCCCTCTGTGCTGACCCTGTCTCCCCTCTCTCCTGTCCTTTCACTCCTTAGCTGCCCTGTCACCTGTGTGCTGACCCTGTCTCCCCTCTCTCCTGTCCTTTCACTCCTTAGCTGCCCCTGTCACCTGTGTGCTGACCCTGTCTCCCCTCTCTCCTGTCCTTTCACTCCTGTGCTGCCCCTGTCACCTCTGTGCTGACCCTGTCTCCCCTCTCTCCTGTCCTTTCACTCCTGTGCTGCCCCTGTCACCTCTGTGCTGAACCTGTCTCCCCTCTCTCCTGTCCTTTCACTCCTGTGCTGCCCCTGTCACCTCTGTGCTGAACCTGTCTCCCCTCTCTCCTGTCCCAGTCACCCTGGTCCTGGTTCTGTCCCTGTCACCTCTATCTTGTCTCTGCAACATGTGTTCTGTTCCTGTCTCCCAGAGGTGTATCTACCCATTGGCCAGGATGGCACTCGCCATGGTCGCCAGCCGAGGAGGGGCGCCACCCAACAGTGCCACCCGCGTCCAGTGGGTAGATACACTTTGTAGAGGTAGCACATTTGGCCCCTTTCCCCTGGCAGGCAGCAGCGGCAGCCATGGTAATTGGCGCCAGGGTCCGGCGCCAGACCACATTACAATAAAGGAAACTGCATAAACTACAGCTCCCAGCAGCCCTTGCTGCCAGAGCTCACAGAAGCAAGGTCTGCTGGGAGCTGTAGTTTATGCAGAGTTGTCTTTATTGCAATGCGGTGCCGGACACAGTGGCTTCCTCCTCTCTCCTCTCCCAGCGCGTGACACCGGCAGGTCAGCAACCTGGTAGTTGAAACCAGGTATTCCCCTCAGATGCCTCCGTTCTGCCTGGATTACTGATGCGATTGTGAACTCTCTCTCTCTCTCTGGGCCAGATGTACTAAGCCTGAAAAGTGATAAATATCACAGTGATAAAGTACCAGCCAATCGGCTCCTAACTGTAATTTTTCAAACACAGCCTGTAATATGGCAGTTAGGAGCCGATTGGCTGGTGCTTTATCACAGTGATATTTATCACTTTTCAGGCTTAGTACATCTCCCCCTCTCTCTGAAACCCTCTATCTTTCTCTCACTACTCTCTTACTCCCTGATACCCCCCCCCCTCTCTCTCTCCTTTCTCCCTCCCCATCTCTCTCTCTCTCTCTCTCTCCCCCTCCTGACAAATATCTGACGCGGCCCAGCAATGCGTCTTCCTCTGCTGGCACCGGCACCACCACTGGTATTGATAGGGAAAAAGGGCAAGTCTCCGCACAGTTCAGCAGACACAGGCCATTTACATGCATGTGCATTGGGGGAAGTGTGTGGCATATAATGTGCAGTGGGGGCACTGTGTGGCATATAATGTGCAGTGGGGGCACTGTGTGGCATATAATGTGCAGTGGGGGCACTGTGTGGCATATATAACGTGCAGTGGGGGCACTGTGTGGCATATAACGTGCAGTGGGGGCACTGTCTGGCATATAACGTGCAGTGGGGGCACTGTCTGGCATATAACGTGCAGTGGGGGACACGGTGCGGCATAACGTGAATTGAGAGCATTGTGTGGCATACAATGTACATTTCTCTAACGTCCTAAGTGGATGCTGGGGACTCCGTAAGGACCATGGGGAATAGCGGCTCCGCAGGAGACTGGGCACATCTAAAGAAAGCTTTAGGACTATCTGGTGTGCACTGGCTCCTCCCCCTATGACCCTCCTCCAAGCCTCAGTTAGATCTTTGTGCCCGAACGAGAAGGGTGCACACTAAGGGCTCTCCTGAGCTTCTTAGTGAAAGTTTTAGTTTAGGTTTTTTATTTTCAGTGAGACCTGCTGGCAACAGGCTCACTGCATCGAGGGACTAAGGGGAGAAGAAGCGAACTCACCTGCGTGCAGAGTGGATCGGGCTTCTTAGGCTACTGGACATTAGCTCCAGAGGGACGATCACAGGTCCAGCCTGGATGGGTCCCAGAGCCGCGCCGCCGGCCCCCTTACAGAGCCAGAAGGCAGAAGAGGTCCGGAAAATCGGCGGCAGAAGACGTCCTGTCTTCAACAAGGTAGCGCACAGCACTGCAGCTGTGCGCCATTGCTCTCAGCACACTTCACACTCCGGTCACTGAGGGTGCAGGGCGCTGGGGGGGGGCGCCCTGAGACGCAATAATAAACACCTTGGATGGCAAAAAATGCATCACATATAGCTCCTGGGCTATATGGATGCATTTAACCCCTGCCAAAATACATAAAAAGACGGGAGATAAGGCCGCCGATAAGGGGGCGGAGCCTATCTCCTCAGCACACTGGCACCATTTTCCCTCACAACTCCGTTGGAGGGAAGCTCCCTGTCTCTCCCCTGCAGTCACTACACTACAGAAAGGGTTAAAAAAGAGAGGGGGGGCACTAATTACGCGCAGTATTAAAGATACAGCAGCTATAAGGGGAAAAACACTTATATAAGGTTATCCCTGTATATATATATATAGCGCTCTGGTGTGTGCTGGCAAACTCTCCCTCTGTCTCCCCAAAGGGCTAGTGGGGTCCTGTCCTCTATCAGAGCATTCCCTGTGTGTGTGCTGTATGTCGGTACATTTGTGTCGACATGTATGAGGAGAAAAATGATGTGGAGACGGAGCAGATTGCCTGTAATAGTGATGTCACCCCCTAGGGGGTCGACACCTGAGTGGATGAACTGTTGGAAGGAATTACGTGACAGTGTCAGCACTGTATAAAAGACAGTGGTTGACATGAGACAGCCGGCTACTCAGCTTGTGCCTGTCCAGACGTCTCATAGGCCGTCAGGGGCTCTAAAGCGCCCGTTACCTCAGATGGCAGATATAGACGCCGACACGGATACTGACTCCAGTGTCGACGGTGAAGAGACAAATGTGACTTCCAGTAGGGCCACACGTTACATGATTGAGGCAATGAAAAATGTTTTTACAACTGGGTCGTTTCCTACATTTCCTGCAAACAGGAGTGTCTATGGGCCTGAAATTGGGGTCCATTAAGGTTAAAATTTCGGCCCTGTCAATTTTCTTCCAAAAAGAACTAGCTTCAGTCCCTGAAGTTCAGACGTTTGTAAAAGGGGTACTGCATATACAGCCTCCTTTTGTGCCTTCAGTGGCACTTGGGATCTCAATGTAGTTTTTGGGTTCCAAAAGTCACATTGGTTTGAACCACTTAAATCTGTGGAGTTAAAATATCTCACATGGAAAGTGGTCATGCTGTTGGCCCTGGCCTGGGCCAGGCGCGTGTCAGAATTGGCGGCTTTATCCTGTAAAAGCCCTTATCTGATTTTCCATTCGGACAGGGCGGAATTGAGGACTCGTCCTCAGTTTCTCCCTAAGGTGGTTTCAGCGTTTCACCTGAACCAACCTATTGTGGTGCCTGCGGCTACTAGGGACTTGGAGGACTCCAA
The DNA here is from genome assembly GCF_028390025.1 of Pseudophryne corroboree. Lineage (NCBI taxonomy): Eukaryota > Metazoa > Chordata > Amphibia > Anura > Myobatrachidae > Pseudophryne > Pseudophryne corroboree. Next base: position 325,842,605 of record NC_086453.1, on the reverse strand, counting down.
GTTGCTAGACGTTGTCAGGGCCCTGAAAATATATGTTTCCAGGACGGCTGGAGTCAGGAAAACTGACTCGCTGTTTATCCTGTATGCACCCAACAAGCTGGGTGCTCCTGCTTCTAAGCAGACTATTGCTCGTTGGATTTGTAGTACAATTCAGCTTGCACATTCGGTGGCAGGCCTGCCACAGCCAAAAATCTGTAAATGCCCACTCCACAAGGAAGGTGGGCTCATCTTGGGCGGCTGCCCGAGGGGTCTCGGCTTTACAACTTTGCCGAGCAGCTACTTGGTCAGGAGCAAATACGTTTGTAAAATTCTACAAAATTGATACCCTGGCTGAGGAGGACCTGGAGTTCTCTCATTTGGTGCTGCAGAGTCATCCGCACTCTCCCGCCCGTTTGGGAGCTTTGGTATAATCCCCATGGTCCTTACGGAGTCCCCAGCATCCACTTAGGACGTTAGAGAAAATAAGAATTTACTTACCGATAATTCTATTTCTCGTAGTCCGTAGTGGATGCTGGGCGCCCATCCCAAGTGCAGATTGTCTGCAATACTGGTACATAGTTATTGTTACCAAAAAATCGGGTTATTGCTGTAGTGAGCCATCTTTTCTAGAGGCTCCTCTGTTATCATGCTGTTAACTGGGTTCAGATCACAAGTTGTACGGTGTGATTGGTGTGGCTGGTATGAGTCTTACCCGGGATTCAAGATCCTTCCTTATTGTGTACGCTCGTCCGGGCACAGTATCCTAACTGAGGCTTGGAGGAGGGTCATAGGGGGAGGAGCCAGTGCACACCAGATAGTCCTAAAGCTTTCTTTAGATGTGCCCAGTCTCCTGCGGAGCCGCTATTCCCCATGGTCCTTACGGAGTCCCCAGCATCCACTACGGACTACGAGAAATAGAATTATCGGTAAGTAAATTCTTATTTTTTTCAGGGGCCTAACATTTGAGTTTCAGCTGGTGACAGTAGTAATAAAAAAAAGCATATTTAACGTTTATTTACACTATGAAAGTCCCAACAACTCTAACTCCCCCTCAGCATCCCTGCCCTCACCCTCTCCTGTAACTCCCCCTCTGTGTCCTTGGGGGCGTCAGTTCTTATTTTGCCATGGGCGCCCAGGCTGCTAGATACACCCCTGCTGTCTCCCCTCTCTCCTGTCCCAGTAAACCTGGTCCTGGTTCTGTCCCTGTCACCTCTATCTTGTCTCTGCAACATCTGTTCTGTCCCTGTCTACCCTGTCACCTCTGGCCTGTCCCTGTCACATCTGTTCTGTCCCTTCTGTGCTGGCCCTGTTTCTCCTGTCCCTGTCACTCCTGTCCTCCCCCTGTCACCTCTGTGCTGGCCATGTCTCCCCTCTTCCCTGACCCTGTCACCCTGGTCCTGTCCCTCTCATCTCTATCTTGTCCTGTCACCTCTGTGCTGGCCCTGTCTCTCCTTTCTCCTGTCACCCTGGTTCTGTCCCTCTCATCTCTATCTTGTCCTGTCACCTCTGTGTTGGCCCTGTCTCTCCTCTCTCCTGTCACCCTGGTTCTGTCCCTCTCATCTCTATCTTGTCCTGTCACCTCTGTGCTGGCCCTGTCTCTCCTCTCTCCTGTCACCCTGGTTCTGTCCCTCTCATCTCTATCTTGTCCTGTCACCTCTGTGCTGGCCCTGTCTCTCCTGTCCCTTTCCCTCCTATGCTGTCCCTGTCACCTCTGTGCTGGCCATGTCTCCCCTCTCTCCTGTCCCTGTCACCCTGTCCTGTCCCTGTGACCTGACCTCTATCTTGTCCCTGTCACTTCTGTGCTGGCCCTGTCTTTCATCTCTTCTGTCCCTTTTACTCCTGTGCTGCCTTGTCACCTCTGTGCTGGACCTATCTTCCCTCTCTCCTGTCCATGTCACATCTGTTCGTTCCCTGTCACTCCTGTCTCTTTCACCTCTGTCCTGTCCCTGTCACATCTGTTCTGTCCCTATCACTCCTGTCTTGCCCCTGTCACCTCTGTGCTGGCCCTGTCTCCCCTCTCTCCTGTGCCTCCTGTCCTGGCCCTGTCACCCCTGTTCTCCTGTCCCTTTCACTACTGTCCTGGCCCTGTCACCTCTCTCCTGTCCCTGTCACTTCTTTTCTGTCCCTGTCACCCCTCTCTCCTTTCCCTGTCACCCCTCCCTCCTGTCCCTTCTGTTCTGACCCTGTCACCTCTGTCTTGTCCATGTCCCTTCAATGGTGACCCTGTCTCACTTCTCTCCTATCCCTTCTGTTTTGTCCCTGTCACCTCTCTCCTGTCCCTGTCACCTCTTTCCTGTCCCTGTCACCCCTCTCTCCTGTCCCTGTCACCCCTCTCTCCTGTCCCCCCTCTCTCCTTTTCCTGTCACCCCTCTCTCCTGTCCCTGTCACCCCTCTCTCCTGTCCCTGTCACCCCTCTCTCCTTTTCCTGTCACCCCTCTCTCCTGTCCCTGTCACCCCTCTCTCCTTTTCCTGTCACCCCTCTCTCCTGTCCCTGTCACCCCTCTCTCCTTTTCCTGTCACCCCTCTCTCCTGTCCCTTCTGTTCTGTCCCTGTCACCTCTGTCCTGGCCCTTTCATCCCTCCTTCCTGTCTCTTCTAATCTGTCCATATCATCCCTGTCACCTCTATCCTGGTCCTGTCATCCCTTTCTCCTGTTCTTTCTGTTCCTGTCACCTCTGTCCTGGTTCTGTCCCTGTCACCATTGTCCAGTTCATGTCACCCCTCTCTCCTGTCCCTTCTGTTCTGTGCTGTCCCCATCACCCCTGACCTGTTCCCTCTATCCTGGTCCTGTCACCTATGTCCTGTCCCCTCTATCTTGTCCCTGTCACCTCTATCTTGGCCCTGTCCTTTCTGTTCTTCCCCACTGTACTGTCCGTCTCATCTCTGTATTGGCCCTGTCACCTCTGTCCTGTCACCTGACACCCCTCTCTCCTGCCCCCTCTGTTCTGTCAGGGCACTGCCACCCCTGTCATCTACCTGTCCCTTCTGTCCTTGTCCTGTCACCAATCTCTCCTGTCACCCTTGTCCTGTCCCTTCTGTCTTATGGGGATATTTACTAAGCAGTGATAAGAGTGGAGAAGTGAGCCAGTGGAGAAGTTGCCCCATCAACCAATCAGCAGCTCTGTAGAATTTTATAGTATGCAAATTATAGATGTTACTTCAGTGCTGATTGGTTGCCATGGGCAACTTCTCCACTGTCTCACTTCTCCACTCTTATCACTGCTTAGTAAATGTCCCTATAAGTCTTTTGTTGCCCCACTGTACTGTCCCTTTCATCTCAGTACTGGCCCTGTCACCTCTGTCCTAGCCTTAAATAATATATAATTTTCCCTTTTTCTAGAGGGGCACCAAACTCTAACTTCCCTCTGGGCGACGGGGATGAACTTACGCCACTGCACCCTACCCAAATCCAACTCTCTCTGCACATGTTACATCTGCCCCACCTGCAGTGATACATGGTTTTGCCCACTAGTGTGCTTTGTCGGTTTGCTAACAAACCTGAATAAGGCCCCAAGTCAGTGACTTTGTGATATATTTCATAACAGAAGAAGCCAAATACCTGAATGTACAGTACCAATTACTAAATGCTTAATCAGAAATATGTTTAGTTCTATTTATAAGCCTTTCATAAATCATCCCTTTCCCCCTATAAAATAACACTCCACGCCTTTTCAATAAAAAGGTTGAAATGCCCTGACATTTAGGAACAAGTATTTCAGCTCGCTACCTTTAATCTGCCGATCTGTTCTGCTTGTGTTGTTTGACAGTTCTTCAAAGGCGTCTGATATAAGAAAGCTCTGTGTTGAAATCCATTCAACAATTTTTAAATAAACTTTCAGATAGAAAGCCATTTCCACAGCTGCTTGCCAAATCACACTTTCTACCAGTTCCCCGTCAACTTTTTGATTTATCTATAAGAGAAAAAAAATCTTCGGCAAGTAGGGAAAAAATGACATCGTTGACCATATCAAAGTATGGAGACCTGTATGTTTTCTTAAATTGTATATCTTAGTCGTCAGATCAGAAGCACTAAACAGGCCTACGCACTCTAAATACGTCCCTCTCCAAACCACACTTGCAGCTAAGTTAACGTTAGCAAAATAATGTTTTTAGAACAGACCAGTCATGTTACAGGTCCTTTCTTCTAGCAAACACTACCGTCTTTCATGACACATTCGGGATCTTGCAAGGTAGCACTTTGGAGGACAAATGGTATTACACGGGCGGCACCGGCTGACGCCAAACACAACATTTGTCTAAGAAATTTGTATTAAAGGCAGAATTTGACCTAACGAAATTAAACAGAAGAAAAATGCTTCATTGAATATTACATTTAATTTGCCTTAAAGGCACCTTGGCCCTCATTCCGAGTTGTTCGCTCGTTATTTTTTTTTCGCTACGGAGCAATTAGTCGCAAACTCCGCATGCGCAATGTTCGCAGTGCGCCTGAAACAAGTAAATTTGCACAAAAATTTGGTATTTTACTCACGGCCTAACAAGGTTTTTTCATCGTTCTGCTGATCGTAGTGTGATTGACAGGAAGTGGGTGTTTCTGGGAGTGTGCGAAAAAACGCAGGCGTGTCAAGGAAAAACGCGGGAGTGTCTGGAGAAACGGGGGAGTGGCTGGGCGAACGCTGGGTGTGTTTGTGACGTCAAACCAGGAACGAAACTGACTGAACTGATCGCAGTGTAGGAGTAAGTCTGGAGCTACTCAGAAACTGCTAAGAAATTTCTATTCGCAATTCTGCTAATCTTTCGTTCGCAATTCTGCTAAGCTAAGATTCACTCCCAGAGGGCGGCGGCTTAGCGTGTGCAAAGCTGCTAAAAGCAGCTAGCGAGCGAACAACTCGGAATGAGGACCCTTATGTGATTCCAAGATTCAAACGTGTCCTGTATCTGTCTGCTATGCACTTCGCTGAATTTTATTGTACAACGCAATATTTAGGGTGAACCTGTCAACAGAACATTACTATACATGTAATAGTTAGTTGAGGTTATAGGGAGTACATGGCAGAAGAGGGGTCTTTTTATACTGCAGCTGTTTTTTTGTGAATCACAGGGGGAAATTCAGATCTGATCATAGCAGCAAATTTGTTAGCAGATGAGCAAAACCATGGTGGTCATTCCGAGTTGTTCGCTCGTTGCCGTTTTTTGCAACGGAGCGATTAGGTGGAAAATGCGCATGCGCATGGTACGCAGCGCGCATGCGTTCAGTAATTTAACACAAAACTTTGGAGATTTGCACAAGCTCCAGCGACGTTTTTTTCATCGCTCGAGTGATCGTAGTGTGATTGACAGGAAAGGGGTGTTTCTGGGTGGAAACTGTCCGTTTTCAGGGAGTGTGCTAAAAAACGCAGGCGTGCCAGGAAAAAACGCAGGAGTGAATGGAGAAACGGGGGAGTGGCTGGCCGAACGCAGGGCGTGTTTGTGACGTCAAACCAGGAACTAAACGGACTGAGCTGATAGCAATCTAGGAGTAGGTCCGGAGCTACTCAGAAACTGCAGCAAATTATTTAGTAGCAATTCTGCTAATCTTTCGTTCGTAATTCTGCTAAGCTAAGATACACTCCCAGAGGGCGGCGGCCTAGCGTGTGCAATGCTGCTAAAAGCAGCTAGCGAGCGAACAACTCGGAATGAGGACCCATGTGCACTGCAGGGGGGACAGATGTAACATGTGCAGAGAGAGTTAGATTTGGGTGGGTTATTTTGTTTCTGTGCAGGGTAAATACTGGCTGCTTTATTTCTCCACTGCAATTTAGATTTCAGTTTGAACACACCCCACCCAACTCTAACTCTCTCTGCACATGTTATATCTGCCCCCCCTGCAGTGCACATGGGGGGTCATTCCGACCCGATCGCATGCTGTGTGTCGGGGCGTCAACTGATCATTTTCCGGGAGTGGTCCAGCGAACGCAGGCGTGTCCAGGCGTTTTGAGGGCGGATGTCTGATGTCAAATCCGGGACCTGCATCGCTGGATCCGTCACAAAGGGTAAGTAGGTGCAGGGCTGGTCTTGTTTTACGTGAAACTTTTTTAGCATAGCAGGGCTGCACAAGCGTTTGCAGCCCTGCTATGCTAAAATACACTCCCCCATAGGCGGCGTCAGGTTGATCGCACCAGCAGCAAAAAGTTGCTACGTGCGATCAACTCGGAATGACCCCCATGGTTTTGCCCAACTGCTAACACATTTGCTACTGTGATCAGATCTGAATTAGGCCACTGTACACAGCAATCTCACGTTTACTCTACACCTCTAATATTTTATATTACAAAATGGGACAAGATAAATATAAAAACTTGTCTGTATCAATCCAAATGATAATACCCATGGTCCTGATCCAGATGGAGGTTTGAGGGAACATCCCCGCAGCTTACATGGAAGGAGCAGCAGTGGTAATTACATATGGTAATGCAGCAGGAGGCCTCTGGGATAGGTGGACACCTCCTGCATGCATGTGTGAACTATTGCTGCGTCCGATGAGCCAGCATAAGATCACTATGCAACACCACTGATCAGCTGAGTGACCCATGGGGTCTCCGGGCCGGCGGCCACAGCTCCTTCTAAGAGGCCATGCAGGGCCGGTTCTAGCCCTTGTGGCGCCCCGGGCGGAAAATAGGGGCGTGGCTTCACACAGGGGCGTGGTCAGTTACGCCCCCTGTAGAGTTGTGCCCCCATTTGTGCCCCCAGTAGCGCCATTTGTGCCCCCAGTAGCGCCATTTGTGCCCCCAGTAGCGCCCCTTAAAAAAAAAAAAAGAATACTTTCAATCCACGCTCCTGAGTCCCGGCCGTTGCAGACCTCCGCCGGCGCCGCTCCTCTCCTCGGATCTATGGGAGAGATGTCATGACGTCTCTCCCATAGCACAGCATAGACACTAGAGGTCAATCATGACCCCTAGCATCTGTGCCAGTCCCATAATGCTGTGCGGTGCGCGATGACGTCATCGCGCACCGCATAGCAAAGGTCCTCTCCACAAAGGGAAACTAGACGGATAGCGTCTATTTACCTTCACAGCGGGGGATCAGCGGGGGACACAGCGGCAGCGGGGGGCACAGTAGCGGATCTTGCCATGGTGCGGCGCCCTCCGGATGGCGCCGGCGCCCTCTGGAAGGCAAAAGTCCTGCTTGCCCGTGGCAAGATCCGCTACTGAGGCCATGAAATCTCCATCAGAACTCGGAGCTTTGGCACTCCCACGACGGCGGCTTTCACTTCCCCATCCCCGCCCTCTTACGGTTGAAGACTGTCAAGCACTTGACATCTGTAGCCGTAGTGCGTCCGATGACGCAGGACCCTACTGCACGTGTGCAGTACGGTTCCTGCAGATGCGCAAAGTACCGAACGCAAGGCGGCGCCTACTGTCTGGCATGCCACCAGCCTTTTGGGGCTCTTTATGTTAGGGATGGACATCGGCGGGGTCCAGACCAGAGATGGGCTATTATGAAAGGAGGCAGAGCCGCTGCAGGAGTGGACACAGCCACCGCTCCAGTAACCTGAATGACACCGCGGCCAATTATCTAAATGATGCCACGGACATGGAGGAGAGTGACACAGTCAGGCTCCTCATCGCTGCTGCTGCAGTGGCTCTGATTGGTTCTCACAGTATCAGAGAGCCAATCACAGCAAACAATCTGCTCTGTTGCCTAGCAGCAGCCTGGGATAGGGGAGGGGCCGAGCGGTGTCACGTCTGAGGCACTGAGACAACCTCCAATGGGTCACCAAGATGTTCCCCCGATGCAGGGAACAGCAGCAATAAAGGAGCAGGGGCAGCGCAGCGTTCAGTGTTCAAGTAAATTAACCATCGGAACACCATCAAATTATTACCATTCGATGGTGGTAAACATCGGAATGCTGCCATTGAATGGTAAAAACACTAACATCACAACGAAAACATCGATGGTTGCTAACCATCGCAATTCGATGTCCATCCCTACCTAATGTTGTCTTGATAGGTTTACCAAATCAGCACTATAGAGAGGCTATTAATATTGGATATTATGTTGGCTGTAGATTTTTCAAAACTGCATGACGTCCTGTTAAAAAATACACAGGACATGTTTTTTTATTGGTTCCTGTGAATGGATGTGTAAGGGCACCAGGGCATTGCTTTGCCCAGGGTCAGCTGTGCTGTTACGATGGCTCTGCACATTGCTATGATATCTGTTTCATAAAAATACACAAATTCCTGGATTTATCTTCCAGTCCCGGAACCTGCCCTCTACACAACGGTGCTTACACTTGTGGCCCTGGAAGATCTGTTCCTGCTGTGCTGCATGTCCCCTCTGTTACTGTCACAGACACTGTGCTGCATGTCCCCTCTGTTACTGTCACAGACACTGTGCTGCATGTCCCCTCTGTTACTGTCACAGACACTGTGCTGCATGTCCCCTCTGTTACTGTCACAGACACTGTGCTGCATGTCCCCTCTGTTACTGTCACAGACACTGTGCTGCATGTCCCCTCTGTTACTGTCACAGACACTGTGCTGCATGTCCCATCTGTTACTGTCACAGACACTGTGCTGCATGTACCCTCTGTTACTGTCACAGACACTGTGCTGCATGTCCCCTCTGTTACCGTCACAGACACTGTGCTGCATGTCTCCTCTGTTACTGTCACAGAGACTGTGCTGCATGTCCCCTCTGTTACTGTCACAGACACTGAGCTGCATGTCCCCTCTTTACTGTCACAGACACTGTGCTGCATGTCCCCTCTGTTACTGTCACAGACACTGTGCTGCATGTCTCCTCTGTTACTGTCACAGACACTGTGCTGCATGTCCCCTCTGTTACTGTCACAGACACTGTGCTGCATGTCCCCTCTGTTACTGTCACAGACACTGTGCTGCATGTCCCCTCTGTTACTGTCACAGACACTGTGCTGCATGTCCCCTCTGTTACTGTCACAGACACTGTGCTGCATGTCCCCTCTGTTACTGTCACAGACACTGTGCTGCATGTCTCCTCTGTTACTGTCACAGACACTGAGCTGCATGTCCCCTCTGTTACTGTCACAGACACTGTGTTGCATGTCTCCTCTGTTACTGTCACAGACACTGTGCTGCATGTCCCCTCTGTTACTGTCACAGACACTGTGCTGCATGTCCCCTCTGTTACTGTCACAGACACTGTGCTGCATGTCCCCTCTGTTACTGTCACAGACACTGTGCTGCATGTCCCCTCTGTTACTGTCACAGACACTGTGCTGCATGTCCCCTCTGTTACTGTCACAGACACTGTGCTGCATGTCCCCTCTGTTACTGTCAGACATTGTGCTGCATGTCCCCTCTGTTACTGTCACAGACACCGTGCTGCATGTCTCCTCTGTTACTGTCACAGACACTGTGCTGCATGTCTCCTCTGTTACTGTCACAGACACTGTGCTGCATGTCCCCTCTGTTACTGTCACAGACACTGTGCTGCATGTCCCCTCTGTTACTATCACAGACACCGTGCTGCATGTCTCCTCTGTTACTGTCACAGACACTGTGCTGCATGTCTCCTCTGTTACTGTCACAGACACTGTGCTGCATGTCCCCGCTGTTACTGTCACAGACACTGTGCTGCATGTCCCCTCTGTTACTGTCACAGACACTGTGCTGCATGTCTCCTCTGTTACTGTCACAGACACTGTGCTGCATGTCCCCTCTGTTACCGTCACAGACACTGTGCTGCATGTCCCCTCTGTTACTGTCACAGACACTGTGCTGCATGTCCCCTCTGTTACCGTCACAGACACTGTGCTGCATGTCTCCTCTGTTACTGTCACAGACACTGTGCTGCATGTCCCCTCTGTTACTGTCACAGACACTGTGCTGCATGTCCCCTCTGTTACTGTCACAGACACTGTGCTGCATGTCCCCTCTGTTACTGTCACAGACACTGTGCTGCATGTCCCCTCTGTTACTGTCACAGACACTGTGCTGCATGTCCCCTCTGTTACTGTCACAGACACTGTGCTGCATGTCTCCTCTGTTACTGTCACAGACACTGAGCTGCATGTCCCCTCTGTTACTGTCACAGACACTGTGTTGCATGTCTCCTCTGTTACTGTCACAGACACTGTGCTGCATGTCCCCTCTGTTACTGTCACAGACACTGTGCTGCATGTCCCCTCTGTTACTGTCACAGACACTGTGCTGCATGTCCCCTCTGTTACTGTCACAGACACTGTGCTGCATGTCCCCTCTGTTACTGTCACAGACACTGTGCTGCATGTCCCCTCTGTTACTGTCACAGACACTGTGCTGCATGTCCCCTCTGTTACTGTCAGACATTGTGCTGCATGTCCCCTCTGTTACTGTCACAGACACCGTGCTGCATGTCTCCTCTGTTACTGTCACAGACACTGTGCTGCATGTCTCCTCTGTTACTGTCACAGACACTGTGCTGCATGTCCCCTCTGTTACTGTCACAGACACTGTGCTGCATGTCCCCTCTGTTACTATCACAGACACCGTGCTGCATGTCTCCTCTGTTACTGTCACAGACACTGTGTTCCATGTCTCCTCTGTTACTGTCACAGACACTGTGCTGCATGTCCCCGCTGTTACTGTCACAGACACTGTGCTGCATGTCCCCTCTGTTACTGTCACAGACACTGTGCTGCATGTCTCCTCTGTTACTGTCACAGACACTGTGCTGCATGTCCCCACTGTTACTGGCAGACACTGTGCTGCATGTCCCCACTGTTACTGTCACAGACACTGTGCTGCATGTTCCCTCTGTTACTGTCACAGACACTGTGCTGCATGTCTCCTCTGTTACTGTCACAGACACTGTGCTGCATGTCCCCACTGTTACTGTCAGACACTGTGCTGCATGTCTCCTCTGTTACTGTCACAGACACTGTGCTGCATGTTCCCTCTGTTACTGTCACAGTCAGACACTGTGCTGCATGTCCCCTCTGTTACTGTCACAGACACTGTGCTGCATGTCCCCTCTGTTACTGTCACAGACACTGTGCTGCATGTCCCCACTGTTACTGTCACAGACACCGTGCTGCATGTCCCCTCTGTTACTGTCACAGACACCGTCAATGCTGCATGTCCCCTCTGTTACTGTCACAGACACTGTGCTGCATGTCTCCTCTGTTACTGTCACAGACACTGTGCTGCATGTCCCCACTGTTACTGTCACAGACACCGTGCTGCATGTCCCCTCTGTTACTGTCACAGACACCGTCAATGCTGCATGTCCCCTCTGTTACTGTCACAGACACTGTGCTGCATGTCCCCTCTGTTACTGTCACAGACACTGAGCTGCATGTCTCCTCTGTTACTGTCACAGACACTGTGCTGCATGTCTCCTCTGTTACTGTCACAGACACTGTGCTGCATGTCTCCTCTGTTACTGTCACAGACACTGTGCTGCATGTCCCCTCTGTTACTGTCACAGACACTGAGCTGCATGTCTCCTCTGTTACTGTCACAGACACTGTGCTGCATGTCTCCTCTGTTACTGTCACAGACACTGTGCTGCATGTCTCCTCTGTTACTGTCACAGACACTGTGCTGCATGTCCCCACTGTTACTGTCAGACACTGTGCTGCATGTCCCCACTGTTACTGTCACAGACACTGTGCTGCATGTCTCCTCTGTTACTGTCACAGACACTGTGCTGCATGTTCCCTCTGTTACTGTCACAGTCAGACACTGTGCTGCATGTCCCCTCTGTTACTGTCACAGACACTGTGCTGCATGTCCCCTCTGTTACTGTCACAGACACTGAGCTGCATGTCTCCTCTGTTACTGTCACAGACACTGTGCTGCATGTCTCCTCTGTTACTGTCACAGACACTGTGCTGCATGTCCCCTCTGTTACTGTCACAGACACTGTGCTGCATGTCCCCTCTGTTACTGTCACAGACACTGTGCTGCATGTCCCCTCTGTTACTGTCACAGACACCGTGCTGCATGTCCCCTCTGTTACTGTCACAGACACCGTGCTGCATGTCCCCTCTGTTACTGTCACAGACACCGTGCTGCATGTCCCCTCTGTTACTGTCACAGACACCTTGCTGCATGTCCCCTCTGTTACTGTCACAGACACCGTGCTGCATGTCCCCTCTGTTACTATCACAGACACCGTGCTGCATGTCTCCTCTGTTACTGTCACAGACACTGAGCTGCATGTCTCCTCTGTTACTGTCACAGACACTGTGCTGCATGTCCCCTCTGTTACTGTCACAGACACTGTGCTGAATGTCCCACTGTTACTGTCACAGACACTGTGCTGCATGTCTCCTCTGTTACTGTCACAGACACTGTGCTGCATGTCCCCTCTGTTACTGTCACAGACACTGTGCTGCATGTCCCCTCTGTTACTGTCACAGACACTGTGCTGCATGTCTCCTCTGTTACTGTCACAGACACTGTGCTGCATGTCTCCTCTGTTACTGTCACAGACACTGTGCTGCATGTCCCCTCTGTTACGGTCACAGACACTGTGTTGCATGTCTCCTCTGTTACTGTCACAGACACTGTACTGCATGTCCCCTCTGTTACTGTCACAGACACTGTGCTGCATGTCCCCTCTGTTACTGTCACAGACACTGAGCTGCATGTCCCCTCTGTTACTGTCACAGACACTGTGCTGCATGTCCCCTCTGTTACTGTCACAGACACTGTGCTGCATGTCTCCTCTGTTACTGTCACAGACACCGTGCTGCATGTCCCCTCTGTTACTGTCACAGACACTGTGCTGCATGTCTCCTCTGTTACTGTCACAGACACCGTGCTGCATGTCCCCTCTGTTACTGTCACAGACACTGTGCTGCATGTCCCCTCTGTTACTGTCACAGACACTGTGCTGCATGTCTCCTCTGTTACTGTCACAGACACTGTGCTGCATGTCCCCTCTGTTACTGTCACAGACACTGTGCTGCATGTCCCCTCTGTTACTGTCACAGACACTGTGCTGCATGTCCCCTCTGTTACTGTCACAGACACTGTGCTGCATGTCTCCTCTGTTACTGTCACAGACACTGTGCTGCATGTCTCCTCTGTTACTGTCACAGACACTGTGCTGCATGTCCCCTCTGTTACGGTCACAGACACTGTGTTGCATGTCTCCTCTGTTACTGTCACAGACACTGTACTGCATGTCCCCTCTGTTACTGTCACAGACACTGTGCTGCATGTCCCCTCTGTTACTGTCACAGACACTGAGCTGCATGTCCCCTCTGTTACTGTCACAGACACTGTGCTGCATGTCCCCTCTGTTACTGTCACAGACACTGTGCTGCATGTCTCCTCTGTTACTGTCACAGACACCGTGCTGCATGTCCCCTCTGTTACTGTCACAGACACTGTGCTGCATGTCCCCTCTGTTACTGTCACAGACACTGTGCTGCATGTCTCCTCTGTTACTGTCACAGACACTGTGCTGCATGTCCCCTCTGTTACTGTCACAGACACTGTGCTGCATGTCCCCTCTGTTACTGTCACAGACACTGTGCTGCATGTCCCCTCTGTTACTGTCACAGACACTGAGCTGCATGTCTCCTCTGTTACTGTCACAGACACTGTGCTGCATGTCTCCTCTGTTACTGTCACAGACACTGTGCTGCATGTCCCCTCTGTTACTGTCACAGACACTGTGCTGCATGTCTCCTCTGTTACTGTCACAGACACTGTGCTGCCTGCTGAAATAATTCTGTACTGGACGGAAGCTGTTATACCGGATTTAGTATGGAATAACGCTCATCGGGATGACCGACTCTGGCATCCTGACATTGAAGATCCCGAAATCAGTGGGGGGGTAAGTATTTTTTACCCCTTCCTCCCCCCAACTCTCTGGGGCTGGCGGCTAGGGCTAACCTCCCACTAGTGCCTAAACCTTAACCCCCCCCCCCGGGACCTAACAGTTACAGCAATACTTACTTTCGGGATGTCGGCTGTCAGTGTTCCGGCGCAGGTATCCCGGGTGGTGCTATTAAGACCCTCATCCATTCACTGGTCATCTCCAGATTGGACTACTGGACTCTTCTTCTAACATCAATACCAACCAACTCTCCTCCTAACTCTCTGTTACATGCTCATGTCTACCCATCTGTGTCACCCCTGAAGGTCTGCCCCTCCCCTTTAGAACGTAAGCTCTCACGAGCAGGGCCCTCTCCCCTCATGTGCTTTTTCTTTGTTTAGACCATTTTCTACTCCAATCTCCCTTCAACAGCACCTAGCCCTCAGTTTCTGCCATCATGAGGATTATTTCAGTGTCCTGTCCTGTGATGCAGAAATGTTTATATACCATGTACTTATCCTACATTATCTTGTACTGTAAGTCGCTGTTTTCCTGTTTGTCTCATTTATTTATGTACTTTGTTAGGTGCTGCGGAACCCTTATGGTGCCATATAAACGATAATAATTATAAAATAATAATAATTATTATTATTATTATTTGGGTGGGGTGTGTCCAAGCTGAAATGTAAAACTGCATTGTAAAATATTGCTGTCTAGCATTTGTGAGCTACATGCAAAAGCAGCCAGTACTTACCCTGCATGCAAAAGCACTAAATGCATTTGCCCTTTTGCAGTGCAGCATGGTTTGTCCAGGTGCACAGACACTTGCATGTTTTGCTTTGCTCCAACCTAATAATCAGCCCCAAAATTCTGTGAGCGGACTGAGGCCATACTTGCCTACCCTCCCGGAATGGCCGGAGGGCTCCCGAAAATCAGGTGTTCCTCCTGGCCCCCCGGAAAGGTGGGCAAGTCTACTGCTTTCCCAGGTAGCCCCCCGCATCCCCCCTCGGCCACCCTCTGCACCCCCCGCACCCCCCTCCCTCAGCCGCCCACAACAGAGAACAAGTGGGCGGTCCGAAGGGGGATATGAATCGCGTCATCATAGGTCCGCCCCTGCTATTCAGTGCCAGTTTTCTCAGCACTGTCTGGCGGGGGCGGGGCCACGATGATGCATTTGTGCTGCCACGCCTCCGGACTGCCCACTTTCCCCACCTGTCACGCCCACAGACTGCCCCCATTACTGACGGTCACACCCCCATTAGCCTACCACGCTGCCATCTCCCGGAGGAGGATGCAGCAAGGTAGGCATGTATGACTGAGGCCCTCATTCAGACCTTGACACAGTCGCTCTGTTGCTCGCAGCGGCTGCATCCAGGTGGTCTGCGCATGCGCACCGGCCGTTGTGTGAGTGCGAGACCTTACACATTGCGCCTGCATCTTTGAAGGATGGAGCCTCACACATGCTGGGCGGCCTTGCATTGTGCTTGGCGGCCCCCAGCATGTGCGGAGTGAACACAGATCTGGCTGCGTACAGTACATCCGGACAGTATTCACTTAGTTTTTTATTTTTAATACATTTGCAAAAATCTCCCAAAAACTTTTTTCACGTGGGGTATTGTGTGTAGAATTTTGAGAGAAAAAATGAATTTATTCCAGGTTGGAATAAGGCTGTAACATAACAAAATGTGGAAAAAGTGAAGCGCTGTGAATACTTTCCGGATGCACTGTATGCAGCGATCTGCGTTCATCTCTGAATAACCCCCAGAGTTCTTTATTTGACTTTTATTCTTACTTATTTTGCAATGGCTTCAGATATGTTTGGTTGTTTTAGGTTTTTTTTGTTTTCTTTTCATAACAATCCAGGCATACAAGTCAGACACTAATATAACAGGGTTCAACTGTTCATTTAAGGACATATTAAATAATAGCAAGGAAGTAAATGTTTCATTTAAGGTCACGTTAGTGTTAGTTAATGAACACATTACTTGGTAACAGATAGCATACACTTCAATATTTGTTTTAGGATATTCTATACCAGTGTTTTGTATGAACTAAATTTATTTTATGAAGCTTCAATTCTCCTCCTATTCTTCCGTCCCCTCCTGTACCTGTGTATCCTATCCCACTGTCTCCTCCTTACAACATCATTCTATACTGTGATATACAGTACTATGCTTAGGCAGGCAGAGAGCTGCATAGGCTTGAAGCCACATAATCACTAGAGATGAGCGGGTTCGGTTCCTCGGAATCCGAACCCGCTCGAACTTCATGTTTTTTTTCACGGGTCCGAGCGACTCGGATCTTCCCGCCTTGCTCGATTAACCCGAGCGCGCCCGAACGTCATCATGACGCTGTCGGATTCTCGCGAGCCTCGGATTCTATCGCGAGACTCGGATTCTATATAAGGAGCCGCGCGTCGCCGCCATTTTCACACGTGCATTGAGATTGATAGGGAGAGGACGTGGCTGGCGTTCTCTCCATTTAGATTAGAAGAGAGAGAGTGAGATTGATTTTAAACAGAGACACTTGATTTACTGGAGCTTAGGAGTAAGAGAGTGCAGAGTTTAGTAGTAACTGACCACAGTGACCACCAGACGGGTGTGGTTCATCAAATCGACAGTGTCTAGGTCAACAATGTTTATGTCGACCACTATAGGTCGACAGTCACTAGGTCGACATGGATGGAAGGTCGACAGGGTTTCTAGGTCGACATGTGCTAGGTCGACAGGTATAAAGGTCGACATGAGTATATATATTTTTTTTGGTGTCGTTTTCTTCGTAGAGTGACCGTGATCCCAAATTAGTGCACCGCATCCCCTCGCATGGCTCGCTTCGCTCGCCATGCTTCAGGCATGGTGCCTTCGCTCCGCTACCGCTTCGCTCGGCACACTTTACCGTTCCAATCATAGTCCACGTGGATCGTTAAGTATGAAAAAATTCAAAAAAAGAATTTTTTTTTGAAAAACTCATGTCGACCTTTAGACCTGTCGACCTAGCACATGTCGACCTAGAAACCCTGTCGACCTTCCATCCATGTCGACCTAGTGACTGTCGACCTATAGTGGTCGACCTAAATATTGTCGACCTAGACACTGTCGATCTTCAGACCGGATCCCCCACCAGACAGTGCAGTTTTATTTAATATAATCCGTTCTCTGCCTGAAAAAAACGATACACAGTGACTCAGTCACATACCATATCTGTGTGCACTGCTCAGCCCAGTGTGCTGCATCATCTATGTATATATCTGACTGTGCTCACACAGCTTATAATTGTGGGGGAGACTGGGGAGCAGTGCCAGTTATAGGTTATAGCAGGAGCCAGGAGTACATATTATTAAAATTAAACAGTGCACACTTTCGCTGCAGGAGTGCCACTGCCAGTGTGACTGACCAGTGACCTGATCACACTGACCACCAGTATAGTTAGTAGTATACTATATTGTGATTGCCTGAAAAAGTTAAACACTCGTCGTGTGACTTGTGTGGTGTTTTTTTTTTTATTCTATAAAAAACTCATTCTGCTGACAGACAGTGTCCAGCAGGTCCGTCATTATATAATATATACCTGTCCGGCTGCAGTAGTGATATATATATATTTATTTTTTATATCATTATTTATCATCCAGTCGCAGCAGACACAGTACGGTGGTGTTTTTTTCTTTCTTCTTTATACATACATAATACATCTCTTTATCAACCAGTCTATATTAGCAGCAGACACAGTACAGTAGTCCACGGCTGTAGCTACCTCTGTGTCGGCACTCGGCAGTCCATCCATAATTGTATACCACCTACCCGTGGTTTTTTTTTCTTTCTTCTTTATACATACATACTACATCTCTTTATCAACCAGTCTATATTAGCAGCAGACACAGTACAGTAGTCCACGGCTGTAGCTACCTCTGTGTCGGCACTCGGCAGTCCATCCATAATTGTATACCACCTACCCGTGGGTTTTTTTTCTTTCTTCTTTATACATACATACTACATCTCATTATCAACCAGTCTATATTAGCAGCAGACACAGTACAGTACGGTAGTCCACGGCTGTAGCTACCTCTGTGTCGGCACTCGGCAGTCCGTCCATAATTGTATACCACCTACCCGTGGTTTTTTTTTCTTTCTTCTTTATACATACATACTACATCTCTTTATCAACCAGTCTATATTAGCAGCAGACACAGTACAGTAGTCCACGGCTGTAGCTACCTCTGTGTCGGCACTCGGCAGTCCATCCATAATTGTATACCACCTACCCGTGGTTTTTTTTTCTTTCTTCTTTATACATACATACTACATCTCTTTATCAACCAGTCTATATTAGCAGCAGACACAGTACAGTAGTCCACGGCTGTAGCTACCTCTGTGTCGGCACTCGGCAGTCCATCCATAATTGTATACCACCTACCCGTGGTTTTTTTTCTTTCTTCTTTATACATACATACTACATCTCTTTATCAACCAGTCTATATTAGCAGCAGACACAGTACAGTAGTCCACGGCTGTAGCTACCTCTGTGTCGGCACTCGGCAGTCCATCCATAATTGTATACCACCTACCCGTGGTTTTTTTTTTCTTTCTTCTTTATACATACATACTACATCTCATTATCAACCAGTCTATATTAGCAGCAGACACAGTACAGTACGGTAGTCCACGGCTGTAGCTACCTCTGTGTCGGCACTCGGCAGTCCGTCCATAATTGTATACCACCTACCCGTGGTTTTTTTTTCTTTCTTCTTTATACATACATACTACATCTCTTTATCAACCAGTCTATATTAGCAGCAGACACAGTACAGTAGTCCACGGCTGTAGCTACCTCTGTGTCGGCACTCGGCAGTCCATCCATAATTGTATACCACCTACCCGTGGTTTTTTTTTCTTTCTTCTTTATACATACATACTACATCTCTTTATCAACCAGTCTATATTAGCAGCAGACACAGTACAGTAGTCCACGGCTGTAGCTACCTCTGTGTCGGCACTCGGCAGTCCATCCATAATTGTATACCACCTACCCGTGGTTTTTTTTCTTTCTTCTTTATACATACATACTACATCTCATTATCAACCAGTCTATATTAGCAGCAGACACAGTACAGTACGGTAGTCCACGGCTGTAGCTACCTCTGTGTCGGCACTCGGCAGTCCGTCCATAATTGTATACCACCTACCCGTGGTTTTTTTTCTTTCTTCTTTATACATACATACTACATCTCTTTATCAACCAGTCTATATTAGCAGCAGACACAGTACAGTAGTCCACGGCTGTAGCTACCTCTGTGTCGGCACTCGGCAGTCCATCCATAATTGTATACTAGTATCCATCCATCTCCATTGTTTACCTGAGGTGCCTTTTAGTTGTGCCTATTAAAATATGGAGAACAAAAATGTTGAGGTTCCAAAATTAGGGAAAGATCAAGATCCACTTCCACCTCGTGCTGAAGCTGCTGCCACTAGTCATGGCCGAGACGATGAAATGCCAGCAACGTCGTCTGCCAAGGCCGATGCCCAATGTCATAGTACAGAGCATGTCAAATCCAAAACACCAAATATCAGTAAAAAAAGGACTCCAAAACCTAAAATAAAATTGTCGGAGGAGAAGCGTAAACTTGCCAATATGCCATTTACCACACGGAGTGGCAAGGAACGGCTGAGGCCCTGGCCTATGTTCATGGCTAGTGGTTCAGCTTCACATGAGGATGGAAGCACTCAGCCTCTCGCTAGAAAAATGAAAAGACTCAAGCTGGCAAAAGCAGTAGCACCGCAAAGAACTGTGCGTTCTTCGAAATCCCAAATCCACAAGGAGAGTCCGACTCCAATTGTGTCGGTTGCGATGCCTGACCTTCCCAACACTGGACGTGAAGAGCATGCGCCTTCCACCATTTGCACGCCCCCTGCAAGTGATGGAAGGAGCACCCGCAGTCCAGTTCCTGATAGTCAGATTGAAGATGTCAGTGTTGAAGTACACCAGGATGAGGAGGATATGGGTGTTGCTGGCGCTGGGGAGGAAATTGACCAGGAGGATTCTGATGGTGAGGTGGTTTGTTTAAGTCAGGCACCCGGGGAGACACCTGTTGTCCGTGGGAGGAATATGGCCGTTGACATGCCTGGTGAAAATACCCAAAAAATCAGCTCTTCGGTGTGGAAGTATTTCACCAGAAATGCGGACAACAGGTGTCAAGCCGTGTGTTCCCTTTGTCAAGCTGTAATAAGTAGGGGTAAGGACGTTAACCACCTCGGAACATCCTCCCTTATACGTCACCTGCAGCGCATTCATAATAAGTCAGTGACAAGTTCAAAAACTTGGGCCGACAGCGGAAGCAGTCCACTGACCAGTAAATCCCTTCCTCTTGTAACCAAGCTCACGCAAACCACCCCACCAACTCCCTCAGTGTCAATTTCCTCCTTCCCCAGGAATGCCAATAGTCCTGCAGGCCATGTCACTGGCAATTCTGATGATTCCTCTCCTGCCTGGGATTCCTCCGATGCATCCTTGCGTGTAACGCCTACTGCTGCTGGCGCTGCTGTTGTTGCTGCTGGGAGTCGATGGTCATCCCAGAGGGGAAGTCGTAAGACCACTTGTACTACTTCCACCAAGCAATTGACTGTCCAACAGTCCTTTGCGAGGAAGATGAAATATCACAGCAGTCATCCTACTGCAAAGCGGATAACTGAGGCCTTGACATCCTGGGTGGTGAGAAACGTGGTTCCGGTATCCATCATTACTGCAGAGCCAACTAGAGACATGTTGGAGGTACTGTGTCCCCGGTACCAAATACCATCTAGGTTCCATTTCTCTAGGCAGGCGATACCGAAAATGTACACAGACCTCAGAAAAAGAGTCACCAGTGTCCTAAAAAATGCAGCTGTACCCAATGTCCACTTAACCACGGACATGTGGACAAGTGGAGCAGGGCAGGGTCAGGACTGTATGACTGTGACAGCCCACTGGGTAGATGTATGGACTCCCGCCGCAACAACAGCAGCGGCGGCACCAGTAGCAGCATCTCGCAAACGCCAACTCTTTCCTAGGCAGGCTACGCTTTGTATCACCGGTTTCCAGAATACGCACACAGCTGAAAACCTCTTACGGCAACTGAGGAAGATCATCGCGGAATGGCTTACCCCAATTGGACTCTCCTGTGGATTTGTGGCATCGGACAACGCCAGCAATATTGTGTGCGCATTAAATCTGGGCAAATTCCAGCACGTCCCATGTTTTGCACATACCTTGAATTTGGTGGTGCAGAATTTTTTAAAAAACGACAGGGGCGTGCAAGAGATGCTGTCGGTGGCCAGAAGAATTGCGGGACACTTTCGGCATACAGGCACCACGTACAGAAAACTGGAGCACCACCAAAAACTACTGAACCTGCCCTGCCATCATCTGAAGCAAGAAGTGGTAACGAGGTGGAATTCAACCCTCTATATGCTTCAGAGGTTGGAGGAGCAGCAAAAGGCCATTCAAGCCTATACAATTGAGCACGATATAGGAGGTGGAATGCACCTGTCTCAAGCGCAGTGGAGAATGATTTCAACGTTGTGCAAGGTTCTGATGCCCTTTGAACTTGCCACACGTGAAGTCAGTTCAGACACTGCCAGCCTGAGTCAGGTCATTCCCCTCATCAGGCTTTTGCAGAAGAAGCTGGAGACATTGAAGGAGGAGCTAACACGGAGCGATTCCGCTAGGCATGTGGGACTTGTGGATGGAGCCCTTAATTCGCTTAACAAGGATTCACGGGTGGTCAATCTGTTGAAATCAGAGCACTACATTTTGGCCACCGTGCTCGATCCTAGATTTAAAGCCTACCTTGGATCTCTCTTTCCGGCAGACACAAGTCTGCTGGGGTTGAAAGACCTGCTGGTGAGAAAATTGTCAAGTCAAGCGGAACGCGACCTGTCAACAACATCTCCTCCTTCACATTCTCCCGCAACTGGGGGTGCGAGGAAAAGGCTCAGAATTCCGAGCCCACCCGCTGGCGGTGATGCAGGGCAGTCTGGAGCGACTGCTGATGCTGACATCTGGTCCGGACTGAAGGACCTGACAACGATTACGGACATGTCGTCTACTGTCACTGCATATGATTCTCTCACCATTGAAAGAATGGTGGAGGATTATATGAGTGACCGCATCCAAGTAGGCACGTCACACAGTCCGTACTTATACTGGCAGGAAAAAGAGGAAATTTGGAGGCCCTTGCACAAACTGGCTTTATTCTACCTAAGTTGCCCTCCCACAAGTGTGTACTCCGAAAGAGTGTTTAGTGCCGCCGCTCACCTTGTCAGCAATCGGCGTACGAGGTTACATCCAGAAAATGTGGAGAAGATGATGTTCATTAAAATGAATTATAATCAATTCCTCCGTGGAGACATTCACCAGCAGCAATTGCCTCCACAAAGTACACAGGGTGCTGAGATGGTGGATTCCAGTGAGGACGAACTGATAATCTGTGAGGAGGGGGATGTACACGGTGATATATCGGAGGATGATGATGAGGAGGACATCTTGCCTCTGTAGAGCCAGTTTGTGCAAGGAGAGATTAATTGCTTCTTTTTTGGGGGGGGTCCAAACCAACCCGTCATATCAGTCACAGTCGTGTGGCAGACCCTGTCACTGAAATGATGGGTTGGTTAAAGTGTGCATGTCCTGTTTATACAACATAAGGGTGGGTGGGAGGGCCCAAGGACAATTCCATCTTGCACCTCTTTTTTCTTTTCTTTTTCTTTGCGTCATGTGCTGTTTGGGGAGGGTTTTTTGGAAGGGACATCCTGCGTGACACTGCAGTGCCACTCCTAGATGGGCCCGGTGTTTGTGTCGGCCACTAGGGTCGCTTATCTTACTCACACAGTCAGCTACCTCATTGCGCCTCTTTTTTTCTTTGCGTCATGTGCTGTTTGGGGAGGGTTTTTTGGAAGGGACATCCTGCGTGACACTGCAGTGCCACTCCTAGATGGGCCCGGTGTTTGTGTCGGCCACTAGGGTCGCTTATCTTACTCACACAGTCAGCTACCTCATTGCGCCTCTTTTTTTCTTTGCGTCATGTGCTGTTTGGGGAGGGTTTTTTGGAAGGGACATCCTGCGTGACACTGCAGTGCCACTCCTAGATGGGCCCGGTGTTTGTGTCGGCCACTAGGGTCGCTTATCTTACTCACACAGTCAGCTACCTCATTGCACCTCTTTTTTTCTTTGCGTCATGTGCTGTTTGGGGAGGGTTTTTTGGAAGGGACATCCTGCGTGACACTGCAGTGCCACTCCTAGATGGGCCCGGTGTTTGTGTCGGCCACTAGGGTCGCTTATCTTACTCACACAGTCAGCTACCTCATTGCGCCTCTTTTTTTCTTTGCGTCATGTGCTGTTTGGGGAGGGTTTTTTGGAAGGGACATCCTGCGTGACACTGCAGTGCCACTCCTAGATGGGCCCGGTGTTTGTGTCGGCCACTAGGGTCGCTTATCTTACTCACACAGTCAGCTACCTCATTGCGCCTCTTTTTTTCTTTGCATCATGTGCTGTTTGGGGAGGGTTTTTTGGAAGGGACATCCTGCGTGACACTGCAGTGCCACTCCTAGATGGGCCCGGTGTTTGTGTCGGCCACTAGGGTCGCTTATCTTACTCATACAGTCAGCTACCTCATTGCGCCTCTTTTTTTCTTTGCGTCATGTGCTGTTTGGGGAGGGTTTTTTGGAAGGGACATCCTGCGTGACACTGCAGTGCCACTCCTAGATGGGCCCGGTGTTTGTGACGGCCACTAGGGTCGCTTATCTTACTCACACAGTCAGCTACCTCATTGCGCCTCTTTTTTTCTTTGCGTCATGTGCTGTTTGGGGAGGGTTTTTTGGAAGGGACATCCTGCGTGACACTGCAGTGCCACTCCTAGATGGGCCCGGTGTTTGTGTCGGCCACTAGGGTCGCTTATCTTACTCACACAGTCAGCTACCTCATTGCGCCTCTTTTTTTCTTTGCGTCATGTGCTGTTTGGGGAGGGTTTTTTGGAAGGGACATCCTGCGTGACACTGCAGTGCCACTCCTAGATGGGCCCGGTGTTTGTGTCGGCCACTAGGGTCGCTTATCTTACTCACACAGTCAGCTACCTCATTGCGCCTCTTTTTTTCTTTGCGTCATGTGCTGTTTGGGGAGGGTTTTTTGGAAGGGACATCCTGCGTGACACTGCAGTGCCACTCCTAGATGGGCCCGGTGTTTGTGTCGGCCACCAGGGTCGCTTATCTTACTCACACAGCGACCTCGGTGCAAATTTTAGGACTAAAAATAATATTGTGAGGTGTGAGGTATTCAGAATAGACTGAAAATGAGTGTAAATTATGGTTTTTGAGGTTAATAATACTTTGGGATCAAAATGACCCCCAAATTCTATGATTTAAGCTGTTTTTTAGGGTTTTTTGAAAAAAAACACCCGAATCCAAAACACACCCGAATCCGACAAAAAAAATTCGGTGAGGTTTTGCCAAAACGCGGTCGAACCCAAAACACGGCCGCGGAACCGAACCCAAAACCAAAACACAAAACCCGAAAAATTTCAGGCGCTCATCTCTAATAAGCACCCAAAGTTTTTTGTGACTATTTGCTTAAGGGTAGGCAGGGCTAGCCTTAGTGATGGACAGTTGGGGTCAGGTGACCCAGTGGGCCTATCAGGTTGGGGTAGGAGGAGTGTATACAGGGGTATATTGTTTCTGGATAGGCAGCCATCTTCCTCTTGCCATTTTGGATCCAGTGAGTAGAAGGAATCATTAGGTTTATCCTCTGTTACCTGCTGTTGTATATTGTTTTAGTAAGGTGTGGTTATTTTTGTACTGTTTTTCCCCCATTGCACTGAACTGGTATACTGTCTGCTGCATATTGTGTTCCTCCCCCCTTTGCAGTACACTGCGTTGTGGCCCCCCTCCCCTCTCCAGCCCTCCAACCTCGCTGTGCCTCCTCAGCCTGCAGCGCCTATTATACCCCGTCCGCATAGGTCCGCCCCTCCTCCCCGCCGCCTGGCTGAGGCCGCGCGCCCGTTCCGGGCGACCGGGTATCGCCGGCCTCAAGTGCGGGTGGTCTCCCTCACTTCTGCGTCGCCCGCCGGAGCACTGTTAGTGCTCTCCGCGGGCGGCCGGGCCTCCTCAGCTGCTTCCGGCGGTCAGCACGGCGTTCGAGCCGTGCGTGCCGGGGGTGCGGCCCCGTCCTCCAGTCCTCCCTCCTCTGCTGGCCCGTGCTTAGGGGACCTGAGTAGCGGGTCCTGCGGCAGCGCATTGGTCAGGGTTCAGGCGGGTATGTCACCAGCCAGCTCCCCTGCGGGTGCCTGGCTGCTGGATGACATACCTGTCATTTCATCAGTCTCCAATGTGGCGAGGGGGTTGGGGGCAAGTTTTCCCACTGCCACGGATAGTGGGGCCATCGCCCTGCTGCCTCACACGGTGCCCCCTTTTTCCACGCCGCTGGGCGCACTGCAGTGTCAAAGTCGGAAAAATATCATGCTACACGTTGCCATATATTCACCCCATGCGCTTGCCCGCTACACGTGCACATTCTCTCCCGTGCGTGCGGATACTCGCAGCTGCGTGATGGCACTTCCTCGGCCATGCGCTCGAGCGCGTGGTATGTGCATTTACGGTAGAGTTTGTGTGCGTCTAGTCGGCGACTCAATCGTTACATAGTAAAACCAAATAGTATGTTTTATAGGTAATGTCCCCCTTAATAATAACTGTAAGTTTGTTTAATGT
Source organism: Pseudophryne corroboree (assembly GCF_028390025.1). Lineage (NCBI taxonomy): Eukaryota > Metazoa > Chordata > Amphibia > Anura > Myobatrachidae > Pseudophryne > Pseudophryne corroboree. The sequence continues at coordinate 325,817,167 of NC_086453.1, read as the reverse complement.
AACTGGTCCCTGGACAGAGGAATTCCTCTTTGCATGATACGAAGGGTCAGACAGGGTTTGAGCAGTGGTGTTTGGTACCTAACTAAAGAACATTTTATTAGAAACAATCCGGTGCTGGTTAGGTAAAGATTAATCGCTCCTGCGTATAGTTATGTCTATTAGTAGTTTCTGGACATTTACTATATTTGCGGTTCATTATCCATGCGGCGGGAATTCTGAGATTCCCTCACACCTGAGCAGTTTGATATAGTCACAGCCCACCTGTTCAAACTAACCTATGACCTTTTGTTATGATGCGAGGAGACATTCCTGTGTCCAATGAACAATGAGATTATAGGTCCCTTTGTAGAGTACTGTACGCAGTGTATATAAGGACAGCCAGCCTGGCCTGCTCAGTCTTCTCTCCACAAACGGTTTTCATCATTGACTAACTCTGAGCTGGTACCAGGACTGCGCAGCGATCATTCCCCAGTGTGTGTAAGTTCTCTCTGTGACCATTCTTAAATCTCTGACTGTATTTTGCCACGTTCTCTCTCTCTCTCTCATTGTATGTTATAGTTTGCGATTGTGCCGCTATTGTATATTTATGTGTAGTTATTCTGCTTAGATATTTATGTTAGCCTGTAGTGTATGAACTGTTAACTGTTTTTCCTTTTTTACTTAGCTAAATATTGTTAGTAAAGGTGTTGGAACCTTAGCAAGGTATTGTGTGTTTATTACCTTGCAGAGGGTAATCGGAGCGTCTCAATCGCTCAAACAGCTTTAATATTAGCAAGGTTAAGCAGCGTTATATCGCTACAGTATTTCAGTAGTAAGGTTTACAGTACAAACTCAATCTTTCAGTGTGTTGCATACAAGGTTTACTGAGTGTCATCCCGTGAGCGTCTGCGCCGCTCGTGTTCCCCTCGTGGTCATGAGCGTCCGCTACGCTGTTTGCGTAGCGTTACGGTAGTCGGACGCCTATAGCGTGCTCGACACCAAGCGTTAAGCTGTGAGCGAGCGTGCCGCATGTGCGTCTCGACCACGGCTAAGCGTCTGCTACGCTAAGTGCGTACCCTTACGGTACCCCATACGCCAATTGCGTACTGAGTCTCTTACCCACATATAGTGAATGTTATAAGATAATTATTTAGCTTTATCAGCAGGCATCGGGGATTTGTGCGGACAGCTGGGCATCTGGGTTCCATCTGGGTGCTCTCCCGGTTTCCCAGATCCTGCTGCCCCAGTCCGTGGTGCCCTCGTTGGGGACGGTGGTGCCGCCTTCTGGCCACCATACGTTCCTACAGGCGGTCTCCACGCACAGAGCCATGGCCGCCACGTTCGCTTCATCGAGCGGGGTCATCTATACGTCTCCCTCAGGTTTCCTGGCAACTTCCTCCGTGTCCGGGACCTGGTCAGGGGCGCAACCCTTGCCCTCCATGAGTGCGGCCGTCTCGCCCAGCTGGTCGGTGTCCCGGGCTACCTTTTTGTACCCTTATTTTTCCGTTGAGTTGTCGCAGGCCCAGGGCTCCCTTTACCCATGGCCTGTGTCTATGGCTCCCGGGTCGGTCCCTCCCGCGCAGTTTTCAGGGCCTTACTCCCTGGGTATGGGCCCCGCTGCTCCCCTACAGAATTATGGTTGGGTTCCACCGTTGCCGCAACCCCCTTATGCGTTGCAGCAGGGTTTTGTTGCTCGGCCGCACTGGCTTCCTGCTTCCGCGACGGTCGGTGGTGCCGCGGGAGGAGCACTGTTGCCCGCGTCAGCTCCCCTTTCCCATCTTCCCTTCGCCCACCCGGCTCCTCCCTTGCCTCCTGTTCCCCCTCCGGCTGCCGCCGGTTTTGTCCCGCCCCGCCCCCTTCTTTTGTCTCCCCAGCAGGTGTCGGTGATGCTGGGCGGGTCTCCCCACCTGGGAGATCTTCCTCGATCTCTGCGGATGCAGGTCCCGATGCAGGGTGGAGTCAGGCGTCGGCCCAGGAGTCCAGGCCTTTGGAAGAGGGCGAAGCTGGGGGATCTGGTGTCCCCGAAGAGAGTTTGTCCAGTCCCGCCGCCGCGGTCGAAGAGACAGGAGGTCCCTCGGGAACAGGTAAGCTGTTTACTTCTTCTTCTTCCAGTTCTTCTTCAGGTTCTTCTTCTGATACTAGGTCTTCCAGTTCCCCCAGGCACCCGCGTAAATTAGCTAGGCTTATTGCGCATCGCATACGTAAGAAGGATAGGAAAGCCAGGGGTAAGGGTGCCCCAGTTGCGGCGGATCCTCCCCTTTTTACGGAGATGGTTCACTGCGCGAACACTGCAGTCACTAGGGGTTTGCGAAAACGGATGATGGAAAAGATCAGGAAGGGTAAATATGTTGACATGTTCACCCTTATGGATGATATGAGGAAGGCTTTCGATAAGGCGAAGAAAGTAGGGGGCATTGGTAAAAATGCATTTCGCAATTTCCATCAATGGCTCCGCGGGTTTTTAGTGTTTACGGCGTGCTATGCCAAAACGAGGCCTTCTGAATATCATAATACCGTTAAATATCTGTTCCTAGTACACGAAATGTACTTAACCTCCAAGGGTTACGCATGGCGGGATTACGACGAGAAGTTCCGTCGCAACCAGGACGGCAACCCGACCTTACCCTTGGGGTTTAAGGACGTTGAGGTGTGGTTGGAGGTCACGCAACACGGTAGGCCCCTTGCTGATACCCAGGGCAGCAAAACGGTCGTGGGCGTACGTCCGAGTCCGGCCTCTGGGAATAAGGGTAAGTGCTTTGCCTTTAACGATGGGAAGTGCCTGCGGGGTTCGAGTTGCCGTTTTCGACACTCCTGCAAAGTGTGCGGCGGCGGTCACTCGTCCAAAGATTGTACTTCCGCCCCCGGGTCCCGGCCCGCTGATGCTGGCAAGGTGCCCGGAAGTGGAAAGTAAGGCGTTTTTCCGGAATTAACCGAGTGGTTGGTTTCTTATCCGGATGCCCCTTCCGGTCGGTTCTTCCATTACGGGCTCAGGCTCCCCATCTCAGAATTGGTCCTTGTTGTCTCCCGTCGCAATTTGAAGTCCGTCCGGGATTTCCCATCGGTGGTCTCCCGTAAAGTGCAGGCTGAGATCGGCTTGGGGCGCATGTGCGGCTCTTTCCCGTCCCCTCCTTTGGGTCAATTCCGCCTCATTCAGCATTTGTCTCACCCCCGTGGCGGTTCGGTCAACGACGCCATTCCGGCGGAATCCTGCAGGGTTCGGTATCAGTCGTTTGATGAGGCCCTTCTGCTGGTTAAGGCGGCAGGCCCCCGCCGCCCTCATGGCCAAGTTGGACATGGAGTCCGCATTCCGCCTACTTCCTATTCACCCCGATTCCCTGCGTTTTCTCGGTTTCCGATTGGGGGGTGGTTTTTACGTCGACAGGTGCCTACCTATGGGCTGTTCCATATCTTGTGCCTACTTTGAGAAATTCAGCTCTTTTTTACATTGGTGCATAGTGTCGGCCTCCGGTCACCCGGGGGTTGCCCACTATTTGGACGATTTTCTCTTTGTGGGCCTGAGAGGCAGTTCGGTTTGCGGGGATGTCCTGGGTTTTGCGCAGCATTTGTTCGGTACCCTGGGGGTGCCCGTGGCCCCTGATAAGACAGAAGGGCCCACGGGTTGCCTCAGTTATTTGGGCATTGAAAACGTTTCGGGAGCCGATTGCTGCCAGCTGCCCGCTGATAAGGTGCACAAATTGCTGGGTCTTATAGAGCATTGCCTCCTCTGTCGTAGGGTCAGATTACAGTGGATGCAATTGTTGCTCGGTACTTTTAACTGTGCGTGCAGGATCATACCCATGGGGCGTGTTTTCTGCCATAAACTTGAGAGGTCCATGGCGGGTGTTCGCAAACCTCACCATACGGTGTATATTTCGCGTGAGATTAGGGAGGATTTGCGGGTCTGGTCCACTTTTTTGGTTTCATTTAACAGGGAGGTGTTATGGCCAGCTGCGCGCTGTTCCAACGCCACGTTACAGCTCTTTACTGACGCTGCCGGTGGTTTGGGTTTTGGGGCGTTTTTCAGGCCGGAGTGGTGTGCGGCGCCTTGGCCTTTTTTGTGGGTAGCACGCGGTTTCACAAAGAACTTGTTTCTTTTGGAATTGTTCCCGTTGATTGTGGCCGTGGAGTTGTGGTCACCCAGCTTGTCGGATCGGAGTATTGTGTTCCGCTGTGACAATCTGGGTGTGGTACATGCTGTTAATAACTAGCGCTCGTCCTCTCTGCAGGCTTTGCGTTTGCTGCGTTATTTAGTCCTTAAATGTTTTAGGCATAATATTAATTTCACGGCTGCGCATGTCCCGGGTGTAGACAATAGAATCGCTGATGCGCTGTCTCGTTTTGAGTTTGCGAAGTTCCGGGAGCTGGTTCCCGATGCAGACGTGTGTGGTTTACAGGTTCCTCCCTTCCTGTGGAAGCTCATTGACTAGGTTTGGGACCGGGAGATCCTTTATGGCTGGTTGCCGCTGTTCGCTGAAGGACAGTATGGCTGGTGGGCGTCGTAGTGAGCCCTACTACGGTGAGAGGGTCCTGCCCATGCGGGGAGGATTCCTGCTTGGGTCACGGAAGCACGGTTTCCGTTGGCTTGTCTTGCGACCTGGCTGCTGTGGGCTAATATGTTGTTCAGTTTTCATTTGTTGCGCCTGTTGCGCGAACCCAAAAACGTATTTTACCCGTCGGTTCTTGAATGGCTAGCGTTCAGGAATGGAGGGTGTGAAGTGAATTTTTTAATTTTCCTCCGAGGGGGCCGAATTACAATTGGCATCACTCATGGTCCACGGGAGGTTTTTTGCGTTTTCTCTTTCACTTGGGTTCTTTAGGTGCATGTTTATTTGTTTCCTGTAATTTGAATAGTTTCTGATGTTAGGAATTTTCTTTTGCAGCTGCTTTGGATGTCTCGGATCAGATTTGGCTTATTGGCCATTCTTACATCTTTTGGGCGGAGAGGCATCCTATGGCGGGGCGAACGTGATTTATTTGGGGACAGAGTAGTCAGATGGTTGGGTGTTAGGGGCTTGCGTTGGGTTGGCTTGCTTCGGCTGCTGTTTCGCCATGAACGAAGGTGGGGTCGGCCTGGCTGGATTGACATTCACCTTGGGGGGAATGATATGGGTCGAGTCAAAGGCATCGACCTTATCCTGAATGTCAAGGCAGACCTGGTCGCGTTGCGAGCATCCTGGCTTCAGGTGACAGTGGTATGGTCTGACATAGTGCCCCGTTTTCACTGGCGGGGTGCTGTTCGTTTTTCAGCCCTTGAGAAAGCTCGGAAGAAAGTTAATTCCGCGGTGTCGGTGTACATGCAGGCGATAGGTGGTTTGGTAGTTAGGCACCCGCGTCTGGTTCTTCGTAATTCGCAGTTTTATAGGGAGGACGGGGTTCACCTTTCCCCTGCGGGTATTGGTGTGTTTTTGGAGAGTATCTTTCGTGTTTTGTCTGGTTGAGTTTTCCTTTGTTTTGGTTGTGTCACACGCCAGGGGCAGCGGCCGCTGCGCTTACCCCTACGTGTCTGCTGGTCGCTCCGGCGGCTCTCGCCTCCGGTGGTTCTCGGGTCCCGGCGTCTGGCTGGCGCGGCTCCCGGCGGTTCCCTGGAGCGTGGGCGCCGTCGTGACGTCCGACGTCACGGGGGTGGAAAGCGGCTGACGTCACCTACCCGCTCCACCAATCGCAAAAAGGCGGGGAATTCAAAACCAGACGCCGGGCAAAGCCCCGGCGCCTGAGTATCGTCTTTCCTCTATGGTGGATGCCAGTGCTCCTGTTCACCGTGTGTCTCCCAGCGGCTGTACTCCAGAGCTTCCAGCGTTTCAGGGTGTCTTTCGGCAGCCGAGTTTCCAGAGTACCCAGCAACCAGCATGGTTCTTTGCAGTTCTTCAGTTAACAGTGTCTTCAAACACCGCTCTCAAATTCTTCAGTGACCTTTATCATCGCTCACCAGTTCTTCATTTAACAGTGTCTTTAAACATCGCTCACCAGTTCTTCATACAACAGTGTCTTTAAACATCACTCACAAGTTCTTCATTTAATAGTGTCTTTAAACATCGCTCACAAATTCTGCAGTGTCTTTCACCATCGCTCACAAGTTCTTCATTCATCAAGCGTCTTTTACCATCGCTCTCAACTTCTTCATTTGTTAGTGTCTCGCAACATCGCTCACAGGTTCTTCATTTGTGTCTGTAGACATTGCTCATTAACTCTTCAGTAACCTTGGACGTTGCCCACAACTTCACTTCTGTTTAGGTGTCGCTGTATTGCTCCCTTCCCATAATAAAGTCCTTCAGCATTTTACACCAAATCTAACTGTCAGAGTCCTGTATGAGGAAAACCTATATCCGGCCATCTCTGCTCCGACCCAACTGTGGTTCCTCTTCCCGATCATCGGAAGAACCCCCGAGTTCACAACACCCCCAACCCAGGTCAGTGACAGTATACTCAGGCCACATGGACCCGGGGGATCGGAACCCTGAGGCAAGTGCCATCCAGGACTTGGTTACCCGAGTTCAGAGTCAGGAGGTGGCACAGAGTCAGGTGATGCAGTATCTCCAGGAATTATCCGGCCGGCTGGATCAAATTCAGGCTTCCCTGGCTTCAGTAGTTCCGGCTCCAGCTCCAGTTCCCGCTCCAGTAGTTGTCCCTGGTAACGTTCAATCTTTGCCCGGAACCAGGTCACGCCTTCAGCTCCCCAGTCCCTCTCGTTATAACGGGAATCCGAAGAATTGCCGTGGTTTTCTCAACCAGTGCGAGGTACATTTTGAACTTCTCTCACACAACTTCCCCACGGATCGGTCCAAGGTGGCGTACATTATTTTCTTGCTTGAGGGTTCAGCGTTGGATTGGGTATCTCCGTTATGGGAGCGATCTGATCCTTTGGTTTCCAGTTACACCAATTTCTTCGCGTCTTTCCGAAGGATCTTTGATGAGCCCGGCAGAACTACCGCTACTTCTTCAGATTTGCTCCGAGTCCGACAAGGCTCCCGTTCAGTGGGACAGTATGTGATTCATTTTCAAACCATAGCCTCTGAACTGCACAGGAATAATGATGCTCTCCGGGCCGCTTTTTGGAACGGGCTGTCCGACCGTCTTAAGGATGAACTGATCACTAGGGATTTGCCAGATTCTTTAGAACAGTTGATCTCACTTTGTGTGAAGGTGGATCGTCACATGCAGGAAAGAGGTGGCGAGCGTAGTCGGTCAGATCGATCCAGATTCCGGTCTCTCCCGGCTAAGCAAACGGTTACCCCAAGTCCAGACGAACCCATGCAAATCAATCGATCTCGGCTCTCCCCGGAAGAACGACAGCGCCGTCGTGAGGGTAGACTCTGTCTCTACTGTGGAGCCACGGATCATTTCCTCAAATTCTGCAAGTCCCGTTCGGGAAACGGGCAGTCCTAGCTGGTTCCGGAGGAGTCGAGTTAGGGGTTACATCCAAATCTTCTCCGACAGTGGACTGTTTACTCTCCGTGTCTCTGTTTTCTGAGTCTATAGCCAAACCTGTTAAGGCTCTGCTGGATTCTGGGGCTGCGGAGAATTTCGTTTCCCTTTCTTGTGTCCAGAATCTGGGCTTACAGTTACAGTCTGTAGAACGACCTATTACTTTGACTGCCATCAATGGTACCCAAATTTCTGATGGTCTTATTTCAAGTTGCACAGTGCCGATCAAGCTGCAGGTAGGAGCTCTGCATCAAGAGTATCTGGAGTTTCTAGTGATTCGGGAGATGCCTCACGATATGGTTCTTGGTCTTCCTTGGCTTAAAACTCACAACCCTCACGTCGACTGGAAGTCGTCACAAGTAATGTCCTGGAGTTCATTTTGTCATTCTAATTGTCTCACCCCTGTCTATCCGCTTCGTGCATCTTCCAAGTCGGATGAGGAGCTCATTCCAGAGACCTATCGGGATTTCACAGACGTGTTTTCGGAGCAGGCAGCCGATCAGTTGCCACCCCATAGACCCTGGGACTGTCCCATTGAGCTCATCCCAGGGATAATGCCACCCCGGGGATGCACTTATCCCTTATCTTTACCCGAGACCCAAGCTATGTCGGACTATATCAAGTCTAATCTGCTGAAAGGATTCATCCGCCCTTCTACCTCCCCGGCGGGTGCAGGCTTCTTTTTTGTGAAGAAGAAGGACAGAGGCTTGAGACCATGTATCGACTATCGTGGTCTCAATGATATTACCATTAAGAACAAATATCCTTTGCCGCTCATCACGGAGCTATTTGATAGGGTTCGTGGAGCCCATGTCTTCACCAAGCTCGACTTAAGGGGAGCCTATAATTTGATACTTATTCGACAGGGGGACGAATGGAAGACGGCCTTCGATACCAGGGACGGGCATTACGAATATCTGGTAATGCCCATTGGCCTCAGCAATGCCCCTGCCGTCTTCCAAGGATTTGTGAATGAAATCTTTCGAGATATGTTATACCAAAGTGTAGTGGTATACTTGGATGACATTCTGATATTTTCTAAGAATCTCACTGAGCACCGAGCACAGGTCAGGGAAGTACTTCTTCATCTACGAAGGAATCATCTCTACGGCAAGATTTCCAAATGTACCTTTGAGGTCCCTTCAATTCCATTCCTCAGTTATGTCATCTCAGGTACGGAGCTTCGCATGGATCCGGAAAAACTTACTGCCATTCGGGACTGGACTCAGCCTCTTTCCTTGAAAGCGGTACAAAGATTTCTGGGTTTTGCAAACTACTACCGGAAATTTATAAAGGGATTCTCTACCATTGTGGCCCCTATTACTGCCCTAACCAAGAAGGGGTCTGACCCAAGTCACTGGTCTTCCGAAGCTGTGGCAGCGTTCGCTTAGTTAAAAGCAGCCTTTATGTCCGCTCCTGTACTCCAGCAACCAAATTTTTCCAAACCATTCTTCTTGGAGGTCGACGCTTCTTCAATAGGCATCAGTGCTGTGCTTTCTCAGTACTCCTCTGACGGGAAGATACATCCATGTGGTTTCCATTCTTGCAAGTTCTCTCCTGCTGAACGAAACTACACCATTGGAGATCAGGAACTTTTGGCAATAAAATCTGCCCTGGAAGAATGGAGATACCTACTGGAAGGTGCTAAACACGTAATTACGATTTACACTGATCATAAGAACTTGCTGTACCTCAAGACGGCCCAGTGCCTGAATCCCCGTCAAGCTAGATGGGCGCTCTTCTTCACTCGATTCTCGTTCGTTATTAAGTACCGGGCCGGGACTTTCAACACTAAGGCTGATGCTCTGTCTCGTTCCTTAACGGCTTCGGATGAGGAGAATTCTGTTGAAAAGGCTTTGATTCTCAGTCCAGTTTCTATTTCGGCAGCTCCCACCGCTCTGGGTCCTCCCCCTGGGAGAATGTCGGTACCAGCTAAATTTCGACCAAGGTTGCTGCAGTGGGCTCATGTCTCCAAGTTCACCGGTCATCCTGGAGTCCAAAAAATGTGGGAGTTTCTACAAAGGTCATACTTGTGGGACACTATGAAGAAGGATATACGAGATTATGTCAATTCTTGTCCACAATGTGCTCAGCACAAAATTCTTCGGCTACCTCCAGCGGGGTTGCTTCATCCACTGTCCATTCCTAAGAAGCCCTGGACCCATATTTCTATGGACTTCGTCACCGATTTGCCCCTCTCCAAGGGTCACAATACTGTCTGGGTGAATGTTGATCGCTTTTCCAAGATGGCACATTTTGTTCCTTTGACCGTGCTACCGTCGGCTCCCAAGTTGGCGTTATTATTTATCCGAGAACACTTCCGCTTACACGGGTTACCTCTGGAAATAGTCTCTGATCGGGGAGTGCAGTTTACTGCAAGATTCTGGAGGGCCCTCTGTTCAGTCTTACAAATAAAGCTCAAGTTTTCATCTGCCTACCACCCTCAAACCAATGGGCAAACTGAACGCGTCAATCAAGATTTAGAGACTTTTCTCCGCGTTTATCTCTCTCCTTCGCAGGATGATTGGGTGGAACTGTTGCCCTGGGCCGAATTTGCCCATAATCATCTGTACCACTCTTCCACTGGCGAGTCCCCATTCTTCATTAATTATGGATTCCATCCACAAGTTCCAGAACTACCCATCTGTCCCCCGGAAGATGTTCCTGCTGCAGCCTCTACTCTCCGGCACTTCAGTCAAATCTGGAGTAGGATTCACGCTTACCTCAAGAAAATCTCCGGTCGCTACAAATTCTTTGCGGATAGGAAGCGACGGGCAGCTCCTCAATACAAAGTTGGTGACAGGGTATGGCTCTCTACCCGCAATCTCCGTTTAAGAGTGCCCGCTATGAAGTTTGCTCCGAGGTTTATTGGTCCATACCCAGTGTTGCAAGTCTTGAACCCGGTTGTCTGCAAATTGGGATTGCCTTCCCACTTTCGGGTACCAAACTCCTTCCATGTCTCTCTCCTAGGCCAACCTCTGTAGAGACTGAAGCTGGAACGGATTTTGAAATCAAAGCTATTCTTGACTCTCGTTATCTTCACAAGAATCTACAGTATTTGGTAGAATGGAAAGGTTATGGTCCTGAGGAGAGGAGCTGGGTCAAAGCTACTGAGGTGACGGCCCCCCGACTGGTGCGGATATTTCATTCCAGACATCCAACTAAGCCCGGAAAGTGTCCAGGGGCCACTCCTGGTAGAGGGGGTACTGTCACACGCCAGGGGCAGCAGCCGCCGCGCTTACCCCTACGTGTCTGCTGGTCACTCCGGCGGCTCTCGCCTCCGGCGGTTCTCGGGTCCCGGCGTCTGGCTGGCGCGGCTCCCGGCGGTTCCCTGGAGCGTGGGCGCCGTCGTGACGTCCGACGTCACGGGGGTGGAAAGCGGCTCACGTCCCCTACCCGCTCCACCAATCGCGAAAAGGAGGGGAATTCAAAACCAGACGCCGGGCAAAGCCCCGGCGCCTGAGTATCGTCTTTCCTCTAAGGTGGATGCCAGTGCTCCTGTTCACCGTGTGTCTCCCAGCGGCTGTACTCCAGTGCTTCCAGCGTTTCAGGGTGTCTTTCGGCAGCCGAGTTTCCAGAGTACCCAGCAACCAGCGTTGTTCTTTGCAGTTCTTCAGTTAACAGTGTCTTCAAACACCGCTCTCAAATTCTTCAGTGACCTTTACCATCGCTCACCAGTTCTTCAGTTAATAGTGTCTTCAAACACCGCTCTCAAATTCTTCAGTGACCTTTACCATCACTCACCAGTTCTTCAGTTAATAGTGTCTTCAAACACCGCTCTCAAATTCTTCAGTGACCTTTACCATCGCTCACCAGTTCTTCAGTTAATAGTGTCTTCAAACACTGCTCACAAATTCTTCAGTGACCTTTACCATCGCTCACCAGTTCTTCAGTTAATAGTGTCTTCAAACACCGCTCTCAAATTCTTCAGTGACCTTTACCATCACTCACCAGTTCTTCAGTTAATAGTGTCTTCAAACACCGCTCTCAAATTCTTCAGTGACCTTTACCATCACTCACCAGTTCTTCAGTTAATAGTGTCTTCAAACACTGCTCACAAATTCTTCAGTGACCTTTACCATCGCTCACCAGTTCTTCAGTTAATAGTGTCTTCAAACACTGCTCACAAATTCTTCAGTGACCTTTACCATCGCTCACCAGTTCTTCAGTTAATAGTGTCTTCAAACACCGCTCTTAAATTCTTCAGTGACCTTTACCATCGCTCACCAGTTCTTCAGTTAACAGTGTCTTCAAACACCGCTCTCAAATTCTTCAGTGACCTTTATCATCGCTCACCAGTTCTTCATTTAACAGTGTCTTTAAACATCGCTCACCAGTTCTTCATACAACAGTGTCTTTAAACATCGCTCACAAGTTCTTCATTTAATAGTGTCTTTAAACATCGCTCACAAATTCTGCAGTGTCTTTCACCATCGCTCACAAGTTCTTCATTCAACAGTGTCTTTAAACATCGCTCACAAATTCTTCAGTGTCTTTCACCATCGCTCACAAGTTCTTAATTCATCAAGCGTCTTTTACCATCGCTCGCAACTTCTTCATTTGTTAGTGTCTCGCAACATCGCTCACAGGTTCTTCATTTGTGTCTGTAGACATTGCTCATTAACTCTTCAGTTACCTTGGACGTTGCCCACAACTTCACTTCTATTTAGGTGTCGCTGTATTGCTCTCTTCCCATAATAAAGTCCTTCAGCATTTTACACCAAATCTAACTGTCAGAGTCCTGTATGAGGAAAACCTATATCCGGCCATCTCTGCTCCGACCCAACTGTGATTCCTCTTCCTGATCTTCGGAAGAACCCCCGAATTCACAACACCCCCAACCCAGGTCAGTGACAAGTTGGATGGCGTTTCTGCGGTTTATTGGTAAACCTTGTTGTGGCGGAAAGTCGCTACCAGCCAGCGGTCAAAGTTCACATAAGTGGTCATTGTGGGGCACCCCCTTTTGATAGAACAGCGAGTGTGTCCTCCCCTTGCGGGTGGACTACGGACGTTTCCGTGCGGCTTCGTCCACGGCTCTGCTAGAGTAAAGGGGCTGAGTCCTGCACAGTGCGGTTTATGTTTTAGGAGACGGTTGTGAGTCCCCTCCTAGTTTTTAATTGGTTTATTATAGTTGACTAGTGCTGGTGAGTTGGTAGCGCCTTTTCTTGCCATCCTCCAATAGTTAGTTTAAATCTAGGTCATCAAACAATAAATACCAGTTTTGACCTTTTAAATCTAGCTATTGGTGTCCGTGTGGTTATTTCATAGTGCTAAGCTAGCTAAGTTATAAATGTAAGTGTGTCAGAATAAAGTTATGGGTGATTTATGTATAGTAACTTGTAGTAATGGTCTACACTGCCATATGCTGTGTTACCGATACTGTATACTTCTGGTATCAACATCCAGCACTGTAATAAGCTGTGCCTAGGTATTCTGCCAGGCTTGGACTGGCCCACAGGGGTACAGGGGCATCCACCGGTGGGCCCCACTGCCTGGGGGCCCACCTCCTGCTCTAAGGATCAGGTTCCAGACTGTGCACTTGAATTATACATCATACATATGTTACCTTATACTGGACTATGGTGTATTTTCTACAGTGCATTGCTGTTATTAATCTGTTATTAATCTGGTACATAATCATGCATGCAGCATCTGAATTTACTGTATATATTTATGAAGTGGCCCAGACGTTGCACTCTCTAATGGTTAGTCAGACCAGTGAGGTGGCAAGCCACACCCCCTCTGCGGACTGGCCACACCCCTAACCTGGGCCCCTACCACTGCATTTTCCCGGTGGGCCCTACATGCTCCAGTCCGACACTGTATTCTGCTATGTAATAATATACTCTAATAAGCTGCAGGGATGTGCAGTCAGGGGAGGCCGGGGAGGCAGTGCTTCCCCTGTCATTAATGATTAAAATTATATAAAGAAGATACTTATGACACAGCTACTGTGTCATAAGTTTATGCTTCAGCTTTTATATTATTTTAATTATTATTATTGTGTAAAAATGTTTGAAATGTGTATCGGAGGCGCCGCTCTTGGTGCCTCGGGTTGTCGTTGTAAACGAGCTGGAAGCGGGGGAGCGGGGCGAAGCATCGGGTAGTAAAAGCCCATTATAAATAGCCCTGTAAGCGGCATCTCTGGAAGTGCCTCTTTGACAGGGGCGTGCTTTCAGCCCATATAAAAGCATGCCCCTGTCACTAGAACAGACGTAATGGGGCAGTGGGCTGGGCTGCTCTGCAGATGGGCCGGCCCAGCTGAGCAGCAAACATGCTGTGCTCGGCGGCAGGGCCCATTGTTTTATCTGGCGCTGCCCATCACCAGATCTCCCCCCTTCACGTGCCAGCTGCAACAAGCATTAGCCACCTACATACCCCATCCAGCTTACATCTGCGGCTGCCATGTGCCCCCCCCATTAGCCACCCACACTCCCCATCCAGCTTACATCAGCGGCTGCCAAGTGCCCCCCCTTCCCTATTAGCCACCCACATACCCCATCCAGCTTACATCTGGGGCTGCAAAGTGCAACTCCACCCCCCATTAACCACCCACGTACCCTGTCCAACTTACATCAACGGCTGCAGGGAGAGCAGAGCTGCACGGGAGGTCCTGCCCCTTCCTAGGGCCGCCGACTGTCACACACAGCGCCAGCTCAGGGGAATGTCTGTGGGCTGCAGCCTGTACAGAAATTGGCCAGCCCTAGTGATGAGGCAGGCACTGCTGCATCCAGGCATGCAGGCTGTAAAGCTGGTGCGGAGGTGTGGCGCCACCAACCTCCCCAACCTGATCGCAGGCCGTATCCACCCATGTGTTCAAGCTCCCCTGGGCCACGCAGGAAATAGACGAGTGTGAGCTCAGCTTCCGTAGGAGCGGAACCCATCAGCTGTCTGAGTGTCAGTCCTGTGTGAGCATGGAGGAAGAAGCTGAGACCCGGGAGCTGCAAAGAGAAGGAGAAATCCTTTTCTTACTTATGCTCACTGAGTCCCTTCCACTGCCATCCTGCCCACTTCTTCCCACCACTACTCCTATCCTGCCCCCCTTCTATTACTTCCTGACTGCCCCTAACTCTGCACTACTGTTACTCAAATCATGTCTCCGACTTTCCAATACTACTTCCATCCTTCCCCCTGCTGCTACTCTTAGTTGGGCCCCTGTGTCAGAATCCGTTTGGATTTCCCATTTTGAGAACATATTAGCAGGGACTGATGTTCACGGTATAATAGTAAGTTTAATAAAGCAGTGTACAACTGTAAACAATAAATATCAACCAGGAATAACTAGAGAACACAAAAAGAAAGGGAGAACTGAGGGGACATGGGATGCCAGGAGACTGAGTACTTGAAAACGGTGTAGATTGTGGAAATACTAGAGACACGGTGGACTGTGAAGGCACTTTGCAATAGGATTGTTCAGTAGTGGATATTGCACCATAGCAGGATGCACTGTAGTTGGATCACAGGATAGCACTGGTAGAATATGCACTGTAGCAGGATGACAGGATTGCACTGTGGTAGAGTATGCACGTACCAGGATTGCACTGTAGCTGGATCACAGGATAGCACTGGTAGAATATGCACTGTAGCAGGATGACAGGATTGCACTGTGGTAGAGTATGCACGTACCAGGATTGCACTGTAGCAGGATGACAGGATTGCACTGTGGTAGAGTCTGGCAGTTCTATGGACGATTTAGTAGTAGAGACCAGCATAACCAGGACCAGGAGCTGAAACAACTTTGACACGATGAACTGGCAACAGGGAGCCTGTGTGGCTGGCCTAAGTAGTGAGTTCAGGTGCTGCTCACAGCTGTGGTAACAGCTAATTACCAAGCTGCAGATACAGAGCAGAGAGTGCTGAGCACCAGAGCAGAGAGCGCCACCGCAGGCATGGAGGAGAAACTGCATGATTTGTGACACCCTACTACTACTTCTAGTCTGCCCCCTGCTCCCCACCACTACTACTCCCACTCTGCCCAACTGCTCCTCACTATTACTACTACTCCCAGCCTGCCCCACTGCTCCTCACTACTACTACTCCCAGCCTGCTCAACTGCTACTCACTACTACTACTCCCAGCCTGCCCTCACTGCTCACTACTACTACTTCTAGCCTGCCCCCACTGCTCCTCACTAATACTACTACCTAGCCTGCCCCACTGCTCCTCACTAATACTACTTCCCAGCCTGCCCCACTGCTCCTCACTACTACTCCTCTCAGCCTGCCCACTGCTCCTCACCACTACTGCTCTCAGTCTGCCCCCACTGCTCCTCAATACTACTACTCTCAGCCTGCCCACTGCTCCTCACTACTACTACTCCCAGCCTGCCACCACTGCTCCTCACTACTACTACTCTCAGCCTGCCCCCACTGCTCCTCACTACTACTACTCTCAGTCTGCCCCCTGCTCTCCACCACTACTACTACTCTCAACCTGCCCCCATTGCTCCTCACTACTTCTACTCCCAGCCTGCCCCCACTGGTCCTCACTACTACTACTACTCTCAACCTGCCGCACTGCTCCTCACTACTACTATTCCCAGCCTGCACCCACTGCTCCTCACTACTACTACTACTCTCAGTCTGCCCCACTGTTCCTCAATACTATCAGCCTGCCTCACTGCTCCTCACTACTACTACTCTGTTTGCCCCCACTGCTCCTCACTACTACTACTCCCAGCCTGCCCCCACTGCTCCTCACTACTACTACTCTCAACCTGCCCCCCTGCTCCTCACTACTACTATTACCAGCCTGCCCCCACTGCTCCTCACTACTACTACTCTCAGTCTGCCCCCACTGCTCCTCACTACTACTACTACTACTCTCAGTCTGCCCCCACTGCTCCTCACTACTACTACTCTCAGTCTGCCCCCTGCTCTCCACCACTACTACTACTCCCAGCCTGCCCCCACTGCTCCTCACTACTACTACTCTCAACCTGCCCCCCTGCTCCTCACTACTACTATTCCCAGTCTGCCCCCACTGCTCCTCACTACTACTATCAGTCTGCCCCACTGCTCCTCACTACTTCTATCAGCCTGCCCCACTGCTCCTCCCTACTACTTCTCCCACCCTGCCCCCACTGCTCCTCACTACTACTACTATTCTCAGCCTGCCCCCACTGTTCCTCACTACTACTACACTCAGTCTGCCCCACTGCTCCTCACTACTACTACTCTCAACCTGCCCCACTGCTCCTCACTACTACTACTCTCAGTCTGCCCACTGCTCTCCACCACTACTACTACTCTCAACCTGCCCCCACTGCTCCTCACTACTACTACTCTCAGTCTGCCCCTGCTCTCCACCACTACTACTCTCAACCTGCCCCCTGCTCTCCACCACTACTACTCTCAACCTGCCCCCTGCTGTCCACCACTACTGCTACTACTCTCAACCTGCTGCCCCCACTGCTCCTCACTACTACTACTCCCAGCCTGCCCCACTGCTCCTCACTACTACTACTCCCAGCCTGCCCCACTGCTCCTCACTAATACTACTCTCAGTCTGCCCCACTGCTGCTCACTACTACTACTCTCAACCTGCCCCCACTGCTCCTCAATACTACTACTCACAGCCTGCCCCACTACTCCTCACTACTACTACTCCCAGCCTGCCCCCACTGCTCCTCACTACTACTACTATCAGCCTGCCCCCACTGCTCCTCACTACTACTACTCCCACCCTGCCCCACTGCTCCTCACTACTACTACTCTCAGTCTGCCCCACTGCTCCTCACTACTACTACTCTCAACCTGCCCCCACTGCTCCTCACTACTACTACTACTCCCAGCCTGCCCCCACTGCTCCTCACTACTACTACTCCCAGCCTGCCCCCACTGCTCCTCACTACTACTACTCCCAGCCTGCCCCCACTGCTCCTCACTACTACTACTCCCAGCCTGCCACCACTGCTTCTCACTACTACTACTCCCAGCCTGCCCCCACTGCTCCTCACTACTACTACTCCCAGCCTGCCCCCACTGCTCCTCACTACTACTACTCTCAACCTGCCCCCACTGCTCTGCACTTCTACTGCTCCTATCCTGCCCTATGCTTCCAACTAGAGTGTACAGAGCATGTGCTCCATGCCTCACAGTACACTACCCATCCTAACTAACACCCCCATCCTCCTGAACATACAGTACATCTCCAAGCCAGTGGGTACATACACTACCCACCTTACTACCTCTTCCTCCCAGCTCCAGGGACACACATTCTCCACCCTGTGCACTAGCTCCCTAGACACAGTAACCCCCCACAATGGGGCAGCAGCATTAGCAGTAGCTGGCATTGGCTTGGTGGCGGCAGGAGTCTTCAGCGGGACTCGACGGACATTATGGCTGCAGTGCCTCACCAGCCACTGACCTCACCGCACGCCACTGATAAGGTATACTGTTCTGCACTCTTATATGCCTACTCTGCCTACGTATACTGCCTTGTAATAACGTCCTGTACTGTAATATGCTGTGCCTACGTATACTGCCTTGTAATAACGTCCTGTACTGTAATATGCTGTGCCTATGTATACTGCCCTATAATAACGTTCTGTACTGTAATATGCTGTGCCTACGTATACTGCCCTGCAGTGTAGGACTGGGGCATGAAGGGCCCACCGGGGGAATGCAGTGATAGGGGCCCATACTTAGGGGTGTGGCCAGCCTACAAAGGGGGCGTGGCCAGCCTCCACAGAGGCTTGAAATACACAATAGTCTAGTGCAGTGTAATGCAACATATCTACCATGTATAATACAAGTGCACAGTCTGGAACCTGATTCCTAGAGGAAGGAGTGGGCCCTCAGGCAGTGGGGCCTACAGGTGGTTTCCCTGGTACCCGTGTGGGCCAGTCCGACCCTGCTGCCCTGTAATAATGTCCTGTACTGCAATATGCTGTGCCTACGTATACTGCCCTGTAATAACGTTCTGTAATGTAATATGCTGTGCCTACGTATACTGCCCTGTAATAACGTTCTGTACTGTAATATGCTGTGCCTACGTATACTGCCCTGTAATAACGTCCTGTACTGTAATATGCTGTGCCTACGTATACTGCCCTATAATAACGTTATGTACTGTAATATGCTGTGCCTACGTATACTGCCCTGTAATAACGTTCTGTAGTGTAATATGCTGTGCCTACTTATACTGCCCTGTAATAACGTCCTGTACTGTATTATGATGTGCCTACGTATACTGCCCTATAATAACGTTCTGTAGTGTAATATGCTGTGCCTAGGTATACTGCCCTGTAATAACGTCCTGTACTGTATTATGATGTGCCTACGTATACTGCCCTGTATTAACGTTCTGTAGTATAATATGCTGTGCCTACGTATACTGCCCTGTATTAACGTTCTGTACTGTAATATGCTGTGCCTACGTATACTGCCCTGTAATAACGTCCTGTACTGTAATATGCTGTGCCTACGTATACTGCCCTGTAATAATGTCCTGTACTGTAATATGCTGTGCCTACGTATACTGCCCTATAATAACGTCCTGTACTGTAATATGCTGTGCCTACGTATACTGCCCTGTAATAATGTCCTGTTCTGTAATAATATGCTGTGCCTACGTATACTGCCCTGTAATAATGTCCTGTACTGTAATATGCTGTGCCTACGTATACTGCCCTATAATAACATCCTGTACTGTAATATGCTGTGCCTACGTATACTGCCCTGTAATAACATCCTGTACTGTAATATGCTGTGCCTATGTATACTATCCTGTAATAACGTCCTGTACTGTAATATGCTGTGCCTACGTATACTATCCTGTAATAATGTCCTGTACTGTAATATGTTGTGCCTACGTATACTGCCCTATAATAACGTCCTGTACTGTAATATACTGCCTTGTATTAACATTCTGTAGGTTAATATGCTGTGCCTACGTATACTGCCCTGTAATAACGTCCTGTACTGTAATATGCTGTGCCTACGTATACTGCCCTGTAATAACATCCTGTACTGTAATATGCTGTGCCTACGTATACTATCCTGTAATAACGTCCTGTACTGTAATATGTTGTGCCTACGTATACTGCCCTATAATAACGTCCTGTACTGTAATATGTTGTGCCTACGTATACTGCCCTATAATAACGTCCTGTACTGTAATATGTTGTGCCTACGTATACTGCCCTATAATAACGTCCTGTACTGTAATATGTTGTGCCTACGTATACTTCCCTATAATAACGTCCTGTACTGTAATATGCTGTGCCTACGTATACTGCCCTGTAATAACATCCTGTACTGTAATATGCTGTGCCTACGTATACTGCCCTGTAATAATGTCCTGTACTGTAATATGCTGTGCCTACGTATACTGCCCTATAATAACGTCCTGTACTGTAATATGCTGTGCCTACGTATACTGCCCTGTAATAACGTCCTGTACTGTAATATGCTGTGCCTACGTATACTGCCCTGTAATAATGTCCTGTACTGTAATATGCTGTGCCTACGTATACTGCCCTATAATAACGTCCTGTACTGTAATATGCTGTGCCTACGTATACTGCACTGTAATAACGTCCTGTACTGTAATATGCTGTGCCTACGTATACTGCCCTGTAATAATGTCCTGTACTGTAATATGCTGTGCCTACGCATACTGCCCTGTAATAATGTCCTGTACTGTAATATGCTCTGCCTACGTATACTGCCCTGTAATAACATCCTGTACTGTAATATGCTGTGCCTACGTATACTGCCCTGTAATAACATCCTGTACTGTAATATGCTGTGCCTACGTATACTATCCTGTAATAACGTCCTGTACTGTAATATGCTGTGCCTACGTATACTATCCTGTAATAATGTCCTGTACTGTAATATGTTGTGCCTACGTATACTGCCCTATAATAACGTCCTGTACTGTAATATACTGCCTTGTATTAACGTTCTGTAGGTTAATATGCTGTGCCTACGTATACTGCCCTGTAATAACGTCCTGTACTGTAATATGCTGTGCCTACGTATACTGCCCTGTAATAACATCCTGTACTGTAATATGCTGTGCCTACGTATACTATCCTGTAATAACGTCCTGTACTGTAATATGTTGTGCCTACGTATACTGCCCTATAATAACGTCCTGTACTGTAATATGTTGTGCCTACGTATACTGCCCTATAATAACGTCCTGTACTGTAATATGTTGTGCCTACGTATACTGACCTATAATAACGTCCTGTACTGTAATATGTTGTGCCTACGTATACTGCCCTATAATAACGTCCTGTACTGTAATATACTGCCTTGTCAGTATAAAAGTAAGAGAAATTGCTAAGATCTCCATAGTAAGGCTGCGGATAGGTCAGAAGGAATAAATGCAGCAGTGGGCGATAAAAGGAAATAATATATTATAAACAGTACAATTCCCCATATAGTTTTACATTCATTTCCAATTGTTCCCCCTTCACACCCCCTCCAAGGACACTTCTCCATAACCTCCTGTTATTCTCGCCCACTTGTTCCTTGCTGCACCCTGTACCTAAAATTCTCCTTTTACTACTAAAAATCCCCATTGCTGGAAGAACATTAATAATGAGAAATATTAGCATGTTTACAAATATTTGGTTTTCATTTTATAAACACAAGTTGTTGTTATTATCATTATTATCCTTATATATAAAGTATTATTTATACAGCGCTGCACACTGAGGAGATCATGATACAAAAAAGGTAGGTAGCCCCGTCCTTGGGGGAGATGTATCAAAGCATGAAGTGTGAAAAGTGGAGAAGTTGCCCATAGCAACCAATCAATCATTTATTGTTTTATACATCTCTTCCAAATGAGCTTACAATCTAAGAGGTGTGGGGAACATTAGATAAAAAAGAATTGTAGCTGTTGATAGGGAAACTCAGTCATCTCTCACATATGGTTGAATGGACATTACTGGGTGGCAGTGGGGCACACCCACATAGACTGAGTTAAATGCTATTACTAGGTCAGCATATGCAGAGAGCCGTCCAGTTTCAGTCATATCTCCTGCAAGTAGGCTTGCAATTGGGCTGGTGAATATGCAATAGCTATGATGGCTCCAGGTCAGACTGGACCACCGGTACACAGGGGAAATCCCCGGCACCACCACCAGAGGGCCCCGCCCCCTCCTCTAGAAGTCATGGATGAACTTGGGTGCATACAGTAGATTGTTTCTGTGGAAACTACACCAAGATAAGCCCTCTTGCCAATCAAAGTGGGTGGTCCTGACACACCCTAATACCCTCCTTGAATAAAGGGCCCTTTTTTGCATGACCTTTCCAGTGGTTGCCCAGGTACATCTGTCGTAGCTGGCCACACACCCTCTGGTGGCTGGACAAACTGTATGCTTGGGTGCCTACCACTGCATTCCCTGGTGGAAAACATCCGGGGAAACTGTTTCTTTAATTTCACAATGAGTAGCAGAAAAATGCTGCCTAAAGCATGTATATCATTTATTAGCAGATTCTGAGGAGCAGCAGAGTTGTGTTAGCCTGTGACAGAGGCAGAAGAATTAATATACACTTCAATACATGTGGACCCCGGAAAGGGGTGTGTGTACCCCTTTAAAAGTTTGCTTACAGTGTCTGCAGCAGTGAAGGTGAGGCGCTGTCACAGCAGGGGTTAAAGGCGGAACCTAGTCACGTGGTCCAGATACTGTTTTCTGATTGGGCAGGGAAGTCTGGGCACAAAGGAGCCTTGTGGGAAGAAGAGGGAGGAGCGGATGCAAACCGCTTGGTCACACTGGGCGGCGAGAGCAGCGCTGCAGAGCAGAAGCAGTGGGGTGCTAACGGGAAGCAGAGAGTTGGGTGCGCAAGTGTGAGACATTGCAGCCAGAGACCGGACACCGCCAGGCCTAGTGAGAGGCGCTGGCGCAGCGGCCATCTTGTATGGTGAGGAACCACTGAGACAAGTCCAGCTAGTGAGCATATCTACTACAGAATTTCTGAGTGAGTACACATAGGGAGTCATTCCGAGTTGATCGCTCGCTGGCTAGTTTTAGCAGCCGTGCAAACGCTATGCCGCCGCCCACTGGGGAGTGTATTTTAGCTTAGCAAAAGTGCGAATGCATGTGCAGCCGAGTTCTGCAAAAACAGTGTGTGCAGGTTCAGAGTAGCTCTGAACATACTCAGCGCTTGCGATCATTTCAGCCTATTTGTGTCCGGATTTGATGTCATACACCCGCCCAGCGAACGCCCAGCCACGCCTGCGTTTTTTCAGACACACCTGCGTTTTTGCAAACCCTCCCTGAAAACGGTTAGTTGACACCCAGTAACGCCTCCTTCCTGTCAGTCTCCTTGCTGCCGTCAGTGCGACTGAAAACTTCGCTAGAACCTGTGCACAACCACAACGGGCTTTGTACCCATACATCGCGCGTGCGCATTGCGGGGCATACGCATGCGCAGAAATGCCGGTTTTTTAGCCTGATCACTGCTCTGCGAACAACAGCAGCTAGCGATCAACTCGGAATGACCCCCATAGACTGTTATTGTCACTAACCACAGGCAAACCAAGTACCCAGCCCAAGTATCCATTTTGTTACACACTGTGCAGTGTAAAGGGAGCGAGCAGTGTAATACAGTCTAACAGCGCAACATCTTACAAATCAGTCCCTGTTTGAGTATAGCTACGACAATCACTCTGGGCCAAATGTAATAGAGTGAGAGTTTCAGAAAGTGAAAGATTTGGTGAGGTTTTTCAGTTTTTATTAAAGTGGCAATCATTTACACTGCAAAACCAGGTTGATCTTGCTGTGTAAATGATTGCCACTTTAAAAAAAAAACTGCAAAACCTTACCAAATCTCTCACTTTTTGAAACTCACTCTATTACATTTGGCCCTCCATGTTTAAGTACTGTTGGGAGATATATTAATGACCGTGGAAGAGAAAGAGACATGAGTCATTTATGCAAGGTAAAGTGAGTTACTTTATCTGGAGACAGAGTTTATTTACCCAAGAAACCCTTACTACTAAGGAAGCTGCATTTGTCAGGAAACACTACAATCCCTTCGCTAGCTACATCCTTTTTGAATAAGATAATGTGACATACTTACAACCCAGGATTCCTTACGTACTTTACATGTCTGCCATTTCCCCATTGCAATACTGTGACACCACAGGATTCAAAGAGAGCTCCAACGTTATTTGCCTGTGAAGATTATTTCAACTTGGTTAGGGAAAGGTAGAAATTTAGCAACTGTTATTGTAAGTGTGTTTATCATTACTATTTTCATCACCACATTATAACTTGATTGTAATATGTCAATATCCATGATTTAATTCATTGTCATTTTCATTATTGAATGATCCAATGTGATGTGATCAATTGTAGTCAATTGTCATCTCTTTATTTTCTTTTATTGCCCTATTCTTTTTGTGATTATTCAATATTTTTGTCAATTAACAAATCATCATCCTCAATCCAGAGTTCATTGCGGCTCAATAAAAAGACATCCTGTTGGAATTGCTGACTCACTCCTGTTTTGTATCAATCTCTTCCACATTTCTGCGCAAGGTACTACAAAACAAGGTACGGGGAACAACATTTCAGGGGAAAGGTCCGTCGCATAGCCACCAAACACCTGTAATACCTCACTCAACCACTTATACATAACCGCCAACGGCGGGGTGTTAAATACACACTTGTTTGCTTCAGCTATTTTCCTGCTGGCACTTAAGGCTGTATGTAGTTCTTCAAAAGCTGCCAGAGCAACACATTTGCAGATGAAAAACCATCTACAAAGATAGCACTAACTTAATTTATAGATATAGATATATACAGTACAGGATTTTCTGTATAAGTAGTAATTACTATAATTGATGATTTGCCAGAAAAGTATTTTTTTATTTTTTATCAGCTGTCGAGATTTGTGCTTGTTCCATGGTTCCTCTTTTTTTTTTTTTTTTACCTATGCTGAGTGCTTCTCAGAAACTGTAATTTGTGGCCCTTCTGGGGAAACCATGGTCACAAGCAAGACCCCAGAAACCTACCATGTCGTCCAATACTTGTTTATGATGTACTTCGGCTATGTAATCCCCCCTGGAGATCCTTTGGACGAAGGCTTCAGAAAAAAAGCGGGGACAGAGAACTCCTTTGTGCAGAAAGAGAAGAGTAGGCTGCAAAAGTCAGCCCTATGGTATTTACATTTCTTAGCACATCTGTGTAAAATATGTTTCATCTTTTAATAGAAGGGTTCTTATCAGCCTTTACTTTCATTTCGGTCGTCACGGCTCAAATAAAAAATAGATGTGTTTACAAAGTCTTCACAATTTATGGCTGATATCTGACATGCAGACTGTAAGTTATTGAATAGGAAAGACATTTAAATGGAACGTAGCCAAAAGGGTGAAGAACAGGTTATACCTGTTCTATTTTATCGCTGTTGTGAAAATGTATAACTCAGACAAATACACAAGAAGGAGCAAACCGGGGACATAATGATAATGCAATTCTATAAAGCATCCACATTAAATCTAGAGAATCCTGCTTTCCTGTGCTCATGTGATCCCAATAATTTCCTGCGTGAGAAAATCCATTGGGGCATCGCGGAATTGCAGGTCAGGCAAGCAAGAGTTTCATTTCATTTTATCTTCATTCCATCCAAAATTAAACTGTTAATTTATAATAGGTAGAAGAAAAAACTTTGAGGGGCGGGGCCTGGGTCCCACCCACTCCCCCATTTCCCCACTCCAATAGGGATCAGGTTCCAGACTGAATTTTTACATTATACATGTTACATTGTACTGCAGAGAACTATGGGGGATGCTGTGGTAATGCCCATGTTTAGGGGTGTGGCCAGTCTCCACAGGCGGTGTGGCTTGCCACCACATTGGTTTGCCTAACTATTAGAGAGTGCATGGGCTGGGCACTTTGATCGATTATATATATATATATATATATATATATATATACACATATATAGTAAATACTGCTAGTCCATGCATTATAATATACCAGAGAAATAACAGCAATGTACGAAAATACACCATAGTCCTGTGTAGAGATGAGCGGGTTCGGTTTCTCTGAATCCGAACCCGCCAGAACTTCATGGTTTTTTTCACGGATCCGAGCAGACTCGGATCCTCCCGCCTTGCTCGGTTAACCCGAGCGCGCCCGAACGTCATCATGACGCTGTCGGATTCTCGCGAGACTCGGATTCTATATAAGGAGCCGCGCGTCGCCGCCATTTTCACACGTGCATTGAGATTGATAGGGAGAGGACGTGGCTGGCGTCCTCTCCATTTAGATTAGGGTTGAGAGAGAGAGAGAGAGATTGACCTGAGGCTGTGATACTGTAGAAGAGAGTGCAGAGTTTAGTGACTGACGACCACAGTGACCACCAGACAGTGCAGTTGTTTGTTTTATTTAATATATCCGTTCTCTGCCTGAAAAAAACGATACACACAGTGACTCAGTCACATACCATATCTGTGTGCACTGCTCAGCCCAGTGTACTGCATCAATGTATATATATATATCTGACTGTGCTCAGCTCACACAGCTTATAATTGTGGGGGAGACTGGGGAGCACTGCAGTGCCAGTTATAGGTTATAGCAGGAGCCAGGAGTACATAATATTATATTAAAATTAAACAGTGCACACTTTTGCTGCAGGAGTGCCACTGCCAGTGTGACTAGTGACCAGTGACCTGACCACCAGTATATATAATATTAGTAGTATACTATCTCTTTATCAACCAGTCTATATTAGCAGCAGACACAGTACAGTGCGGTAGTTCACGGCTGTGGCTACCTCTGTGTCGGCACTCGGCAGCCCGTCCATAATTGTATATACCACCTAACCGTGGTTTTTTTTTCTTTCTTTATAGTCATACTAGTTACGAGTATACTATCTCTTTATCAACCAGTCTATATTAGCAGCAGACACAGTACAGTGCGGTAGTTCACGGCTGTGGCTACCTCTGTGTCGGCACTCGGCAGCCCGTCCATAATTGTATATACCACCTAACCGTGGTTTTTTTTTCTTTCTTTATACATACATACTAGTTACGAGTATACTATCTCTTTATCAACCAGTCTATATTAGCAGCAGACACAGTACAGTGCGGTAGTTCATGGCTGTGGCTACCTCTGTGTCGGCACTCGGCAGCCCGTCCATAATTGTATATACCACCTAACCGTGGTTTTTTTTTCTTTCTTTATACATACATACTAGTTACGAGTATACTATCTCTTTATCAACCAGTCTATATATTAGCAGCAGACACAGTACAGTGCGGTAGTTCACGGCTGTGGCTACCTCTGTGTCGGCACTCGGCAGCCCGTCCATAATTGTATATACCACCTAACCGTGGTTTTTTTTTCTTTCTTTATACATACATACTAGTTACGAGTATACTATCTCTTTATCAACCAGTCTATATATTAGCAGCAGACACAGTACAGTGCGGTAGTTCACGGCTGTGGCTACCTCTGTGTCGGCACTCGGCAGCCCGTCCATAATTGTATATACCACCTAACCGTGGTTTTTTTTTCTTTCTTTATAGTCATACTAGTTACGAGTATACTATCTCTTTATCAACCAGTCTATATTAGCAGCAGACACAGTACAGTGCGGTAGTTCACGGCTGTGGCTACCTCTGTGTCGGCACTCGGCAGCCCGTCCATAATTGTATATATCACCTAACCGTGGTTTTTTTTTTCTTTCTTTATACATACATACTAGTTACGAGTATACTATCTCTTTATCAACCAGTCTATATATTAGCAGCAGACACAGTACAGTGCGGTAGTTCACGGCTGTGGCTACCTCTGTGTCGGCACTCGGCAGCCCGTCCATAATTGTATATACCACCTAACCGTGGTTTTTTTTTCTTTCTTTATAGTCATACTAGTTACGAGTATACTATCTCTTTATCAACCAGTCTATATTAGCAGCAGACACAGTACAGTGCGGTAGTTCACGGCTGTGGCTACCTCTGTGTCGGCACTCAGCAGCCCGTCCATAATTGTATATACCACCTAACCGTGGTTTTTTTTTCTTTCTTTATACATACATACTAGTTACGAGTATACTATCTCTTTATCAACCAGTCTATATATTAGCAGCAGACACAGTACAGTGCGGTAGTTCACGGCTGTGGCTACCTCTGTGTCGGCACTCGGCAGCCCGTCCATAATTATATATACCACCTAACCGTGGTTTTTTTTTCTTTCTTTATACATACATACTAGTTACGAGTATACTATCTCTTTATCAACCAGTCTATATATTAGCAGCAGACACAGTACAGTGCGGTAGTTCACGGCTGTGGCTACCTCTGTGTCGGCACTCGGCAGCCCGTCCATAATTGTATATACCACCTAACCGTGGTTTTTTTTTCTTTCTTTATACATACATACTAGTTACGAGTATACTATCTCTTTATCAACCAGTCTATATATTAGCAGCAGACACAGTACAGTGCGGTAGTTCACGGCTGTGGCTACCTCTGTGTCGGCACTCGGCAGCCCGTCCATAATTGTATATACCACCTAACCGTGGTTTTTTTTTCTTTCTTTATACATACATACTAGTTACGAGTATACTATCTCTTTATCAACCAGTCTATATATTAGCAGCAGACACAGTACAGTGCGGTAGTTCACGGCTGTGGCTACCTCTGTGTTGGCACTCGGCAGCCCGTCCATAATTGTATATACCACCTAACCGTGGTTTTTTTTTTCTTTCTTTATACATACATACTAGTTACGAGTATACTATCTCTTTATCAACCAGTCTATATTAGCAGCAGACACAGTACAGTGCGGTAGTTCACGGCTGTGGCTACCTCTGTGTCGGCACTCGGCAGCCCGTCCATAATTGTATATACCACCTAACCGTGGTTTTTTTTTCTTTCTTTATACATACATACTAGTTACGAGTATACTATCTCTTTATCAACCAGTCTATATATTAGCAGCAGACACAGTACAGTGCGGTAGTTCACGGCTGTGGCTACCTCTGTGTCGGCACTCGGCAGCCCGTCCATAATTGTATATACCACCTAACCGTGGTTTTT
This sequence comes from Pseudophryne corroboree, assembly GCF_028390025.1. NCBI lineage: Eukaryota > Metazoa > Chordata > Amphibia > Anura > Myobatrachidae > Pseudophryne > Pseudophryne corroboree. The sequence continues at coordinate 325,788,751 of NC_086453.1, read as the reverse complement.
TTTTCTTTCTTTATACATACATACTAGTTACGAGTATACTATCTCTTTATCAACCAGTCTATATATTAGCAGCAGACACAGTACAGTGCGGTAGTTCACGGCTGTGGCTACCTCTGTGTCGGCACTCGGCAGCCCGTCCATAATTGTATATACCACCTAACCGTGGTTTTTTTCTTTTTCTTTATACATACATACTAGTTACGAGTATACTATCTCTTTATCAACCAGTCTATATTAGCAGCAGACACAGTACAGTGCGGTAGTTCACGGCTGTGGCTACCTCTGTGTCGGCACTCGGCAGCCCGTCCATAATTGTATATACCACCTAACCGTGGTTTTTTTTTCTATCTTTATACATACATACTAGTCACGAGTATACTATCTCTTTATCAACCAGTCTATATATTAGCAGCAGACACAGTACAGTGCGGTAGTTCACGGCTGTGGCTACCTCTGTGTCGGCACTCGGCAGCCCGTCCATAATTGTATATACCACCTAACCGTGGGTTTTTTTTCTTTCTTTATACATACATACTAGTTACGAGTATACTATCTCTTTATCAACCAGTCTATATATTAGCAGCAGACACAGTACAGTGCGGTAGTTCACGGCTGTGGCTACCTCTGTGTCGGCACTCGGCAGCCCGTCCATAATTGTATACTAGTATCCAATCCATCCATCTCCATTGTTTACCTGAGGTGCCTTTTAGTTGTGCCTATTAAAATATGGAGAACAAAAATGTTGAGGTTCCAAAATTAGGGAAAGATCAAGATCCACTTCCACCTCGTGCTGAAGCTGCTGCCACTAGTCATGGCCGAGACGATGAAATGCCAGCAATGTCGTCTGCCAAGGCCGATGCCCAATGTCATAGTACAGAGCATGTCAAATCCAAAACACCAAATATCAGTAAAAAAAGGACTCCAAAACCTAAAATAAAATTGTCGGAGGAGAAGCGTAAACTTGCCAATATGCCATTTACCACACGGAGTGGCAAGGAACGGCTGAGGCCCTGGCCTATGTTCATGGCTAGTGGTTCAGCTTCACATGAGGATGGAAGCACTCAGCCTCTCGCTAGAAAAATGAAAAGACTAAAGCTGGCAAAAGCAGTAGCACCGCAAAGAACTGTGCGTTCTTCGAAATCCCAAATCCACAAGGAGAGTCCGACTCCAATTGTGTCGGTTGCGATGCCTGACCTTCCCAACACTGGACGTGAAGAGCATGCGCCTTCCACCATTTGCACGCCCCCTGCAAGTGATGGAAGGAGCACCCGCAGTCCAGTTCCTGATAGTCAGATTGAAGATGTCAGTGTTGAAGTACACCAGGATGAGGAGGATATGGGTGTTGCTGGCGCTGGGGAGGAAATTGACCAGGAGGATTCTGATGGTGAGGTGGTTTGTTTAAGTCAGGCACCCGGGGAGACACCTGTTGTCCGTGGTAGGAATATGGCCGTTGACATGCCTGGTGAAAATACCAAAAAAATCAGCTCTTCGGTGTGGAAGTATTTCACCAGAAATGCGGACAACAGGTGTCAAGCCGTGTGTTCCCTTTGTCAAGCTGTAATAAGTAGGGGTAAGGACGTTAACCACCTCGGAACATCCTCCCTTATACGTCACCTGCAGCGCATTCATAATAAGTCAGTGACAAGTTCAAAAACTTTGGGTGACAGCGGAAGCAGTCCACTGACCAGTAAATCCCTTCCTCTTGTAACCAAGCTCACGCAAACCACCCCACCAACTCCCTCAGTGTCAATTTCCTCCTTCCCCAGGAATGCCAATAGTCCTGCAGGCAATGTCACTGGCAATTCTGACGAGTCCTCTCCTGCCTGGGATTCCTCCGATGCATCCTTGCGTGTAACGCCTACTGCTGCTGGCGCTGCTGTTGTTGCTGCTGGGAGTCGATGGTCATCCCAGAGGGGAAGTCGTAAGCCCACTTGTACTACTTCCAGTAAGCAATTGACTGTTCAACAGTCCTTTGCGAGGAAGATGAAATATCACAGCAGTCATCCTGCTGCAAAGCGGATAACTGAGGCCTTGACAACTATGTTGGTGTTAGACGTGCGTCCGGTATCCGCCGTTAGTTCACAGGGAACTAGACAATTTATTGAGGCAGTGTGCCCCCGTTACCAAATACCATCTAGGTTCCACTTCTCTAGGCAGGCGATACCGAGAATGTACACAGACCTCAGAAAAAGAGTCACCAGTGTCCTAAAAAATGCAGTTGTACCCAATGTCCACTTAACCACAGACATGTGGACAAGTGGAGCAGGGCAGGGTCAGGACTATATGACTGTGACAGCCCACTGGGTAGATGTATGGACTCCCGCCGCAAGAACAGCAGCGGCGGCACCAGTAGCAGCATCTCGCAAACGCCAACTCTTTCCTAGGCAGGCTACGCTTTGTATCACCGCTTTCCAGAATACGCACACAGCTGAAAACCTCTTACGGCAACTGAGGAAGATCATCGCGGAATGGCTTACCCCAATTGGACTCTCCTGTGGATTTGTGGCATCGGACAACGCCAGCAATATTGTGTGTGCATTAAATATGGGCAAATTCCAGCACGTCCCATGTTTTGCACATACCTTGAATTTGGTGGTGCAGAATTTTTAAAAAAACGACAGGGGCGTGCAAGAGATGCTGTCGGTGGCCAGAAGAATTGCGGGACACTTTCGGCGTACAGGCACCACGTACAGAAGACTGGAGCACCACCAAAAACTACTGAACCTGCCCTGCCATCATCTGAAGCAAGAAGTGGTAACGAGGTGGAATTCAACCCTCTATATGCTTCAGAGGTTGGAGGAGCAGCAAAAGGCCATTCAAGCCTATACAATTGAGCACGATATAGTAGGTGGAATGCACCTGTCTCAAGCGCAGTGGAGAATGATTTCAACGTTGTGCAAGGTTCTGATGCCCTTTGAACTTGCCACACGTGAAGTCAGTTCAGACACTGCCAGCCTGAGTCAGGTCATTCCCCTCATCAGGCTTTTGCAGAAGAAGCTGGAGACATTGAAGGAGGAGCTAACACGGAGCGATTCCGCTAGGCATGTGGGACTTGTGGATGGAGCCCTTAATTCGCTTAACAAGGATTCACGGGTGGTCAATCTGTTGAAATCAGAGCACTACATTTTGGCCACCGTGCTCGATCCTAGATTTAAAGCCTACCTTGGATCTCTCTTTCGGGCAGACACAAGTCTGCTGGGGTTGAAAGACCTGCTGGTGACAAAATTGTCAAGTCAAGCGGAACGCGACCTGTCAACATCTCCTCCTTCACATTCTCCCGCAACTGGGGGTGCGAGGAAAAGGCTCAGAATTCCGAGCCCACCCGCTCAGCTGGAGCGACTGCTGATGCTGACATCTGGTCCGGACTGAAGGACCTGACAACGATTACGGACATGTCGTCTACTGTCACTGCATATGATTCTCTCAACATTGATAGAATGGTGGAGGATTATATGAGTGACCGCATCCAAGTAGGCACGTCACACAGTCCGTACTTATACTGGCAGGAAAAAGAGGCAATTTGGAGGCCCTTGCACAAACTGGCTTTATTCTACCTAAGTTGCCCTCCCACAAGTGTGTACTCCGAAAGAGTGTTTAGTGCCGCCGCTCACCTTGTCAGCAATCGGCGTACGAGGTTACATCCAGAAAATGTGGAGAAGATGATGTTCATTAAAATGAATTATAATCAATTCCTCCGCGGAGACATTGACCAGCAGCAATTGCCTCCACAAAGTACACAGGGAGCTGAGATGGTGGATTCCAGTGGGGACGAATTGATAATCTGTGAGGAGGGGGATGTACACGGTGATATATCGGAGGGTGATGATGAGGTGGACATCTTGCCTCTGTAGAGCCAGTTTGTGCAAGGAGAGATTAATTGATTCTTTTTTGGGGGGGGTCCAAACCAACCCGTCATATCAGTCACAGTCGTGTGGCAGACCCTGTCACTGAAATGATGGGTTGGTTAAAGTGTGCATGTCCTGTTTTGTTTATACAACATAAGGGTGGGAGGGCCCAAGGACAATTCCATCTTGCACCTCTTTTTTCTTTTCTTTTTCTTTGCGTCATGTGCTGTTTGGGGAGGGTTTTTTGGAAGGGCCATCCTGCGTGACACTGCAGTGCCACTCCTAGATGGGCCCGGTGTTTGTGTCGGCCACTAGGGTCGCTAGTCTTACTCACACAGTCAGCTACCTCATTGCGCCTCTTTTTTTCTTTGCGTCATGTGCTGTTTGGGGAGGGTTTTTTGGAAGGGACATCCTGCGTGACACTGCAGTGCCACTCCTAGATGGGCCCGGTGTTTGTGTCGGCCACTAGGGTCGCTAGTCTTACTCACACAGTCAGCTACCTCATTGCGCCTCTTTTTTTCTTTGCGTCATGTGCTGTTTGGGGAGTATTTTTTTGAAGGGCCATCCTGCGTGACACTGCAGTGCCACTCCTAGATGGGCCAGGTGTTTGTGTCGGCCACTTGGGTCGCTTATCTTAGTCACACAGCGACCTCGGTGCAAATTTTAGGACTAAAAATAATATTGTGAGGTGTGAGGTGTTCAGAATAGACTGAAAATGAGTATAAATTATGGTTATTGAGGTTAATAATACTATGGGATCAAAATGACCGCAAATTCAATGATTTAAGCTGTTTTTTAGTGTTTTTTGAAAAAAACACCCGAATCCAAAACACACCCGAATCCGACAAAAAAAATTCGGTGAGGTTTTGCCAAAACGCGGTCGAACCCAAAACACGGCCGCGGAACCGAACCCAAAACCAAAACACAAAACCCGAAAAATTTCAGGCGCTCATCTCTAGTCCTGTGCAGTATAAAGTAACATATGTATAATGTATAATTCAAGTGCACAGTCTAGAACCTGATCCCTAGAAGAGGGGGGGGGGGGGCTAGGCAGCAGGCCCACCGGGGGTTCCCTCCTGTACCCCGGTGGGCCAGTCCAACCCTCTTTGGGCCTGATTCATGTTTGTAAATAATTGCAATTCCATGTCATTCTGCATCTGTAGGACACCTCCTGTTTGCATTTGTGAGGATCCGAGTGCTGCATCTGATAACGCAGCCCCTGATCACCCTCGGGACCATCAGTCACGATTGGCAATGGTTTATCGGCTGACAGGAGGCTGTGAGCGACATCGCACCTGCGCAGACCCCCAAACTTTGTATTTGTAAGCAAACCATACACTGCACTGCTGATAGTAATTTGTATATATTTACAAAGAGGCCTAGACCATGCACTCTGTAGAGACTAGCCACACCCCCTCTGGAGGCTGGCCACACCCCTAAGCATGGACCCCTACCACTGCATTTTCCCCGGTTGGCCCGTTATACCCCAGCCCGACACTGCTTGCCACAGCTGCTCTGTATATGAAATGAGGGGCTACAGGTGGCTGCCATGTAGAAGAGTCCTGTACGGTCTCCTTACTCATAGATCCCAACAAAGAGCAAACACAGCTCTGACCCCAGTTACTCACCGCCCTCTGCTTCTCCAGTCCAAATCTGGACTCTGGCACTTCCTACTTGGGATCTTATCCATTTGTCAATAGCATCTTCAGTGTTGTCAGCTGCCTAGTGGTATCTTTGGACCTTGACAGCATTGTCTTCCCGTTCCTGCACTCTTCCTTCCAGCTGTATACTCTTTTTTCTTCTGGTGATGTTGGTGCTGGGTAAATCAATAATTATATTCATATTATTCATCAACATATTAGCTGTGTGCACATAAATATTGGCAAACTTTAATATTGGAACATTTTAGGCCTAATTAAATCTACCAACTAGGTAAATCGCACCAACTATACACTCTCACTAAGAAATGGAGCATTTCATTAAATTAATTCCTTTCATCATGCCCTTAAATTTGCTCACTGGGACAGCTATCACTCATTGCCTCAGTACAGTGGTGGCATTGGGTTGGTGACACCCGGTGCAGCCATTAGCCCTCTGCGCGCTCAAAAGGGGTCCTCGAAGGAAGTGGCGTGACCTCACAGGGAAGTCCCCACGCTGACCACATTTCTGGGGCGCGACCCCACAGGAAATCACCCGTTTACTTCACTCCCGGGCAGTGCCCTGCATCCCCTCAGATGCCCTCCGGAGACTCCCCTAGCACTGCTGGCTCCTCCTCAGTGACAGGCGCTAGGTGCTGCAGGATAATGTTACACTTCAGCACCCGGCGCCCTTTCACTGTGGAGGAGTAGGCATTTTGGTATCACCCCCTGGAAGGATGACACCTGGGTGTGGTCTGCACCCCCCTTCTGATGCCTCTGTCTCATGATAGTAAATACCTCTGGGTCACCTCATAAGTCTAATTTGAAAATTACCCAATGAGGCTGAAGCAGAGTTGGCCATACACCCATTTGAAGATCTCTATAGAAAGTGAAAGCCCCCCACAAATGACTGTTAGAAACATTGGTGCCGATGTATTAACCTGGAGAAAGTACAGGTTGAGTATCCCATATCCAAATATTCCGAAATACGGAATATTCCGAAATACGGAATATTCCGAAATACGGACTTTTTGGAGTGAGAGTGAGATAGAGAAACCTTTGTTTTCTGATGGCTCAATGTACACAAACTTTGTTTAATACACAAAGTTATTAAAAATATTGTATTAAATAACCTTCAGGCTGTGTGTATAAGGTGTATATGAAACATAAATGAATTGTGTGAATGTAGACACACTTTGTTTAACGCACAAAGTTATAAAAAATATTGGCTAAAATGACCTTCAGGCTGTGTGTATAAGGTGTATATGTAACATAAATGCATTCTGTGCTTAGATTTAGGTCCCATCACCATGATATCTCATTATGGTATGCAATTATTCCAAAATACGGAAAAATCCCATATCCAAAATACCTCTGGTCCCAAGCATTTTGGATAAGGGATACTCAACCTGTATAAGGAAGTGATAAATCAATGTTAAGTGCAAGGTGATAAATGCACCAGCCAATCAGCTCCAATATGTAAATTAACATTTAGGAGCTGATTGGCTGGTGCATTTATCACCTTGCATTTATCACTGGTTTGTCACTTCCTAATGCCTTCTCCAGGTAAATACATCTGCCCCATTAATCGGTATACTAATACCCCTTTTCCACTAGGTTTTTTAAACATGGGTAAATGCGCGGGGGCATTTACCCGTGTTTTTCCCTAGTGGAAACGGGTCCCTCGGCAAATTCCCAGATCAAGTGATCCGGGAATCCTACCCGGGTAGCTAGCCGGGTTGAACACGTGTTCAACCCGGCTAGCTGTCTAGTGTGAACGGGAGCCGTGTCGAGGCGACACGGCTCCCGTTCACAGTGCATAGGGAGGGCGGCGCTGGGAGATCATGTGATCTCCCAGCGCCGTCCCTGCCGCGTCACTAGCGCGGGTTGGTGAGCGCTGTCTGCAGGGGGCAGTAGCATGGGTCGCAGCCGTGTCAGGCGACACGGCTGCGACCCGTGCTACACTAGTGGAAAAGGGATAATAGTGAATACTGCAGAAAGGCATACAGAATCCACGTACACAAGTGGTCCTGACAGTGCAGGAGTCAGTCTGGTGATCTTGTTGCACGTTCAGCGCAAGCCGTTTGTAGCAGTGAACGCAATGGGGCTTATGCACAGTTGGGAGCAAAATGGGCATAAAATCACTGAAGTTCCCAGAACAAATGTCTCATTTGCATTTTGCAGAGGTGTACAAATCTCCGGATGTGTCCGTCTCTGCATACAGTATGTGCCAGGCTTATGACAAGTAAAGTACTGCAGTTGCATCTGGCCTGTAGCTAAAAGATAAACTCGGCTCTTAACAAGAATATGTATAACCTCTGGGTTGCACAATCCGCATTTTCATTAATACGCCCTTATCGCACTTGGCCTTGGTAAGAGCTCACGTTTACCTCTCCGGTTATAAGGAGTTGTATTTACTTGTACTTACACGTCTGCAATCATGCATTTACATGAGAGCCATCTCAAAGCGTGCACATAGCAATATATTCAAAGATATGCTACACAGATTGGCATATTACTCTCTCTGCATCATTCCCTGTACCAGAGTTTCCCAAACTCCCCTATTACAGTCAGGCCGGGCAACAGAGGGATACAAAGGGGACGCTTGTACTGGGCCCAAAGAACCCGAGGGGCCCCGGCCTCTCAGGAATCTTGTGAGTCCAGTTCATGTGTCCCCTTGTCTGTGCCATGGCGGTGCTCTGCTGAAGTAGTGTATTCAGATTCAGAACGGCACAGGCAGCCGCAGGAGCCCAGAAGTAAACGGCGCAACTAAGATTTTTATTGTTGTTGGCACAGCACATGTGACATCATAAAGTCACTCCGCTAGATCAGAGAAGAGGCAAATAGGAGCAGCACCTCAGGCAACAAGAGGTAAGTGTGGGCTCTGCTGGAGAGGCACAAGCAGGGGATGGGGTGGCTGGAGAGACATGTGTGGGGGAGTGGCTGAGGCTGAAGAGACATGAGCAGGAGTTGTGGTGTCTTGAGAGACACAAGCAGGGGTCGGGGGCTGAAGAGACATGAGCTGGGGTATGGGGGGGCTTGAGGGACACAAGCAGGCGTTGGGAGGGAAGCTGAAGAGACACCAGTGGGAGTGGGGGGGAAGACTGGAGATACAATGTGACGGGAAATCGAGCTGAAAACACAGGGCTGGGGAGACACAATGAGATGTGCTGAACACAGGATGATAGGGCTGAGACAATGGGGAGTAATGATGCTGAGAGACACAGGGGGAGGATAAGACCGAGAGACACATGGATGATGATGAGTTGAGAGATACATGAGTTGGGGTGAGGTTGAGAGATACAGGGTGTCACGGACCCTGGCTGCCCCACTCTCCAGATACACCAATCCAAGAGTTGCGCCAGCGCCGTGCGAATCTCCGTTGCCACCAGCAAAGACTTTTCAACGTATTACGGACGTTGCAGGTGTCTTTATCTTTACCTGTAACCACCAATCTCAATATCTCATAAAAAAATAGGTACCGTACCTCACTTGGCTTGGGTTGAAGAACACAGCAGTCAGATCTAATTATATGTTTATTATAATTAAGAAATATCTTCGGGTTTACAAGGGTAAAAAGATTACAAAGAATATAAGGCGTTTTAGAAAAGATATACAGGTTACTAGCAGTCTCAATAAACCAAAAGGGAATAAAGAAAATCAGAACCTAATTACTCTTACGTAGTGCATTAAGGGGGTCATTCCGAGTTGTTCGCTCGCAAGCTGCTTTTAGCAGCTTTGCACACGCTAAGCCGCCGCCTACTGGGAGTGAATCTTAGCTTATCAAAATTGCGAACGAAAGATTCGCAATATTGCTAAAAGACTTCTCTGTGCAGTTTCTGAGTAGCTCGAGACTTACTCTGCCAGTGCGATCAGTTCAGTGCTTGTCGTTCCTGGTTTGACGTCACAAACACACCCAGCGTTCGCCCAGACACTCCTCCATTTCTCCAGCCACTCCCGCGTTTTTCCCAGAAACTAGCGTTTTTTCACACACTCCCATAAAACTGCCAGTTTCCGCCCAGAAACACCCACTTCCTGTCAATCACATTACGATCACCAGAACGAAGAAAAAACCTCGTAATGCCGTGAGTAAAATACCTACCTGCATA